>NC_140959.1:64746495-65346495 GCF_014529385.1 Adiantum capillus-veneris
TACATCTCTGGCCATAAAGCTCAGTGGGATAAGTTTTTGCCCTTGGTGGAGTTTGCCTACAACAACACAATACATATGTCTACGAGGAAGACGCCATTTGAAATCATTGAGGGTGCTAGGAAGGTTCCTCCTATTCTAAGCACCAAGGATAAGATTTTTGAAGCAGATTAGTATGTTCAGGATCTGGAGACTACTTTTGCAAAGGTGCGCAATCCTGAAAAGTCTCAAGCAAAGCATAAAAAGGCAGCGGACAAGCGTCGAGGTGACTTGCAGTTGAAGGAAGATGATTGGGTGCTTCTACGGTTTGAGAAGGCATGCCTACAGAAACGAAAGGGTAAGGAACGACTTTTTTCCAAGTTGAATATGAGATACTATGGCCCTTTCCAGATTCAGGAAAAGATAAACGACGTATCCTTCAGACTGAAGTTACCCGATACTTGGAAGAAAGGGCCATAGTATCTCATATTTTTGTGGGTTACCCGGCCTCTCTTACCCCCGACTCACAACTGTTTCCTACAGTTACAAGCCACTCCCACCCTTTCAATCATCACGCATCGGGCACTCTCCCGTCTTCACCGCTTTACATTCTTATACTCGGCAAGCCGAGAAAATTGAACCACAGAAACTTTTTTGTAGCAGTTTCAACCATCCTCTTGGAATGGCCACCATTGAGGAGATCATGACCGCCATTCAAGCGGCCAATGCAGCATCAAAAGCACGCATGTCATCCCAGTTTGACATCTTACAGCAGCAGATTGGTACTATTCAGGTTCTGATACAAGACCAATTGAGTATCATGTAGACAGATTTGGGAATGCTCCAGGAGAAAAGCACCAACTTGGCTACCCAAATGAGTTGTTATCCAACACACAAGTCATGACACAGCAGCAGGTTACAGCCCTGCAAGAAAGCATTCCCGTACAGATTCGGGAAACAGAGCACCACAAACACCCCTGCACCATACCAGGTTGTCTCCCATAGTATAGGGGTTTGAAGAGGCGGTCGTGGATGAGACCCTCTTCGAGCAAGAGGAAGACGACAAGAGTTCGTATCGTACGTTGGACGAGGCGAACCCTTTGCAGCAATTGCTAGAGCAGTTTGAGAAGGCACGTCTCCAAGAGCGGCACCTTCGAAAGCAGGAACTCTCGGAATTGGTGGTAGCCATTAAAGCTCCCCATACTCCCAGTAGCATTACCACAGCACAACCATTGGTTCGAAACTCACCCAACTTTACCAAGTATGATGGTAAGATCGACCATGGAGCAGTCAATCAGTTTATCCATCAGTTTGTGGCCCACTTTCCGTTGGCCAAAATTAAGGACCCACAGGATAAGGTTCATCTGGCAGCCCCACATCTTATAGGTGAGGCAGTCACATGGTGGCAGCATTGGGCCGACAAGCATACAGACCCCTTGACGCATACAACGAAGTTTCAATGGGACATCTTTGTCTTCGACTTCAAGCAACGGTTTCTCCCTCCAGAGTACCTTACCAAATTGGAAGATGAGTTTGCCGAACTCAAGCAGAAAGGCATGCCCGTTTTGAGCTATTCCAACAAGCTTCTCACCTTGGCTCAGCAGATTGGATCCACAAAAAATTAAAAGCTACGAGCCTTCAGCCGAGGGTTGGATGCCTCAATCAAGTACGGTGTCAGAGACCTCAAACCAGCGACCTACGAGGAAGCATTGGCATTAGCACAGAACAAGGAGTTGGAGCTTAACAATGGTAAGCCAAAACAACCAACCAGCAGTACTTCCTCGCAGCAAACAAATGGGAAGAGCCAAGCCAACAAAACCGCTAAGCCAAACACTCCCAACAAGCCTAAGATGACTCCGGACGAAAAGGAAAAGGCAAAGGCCGGTGTTATCAGTGGCTATCTCTCACCGGAGGAGCAGAAGGCCTATATGGCTGAGCAGAGATGCTTTGGGTGCCATGTCAAAGGGCATCGAAAGCAAGACTGTACGAAGTGGAAGGAAAGACAGCAAGCCTCTACTTCCGCAGTTGCAACATCCCCAGCTTCAAAAACCCCAGCATCCTCGAGCACGCCATCAGTGACACATCTTGTACCCAGTCTTTGACAACCCCAGGTTGTGCTCGACAATAAGCAGGAGGGCGTCCCCACACGCCTAGGGTTATTGCGTGCATATGGCTCTACCAAGGGCCACAGTTTCACCATTCTCTTTGACATAGGTAGTGAGGAGGATCTTATCTCTCCACAGCTAGCTACCAAGTTGCAGTGCACCATGCAGCCTTTTGATTTGGATGTGGATGCATTTACACCCGGCATCCACACACGAATCACTCAGATAGCAACCAAAGTACAGTTCTCAATTCAGCAAGCACCATTTGAGCGAGACTTCCTTGTCTCACCTCTCATAGGTTGCGACATGCTCATTGGGAATCCTTGGATGACTACTCATGTCCCACCCATTGATAGTAAGTCAAGCACATTCTTCATCACTGAAGGTGTACCTTCCCCAGTCAATATCACCTATGACAGGAGTATACCAGGTATCCCAATTATCTCGCATTTACAGGCAAAGCGAGCCATTCGAAAGGGCACTAAATGTGCATTATTGTATGTTCGATTCCCTCCAACACATTCCACTTCTCATGCCCTAAGCCAGGTAAGCTCCATACATGGAACAGACACCACCCAAGCTCAACCAGGCTTGGAACCTAGGATGCAGGCACTCATATCTCGATTTCAGCATATCATGCTGAGAGATGGCCTCCGTCCAAAGCTTCCACCCTCTCGAGCAGAGGACCATCGGATTGAGCTCATTCTTGGCGCAGAACCACGCACCCAATTTCCCTATCGATTGTCAAAAGCATTAGAAGGGGAGTTGATTGCAGACCTCTTACGGGATGGATTTATTCGCCCATCATCCTCACCATTTGCAGCCCCTGTCCTCTTTGTCATGAAGAAGGATAAGTCAGCCCATTTGTGTGTTGACTACAGAGCATTAAACAAGTTGACGATCAAGAACAAGTTCCCAATGCTTCGCATCGAGTACATTTTGGAGCGATTGGATGGAGCAAAGTTTTTCACCAAGATCGACTTGAAGAGTGGCTACCACCAGATTCGGATTTTTGTAGCTGACATTCCAAAACAGCTTTCAGAACAGAGGGTGGTCACTACGAGTTTGTGGTAATTCCCTTTGGCCTCACAGGAGCTCCAGGATCATTCAACAAAAACATGTCCCGTGCATTTGCACTACTTATTGGGAAGTGTGTCTTCATCTTCTTAGATGATATCTTGGTCTTTTCAACAACATATGAGCAGCATTTGTTGGATGTAGAGAAAGTTTTCCAGATTCTTGAGGACAATCAATTCTACGTCAACTCCAAGAAGAGTACCTTTGGGGTACAAGAGGTTTCCTACCTCGGTTTCATCATCAGCAGTGATGGCATCAGATTGGATCCCGAAAAGATCACCGCCATTTTATCTTGGGAAATTCCCCAAACAGCCCAGCAGATTCGCTCTTTCGTGGGTCTTTGTCAGGCCTACAGTAGGCACATGAGAATATTTTCAGAAATTGCAGCACCACTTACAGATTTACTCAAGGGATGCAAGACAAAGCGCCAGAGAGTAACAGTAGAGGGAAAGTCTCTCGAGGCTTTCTTTGCGCTTTAGAAGCTGGCATCTGCAGCCCCAGTTTTAAAGATTGCTTCGTGGGAAGAACCTTTTGAGGTCATCACCGATGCTAGTAACATAGCCATAGGTGTAGTACTACAGCAGGATTCACAAAGCGTAGCCTTCTACAGCAAGAAATTGGATAGTGCGCAACGCAACTATTTAGTTTATGATAAAGAGCTGATTGCAATCATTTCAGCTCTCAAGCATTGGAAACACTTTCTTTATGGTAGAGAGTTCACAGTCAAAATAGATCATCAAGCCCTTAAATGGCTTCAAACCATGCCTAGCGCCGATTGGAGTGATCGTCAAGCCAGATGGAGCCAGATCTTCCAGCAGTACGATGGAAGGATCGAGTATTTTCCTGGAAAGCACAACCCAATTGCCGATGCTCTTAGCAGAAAGTCCAGCTTAGTATAGGCCATTCAACCATCCACAATACTGGAGATTCACGGCCTGGATTTGGATTGCATGAAGGGGGAGTATCCCGACTTTGTTGAGTTTAGCACTCCCTACAATTTGGCCATGGCAGGTGAGCCTGGTCATTACATCATTCAGGACGGTTGGCTCTTATACAAGGTCGACTTTGCATCACAGCAGGACAGAGAGCAGCACTTCTACATGATGCTCATGACTCACTTGTTGGTGGTCATCATGGTATCAACAGTACCTTGGAGAAGCTTCAAAGGTCATTCTATTGGCCTAAGTTGAGGAAGGATGTATACGACTATGTCCATAAGTTCCAGGTATGTCAGAAGGTGAAGAGTTCACATCAGAAACCTGCAGGACTCCTTCATCCCTTACCTATCCCAGATGGTCCTTTTCAAGACATCTCGATGGACTTTGTTGGACCCCTTCCAGCCTCACATCCTAGCAAGAACACTATGTGCTTCACCATTGTGGATCGGTTCAGCAAGTTTGTCATGCTGATCCCGTGCAAGCATACATCTTCAGTAGAAAAGATCGCTCGTCTCTTCATTCGGTTTTGGTATCCTATTGCTGGATTGCCCAAGACCATCATATCTGATCGAGACGCCAGGTTTACTTCACAGTTTTGGAAGTCATTGTTTGACAACTTTGGTACTTGGTTGCAGTTTTCGAGTGCATTTCATTAGCAGGCCGATGGACAGACAAAGATCTACAATTAGCTAGCCTTTGATGTACTCAAGGCCTACTGTCATGATCAGTAGAATCGATGGGAACATCATTTGCCATTGGTACAGGAAATCTTGAATGATACTTATTCATCCAGTATTGGACGAACTCCATATGAAGCAACGTCCGGTAAAAGGTTCTCTTCTCTTTTGACCAGGATCATTTCTCCATCCATTGAGGCCAACCGTGTGGTTGAGTCTTATACATAGATTGTGGAGTGAGTCAAGGACAGGATTGCAAAAGCACAAGAGGCCTACACTCGGCAGACCAGCAAATCTCCCAGGGAAGTGCATTACAAAGTAGGGGATTGGGTATATCTTCGGATCATGAAGCAAAGATTGAAGCAGGTGGGCAGAAGATGCCCCTTTCCTATCATCAAAGAAATAAATGCACTTTCATTTCAATTACGGCTTCCCCCATCATGGACGATGCATAATGTTTTTCATGTGTCGTGGTTGAAGCCATATGTTGGTCCACCCTTGGAAGATGTGACTGACGAACAACAACCAGAAGTTTTAGACGAAGCAGAGGTCATCGAGTCGGAGCAAATTTTTCTTCATCGATGGAAGCATGTAAGGTGCAGCGGAATGAATGTTTGAACTTTGCTCAAGATGAGTGCTCCGAATTGTGCTCAAGGGTTCCTTTTACTTATGGAAGGGAGAGCCTTCCGTTCCTTTAGTGAGAGAGTGCAATGGACACAAACAAAGTGAATGGACACTGTGAATGGACGTGCATGAGACTGAGAGAGAGAGAGAGAGAAGAGAATACGACACCAGAGACGTTGTAAAATCCTCCTCCGAAAGCCCCACTCTCATCGGCGAGAGTGTTCTACTATTGATTGCACAAACGGGTATAAACTGAATGCATGTGACTGATGCAAGTCTAGGCTAGATCGAATACGATGGCATGATCGAGTATTTGCCTGGAAAGCACAACCCAGTTTTCGATGCTCTTAGCAGAAAGTCCAACTTAGTACAGGCCATTCAACCATCCACAATACTGGAGATTGAGGGCCTGGATTTGGATTGCATGAAGGGGGAGTATCCTGACTCTGTTGAGTTTAGCACTCCCTACAATTTGGCCATGGCAGGTGAGCCTGGTCATTACACCATTCAGAACGGTTGGCTCTTATACAAGGGTCGACTTTGCATCACAGCACGACAGAGAGCAGCACTTCTTCATGATGCTCATGGCTCACTTGTTGGTGGTCATCGTGGTATCAACATTACCTTGGAGAAGCTTGAGAGGTCATGCTATTGGCCTAGGTTGAGGAAGGATGTATATGACTTTGTCCATAAGTGCCAGGTATGTTTGAAGGTGAAGAGTTCACATCAGAAACCTGCAGGACACCTTCAACCCTTACCTATCCCAGATGGTCCTTTTCAGGATATCTTGATGGACTTTGTTGGACCCCTTCCAGCCTCACATCCTAGCAAGAACACTATGTGCTTCACCATTGTGGATCGGTTCAGCAAGTTTGTCATGCTGATCCCGTGCAAGCATACATCTTCAGCAGAAGAGATCGCTCGTCTCTTCATTCGGTTTTGGTATCCTATTGCTTGATTGCCCAAGAACATCACATCTCATCGAGACGCCAAGTTTACTTTACAGTTTTGGAAGTCATTGTTTGACAACTTTGGTACTCGGTTGCAGTTTTCGAGTGCATTTCACCCACAGACCGATGGAAAGAGAGAGATCTACAATCAGCTAGCCTTTGATGTACTCAAGGCCTACTGTCATGATCAGCAGAATTGATGGGAACATCATTTGCCATTGGTACAGGCAATCTTGAATGATACTTATTCATGTAGTATTGGACGAACTCCATATGAAGCAGCATTCGGTAAAAGGTTCTCTTCTCTTTTGACCAGGATCATTTCTCCATCCATTGAGGCCAACCGTGTGGTTGAGTCTTATACATAGATTGTGGAGTGAGTCAAGGACAGGATTGCAAAAACACAAGAGGCCTACACTCGGCAGGCCAACAAATCTCGCAGGGAAGTGCATTACAAAGTAGGGGATTGGGTATATCTTCGGATCATGAAGCAGAGATTGAAGCAGGTGGGCAGACGATGCCCAAAATTATCTTTCCGTAGCTTTGGACCCTTTCCTATCATCAAAGAAATAAATGCAATTTCATTTCAGTTACGGCTTCCCCCATCATGGACGATGCATAATGTTTTTCATGTGCCTTGGTTGAAGCCATATGTTGGTCCACCCTTGGAAGATGTGACTGACGAACAGCAACCAGAAGTTTTAGACGAAGGAGAGGTCATCGAGCCGGAGCAGATTTTGCTTCATCGATGGAAGCATGTAAGGTGCAGCGGAATGGATGTTTGAACTTTGCTCAAGATGAGTGCTCCAAACTGTGCTCATGGGTTCCTTTTACTTACGGAAGGGAGAGCCTTCCGTTCCTTTAGTGAGAGAGTGCAATGGACACAAACAAAGTGAATGGACACTGTGAATGGATGTGCATGAGACTGAGAGATAGAGAAGAGACTACGATACCAGAGACGTTGTAAAACCCTCCTCCGAAGGCCCCACTCTCGTTGGCGAGAGTGGTTTACTATTGATTGCACAAACGGGTACAAACTGAATGCATGTGACTGATGCAAGTCTATGCTAGATCGAGTACGATGGCATGATCGAGTATTTGCCTAGAAAGCACAACCCAGTTGCCGATGCTCTTAGCAAAAAGTCCAGCTTAGTACAGGCCATTCAAACATCCAGAATAGTGGAGATTAAGGGCGTGGATTTGGATTGCATGAAGGGGGAGTATCCTGACTCTGTTGAGATTAGCACTCCCTACAATTTGGCCATGGCAGGTGAGCATGGTCATTACACCATTCAGAACGGTTGGCTCTTATACAAGGGTCGACTTTGCAACACAGCAGGACAGAGAGAAACACTTCTTCATGATGCTCATGACTCACTTCTTGGTGGTCATCGTGGTATCAACAGTACCTTGGAGAAGCTTGAGAGGTCATTCTATTGGCCTAAGTTGAGGAAGGATGTATACGACTATGTCCATAAGTGCCAGGTATGTCAGAAAGTGAAGAGTTCACATTAGAAACCTGCAAGACTCCTTCAACCCTTACCTATCCCAGATGGTCCTTTTCAGGATATCTGGATGGACTTTGTTGGACCCCTTCGAGCCTCACATCCCGCCAGGAACACTATGTGCTTCACCATTGTGGATCGGTTCAGCAAGTTTGTCATGCTGATCCCGTACAAGCATACATCTTCAGCAGAAGAGATCGCTCGTCTCTTCATTCGGTTTTGGTATCCTATTGCTGGATTGCCCAAGACCATCACATCTGATCGAGACGCCAAGTTTACTTCACAGTTTTGGAAGTCATTGTTTGACCACTTTGGTACTCGGTTGCAGTTTTCGAGTGCATTTCACCCGCAGACCGATGGACAGACAAAGATCTACAATCAGCTAGCCTTGATGTACTCAAGGCCTACTGTCATGATCAGCAGAATCGATGGGAACATCATTTGCCATTGGTACAGGCAATCTTGAATGATACTTATTCATCCAGTATTGGATGAACTCCATATGAAGCAGCGTTCGGTAAAAGGTTCTCTTCTCTTTTGACCAGGATCATTTCTCCATCCATTGAGGCCAACTGTGTGGTTGAGTCTTATACAGAGATTGTGGAGTCAGTCAAGGACAGGATTGCAAAAGCAGAAGAGGCCTACACTCGGCAGGCCAACAAATCTCGCAGGGAAGTGCATTACAAAGTAAGGGATTGGGTATATCTTCGGATGATGAAGCAGAGATTGAAGCCGGTGGGTAGAAGATGCCCAAAATTATCTTTCCGCAGCTTTGGACCCTTTCTTATCATCAAAGAAATAAATGCAGTTTCATTTCAGTTACGGCTTCCCCCATCATGGACGATGCATAATGTTTTTCATGTGTCGTGGTTGAAGCCATATGTTGGTCCACCCTTGGAAGATATGACTGACGAACAACAACTAGAAGTTTTAGACGAAGCAGAGGTCATCGAGTCGGAGCAAATTTTGCTTCATCGATGGAAGCATGTAAGGTGCAGCGGAATGAATGTTTGAACTTTGCTCAAGATGAGTGCTCCGAACTGTGCTCAAGGGTTCCTTTTACTTATGGAAGGGAGAGCCTTCCGCTCCTTTAGTGAGAGAGTGCAATGGACACAAACAAAGTGAATGGACACTGTGAATGGACGTGCATGAGACTGAGAGATAGAGAAGAGAATATGACACCAGAGACGTTGTAAAACCCTCCTCCGAAGGCCCCAGTCTCGTCGGCGAGAGTGGTCTACTATTGATTGAACAAACAGGTACAAACTGAATGCATGTGACTGATGCAAGTCTAGGCTAGATCGATGACGACGACGGGGATGGCGAGACCGATCTAAGGTCTGAATTCTGCCATTCTTTTACTGCTGTCCAAAAACGCTGCTGGCTGAATTTTGCTACTGCTGAAAACGCTAGAAAAAAGCTGAATTTGCTAGTCTTTATGGCTGAAAATCTGCTACTGTTGTGGGGCTGAATGGCTGTGGAAAAAGGGCTGAAATTGACCTACTGAAAATCGCCCAAGGCTTGAGATCGGTGGCGACCAAAGCGTGGATGAAAAACGCTAGGCCTGCTGGTACTTGGCAATGGGGGTTCTACTGAAAACGCTAGGTCTTGTGACTACAGGGCGGCGATGACTTGCTGAAAACGCCAAGCAGAGGGAGGCTAGGGCGATGATGATCAAAAACGCTAGGGACTTGCTTGAGGAAAATCGCCCAAGTGAGGAGGGGAGTCTTGCTGAGAGAGAGGGGGAACCTGTCGCCGAAGGCCTGTGTTCTCCTTGCTCATCTGCCAAATAGTGCTAACCTTGGTTTGCTTATATATTATCTTACCCAATTTTCCCTACTCTGTTCCCAACAAAAATCACTTAAAATAATAAGTGAAAATTGTCAAAATAGGGAAAATACACTAGAAAATTCCCTTGAAGGATTCTGATGGATTCTGATGGGAATGCTTATGATCATGCTGTGTGCAACCAAAGGATATGCATCTACACTAAGTGACTGGGCATGCACGATCTACGAATAGACTCACAAAAGTGCCAGATCACTTCTAATCTAGATTGACTGGACTAACTGAACCCTTGTCGTGTTGTAGCTTGTCCACGGACACATAGGGTTGGATGTATCATGTGACATCCCCTCCTTTTCAAAGTGAGGTAGTGATACCGAACTGTATGGCGTCCAGAGAGATCGCCAATAGCATCCGGAATCCTGGAAAGGACTCTTCGGCGGCCCACTCTGATGTGTGGGTCGTGCGGTACTTGAACTTCATAAAGATCTGCAATGCTTGCTTCTTTGGGCCGTGCCGAAAGAGACACAAAGTCTTCTGTGGCTCCTTCAATGCTTCAACTTCGTCGAGAGTCCTGCTTCTTTCTTCTTCAAGAATCTCCATGGCTGAAAATTCCTGAAACCATTTCCAACACAAAACCATGAACATATCTATTCCATGTAAAGTGATGGGAAAAAATTTTGTCTTCCTAAAAGACTGTGCATGCAATGTAGATGAACCAATAGACGGAGTGCCAAACCATTCAGCACATACACGCCAACAATGAGATCCAATCTTTCTCTTCTGATCTAAAGCAATCAATTGTGGCAATTCACAACGGAAATGCCCATGCTTGGTGCTCATACTTTCTTGTGCTCGTTCTACGAATGTGTCATGCCAAGGAAGAGACATGAAATGTGACGTCCTTAAATGCATACTTTTCAGCTTTTCATGAACAATCCGCATATATCTGTGCTCATTCATGAGTGGAACGTGCTCAACGTACAATATGTCATGCCTAGGAAAAGGGATCACATAAAGCCACTAACTAAAATACAGGAAACAATCACGAATGAAACACTCGAACAATGCATGTTGACTAATCATGCAAACACATAGTACTTCTTGTGAGGGTTCTTTGGACCTAGGCTCGAAAGCCAAGATCGGTTCTTCCTGAAGGGGTTCTTTGGACCTAGGCTCAAGAGCCAAGATCGATCCTTCGTGATTGATCGAATCTGCAACGAGGTTAGCTTCGCTAGAAAAAACATCAACTAACACATCATTCTTGTGAACAATCACATCTGCTTCATCCAAATCATCATGCTTATGAGAAATCGTAAATCATCATGCTTGTCATTCAAATCATCATGCAAATCCTGTGTATCATGCTTTGGAGAAGAAGAGACTAAGAGAGTCTCCTTTTCCTGAATCTCTTGTATGTGTGCCTGCACTTGAGAAAAGAGTTGCAAGAACTCTTTCATGTGTTGGTCGCTCTTTTCTTTGATGGCTTTGTTCTCGCGATCAAATTCTGCTTGTCGTGCTTTGTTCTCGCGATCAAATTTGGCTTTACTTTCTTTTTCTTCCAAGTCGTACTGACGCTCTATGGTTGCCATTTCTTCTTTGTAGGCCTTTCTGTCTGCTTCTCTTTTTGCTTTTCTTTCTGCTCTTCTTGCTTCACGTTCCAACTTCCTGTCCATAAACATCTGCTCCAACTCCTCCATAGGAGTTAGTGCAATCCTTGGCGTAGATGGGGAAGGGGGAGGGTCGGAAAACCTCCTGGTGGGAAAAATTCTTCTTCGCCTCTCTCATGCTCATCACCTCTAAGCGAAGTATCCATTCCGCTTCGAGTGAGGACCATCCAATGAAGTCGTGGGTTCTTGTGGTCTTGGGTTCTTAAGTTCATGAGGAACTTGGGTTCTTGCGGGTCTTGGGTTCTTGGGTACTTGAGGGTCTTGAGGTCTTGAGGTTCTTGAGGTTCTTGAGGGTTTCTTTCGCTTGCAATCTGTGTTTGAGAAGGATCTTCTCTTCACCCAAGTTCTGCTCTTTTCCGCGGGCGCACCCCTTGGCGGCCTTGCGCTCACACCAAGGTTGCTTTTTCCCACTTCACGTCGATTGGCCAGCCGCTAAGTGCATGGTCCGCTCTCAACGAGTGAAAAGAGGCACAAGGGGAGGCTGGACAAGCCCTTCTTTCCTGGGATTCCCGTCACTCTTCAAAAACACGATTAAGAATCGACACGCCCAAGCGAACTTGGGTTCGTGCAACCGCAACAAGCAAAAAAAAAATCTTGTGATTCTTGTGGTTCTTTCCTTGAGTGATACAGAACACTGCCAAAGCTCTAATACCAATGTTAGGTGCAACGGAATGAATGTTTGAACTTTGCTCAAGATGAGTGCTCCGAACTGTGCTCAAGGGTTCCTTTTACTTACGGAAGGGAGAGCCTTCCGTTCCTTTAGTGAGAGAGTGCAATGGACACAAACAAAGTGAATAGACGTGCATGAGACTGAGAGATAGAGAAGAGAATACGACACCAGAGACATTGTAAAACCCTCCTCCGAAGGCCCCACTCTCGTCGGCGAGAGTGGTCTACTATTGATTGCACAAACGGGTACAAACTGAATGCATGTGACTGATGCAAATCTAGGCTAGATCGATGACGACGACGGGGATGGCGAGACCGATCTAAGGGCTGAATTCTGCCGTTCTTTTACTGCTGTCCAAAAATGCTGCTGGCTGAATTCTGCTACTGCTGAAAACGCTAGAAAAAACGCTGAATTTGCTAGTCTTTATGGCTGAAAATTTGCTACTGTTGTGGGGCTGAATGGCTGTGGAAACAAGGGCTGAAATTGACCTGCTGAAAATCGCCCAAGGCATGAGAGCGGTGGCGACGAAAGCCTGGATGAAAAACGCTATGCCTGCTGGTACTTGGCAATGGGGGTTTTGCTGAAAACGCTAGGTCTTGTGACTGCAGGGCGGCGATGACTTGCTGAAAACGCCAAGCAGAGGGAGGCTAGGGCGATGATGACCAAAAATGATAGGGACTTGCTTGAGGGAAATCGCCCAAGTGAGGAGAGGAGTCGTGCTGAGAGAGAGGGGGAACCTGTCGCCGAAGGCCTGTGTTCTCCTTGCTCATTTTCCAAATAGTGCTAACCTTGGTTTGCTTATATATTATCTTACCCAATTTTCCCTACTCTGTTCCCAACAAAAATCACTTAAAATAATAAGTGAAAAATTGTGAAAAGTAGGGAAAAAAGGTAAAATACACTGGAAAATTCACTTGAAGGATTCTGATGGATTCTTATGGGAATGCTTATGATCATGTTGTGTGCAACCAGAGGATATGCATCTACACTAAGTGACTGGGCATGCACGGTCTACGAATAGACTCACAAAAGTGCCAGATCACTTCTAATCTAGACTGACTGGACTGACTGAACCCTTGTCATGTTGTAGCTTGTCCACGGACACATAGGGTTGGATGTGTCAGGTGACAAAGCATGGATCCGGAAGAAGGCAAAGACAGTTCTTCACCAAATTCCGTGATCGAGGAACACATGAAGCGTTTGGTTAGACCAAGAATTCTTCTTGGAATACCCACAGTTGTTGGCGGACTACTTGGACACCATGTGCCTATCGTCAATTTAAGCAGGAGGGAATGTCACGTGCACCACCTATCGATGCACGATGAAACGCTCTAACAATCATATTATGTGCACGCACATGCATTTTAGGACTATCCTTCAACTGTCGTATGCCACTCTGGATAGTCTCCAAGTGAGCTACGAAGGAGCATTTAGCCGCAAGTTTCGGAACTCGATTCTGAGTCCGGACGAGCAAGTTAGAGCATAATTAAATAAACATTCATAATTAGGCTAAAATAAAAAAGTCGTTTTTGCCAAAAGTTGGTCGGGCAAAAACCATGTAGGCATACATAAGGCAACCTTAGCCAACACTTTCAAGCATGATTCATAAAGCATTCAAGCATTCACCCTTGTGCGTTTTCCTCCTCGCGAAGGACTCTCACTCAGCAGTCGCGCTCCGCGTACCCGCATCTCCATAGTCAGGAAACACATCTGCGTTTTCAGCATTCCACAGTTCGTGTATTGGATCTCTAATACAGCAATTGGGTAACGCAATTGCGTTACCGCAGTCCATCTCTCTCTCTCTCTCCCCCTCAGTCTCTTATCTACATATACAACTATATATACATTTAGTTACAGTTTCCGCAAGTGGGCACCCGCCGACACAGACAGTAGCGTAGGCGGTGTGTTACATCCAAAATGACGACCTTCATTCACAGTGTTCATCACTTTGTTTGTGTCCATTGCACTCTCTCACTAAAGGAACGGAAGGCTCTCCCTTCCGTTAGTAAAAGGAACCCTTGAGCACAGTTCGGAGCACTCATCTTGAGCAAAGTTCAACATTCATTCCGCTGCACCTTACACTCTCACGCTTCTGCACACAAGCACTCTCACATGGTATTAGTCGCCAGCGTTGAGGGCGCACCTTCAGCAACAGGTTCTCCTCCCAAGCTTCAACAGCCAGTGTTTTCACTGTGCAGGCCTAGCGCTAGCATCTCTACAGACTTTCATCGCGGGAAAGTTGCAGAATAGCCTAGCGTTTTTCAGCCCTAGCGTTTTTTGCAAGAAGCCTAGCGTTTTTGCATCTGCCGGCACGGATCTGCACACCTACTATAAGCGCTACCATTTCTAGGCAATTTCGTCGCGGAAAACCTCCTCTTTCCATTAGCGTTTTTGGCTGCCATCTGCGTTTTTGGACAGTGCTGCGTTTTTGCAACATAGGGGACATCACTCAGCTTTGCCCACCTGGATCTTACCTATGACAGACGGCCTTGCATCTGGTGCATTTCCGGTCAAATTCCTCTTTAGATCTTCAGATTTCAGCCAGCAATACCTGTTGTTTTCTCTGTTTTCAGCCCACCTGGGGTTATGCGAGGGATTCACCATCCTTCCTACACCCTCTGCACTGCTCCGGACCATGCCGGGAGCATACGAGCATGCTGAAAATCGCTGGACAGCAGCGTTTTCATCACCTCGCAGTTGCGTTTTTGGGTGGACAGCAGACACTTGGCTTGCGTTTTTCACGACACCATCCGATGGTGGTCCGTGCGGTCTCTTAGTGACTGCTGTAGTATACGGTATCTTGGACATCAGCTTGATCATCTACAGGCGTACGATCCTTTGAAAATCCATTCATTCCAGCCATCATTCGATGGTTGCGCACTCTAGAGGGGGTGGTGACTTGTGGTTTGTTATGGACACACCTATGCACTCATCAAAGGAGTTCACACGAGATATGGCCATGCTCATGGCATATGGGATTACGACATTCCGAGAGAAGACACCACCGTATTGGGTGGACAAACACTTACCACTTGACCTCGACACGTCAGATCACTTGCTTACACAAGAGCATCTACATGGACTTAGGGAGAGGATCTTGGATCTCTTCTTGGATAGGTTCATTGCTTGGATTTACAGACTGGAGTGGGACTTCAGTGCTTTGGACTCTCTTAGAGAGTTTACCCGCGAGATGCAAGATGCGGGAGATCAGGCATCCCGCGACTACACCCGGAATCACCCGGAGCTTGGCTTGGATGGTAGTGCAGTTGCTCTTCTACACTCTTGATCATTTGGATTGCTACCTTCAGAGTTGCTGTAACAAACTTGGACACCCCAAGTCAAGATTCTACCGCGACACAGCAGAGATTCACTTCAAAACATTTCACAAAAGATGACACGGCTCGGTGTAGTTCCGTGCCAAGAGGTATTGGCCCCAAAGATCGGCGCCCCTTTCGATATTTCTTTTTATATTAATTTTTGTGCAAAGTACACGAGAGTCCGGGAGTACTCACTCTCAGACTCTGCGTCCAGATGCTCTGAGGAGTGAGTCCCAAAGGACTTATTTATTCTTACAAGGGATGCCCAAAAGCAGATTCCCAAAATCTTTTAAGTTTCAAAAGCAAAGTTCCCAAAAGCAACTGATCTTCCAAAAGCTACTAAAACAACCAACGTAATTTCTGAAAATCCGTATGTACTGCACGTCAGCAAGTCAGCCCGTTTTGCGGAAATCTGCACGTCAATTGTCAGCGCAAATTGTGGGCGTCCGTACACCTTGTGTCACCAGCGTGTGACTACTATCTATCCTTTTTGTTGATTTCTTTCTTATTTTATTTACTTTCACTTTTTGGAAACACCCCTCGCGAAATCTAACTGCCCTGCATTGCATAGCTAGTGTGGAACTGTCCAGAGGGAGTCCAGGCCTGAGGGCAAGAGAGCACTAAGGTTGGACAAGGACTATGGTTAGCCAAAGTGGGGTCATTGACTAGCCAAAGTGGAATCCTTTGCTACATAGGCTACATTTCAGTTTTTGATGTGGCTGCAGTGTACAAAGAGGGTCGGATGACCTAGAAAGATACAATGGCAGCATCTCCTAAAATTTAGGGAACTGCTATTTTGGGACCTGAAAATGTATCCGCGTCATTACCTCCGGAATGACAAGGGGAACATTTTATTACTATGCCGCGAAGTCAACTGGGCAACCGGTCAGGATATTTTTAGGCGGCAATCCCGAAACGGGAAAATGCTTGTAAATGCGCCAAGTGGCACATTGTGGTGCACTTTCCTCATGCAAGAGAAGGTGGCGCTGAATTTTAAGCTGGGAGAGGCTCATTTGCAGATTTTGTCACAGGTTAAGAGCTATGGAGTGCTTCCTTTCCCTCTTATGTACAGTGCGGTGCCAGGAGTGATGCCCTGCACGCTACGCACTGCCCTTGTCACAAAACGGGAGCGTACACGAGCACTTGAAAATCTGAAAATTAAAATACTTTGCAAATGTGAGAGAAGGGAGAAGATCGACACAGTATTGGGGACCAGAAGATGGGCTGGTCCCCCCCCGTTAAGAGTATTCTTTTATTCAGGGAGGATTCGTATACAAGCACGAGAACCCGAGGAAACCCCTTCGTTCTGTAATCTTAGACCCGAAGGTCGTGCTTTCCCGTAAAGGGCTTGGGCACAAGGCCCTTCCTTCCCGTAAGGGACTTAGGCGCGAAGCCGTACTTTCCCGTAAGGGACTTAGGCGTGAAGCCGTACTTCCCGTGAAGGGCCTTCCCGTAAGACGGGAGATTCCTGCAAAACAAACCACACAAACACGCGAAAACAATTCGTATGGCGAATCCACAATAGATACCTGTCGCTCTTGCGCGGGAAAAGCGACTTCCGTGCTTCGTAGTCTCGCGATCTCTTGCGGCAGAGTCTTCTCTTGCTGATGTTGGTACCTCCCGTGAGTGAGGGCATGTGGTGCTTTTATAGCTCCTTGGCCACGGCACGAATAACTACTCGCGTAGAGATCGCGGCCGGTTTTTTTTTTTTTTTTTTGCTGCGCTGTTCTACCTCGAATAGGGAGAGAGAATTCGCTAGCTCCGTTTTTTTTTTTTTTTTTTGCGCTGTTCTACCTGAAATAGGGAGAGAGAATTCGCTGGCTGGTTTTGTTGCTTTATCTTCTAAGTGGCTGCCCACTTATTAAGTGGGCGGCCGGCATATTTTAAAATTGGTCTGAACCTGCCCAAAAACTCAATAAAACCTTATAAGTTAAAACCAATGTATTTAACAACACTTCCCAGGCGTCCCTGGATGCAACCATATGCACGAATGCAATGCAAACATAGATTCTGGCGGGAAAGCGTCTGCCTTCCCGCGATTGTTCCTGCTTTTCGTAAAAAGCTTCATTGAACCCATCTTTATTCTTATGCTTGCGTTCTTACGCGTATTTTCTTACTCAGTTCGAATTTCCTCCTTAGCCTACGGGATGCCCCCTTACTGATGCACCCGTCACCCATCATGTGACGCATCAGGGACACTCGTAACCCGGCCCTTTCCACCGAACTTACGGAAACTCCTTCGCGATGTTTACCGTCACCCATCAAATGACACATCAGAGTTGTCCGTTCCTGATGGCAGTTCCTGTAGCTACAATCTTTTAACAGTTCTTAGTGCCCATAATAAAATATCCTAAAAAAAGAGATTTAATCATTAAAAATAAGAAAATAGTCCAATTAGCAACATCCCTCTGGCTTCTAAACAGTTGACCTCAACTATAGTGCTTGGATATATACCTCCAGTATCTCGGGATATGCTGCTAATTCCTCCTGCGTCATCCACTGAGCATCTAGATTCGAATAGTTCTTAAACTTAACCAAATACTTCCGTGTTATCTTTCCGGATTTGAGAGACCGCTCTTGATGACTTACTATCTGCTCCGGTTGGAGTATTTCTTCTGTTTCCTCAACCTCAGGAGGTTCCTCAGCGCTAGGCTGGCTCGGAGGCGGTCCCACATACGGCCGGAGTAAACTCACATGGAAAGCATTATGGATCTTCCAATTAGGCGGTAGCTCTAATCAGAAAGCGACATCATTCACTCGCTCAGTAATCTTAAACGGTAAACGGCCCATAATAACGGGTAGAAAGTTTTACCACTTTCCCCTTATGAGACGCTTGTTTCTTAAGTCTTGCCTTCTCAAACTTGAGTAAGACTAACTGTCCGACTGTTAAGTCTAGATTCCTTCTGTGCTTGTCTACAGCTTTCTTATGCTTTTCTTGAGAGAGTAGAATAGCTCTCCTAACTTGCCCGTAGGCTGTGTCCAAGTCCCGGACAAATTCATCTGTTGCAAAGATCTTATCCTTAGTTAAAAGGATGGGTGGAAGCAAAGGCTTACCATATAGAATCTCAAAAGGTGCTTTCCCTGTCGATGAGTGTATGGTATTGTTATACGCATACTCGACAAGAGGCAAATATTTCTCCCATGCAGATTGCCGGTCTGACACATAAGCTTTTAACATATCCAATACTGTGGAATTAGCTATCTCACTTTTCCCGTCCGTTTGAGGATGGTAGGCAGATGAAAAATTCAGCTTTGTACCAAGATTATCCATCAAGGCAGCCAAAATTTTCCTGTCATGCGAGGATCTCGATCACTCACAATAGACTTAGGCATTCCATGATGCTTAAAGATCTGTGCCAGAAAGACCCTAGCCATATGATCTGCTTTTATCGTTTTCTTGACTGTATAAAGTGTGCTTGCTTGCTAAACCTATCCACAATGGTCCAAATCGCGTCATTTCCAGTCTGAGTTCTAGGGAGGTCCATGATGAAGTCCATGGCAATACTTTCCCAAGGTTCATTAGGCACAGGCAAAGGTTGTAGCAACCAGGCGTCTTATGCCGATCATACTTCACTTTTTGGCAAACCAAACATTCCCTGACATACTTATCAATGTCTGCTTTAAGGCTAGGCCAATAGAAATATCTTTCCATTGCTAAGGTCGTAGGGAGAATACCCCGATGACCCGCATAAGGCGAAGCGTGTGCTTCATCCATGATCTTCTTTCTTAATGGTTCCGCCACACATATGGCCTGATGGTGATAGAGATAACCGTCCCGAATGGAATAGGGAAACTCATTCTCTCCACGATGTAGCTTTACCCAAACGGTGGAGAAGTCTGGATCATTCGGATACAAATCCGGTAGTGCTTCTAATTCTTGATGATACACCGAAGTGATAGCGTTCACCCTTGGCCGCCTAGACAATGCGCCCGCGACCACATTCTTACTCCCAGCCGTGTGAAGGATCTGGAAGTGAAACATAGACAAAAAGTTTGCCCATCTCATCTGCTTCTCAGATAGTTTCCTTTGCGTAAGAAAATACCGCAAACTCTGGTGATCAGTCTTGATCACAAAATCCGCTCCTAGAAGATAGTGCTTCCAGTTGGATAAGGCGTGAATCACAGTCGTGAGTTCCTTTTCATAGATTGATGCATGCAACTCTGCATCCTTAAGCCGTCTGCTTTCGTAGGCCACTGCATGGCCTTCTTGGTTTAACACTGCTCCGATGCAATCGCCCGAAGCATCGCAGTGAACCTCAAATGGTTTTCTTAAGTCAGGCACTATCAAAATAGGTCCATGGCTTAGCAACTCCTTGAGCCGATCAAAAGCTCCTTGTTGTAAGATCCCCATCTGAAAGGAATCTTCTTCTTTGTCAAGTCATAAAGTGGTCCTGCTACATGAGCAAATCCTCGAACAAACCTTCGATAATACGAACATAATCCCAGGAAACTACGTACATCATGTACCGTAGTGGGAATAGGCCAATCTTCTACCACTCGGATCTTGGCAGGATCCATACTCACTTGATTGTGAGAGACTATATGGCCGAGATAGTGTATCTCTGAGAGAAAGAACTCACTCTTCTTTGCATTCACATGCAACTCATGCTTTCGCAATTCTTGAAACACTAAGTCCAAGTGCTTCCGATGTTCCTCTTCTGACTTAGAGAAGATGAGTATGTCGTCAAAGAATACTCCCGTAAAAGCTCGATACGGGCTGAAAATGCGGTCCATCATGCGATTGAACGTCGCAGGAGCATTTGTGAGGCCGAAAGGCATTACCAAAAATTCATATAGTCCAAAGGTTGTGCGGAAAGAAGTCTTGTGGACATCCTCAGGGGTGATCCGTATCTGGTGATACCCACTCTTTAAGTCTATGCGACTAAAGACACTTGCACCCTGCAACTTATCAAGTACATCATCAATCCGAGGGATCGGAAAGCGATTCTTGATTGTGATCTTGTTTAAAGACCGATAGTCTATGCACATTCGAAACGTGCCATCTTTCTTCTGCACCAGTAGAACTGGAGAGCAGTAGGGTGAAGCACTTGGTCATACTAACCCTTTCTCTAGAAGCTCGTTGACTTGCTTCAAAATTTCCTCTTGCTGAGCAAGACTCACCTAATAAGGGGGTTGATTGGGAGGCGAGCTACCCGGTATGAGATCTATGCGGTGATCTTCCGGGCGTACCAGAGGGAGTTCATCAGGAAGTGTTTCCGTGAAACAATCCTTGTACTTTTCAATAAATTGAAGACCCTTAATTTCCAAACTAGAGAGAGAGTCCCTACTAGTTTTATCCTTTGCAAAAATCAAGTAAGCAGAAACACACTTCTTCATTTCTTTCTTAATGGAGATATGGCTTACAATTGGGAATTGCCAATCTCCTACATAAGCTTGAATCTTTATTTTCTTACCCCCCTGATCAAAAGTGAGGGTCTTTTCCCCATAATCGGGAATAGGTGTCATGTGAAAGTGCCATGGTATACCCAAGATGATATCACATCCCTCGATGGGTGCCATCAAAAATGATTCGCAGTCCTTGTACTCGCCAATCCAAAGATTGAGCTGTCCTTGCACGGGAGTTGCATTGGTTGTCAACCCCTCGAATGCTGATCCGGATGTAACCGGTGTGCCAAGCTTAGCCGGTGTGAGGCACAAACATTCCGCAGTATCCAGGGAGATGAAGTTATCCGTGGATCCTGGATCATAAAGAATCAGTACTCGCTGGTTGTTCAAAGACCCCCAGCCCTTCAGAAGTTGACGCTTCCCTTTCTCCATTTGTGTGTTTCCTTGAACATCTGGAATGGAGTTCGAGCTTGGTGGTGCGGGTTCCTTCCTTGCTTTCTCTTGCCTCGTAGAGGCTTGCTCTTGCCATTGCTGCTTTAGCGGGCAGTCCGGTTTCATATGTCCTTTCTCGCCACAGTAGAAGCATCTTCCTTCCTCTCTAAAAGTTTGAAGTTGAGTAGGAGAAAGGTACTTAGTTCGCTTGCCAGTGCCCTCTGGCTTCTTAGAATGATCATAGTCTCTAGATGGAGGACGTTTTCTTCCTTGGCCCCCTTGGTCATCGTAGACCCCTCTTTGTCTTGCACGGTAAGTGCTATGCTCCATCTTTCTGGGCGTCCCAGTTGAGTGAAAATCCTCAGCAATGATTGTTGACTCCATCATCCTCTGAAGAGTATCATGCGGATACACCTTCATACTCTTTCGAAGATGCGGTTGGAGACCCGCTTCAAACTTTCGTTTCTTTTCCTCGTCGGCAATCTTCATGAAGGGAGTGACCTTCAGAAGAACCGACCAATACTTGTCCACATAAGTCGTTACTCTTTCATGTTCCTACTGGGCAAGCTAGTCCCATTCCTTCCGTATGTCCTGCTCGAAGTCAGGTGGAAGAAATTGTTCATAAAATTCAGATTTAAAGCTCTCCCAAGTTCTGGCCTGAGAACCTTCCAGAATCTTGGCTAACCACCAATTGCTTGCCGTTTCCTTGAGGTGCATCCCCACATGGCGTAATTTGGATTTTTCTGTGAAGTGCCCATTGGTAAAGGCGACTTCAAACTGTCTGATGAAGGACAGTGCTTTGGAGATGTCTCTCCGTCCGTTGTAGGTTTCGAACTTGATGTCCTTGTCGCCTAATTTGAAGACTCTCATGCGATGTTGAGACTTGCGACCTTGCTTCTTAAATCGAGGCTTATCTTTAGGTTGATGTATGGTAGTGGCGGTAGTAGCTGCTTCCTTCTTCTGACGAGATGTCTTCTGACGAGATGATCGAGAAGTAGAAGTATAATCAGGAGAGTAAGATGGAGATGAGATAGAGATAGCCTTGCTCTCGTCTAGCAGAGAGAGCGCTTTTTCCTGGCCTTTCCTTGAAGTAGGCCGTTCATTCCGATCCGAAGATTCTTTGTGCACCTCGGCATGTGCTTTTTCTCTTGCCTCCTGTGGTCTCACGCCAACAGTGTTGTCTGGATGCTTGGCTGCATCAGTTCCATTCGTTTTTTTCATTCCGCCCAAAAGCTTTTGGACGTCTGGCAGCAGTAAAATTTGTTGCAACTCCGCAAGCTGAGCTTGCACTTGTTGAAGCTCCTCTTCAACGCTTCTCCCTTGGCTCGACATGGTTCTTCCCGTTCTTCCCGGAATCGTCCTTCTTTGCAGAGAAAGAGAGGAGTCCGACCTCTGATACCACTGTCACAAAACGGGAGCGTACACGAGCACTTGAAAATCTGAAATTTAAAATACTTTGCAAATGTGAGAGAAGGGAGAAGATCGACACAGTATTGGGGACCAGAAGATGGGTTGGTCCCCCCCCCCGTTAAGAGTATTCTTTTATTCAGGGAGAATTCGTATACAAGCACGAGAACCCGAGGAAACCCCTCCGTTCTGTAATCTTAGACCCGAAGGTCGTGCTTTCCCGTAAAGGGCTTAGGCGCGAAGCCGTACTTTCCCGAAAGGGATTTAGGAGTGAAGCCGTACTTCCCGTGAAGGGCCTTCCCGTAAGACGGGAGATTCCTGCAAAACAAACCACACAAACACGCGACAACAATTCGTATGGTGAATCCACAATAGATACCTGTCGCTCTTGCGCGGGAAAAGCGACTTCCGTGCTTCGTAGTCTTGCGATCTCTTGCGGCAGAGTCTTCTCTTGCTGATGTTGGTACCTCCCGTGAGTGAGGGCATGTGGTGCTTTTATAGCTCCTTGGCCACTGCACGAATAACTGCTCGCATAGAGATCGCGGCCGTTTTTTTTTTTTTTGCGCTGTTCTATCTGAAATAGGGAGAGAGAATTCGCTGGTTGGTTTTGTTGCTTTATCTTCTAAGTGGCTGCCCACTTATTAAGTGGGCGGCCGGCATATTTTAAAATTGGTCTGAACCTGCCAAAAACTCAATAAAACCTTATAAGTTAAAACCAATGCATTTAACAACACTTCCCAAGCGTCCCTGGATGCAACCACATGCACGAATGCAATGCAAACATAGATTCCTCGCGGGAAAGCGTCTGCCTTCCCGCGATTGTTCCTGCTTTTCGTAAAAAGCTTCATTGAAGCCGTCTTTATTCTTGTGCTTGCGTTCTTACGCGTATTTTCTTACTCAGTTCGGATTTCCTCCTTAGCCTACGGGATGCCCCTTACTGATGCACCCGTCACCCATCATGTGACACATCACGGGCACTCATAACCCGGCCCTTTCCACCGAACTTACGGAAACTCCTTCGCGATGTTTACCGTCACCCATCAAATGACACATCAGAGTTGTCCATTCCTGATGGCAGTTCCTGTAGCTACAATCTTTTAACAGTTCTTAGTGCACATAATAAAATATCCTAAAAAAAGAGATTTAATCATTAAAAATAAGAAAATAGTCCAATTAGCAACATCCCTCTCTCTCCCCTATGGTAGTATGTTATGCCCCTCTAGTGGGCTTTTCAATTGACCAATGTACAGTTGTGTGGGTTCATGCGCGATTGCCGAGGCAAGAGCCTCTTGCACAGGTACTGGATTAGCTAGCGGCTAATCCCCCGCAGGTACAGGTGAATTCGGAGAGGTTTCCGATTCAAAGGGCAAGTAGCCCTACAGGTGCGGGAGCTCGAGGACTTGCTACGGATGCGACCGGCACGCGAAACGGAGCCCGAAACATTAAATTAAAGCCTGCTGTGTATTTTTGCAGGTTTAGGGTTTTGGCCCTAAACGGACCCTAATACCCCCAGGAGGTTCGGGGACGCGAGGGGACCGCTGTACAGGTGATCTGGCGCATTTTCAGGGCTGAAAACAGAGAATTCAGCGTACTGCAGATCCTCGCCAGGTCTTGCAAAGTGCCCGTATGCATCGGGAAAGTCATTCAATGCGTGGAAATACTGACTGTGAAGGGTCCTAGTACAGTTATGCTGCCGAAATCGGGCCGGAACAGTTGAAATTCAGCCAAGCTTGTGCGGGACAGCTTGTAGGGAACCACAGCGTTTATTCCCTCTTTTAAAGAATAAAGAAATACCGAAAGGGGCGCCTAAGTTAGGGGCCAATCTAGTGTCGGTCTACTCATACAGGTGCAATCTAGCAGCCTGTATCCCTTTCCCCTTTGTTGAGTCTTGAAAGAACAGGTAAAGTGGGCAACAAATTAAATGGGTGAAAGCAAATAAGGTTTAAGTCTAAAGTCTACCGCCCTTTTTGGATTGAACAGGCCGGTTTCACCTTGCCACGTCAACGTATCGGCGCATTTCACGGGACTTCTCAACAGAGTGTGTGTGTGTCCGAGAGCCTGCCATGTTACCAGTTTGTGACTTACCCCCCTCTTGAAAGAATTGTAATCGCCCTCGATTACGCCTGCAAAACACACAGAGGCCATAAACTGTCTTAGTAGACACTGACTATTAGTCTTGACGCACTAGACACGACACATCTAGCACTTGTACAAAGCGACAATCACATCACAGGACATCACTTGACAAATCAAAGACAAATTCATTCCAAATCTCAGACCATGACCAATCGGCAACGTATTTAGTGATCGCATCTAGATACGTTTCGGACCTCACGGATGCTCGATTAACTAATCCTTATTGCAATCATGTCTATATAGATTTATGAGACCAAAATGTTGCAATCATTTCATCTTCTAGTTCGTGCAATCAAACAAGTCAAGTACAAATCAATCATATTCATTGTCGGGAATTCTAGTTGTAAAGTCATACAACAGAATACTACTCAACCCTTTAGTATCCTTGAAACCCACAGTGGACATCAGTGACTCTAACCAAAATCAAGGTAATCCGTTGACAAATGAGCGGAGTGACTCCCCTCTTGTGCAAACACGCTGCACTAGATTCACCCTCGTTGAAGTCAGGGTTCTATCCGAGTAGACTATGCTAAAGTGAATGCTTCAATGTAAATTTCGGAGTATCTGCTAGGTCCTCCTCCATCCACTTCGCATCCAATGCAGGATAGTTCTTGAACTTAACCAAGAACCGCCTAATCACTTTACCTTTTATCTTTTTGTTTTTGTGTGCTAAAATGTAAGGTGTAGCGGAAGTGAATGTTCATCTTGCTCAAGATGAGTGCTCGGAAATGTGCTCAAGGGTTCCTTTTACTTACGGAAGGGAGAGCCTTCCGTTCCTTTAGTATGAGAGTGCAATGATCACAAACAAAGTGAATGCTACTGTGAATGAAGGTGATGAGAATGAGAGAGAGAGAGAAAAAAATTCGACACCAGACGGCTCTCAAACCCTCCTCCAAGGGCCTCCCTCTCTACGGCGAGAGAGGTCTATGCTATTGATTGCACAAATCTGGTACAATGGTCTAGATGCAATGGACTTGCTGACGATGTCGACGACAATGATGATGACGACGTGGACGGACTGAAATCACCAAAACGCTAACTTTTTGCTGATCTCTAACATTGTGGTGGCGAGGACGGCGATGGCGACGACGCGACGACGATGCACTGAAAATGCATATGCTGAAAACTGCAGACAACGGACTGAATCCGAAAACGCTGGCTGATTTGACGGTATGGCAAGGATCTGCTGCGGGTAGGCGAGATCTGCGAGGCTAAGGGCTGAATCTACAGTGTCTAAGTGCTGGAAACTGAAAACGCTGATGTGCTTGGGCTGATCTGACGCCGGAATCTACAAACTCTAGGCTAAGTGCCGCAAACTGAAAACGCCAACCTGGATTTGCTACTGATGAAAACGCTAGGCTAAATCTGCTGCAGAAACATTGATGGAGGGAATTCAAATTCAAAAACGCTGGCTGAAAATCTGAAAAGCTGAAATCTGCAATCTTCTGTTGGCTGAAAAAATGCTAAGGCCTCCTGTCCGTCTTGCTGAGAAGGTGCACTGTAAGTTGCGGGAACTTCTTTGCCTCTTCTGCCAAAAAGTGCTAGCACAAAGTTTCTTTTATAGTAGCTTAGCAAATTTTCCCTATTCAGTTTTCGAACAAAAGTCACTTATTAAATAATAAATGAAAAATGGATAAATTGGGAAAATGGGTTCTGTGGACTGTAAAATGCTCATGATGGGTACTGAATGTCATGTTGATGATCATGCTGCGTGCAACCAAAGGAAATGCAACTACTCTAAGTGCCTGGACATGCACGGCCTGCCCACAGGCTCACAAGGTGCTAGAACACTTCTTCGTAAGCTGACCTGAACCCTAGGACTAAAGTAGCTTGTCCACATGCACATAGGGTTAGATGTGCACGTGACATCCCCTCCTTTTCAAAGTGAGGTACTCGTACTGAGCTACATGGCTTTCTTGTAATCTACCAACAATCTTGGGTAATCTCTGAAAACTCTTCATCAACCCACACTGCCTCGTGGGTTTCTCGATCCTTGAACTTCAAAAAGTACTGTATGACTTGCTTCTTTGAGCCATGGCGAAACCGATGCAACAACACTTGCTCCGGCTATATGACTTCAGCTTCATCGATGATATCGGACTCTTCTTCTTTGGAAATGTCCTTTGGAGGTGTATCCTGAAACACTTTCAACCAAGAAACATGGAAAACGTTGTGCATTGACCATGAGTTAGGCAATTGCAATTTCATAAAAACCTCATTGATCTTTTTAATGACAGGAAATAGACCATACATTCTGAAAGACAACTTAGGACACTTCTTTCCGACTTGCTTAAGACGTTGCTTCATGATTCGTAAATAAACCCAATCCCCTTTCTTGATAGAAACATCCTGACGATGCTTGTTAGCCTGGTCATGAGTAAGACTACTGAGCCTTGCTTAGCCGAAGCTTCACACTCTCAGAAATCTCATCCAATAACTGACTTTCAGCATTGGCATCAAGCATCGGACTGACCAACGAGTCAAAAGTGACTGGAAAGGACGTCCAAAAGCTGCCTCATATGGAGTTTTACCAATGCAGAGGAATAAGAGTCTTTCAAAATTGCTTGAACCAAAGGGAGATAGAGCTCCCAATGAGACTATTCATCATGCATATATGACTTCAAAACATCAAAAGCCAACTGATTGTAAATCTCTGTTTGACCATCTGACTGTGGATGAAAGACAATGAAAAATTCAACTTAGTGTGCCAAAATTTTCAAAGAGTGCGCGTTGGCCTCTTCTTCAAGAATTCCTTCCTAGCTTCCAATGTAGGGAAATGTATAATGAGTGCTCTTTCCTTGGAATTTCCTTTCTCATCACTTCCCTTGTTTCCCACTCTCCAACAAGCACCTGTGTGTGTGGTTCAGAATGCCCATGCGCTTCAAGAGTTCTTTCACTTCTTCTACTTTTCCAATGTCTTTGAGACATGTAACATGCACATGAAGGGCTCTAGTCTTCCTCTTTTGCTCCTCCTCAATTGTCATATTGATGATAGTGGATGTTGGTGTGGTTTCATGCATCTTATCAATTTCTTTCCTTGATCCACTTTTCAGCTTTATCAACCTTCTCTTGTGTTTTGAATAGGTGCTCCGTCCATGAAGAGGTTGTTTGTGCCTACTTCTCTTCCTCTTCACGTAGAGTTTCCACTTGCCAGAGTTACTCGGAACACGGAATGGGAACGATGATCGGGTCCTCGCGGAACGGGGGAACACCCGAGGGGTCCGGAATAGAAACGGTGCGGAAAGGGAGGCATAAAAAACATCCAAATAATGCAATCTTTAGCCATGTGTGTTTAAATACAAGTAGTATGAGGCCATGGACTATGTGAGAAAGAGAGGGAGAGAGGGAGAAGAAGAGAGCTTGAGTGTTGATCCTCGTAGACTTGAAAGTTGAGACGACTCCAGAGATTCTTTAATCTTCAATAGCAAATGTATTTCGTGTAGGCTTCACTCCGAGAGAGAGAGAGAGAGAGAGAGAGAGAGAGAGAGAGAGAGAGAGAGAGAGAGAGAGAGAGAGAGAGAGAGATCTTGAGATAGTAGATACATAATATTTAGAGGCTAGAGCTTGTGGCAACCTTGTACATTATCACTTGTGAAGGTATGGAGTGAGGAAAGAGGGAGGAGGGAGAGGGATTTACATTTTATAAGGGGCAGCGAAAATTTTGCCCGCCAAAAATTGGATGTGAACTTAACATCCGGATGTGAAACAATTTACTTTGGCAAAACACAAAGGGAGTACCAATGCTTTATGAACAACCGTACTACATCTTGTGCGGTGATTGTGGACTTACAAGAAATCAATATGCAAAACTTGCTGAAACGGTCAACAATTGTCAAACATTGAGTGTTTCTTGAATGCAAACTAGGTGGAAGATTAGTCACAAAATCCATAGAAATGTTCTGAACAGGTCCATCGGGAATAGGCAGCGGAAGCAAGAGGCCTTGCTGCTTACCTTGAGGAGCTTTTACCTTTTGAAAAATGGTGCACTGTGTGACATAACGAAACACATCCTTTCGCATTTTAGGCCAAAAAAGAATCTTTCTCGTTTCTCCAAAGTGGTGTCCATTCCCCTGTGTCCACTCGTGAGAGAGTCATGTGGATCATGCAATATGGTTGCCTTGAGAGAGGGAAACGCACATAGACGGTGACAAAAATACAACAAACCTTCACGAATGAGATAGTTTCTAGGCCCTTGGGAAGCAAGAGCCTGCAACCGTTGCTTACCAAACTCGGAATATGCATACTGGTTCTTCATGCTGTCGAAAGACACACCCTGAAGAGAAACTGTGGATCTTCACTCAAGAGCTAGGATCTGTCCTTTGCGACTTAAGGCATCTGCAACGGGGTTAGCTTTACCAGGCACATACTCAATCAAACCTCCAAATTGCTCAAAAAATTGTGACCACCGTACTTGGCGATCACTCCAATGTGCACTAGGCATAGACTAGAGCCACTTGAGGGCTTGGTGATCTGTGCGAACTGTGAACTCTCTACCATACAGAAAATGCGTCCAATGCTTGAGAGAGTGAACGATAGACAGAAGTTCTTTGTCATAAACTGATTAGTTCTTTTCTGCACTATTTAGCTTCCGACTGAGGAATGCAACTGGACGGCCATGCTGCTAAAGCACAGCGCCTATGGCGACATTGCTGGCATCCGTCCATATCTCAAAGGGGTCATCCCAAGAGGTAAGGATAAGACACGATGCTTCTGTCACCGCAACCTTGAGAGCTAAAAAGGCCTCAATGGTTGCCTTGGGCAAATCCACGCATTGTCGGCGAGTCTTTATCCCTTTCAAAACATCTGTCATGGGTGCGGCAATGTGTGCAAAATTCTCTATGTGCGAACTATATGCTTGACATAAACCAAGAAAAGAACGCGCATCATATACAGTTTTGGGCAATCCCAATCACATATCTGTTCCACTTTCGCGGGATCTAGCTTGAAGCCTTTTGCAGAAATGATATAACCCAGATAAGTAACTTCACTGAGGAGAAACTCAGATTTCTTAGCTACAATGTACAACTGACACTCATCCAAACGAATTAGAACCCTTTCTACATCCTTCTCATGTTGTTCCTACGATGCAGAAAAAATGAGAATATCAATAAGAAAGATGAACATATGTACACCAACAATATCGCCAAAACGGCCTACCATGAGACGGTTAAATGTACACATGGTACTTGTCAATTCAAATTGCGCACAGGCTCACAAGGTACGAGAACACTTCCTAAGCTGACCTGAATCCTAGACCTGAAGTAGCTTGTCCACATGCACATAGGGTTAGATGTGCACGTGACACAAAATCTGTTCTGGAACGAGTATCTCCTCGCTTTCCTCGACTTTGGGTTGCTGATCTGGCTCCCCGTCATTGAGCACATCGCCTTTAAAAGGCTTCAATAGACGCACATGAAATGCATTGTGAATCTTCCAAGTATCCGACAGCTTCTGTCTATAGGAGTTTCTTAGGTGTGCCTTTTCAAAACATAAGAGCACCCACCCAATTGTCTTCCTTTAATTTCAAATCGTGATGGTGTCGATCTGTTGCCTTCTTGTGTCGTTTCTGAAATTTCGCTAAAGCCTCCTGGACCTTGGCAAATGCAGTGTCCAAGTCCCTCATGTACTGGTCGGCTTCAAAAATCTTATTTTTTGTGCTAAGGAAGGGTGGAACCTTCGAAGCACCTTCAATGATCTCAAATGGCGCCTTCCCCGTCGAAGAGTGGATCGGGTTATTGTAGGCAAATTCCACCAAGGGCAAATTTTTTTCCCATTGAGTCTTCTGATCAGAAATGTAAGACTTCAATAAATCCAGAACGATTGAATTTGCAATCTCAGATTGCCCGTCTGTCTATGGGTGAAATGATGATGAGAACTGCAACTGTGCGCCAATGTTCTCCCAAATAGCCCTCCAAAACAAACTCGTGAATCGGGGATCTCTGACGGAGATTATTATCTCACGCATGCCATGTAGTCTAAAAATCTGTGCAATGAACAATCTCGCTAAATGATCCGGCTTGATTTTTTTCTTCACTGGAATGAATTGAGCTTGCTTAGTAAATCTATCAATGACAATCCATATGCCATCATGCCCACTCTGTGTCTTTGGGAGATCAAAAATGAAATCCATTGCAATACTTTCCCAAGGGCGGGTGGGAATGGGTAAAGACTTTAACAATCCCTGTGCTTTATGCTTGTCAAACTTGACCTTCTGGCATACTAAACAACTGCGTACAAAGTCGTCCACATCTTTCTTGAGTCTCAGCCAATAGAAGTAGCGCTTCACACCTTTCAAGGTGGTGTCGATGCCGCGGTGACCCGTAAAAGGTGGACAATGGCACTCAATCGGAACCTTTTCCCTCAACGGCTGTGTGACCCACAACATCTTTTTCTTCATCAAGTAGCCATCCCATATGGAATATCCCGCTACTACCTCCCCATTCTATATTCAAGTGAATACATCGGAAAAATCCGGATCTGTGGCGTACTGATCAACCATGTCCTCAAAGCTTCTATTATGAATCGCGGAAAGCCAAGACTAGCAGCTTCCGAGACAAAGCATCTGCCACCAAGTTCTTCTGTCCCTGAACATGGACAATCTGGAAGTGAAACTGTGACAAGATATTAGCCCACCACATCTGCTTTTTTGAAAGCTGCTTCTGTGGCAAGAAGTAGCGTAAACTCTGATGATCAGTCAAGACTGTGAAGTCGGCTCCAAGTAGGTAATGTCGCCACTGAGTAAGAGCATGGATCACTGCCAAAAGCTCTTTCTCATAAATCTGTCGCTTTCATAGGCAATCACATGGCCTTCTTCCATTAAGACCGCTCCTAGACTACGGCCACAAGCATCACAATATACTTCAAATGACTTTTGCAAATCCGGCAAAGTCAATACTAGTCTAGTAATCAATTTCTCTTTCAGTGTCTGAAAGGTAGTCACCTCTGTGGGTCCCCACGATAAAGGGACTCCTTTCTGTGTCAGAATGTGCAAAGGGGAAGCTACCTCTGCAAACGTTTGAATGAACTGCCAGTAGTAAGAACACAAGCCCAAGAAGCTTCTAACTTCATGAACATTTTTCAAATCTGGCCAATTATGTATAGTGTCAATCTTGGCCGGGTGGTCCATCTGTACTCTTGTTGTTGAGACAATGTGTCTCAAAAAGTGTATCTCTGGCGAAACAATTTCACTCTGTTTGACATTGATAACTAACTTGTGATCTCGCAATGCTTGAAAGACTTGTAGCTGATGGTGTCTATGTTCTGCTTCATCCTTGGAGGAGACTATAATGTCATCAAAGAAAGTGTCGACAAATGATCATACTCTCGAAAAATCCTATCCATTATTCGGTTGAAAGTCAAGAATATCATCGATTCTTGGAATCGGAAATCTATTCTTGATGGTGATTTTATTGAGAGCTCTGTAATCAATGCACATTCTCCAAGATCCGTCTTTCTTTAAAACCAACAACACCGGAGAGTAGTAGGGTGAAGTACTCGGCTGGATAAGACCCTTTTATAGAAGGTCTTTCACTTGGTTCATGATCTCTTCATTCTGGGCTCGGCCATCTTGGTAAGGTGACCGGTTCGATGGTGTGCTTCCAGAAATCAAATCAATGGTGATCCTCACGTCGAGATGGGGGCAACTCGCTTGGCAGGCCCTCAAAGAAGCAATCGGTATGAGTGTGGAGAAAATCTTGGCATTCTCTATCAAGTTCAGACATGTTCGTTCTGTGCTCATTATTTAACTCTTTTAAGTAGATCGAGTAAACAAAGAGACTGGATTTCATTTGGAAATGGCCGAAACCGATACAATAGAGACAGACTCGCCCTTCAATTTTACATCAAGTACGTATTTTGGCCCTTTTCATTTGTCAAAGTCGCTTTCTTTGCCCGATAGTCGACCACGGCGTTGTTCTTATGGTACGAAGGGACTCTTAGGAGGACGTCACAACCTTCCAAGGGCATTATGTAGAAGTTCTCGTGCCCTAAATACCCCTGACAATGCAACCGAAATTTTCCAATGACAGGTGTAATGGTTATGTCCCGTCCTGGTGCCGTTAGAACTGCCTCTGCTGGTGGTCCCATCTTGTCGGGCGTAATCTCGAGGCGCGCCACCAATTCAGGTGAAATGAACTTGGGCTTGGCTCCTCCATCCAAGAAAATCAGGGCTTCTTGATCTTTCACTCTGCCCCAAGCTCAGCAAAGTTCTGTACTTTCATCAATCATGCTTGGGTCAGTACCCATGCAATCTGGTATCAATCCTACTTTCATCTTGCCTTTTTTGCCACGTTCGTCTGCTGCTCTAGAACTCTCTGGCCTGTCTTCAGTCTGTTCTTGTTGTGCCTTTTTGGGGCACTTTACGAAGATGTGCCCCTGTTCCCCGCAACCAAAACACTTCTCCTCTCTGATATAATCGGCCCTCTCTTGAAGAATGAGCCGGGGTCGTGTATCCTTATCCTTCTTTTCTTGGAAGCCCTTGTTCTTTCTACTTCCATTGTTGGAGGTCTGTTGGGTTCTTTGAGTCAGAATCTCATTAGTGGGGCAAGTCAAATTTCCCGAATGGATCGAGAAACCCCGTTTTGCATGACCGATTAATTCTTGAATAGAATTTGACTATTATTCCAAGCAGTAGTCTCGGATCTCTGTAGAGAGTCTGTAGCAGAACCGCTCAATCTGTTCCTTAAAAGAGACCTTCTTAAATGAAGAGGTTGGTAGAAAAGAGTCCCAAAATCTCTCGCAATAAGCATCCAAAGATGGTTCCAAGCAGTTCGTATATCCCGTTCGTACTCCTAGATTAGCCAAGAAGAAATAAAGAGTCTTTTGACTTTCAACCACTTGATTGGAGCTTCCTTCCTCATAAGAAGAGTGGACCACCATGTTCGAGCATTTCCTTTGAGAAAAGATGCAACCCTCCTAATCTTGGAGTGCTCGGAGTAATGTCCTCCAGAGAAGGCTATGGCAAACTGCTGGATGAAGGCCAAAGTCTTCGGAGGAGCATCTGAGAACCCATAAAAGGATTTAAATTTAATCGACTGTCCACCTTTGAATTCTTTTGCTTTCTTGCTTTTGTCTTCGAGGAAGTCATGTTGGTTGGCTCTGTAAAAATGCTTCTTCTTTGCATAAAACATATGGTCATCGGAGTCCGAACTGTTAGAGGATGACTCCTCCGTAGAGCTATCAGAAACCGGGCGGAATCTAGGTTTCTTTGCCTTTTTCTTGCCCTTTCTGAAGCTTTGCTTTTTGCCTTTTCTGTCCTCCTCGCTCGAGTCAGAAGAGCTAGAAAAACTGTCAGAAGAAGAGGAAGAAGAAGAATTGGGTAGTCCTTCAAAGCGTACACACTTCTTCTGCTTTCTTGCAGATGCAAAAGAAGATTGACGGCCCAAATAACCAGGGTAGTCAGTCCCCTTCTTGTGCTTTTTCACTTTCTTTTTGGATTGATTGTTGGCGTCCAAAAGCTGACTAATCTGGGTCTGAACCACCTCCTGTAGTTCTTGTTCTATAAACATCCTCGGAGAAGGAGGTTTCTTGATTGTAGGTTTGATCGGTGGTTCGATGGCTTTCTGCCACTTCAGCGATGGATTGCTGATACAAAGTTTTGCAAACTGAGGGTCCTTCGTAAATTTAATCATCTGCTTTGTGCACTCGTCAACCTGCTGTCGACGCTCCATCTCTTAAAGTTCGTACTGAGTAGACCGAGGTGGCCCGTACTCTTCCTTTGTTAATTCGGTTGAATCTTTTTCGTGATCTCCTCCCGCATCACCAGATGCAGCAGAAGTTGATTGATTCTTGTTGGAATCCATAAGTGTCGCGAAAAAAGGATCGGATTTCTTAGAAGAAGAGAAATCGGCCGCACTTTGATACCACTGTAACAAACTTGGACACCTCAAGTCAAGATTCTACCGCGACACAGCAGAGCTTCACTTCAAAATAGTTCACAAAAGACGACACGGCACTGCGTAGTTCCGTGCCAAGGGGTATTGGCCCCAAAGACTGGCGCCCCTTTCGGTATTTCTTTTTATATTAATCTGTGTGCAAAGTACAAGAGAGTCTGTGGGTACTCACTCTCAGACTCTGCGTCCAGATGCTCTGAGGAGTCAGTCCCAAAGGACTTATTTATTCTTACAAGGGATGCCCAAAAGCAAAGCCCCAAAATCTTTTAAGTTTCAAAAGCAAAGTTCCCAAAAGCAATTGGTCTTCCAAAAGCTGCTAAAACAGCTAGCATAATTTTTGAGAATCCGTACGTACTGCCACGTAAGCAAGTCAGCGCATTTTGCAGAAATCTGCCACGTCAACAGTCAGCGCAAATTGCGGGCGTCCGTACACCTTGCCACGTCAGCCTGTTGGCGCATTCCACTAGACTGCTCAGCAAGGTGTGTGTGTGTCCGAGAGCCTGCCAAGTCACAGACTTAGACACTCCAAGTCAAGAATCTACCGCGACAGCTCAAATAACCACTTCAAAACAGTTTACAGTTCACAATTGATTCAACACTGGCCCGGTGGAGTTCCGTGCCTAGAGATATTGGCCCCAAAGACTGGCGCCCCTTTCGGTATTTCTTTTTGTATTAATCTGTGTTCAAAGTACAAGAGTGCGGACAGGCGCTCGCACTTAGACTCTGCGTCCAAATGCTCTGAGTTGTCAGTGGCCTACCCTCATATTTAAAGAGATTACAAGGGATACTAAAAGCAGAGCCTAAAAGCTGGTAAACTCAAAAGCTTGAGTAGTTTTAAAAGCCTTTAAAAACTTAAAGTAAAAATTCTCTCTCTCCGCCTTACGGTTTAAAAAAAAAGCAGGTCCCCAAAAGCTTCAGCGTTGCCTTTGTGTAGCCTTAAGCTGGCCGTACAACCCTGCCACGTGGCTGCCTATTCCCATGTTGCTGCCCCTTTCTGCCGTACGCTCAGCGCTGCCTCAATTCAAATGCCCTACAAAGTGTCCGTACGTAGCAGTGCCACGTCTGCCTACCATGTCAGCCTGCCACATCAACGGAAATGCAGCCAGCCAGTCAGCCACATGTGTGTACCAGGAGGAGCCACGTGTCCAGATTGTGACATACCCCCCTCTTGAAAGTATTGTAATCGCCCTCGATTATGCCTGCAAAACTGACAGAGGCCAAAAACTGTCTTAGCAGACACTGACTGTTAGTACCTACACACTAGGAACACACATCTAGCACATGCACCAATCGACAGTCACATCACACGACATCACAAGACATCACAGGACATCACATGACATTCTACATTCATTTGGATCTTAGACCCTGATTTATCAACAATGCAGCAAGCAATCGCATCTAGATCCACTCAGGACCTCCTAGATGCCCGATTGACTAACCCCTATTGCAACCATATCTATTCGAGATCAACTAGACCAAAATGCTGCAATCATTTCGTCTATCAGTTCGTGCACTTAAAAACAAGTCAAAACAACTCAGTTTCAAATTTCTGGAATTCCATTTCATAAAGTCATTCAGCAAAATACTGTCAGCTCTCAGTATCCCTGAAGCTCAAAGAGACATCAGTGACTCTAGTATTCAAAATTCGAGGCATCTGTTGACAAAGGAGCGGAGTAACTCCCCTCTTGTGCATCCCACTGCACCAGATTTGTGGCCAAGCTGAATTCTGGGTTCCATTTGGAATAGACTATGCTAAACCAAAAGCTTCAAGGTAAAGGTTCACAATCTGAGGAGTATTTGTTAGGTCCTCCTCCTCCATCCACTTCACACCCAATGCAGGATAGTTCTTGAACTTAACCAAGAACCGCCTACTGACTTTACCCTTATTCTTTGTGTCCTTATGTGCCAAAATCTGTTCAAGAACAAGGATCTCCTCGTTTTTCTCTACTTCGGATTGCTCATCGGGCTCCCCATGGTCAGGCACATCACCTAGAAAAGGTTTCAAGAAACTCACATGAAATGCATTGTGAATCCTCCAAGTGTCAAGAAGTTTTAGTCGGAAGGAGAAATCATTGATCTTTTCAAAGATCTGGAAAGGTCCGTAGTATCTCATACTAAGCTTTGGAAAAAGCCTCTCCTTTCCCTTCTTCTTTCTCAGGCGTGCCTTCTCAAAATGTAATAGCACCCGATCATCCTCCTTCAATTTCAAATCGCAACGATGGCGATCTGCAGCCTTTTTCTGTCTTTCCTGAGATGTCTGCAAAGCCTCGCGGACCTTGGCAAAATCCGTGTCCAAGTTGCGCGTATACTCATCAACTTCAAAAATCTTATCTTTTGTGCTTAGGAAGGGGTGGAACATTCACAGCACCTTCAACAATCTCAAATGGCGCCTTCCCCGTCGAAGAGTGTACCGTGTTGTTGTAGGCAAATTTCACCAAAGGTAAATACTTTTCCCATTGAGTCTTCTGATCCGAGATATAAGACTTCAATAAATCTAAAACCACTGAATTGGCAATCTCAGATTGCCCATCAGTCTGCGGGTGGAAAGATGATGAGAACTGCAACCGTGTGCCAATGTTCTCCCAAATTGCCTTCCAAAACAAACTCGTAAATCTAGGGTCCTTGTCGGAGACAATCGTCTCAGGCATGCCATGTAATCTGAAAATCTGGGCCACAAACAGTCTCGCTAAGTGATCCGGCTTGATTGTTTTATTCACTGGAATGAAATGAGCGTGCTTGCTAAATCTGTCAATAACATTCCAGTTACCATCGTGACCACTCTGTGTTCTCGGGAGATCAAAAATGAAATCCATTGCAATACTTTCCCAAGGGCGGGTGGGTATGGGCAAAGGCTGTAACAATCCTTCTGCTTTATGCCTGTCAAACTTGACCTTCTGGCATACCAAGCACCTGTGCACAAACTCGTCCACATCCTTCCTGAGTCTCGGCCAAAAGAAATATCCCTCGACCCCTTCCATGGTGGTAGCAATGTTGCGGTGACCCGTAAAAGGTGGATAGTGGCATTCGGTCATAACCTTTTCTCTCAACGGCTGTGTAACGCACAACATGGTTTCCTTCATCAAGTAGCCATCCCAAATGGGATATCCCGCTAATGTCTCCCCATCCTGTATCTGTGTGAAAACGTCTGCAAAATCCGGATCTGTGGCATACTAGTCGATCATATCCTCGAAGCTCCTATGATGTATCGCGGAAATAGCCAGAACCAACGGCTTCCGAAACAAAGCATCTGCCGCCAAATTCTTATGTCCCTGAACTTGGACAATCTAGAAGTGAAACTGTGACAAGATGTTCGTCCACCGCATCTGCTTTTCCAAGAGCTGCTTATGTGACAAGGAGTAGCGCAAACTTTGATGGTTTGTAAAGACAGTAAAATACGCTCCGAGTAGGTAGTGCCGCCACTGACTAAGAGCATGGATAACCGCCAAAAGCTCTTTCTCATAAATCTGTGCTGTCAATTCCGGCCTTGAGAACAATCGGCTCTCGTAAGCAATGACATAGCCTTCTTGCATTAAGACCGCACCCAGACTACGACCACAAGCATCACAATAATATACTTCAAAAGACTTCTGCAAGTCTGGCAAAGTCAAAACTGGTCCCGTAGTCAATTTCTCTTTCAAAGTCTGAAAGGCAGTCACCTCTGTGGGTCCCCATGAGAAAGGGACTCCTTTCTGTGTCAAGATATGCAAAGGGGAAGCAACCTCTGCAAACTTTCGAATAAACCACCTGTAGTACGAACACAATCCCAAAAAGCTTCTAACTTCATGGACATTCTTCAAATCGGGCCAATCACGGATAGTCTCTTCTTGGCCGGATCCATTTGCACTCCTGCTACTGCTGACACAATATGTCCCAAAAAGTGTATCTCTGGTAGAAAAAATTCACTTTTCTTCGCATTAATCACTAACTTGTGATCTCGTAATGCCTGAAAGACCTGAAGCAGATGATCTCTATGTTTTGCCTCATGCTTGGAGAAACAATGATATCGTCAAAGAAAGTACCAGCAAATAGCATGTACTCTCGTAAAATCTTGTCCATCATCCGGTTAAATTTCGCAGGAGCATTGGTTAGGCCAATAGGCATCACCAAAAACTCAAATAACCCAAAAGTTGTTCGAAAGGCTGTCCTGTAGATGTCTCCCGACGCAATTCACAATGCAGGTTGCTCAGTCTGGCTCCCCTACTTCTATAAGATGATTATGGCGTAGACTGCTTGGTATGACCACACCACTTCTCAGAGGCCCTTCACAACGCAGACTGTTGAGTGTGGCTTTACCCTCATCTTGGATTACCCTATCTACTGACAAGACACCATCCGGTAGTGGTCCGTGTTGCCTATCGGTGACTGCTATAGCTTACTGTAGCTTCTATAATGTCGACTGTTTAGTTTGGCTTTCTTTGATTCGGAGGACGTTTACGACGCAGATTGCTACATCTGGCCTTCCTGGAGTTTTACACAGTTTAGCCACCTGGCCACACTGCGTTACAAGTTCATGCATTGACAGGATTCCGTGCATTCTCATGACGGTTCCTAGGCTTCCCCATTTTCTTCAGACGATTTGACTACAGACACCACAGATCCTATTGGGCAGGACACTTCTAGGTCTATTGGCACTTCTTTTACGACAAGGAGTTGTTTTCACACTCACTTCGGGACCTTCACGCAGTATCTTCACACTGTATCGGCGGAGTACAACAGTTTGCTACACTGCTTGTGACGGCACTTTACCATGCAGATTCCTTGGCGGTTGGGACACCCCAGACTGTTGCAGCCATCATAGCATACATCTTCATCATTTGCCTTACATCTTTGGCTTCACGCGGTTTGTTCAACATCCGATGCTGAGAGGGGGTGTTAGACTTACACCGTTCTGCTGCTTCACAGGTCTAGGACATACTTGTACGGCTAGTATGTCTCCGGGCTCTGGCCACCCATAGTCTAGGTTGTACCTCGTCCGGCCACCCGAGTTTGGGGGCTGGCTGTCCACTTTTGTCCGGGCGCCCTCATAAATTTCCATATATCATTTTCTGTTGGGTCGTGGGCATTTTTATAAGGCCTTGCCCTACCTCCCCTTGGGCTCCTATTTATAGGGCCAGGGGTCAATATATGATATGATATGTTACAGATAGTATATATATTTCATACTACATATATGATATGTTACATGTTACAAATAGTATATATATTTCATACTACATATAGGTATTATATACTATAATCCACATTTTATAGTATGTTATGTAAGTAGTATGTAGTTTACTTTATGTAATATGTACTAAACTCTATATTATTGGTTTTATATAAACTAAGAACTATATAATATGTGGTTTGTAGATAATGCTACCTAAGAGCAATAGCAAGAAAAAAAAACCTCCAATCTCTCCTTTCAGCAACCGTCAAGTGAGCATGAAGCTAATATCCGTGGCTTTATTCCAAAGGGAACTATCGATCAGAAGCATCATCACGAGTACGACATTTGGACACTCCACCTAATAAAAAGAACCGGATTCTCAAAAGGTGTGTTTTTATTGATGATGAAGCTCAAGTCGATGAAGACTCCAACAACGTCGAAGATGATGTAGAGATCACAAGTAAATTATAAGTGTATGTTATAAAGTTATGTTGGTGTGTAGTTTGTATTATAAATTCTGCAATGGTAGATGGTTAAATGCGATAGACGTTTTTTTTTGTTGAGAAAGTTGGGTAATAAATAATGATACTAAAAATCTTTATATTCCATGTGGGAGATTAAGAAAGGGTGGACCATTTTTTTAAAATTCATACCATTGATAAATGTTAGTGAACATATTGAGTATTGTTTCTTTTTATGTTGGAGAAAAGGTCCTTAAATCTCATGTGAGAGCCCTATATAGGGTGTATCTTTTCTTTTGAAAAAGTCGTCTTCGTACAAAAGAGACTAACAATTTTTTTCTAAATCATATACTTGTGACTATCTAGTCCTAATTGCATATGTTTTTGGATTGTACATGCTTGTCATTTGTTTTTCTATGCAGAGACCAATGTGCACATCGAAGATCCTTATCTTCTTCATGACAATGAAGAAGATAGTGATCAAGAAGAGGATGAGGAGAATAAGCATTCCAAACACCTACGCAAACAAATTTTTCTTGGCTTAATGAAAGATGTTCTAAGTCAGTTTTATGTCCAGAAGAGGACATTGCATCTTCCTGTTCCACTTTGTCGACTCATGGTGCATGACGCTGTTAGGATGATCTAGAATGACTCATTTCCTCATTCGATTCTGTTGGGTATTTAGAAACTATGGGGCATTTTCTTGTGTGGGCTGGGGATTCTAGAGGAGATACCATACCTGTGATCGCAGTGGATTTGGAGGAATGGGGAGCAGTTTGGCGGGAAAGAAATGTTGAGTTTGAGAGATCACTAGGTAAAGAGTGGCATGAGCTCAAAGGAAATAAGTTTTTGGTATGGATGGTAATCATAGGCTAAAAACTTGGTGGAAGAGAATCAAAGATAGTGAGATCTTTCACATTTTTCACTCTTTTATTGTAAAACTTTGTTTTTATAAATGATGATTATTTTTTTCATATGATAGAGTACTCGAACAATGCTTAATACCATGTTTGTGTTCGTTGTCAATTCCTTGAGTTGTCCACACCAAAAGAAGCGGAGTTGCTTCTTGCACTTGACACTTCCAATGCGGAAGTTTATTAATCGTGTAGTAACTCTCATGTTTTTACAAACGATGCTTGTGTTCAACTCTTTGTTTTCTTTTTTTTACAGCATTTCTAAGGCACATGGCATGCCAAACATCACTCATGAAGTTTATATGTTTCAAAGATTTGGCATGGCAAATAAAGAGTCAATCCTTCAAAAATTGACACTCGATATGAGAGAATGGATTAAGGTGGAGATGACTGTGGAGGCAAGGTATTACCATGGTACACACTCCATGTGGATAGATATCTCAACTTGTGTGAGTGGACAAGTTATATTAACCCAGGAAGGAATGCACAATAGACCTAAGGTGCCTTTAGGGATCAATTACAAAAAAGCATCTTGAACTTCAAGATTTGATTGGAAAGACCTTAAAAGAATTGTGAAATCTTAAAGTTCAAGATGCTTTTTTGTAATTGGTCTCTCAAGGCACCTTAGGTCTATTGTGCATTCCTTCCTGGGTTAATATAACTTGTCCACTCACACAAGTTCAGATATCAATCCACATGGAGTGTTGTACCATGGTGTAGCACCATGGTAATACCTTGCCTCCAGAGTCATCTCCACCCTAGTCCATTCTCTCATATCACGTGTCAATTTTTGAAGGATTGACTCTTTATTTGCCATGCCAAATCTTTGAAACATATAAACTTCATGAGTGATGTTTGGCATGACATGTGCCCTAGAAATGTTGTAAAAAAAAGAAAACAAAGAGTTGAACGCAAGCATCGTTTGTAAAAACATGAGAGTTACTACACGATTAACAAACTTCCGCATTGGAAGTGTCAAGTGCAAGAAGCAACTCCGCTTCTTTTGGTGTGGACAACGAACACAAACATGGTATTAAGCATTGTTCAAGTACTCTATCACATGAAAAAAATAATCATCATTTATAAAAACAAAGTTTTACAATAAAAGAGTGAAAAAGGTGAAAGATCTCACTATCTTTGATTCTCTTCCACCAAGTTTTTAGCCTATGATTACCATCCATACCAGAAACTTTTTTCCTTTGAGCTTATGCCACTCTTTATCTAGTGATCTCTCAAACTCAACATTTCTTTCCCGCCAAACTGCTCCCCATTCCTCCAAATCCGCTGCAATCACGGGTATGATATCTCCTCTATAATCCCCAGCCGACACAAGAAAATGCCCCATAGTTTCTAAATACCCAACAGAATCGAATGAGGAAATGAGTCATTTTAGATCATCCTAACAGCCTCATGCACCATGAGTCGACAAAGTGGAACAGGAGGATGCAATGTCCTCTTCTCGACATAAAACTGACTTAGAACATCTTTCATCAAGCCAAGAAAAATCTGCTTGCTTAGGTGTTTAGAATGCTTATTCTCCTCATCCCCTTCTTGATCACTATCTTCTTCATTGTCATGAAGAAGATAAGGATCTTCAATGTGCACATTGATCTCTGCATAGAAAAAACAAATGACAAGCATGTACAATCCAAAAACATATGCAATTAGGATTAGATAGTCACAAGTATATGATTTAGAAAAAAAATTCTAGAGTCTCTTTTGTACGAAGACCACTTTTTCAAAATAAAAGATACATCCTATATAGGGCTCTCACATGAGATTTAAGGACCTTTTTTCCAACATAAAAAGAAAAAATACTCAATATGTTCACTAACATTTATCAATGGTATGAATTTAAAAAAAAAGGTCCACACTTTCTTAATCTCCCACATGGAATATAAAGATTTTTAGTATCATTATTTATTACCCAACTTTCTCAACAAAGAAAAACGTCTATCACATTTAACCATCTACCATTGCAGAAATTATAATACAAACTACACACCAATATAAATTTATAACATATACTTATAATACCTGTGATCTCTACATCATCTTCAAAGTTGTTGGAGTCTTCATCAACTTGAGTCTCATCATCAATAAAAATACACATTTTGAGAGTCCGGTTCTTTTTATTAGGTGGAGTGTTCAAATGTCGGACTCATGATGATGCCTCCTGATCGATAGTTCCCTTTGGAATACAGCCGCGGATATTAGCTTCATGCTCACTTGATGGTTGCTGAAACAAGATACTAGAGGTTTTTTTTCCTTGCTATTTCTCTTAGGTGCCATTATCTACAAACCATATATTATATAGTTCTTAGTTTATATAAAACCAATAATATAGAGTTTATTACATATTATATAAAGTAGACTACATACTACTTACATAACATACTATAAAATGTGAATTATAGTATTTAACACTATATGTGGTATACTATAATATGTAGTAAGTAGTATATAATACTATATGTAGTATGAAATATATATACTATCTGTAACATGTAACATATAATATATATAGTCTACATATCAACCCTAGCGTTTTCCATATTTAGTCCTAGCGTTTTTCATCCCCAAGAGAAGGGCAACACATCAGATGGGTAGCAAAGACACCTTCCTTGCGTTTTTCTCCTCAGGGTAGCCTACAAATGAGCGAACATATGTTTAGAGACAGAGTATCTCTGATGCAGGCCTAGGAAAAGAGGATTCCCTTTCCTCTAGAGGGCAGCTATACGACAAAGCTTTGAGTCTTGTTTCCTCTCTCTCTAGATCCATCTTGTTGCCGAGAGGAGATGCAATTTGGGATTGCCATTTTCAAGCTGAGCTAGTGGTCTCATGTGAAGGAACAATTGGCTATGTCAGTAGCAGTCGCAATTGTGTGTACCTCCAGTCTATCCATTGGGCATGTCAGTTCTATGCTTGGCCACTCTTGGTCACTAACCATATGGGGAAAAGCGTAAGTGGGTGAGATATGCAGTGCCTCTACGAGGCCTCTATAAAGTGGTATCTACGATACTTAGGAATACATGATTTTGCCTCTCTCACACACACATATATATATATATATATATATATATATATATAAATATAAATATACAGAGAGGGAGAGAGAGAGAGAGATGAAATGTTATCTTAAATGTCTTCAAAAGGCCAAAAAGACCTATGAGACCAAACTGATACAATCCTTGTGGATCTATTCCAATGTCTGGGTACAACAATAGAATCAAGTGAAAGACTAAAATCTCCTCTGATGCTGAGACGCGTGCTCGCTGCTGTTGTGTAGTCCTCGCTGCGCCATCGCCTCTCCCCCCCCCCCCCCCGGCTGCCTAATCCTCCAGTTGGCTACCTTCCTCCCCCCACCGGCCCTCAGCCCCCGTTGTCCCTGCCCCTGCCCCTGCCCCTGCCCGCCCTCAGTCCCAGCTGCCGCCGCCCACTGCCCTCTCCCTTGCGCCTGTTTCGGTGCCCAGCCCACTGCCCCCCCCCCCCCCCCCCCCCCCCCCCCCCCCCCCCCCTCCCCCCCCTGCCTCTCCTCTGCCCGTTTTCTCGCCTTTTTGGTTCCTCCTCCTCGGTCCTCCCTGCAGTTCGGCACTTTCGGCACTAGTTTCAATTTCTTGGAGCATTGTTTGGCGCGCCCTATTGCAGCACCCTCCCGTCGTCCCCTTCTTACGTCACAGCAGTAGACACAGATGGAGGCTCCAGCTTCGCCACAGAGGGACTCGCCAGAAGCCCCCTCATTCGACCCCGCTAAGCCCATCATTCGACTTGCTCTCTCGCCGACAGAGCAAGCGAGCCTTGCCGCAAAGGTAGATCGATTGTCGCCTGCAAGATTCTCGGCACCCGACCTAGCAGAGGAGAGCTGCGAGACCTTCTCCAAGCCCGCCTTCTCGCAGAGGTGAACAAGATCTTGGATGTCGAGATTCTCCGACGGGGTTACTATCAGATCGAGTTGGAGTCCTTCGAGATGGCGTCCAAGGTCATACCTATGAGTCCACTGGCCATCCGAGCATCACATGCCCACTTTCGACAGTGGCGACATGGTTTTGACCCAGCTTCGGATGTTCTAGTAGAGGAGGCAGACATCCCCATCTCAGTCTGCTTTCCGGGTTTACGGAGGGAGTACTTACCACTTCTTTCCAGGATCTGTTCCGCCATTGAGACTGTCTTGGAGACACCTCGTACAATAGCATCAGTAGCTGCCAAGGCGCCTGGAATTCCCTCAGTTCGAGTTTTGGTTAGAGATACCCACACGCTCCCAAAGGTTATCCTTTTACCTCGGGTGAGTGGGGGTTGGTTTCGACAGAGTGTGGAGTACTCGGGCCTCCCGAACCAGTGCTTCATTTGCCGACAGATGGGCCATCTAGCGAAGGCCTATCCACGGAGGAGGCCGCGACCTGTATCATAGCCTCAGCCCCAGCCTGCCAGGGCTGGACTGCAGCCACAGCTAGCGGCATAACGCACAAATGCAGAGCCACCCTCCGACTCTGGGACTCCAGCAGAGGAGGGGTGGCAGCAGGCCCGTGGCCGACGACGCTAGGGGCCACAACGTCAGCCTGGCACTCAGAGTGGCCCTCAGGTGCCTACTCAGCAGCAGTGGGTTCCCACGGGGAACCGTTTTGGTCCTCTTGAGTAGGAGGAGATCCCTGCGCCAGCTCCCACCTCCGCTTCTCTCTCGACAACCGCTCCCCCCCAGAGTTTCCCCCCTCTTCCTCATCCTCCCTGCCTTCTGCTCCCGTCGCCTCTCCACCTCGCCCCTCTACCTCTGTCATCTCATCCCGCCCCTCTTCTCCTCCACTCCCCCTAGCTCCTTCTCCCCCCCCCCCCCCTCCTGCTCCAGTTTCACAGTCGGCTCAGGAGACTGGTCCCTCTCCGGCGGCTAGGAGATCTCTTGGCAGCGCCTTTGCCGCGAGTTGCCTAGCGAGAGAGGATCAGCCCTTCTTGCGGCCCCCTTTGCAAATTCAGACATCCTCTCTTGCAGCTATCCCTCGTGGACTGACGAGCATTGACATCCGACGCCACTGGGACTTCTTCGACTACGGGTTCACTCGTTTTCTCGGCGATTCCGCTGCAGACCATGAAGCAGCCTGCTTCAGGGTCCATGTTTTGTTCCTCGCCGCTAGGGGGACAGAGGCCTTGCACTCAGCAGTTGGTTTCTCCTTCCCCCTCTGTGGTAGGGCTGAGACAGAGTGGTCCCTCGACTCAGTGGTGGGATGGTTGCATACACAGGTCTTAGAGTTCTCTCACCACATGGGAGAGCTTAGAGCTACAGATATGCTGCAGACTTTGTGGCCATTGGCCAAGTTTGCGGTGACACCCCAGATTCAGCAGGATGTAGGTACATTGTGGTATACTTTGCTGATACACAGTGTTTGCCTTGCTATGTATACATTCATGAGGACTCCTGGACAGAGGAGGTTTCTTTACGCACGGCTCGCTCTGCTTGGGCTTGGGCTAGGCATTCACTCCAGTCACGCCTATCTAAAGGACGCTCGGATGCGGATTACTTCCCATCTAAGCCTGCCTCGAAGATAGCCCGTCTTGCTGCTGCGGCAGCATCTGTTCTCTCTCGCTCCCCATGAGGATCGTCTCATGGAACGTGCAGGGACTAGGTGGGCCCCAGTTTCAGCGACAGCGGGGCCAATTGCGTCAGGAGCTTGAGCGTTGCCTTGTGGGAGGAGAGATTGATCTCCTTATGCTTCAGGAGCACCATCTGTGTGAGAGCCGCATTCGGCGATGTGGTCGGATTTTGCGTGGACGATATGATACCTTTTGGTCAGCTGCTTTTGGACCTGGAGGCATCCAAGGTGGGGTATGTGTGACTATTGCGGACTCATTGCAGCAGGCCATTGTGGACAGAGGGATTATTGTGCCAAGCAGGGCTTAGTGGATTACTATGCAGGTTCAGGGTGACCTTGTGGGCTTCCTGAACATCTATGCGCCCAATGTGGCGAGTGCTCGTGCAGAGTTTTGGTCACAGATTGTTGAGTCTTTGTCGCAGGCCGATCATTGGTGTATAAGAGGGGACTTCAACATGTTGGAGGACCCTTCTGACAGGATTGGTGGCAGCCATGCTACTGTGCATGGAGTCGAGTTGGCAGCTTGGGAGAGTTTGTGTATGACTTTGAGGGTCTCGAATACATGGCAGCACTCTGGTTTTGTGAGGCCCCCAGACAGTCTTGCCTTCTCTAGATCGGACCGCAGATTGGGAGGAGTGAATCTATCGCGGATAGATCACTTCTACACTAGTGACCACTTCAATGACTTTGCGGGGTTCAGTGGGCATCCTGGCAGGGACATCCTTCTAGGACCATGCACCAGTGATCCTCACGGTGGCAGATAGGCAAAGGATTGGAAGCACGATGCTTCGCATCCCAGAGAGGGTCTTGTTGGACTCAGCACTCAGAGAGAGGGTAGAGGCTCTCTGGACAGAAGGCATGGACAGCCACGTTTCACCTGCAGACAAAGTGGCCTCAGGCCTAGCTCAGCTTAGCCACTTTTTTCTTCAGGAGTCTCTGGCTCGCCGGGCTGCAGCGAGAGAGGCGGAGCAACGTCTCAGACGAGACATTGCTTCACTACAAAGGATGCAGGAGCAGCATCCAGACAGTCCATGGTTGGAGGAGCAGTTACAGCAGGCTCAACAGGAGCTTGCTAGCACAGAGGAGAGGCGTCATGAGTTTGCCTTTCACCGACAGGCATCTCAGTGGACTCAGGTGCGTGACAGAGTGACTGGTGCTTTTTTTGAGACAGTGGGACCTCGGAACTCACATGCCAAGGTCATTCAGTTGAGGAGGCCCGATGGGTCAGTTGCTTGTGAGCCCGAGGATATGCGTGCAGTTGCTACTGACTTTTACCATGAGTTACTATCGGCTGAGCCTCAGTCAGAGCGGCAGGATGCATGTAGGGAGCAGGTTTGGGCACAGATGCCATGTCTTGTGACAGAGGAGATGCGCCAGAGGCTAGAGATGCCACTTCAGCTTGAGGAGTTGCACACGGCTCTTAGGGCCCTCCCTCGTGGTAACTGTCCAAGTGAGGATGGGTTGACTCCCAGCTTTTTCTTGGAGTACTGGGACCTTCTTGGCCCAGATCTTTGTAGTGCTTTTCAGTACATTTTGCACACAGGAGTGATGCCTGATAGCATGAGTGAGGGTCTGATCTACCTCATTCCCAAGGAGGGTGGCTTCTTGGATGAGATTCGATAGTGGCGCCCCATCACCATCCTCAACTCAGCCTACAAAATTCTTGCCAAGGCTCTGAGTTTGAGGATTCAGCCACTTTTAGAGAGCCTTATACATGGGACTCAGACAGGTTTTGTCAAGGAACGTAGTATCCTTGAAAACATCTTTACTTTCTGGGAGGCTTCTGCCCTAGCACGGCTCTATGGTGAGGACCTTGTGATTCTTCTTCTCGATTTTGAGAAGGTATACGACCGAGTTGACTGGGACTCTCTAGAGGGCACTCTCCGCAGGATGGGCTTCTCGGATGCTTGGATCATAGGGGTGTCAGCTTTGTACAGACAGGCACACAGTCAGATGCTTTTGGCAGGAGGGAGAGGTGAGTGCTTCATGCTCACACGCTCGGTCAGACAGGGTTGTTCTCTTGCCCCCTTTCTCTTTCTGTTCTATGCGGAGGCGATGAGCAGATTTTTGGTGTCACAGCAGGTTGGTCTTCGGGGCTTAGCACTCCCTATTCGGGGAGATGAGCTACTGGACGCTGAGTTTTCTGATGACTCAGCCTTGTACTTAGATGGCCAGGAGGCCAATCTTCACAGATGTGAGCAAGCTTTGGAGACCTTCTGTTGTGCATCGGGGGCACTGATCAACTGATGAAAGACAGTGGCTTTCTCGGTTGGTAGTGCTCCTGTGCCAGATTGGATGCCAGGAGAGGGTTTCAGGTGGATTCCCCCAGGGACTGCAGTTCAGTACTTGGGTTGTCAGGTTGGTTTCGACTTGTCTCCCGAGCAGCACATTGCTCCTCTTCTCCTGTCCATCAGGAGAAAGCTGTTACATTGGAGCTCAGCATGACTTTCACTGGCTGGTAGAGTAGTAGTTGCCAACCAGGTGCTGTTAGCGACTATGTGGTACATTACTTCCTGCTAGATCTTCTCGAGTTCTTGTATCAGCTAGGTAGAGAGGCTGATCAGGAATTTCCTTTGGTCAGGACGTGACACTCAGATGGCCCAAGCCAAGGTGGCTTGGTCGGTCATCACGCTTCCTTGTTCTCAGGGAGGTCTTGGGATCATTGATCCAGCACAGCAGAGCAGAGCCCTTCTTGGGAAGTTCATAGTCAGAGGACTTCTTCTAGGTGAGGAGCCCTGGAAGGAGTTCTTGTTGCAGAGGCTTCGTGCCAGGATGCCTCCGTCAAGAGGCCCTTAGCAACCTTCGACCAGATGGATCTTTACAGAGATGCGCCGAGTTGGTTTGAGCAGGAGACTGGAGGACCGCTTTGCTGTGAGTTTGCTTCGTTCTTGGGAGGCGGAAGCTCTTACGGCGTGGCCTGGAGCAGCGACAACCGATGTGCACGGAGGAGCGCCTACGGTAACCCCTTGTCTGGAACCCCATGGTTAGCACTCAGAGAGGCCACTTGGTTGGTAGTCGGCTTCATGTTTCCTGGGGTCCCATGGCAACAGGTCCAGCGCGCTCTCTAGGTGACTGGCTAGAGTTCACATGTTTGTCAGAGGAGGTGCAGGGTTTCCAGCTGCGGGGCATGAGAGGGGTGCAGAGCATGTGTCAGGACATCTCAGAGTCAGTTCCAGCTGAGTGGCTCACGCCTCTCGAGCCAGTAGCACCCCAGTGGATGGGAGCCTTCACACGACTGGAGGTTCTCATTTCAGTCAGGGCTTGCTCAGAGACTGTCCTAGCCCTGTTCTTCGAGCTTCAGGGTGGGGGACGATTACAACGAGTTGCAGTAGAGGCCCCGCAGGTAGCAGAGTGCTGTTTTCAGAGGATCTGAGTTGTGGGCATCTATGGGAGGACTTGCGTCATAGACCCTGACCCAGCAGCTCTTGAGACTGGACACTGGAGGCTATGGGCTTAGGAGTGTTGTCCACCGGCACGAGTACAGTGGGATGCTGGTGAGTGGCTATGGAGGGACCCCTTCTCTTCTGCAGACCACCTAGGCGTCCCCTTCTTTCAGTACACTGTTCGGCTTGGACGTCATATACTTGTAGCAAAGAGAGAGGCCCGCCCCGCTTCAACACGTCATTGGCAAGAGGAGGGCCTCACAGTCGAGTTCTTGGCAGGCTTTTGGCAGAGGCTGTGGGACTCCAGACAGCCAAGGCGCGTCACTTTGTTTCAGTGGCTGGTTGCACACAGAGCTACAGCAGTAGGGAGCTGGCTTGTGCATAGTGGTCTCTCAGCCGCATGTGCAACCTGTGACCAGTTGGTGGAGAGTCAGCGTCATTGTCTTTGGAACTGTCCCTCGGCCCAGCAGGTGTGGCTACGAGTTCTTCGGCTGATGCCTACTCTCTCCATGGCTAGACAGTACACTTGGGGGGCAGCGGCTTTTCCACTCTCACGGGCTCGGCACTTCAGGTTGAGCTATCTTCCACCAACAGGATGATAGTGATACAGGGGGGGCGTCCTACACTCCAGCCTACTATAGAGCTTACTCCACAGGAGTGGTGCAGTGAGAGAGAGGGTGTTCGGAGCTCATCAGTGGCTTGACACTTTGGTTCATCTGGCGGGCCCGCTGTTTCCGCATTTTTGAGGCCCGCTTTGTGACGCCAGCAGAGACTGTTCGTGACTTTTGGCTAGAGCTGATCCATACTCTCAAAGGACAGCTTGAGGGACTACAGGGAAGCTCCGACCGCATGCGGGAGCGCCGCGAGGCTTTCCTTCGACTCTAGCGCCCTGGGCCTTTCTACACCATTGTCCAAGGTGTGCTCCGATGGCACTACCGACCACCTATGTGGCTCTTCCCTCCTCCCATCCCTTGATTTAGCCTCATTGTATATATGTTGTTCTTTTATTGGGAGAGTCTCCCCATCATGTTTGTTGTAGCCCTCTCTTGCAGAGGTGGTTGTAGCCCTACGGGAAGCTTTCATTAACTAATAGAAGGATCTTTTTCTCGAAAAAAAAAAAAAACTTCATCATCATCATCCATGCCCGAGGATGCCCGACATCGGGCGTTGTCCGAGAAAGTATTGCATCAATCGTTGAAGAGCTTCGTCAATTTCCGCCTTTGTAAATAGTCGTACTCGACGTCTCCCATGTTGTGCTAGAATAGTCTTGATTCTTTGGTGGAGCCTCCATCGATGTCGTAGTCGCCCCCATAGACGAGGGCGTCTAACTCTCCCGAGCTGAGTGGCTCTGTCCAGTAATATACCTCTGGTAGACGTGGGCTCTGAAGTGTGAAGCATGCTCATCGTCTACTAAGTCTCTGCTCTATAAAAGTCAGTGATCCCACTCTGTGAATGTCTCCCACTACCTGGTCTTTGAGAGAGAGAGAGAGAGAGAGAGAGAGAGAGAGAGAGAGAGAGAGAGAGAGAGAGAGAGAGAGAGAGAGAGAGAGAGAGAGAGAGAGAGAGAGCATTGACGCCCTTGGGACCCAAATGTTGTTTCAGGAGCAGATGATGTCTGTGGTGTGAGATTTAGTTGAAGAGTCAAATGCCATAGTAACACGAAACGGGCGGAACGAGGGGTAATCTCGAAACGGCGTTCTGGCCGGTTCTGTACACCAAAACGGTGTCGGGAACGGAAAAACGTTCCGGATCCGGAACGTAACAACGGAACGGGTGGAACGGGCATCTGGAACGGCTAGCAAAATTGAAAAAGAGAGAGAGAGAGAGAGAGAGAGAGAGAGAGAGAGAGAGAGAGTGAGAGAGGTAGCAGTTTGGGGGAGATTTCAAACCTCTCAAGACTAACACAAGGGAGGGGCAACACGTCCTTTTTTCTTTAAAAGCTATCAATATGGCTCAAGTCGAATGGGCAACCATCAATATGGCTCTCAAGCCTCAAGGCTCAAGCACCATCAATATGGTACAACTTACAAGCTTCATTGTGGGGGAAGGTGAGTATCCTTCCCATCCTCTCCTAGATAATCCAAACCCTCAAGCTCTCAAGAGTAAAAAACAGGCCCCCTCCATGGCATATTTTATGTTCACCGCTCCGGCCCCCGTTGCCATTCCATTGTTCTGGCCCACCCCCCCTTTCGAGAACGTTCCGGAGGCCCCCGTTCCCCTTCTGTATAACTATGTCAGATGCAGTAGTAGACCGTCTACAGCTCTTTTGACAACCCTATCAGGCCTCCAAGACGATTATATAGCATTAATAATGATAAAATTCAATTTAATGCAGGTACAAAGATTGCTAAAAAGCATTAGCTATTTTAGAGCTTGATAAATAGAATCTTTTGTCACATTCTTCTTAAGTATTTTTGCTTGCAGGAGTTGCCTATCCATGGCATAAAGAGAGCTTCTCGATATGGGCATTTCTTTGAAAGGCTTTATGCTGCCAAAGTTTTTGGGATTGAAGGACTTCAAGCATTGCATGTATCGGCGACCACGACTGACACCCTAATGGAGTTCATCATCAATTTCTTTTTGGTACTCTCTCTCTCTCTCTCTCTCTCTCTCTCTCTCTCTCTCTCTCTCTCTCTCTCTCTCTCTCTCTCTCTCTCTCATCATCACACACGAATGCAAGCGTGCCCACATAGAGATGCATATGTCCTCATAGTAGCACCATGCATCTGCCTCATACGCCTAAAGCAACGGCACCTAATATACCCATCGTGGACGTAGTGCTACTATGTCAGTCGCGATCGTGAGCGAGAACCGCTCTAACCTAAAGCGTCTCCATATCCATGCCAAAACTATGGCAAACAATGCTCCAGATCACAAGACTCTCCCACCCGAGAGCAAACCACTGTCTCAAGCAAAGAAGGTGAGCAAACGGTCAAGCTCACTAGCCTCTACAATAGGCATACATATGTTGTAAAATTTCAGCAGAGTTTCCTCTGTAACTGGAGCAAAAAACTCAATAGTAAATTGCAATGGAGACAACAACAAATGTCCAAATAGCCAATCCGGGAATGTACTCGTCTCGAATAGCTGAAGAAACATGTCACAATTGTGTCGCAAATTAGCTTACAATTGAGCCATACATAGACACCTACAAAGAGGGAACGACGCCTGAAAAATTCAACTCACAAATGATCCTCAAACCTGTCAATGTGAGAGCTAAGCTCGATCACAAACTATGGCGAGTAAACTCCAACCACTATCCCACAAAATCATACACAAAGCAAAAGCTCAAGACACCTGATGTTTCGTAATCGGTATGCAAGTCAAAACACTGCAGAAGATGTCCTCAACTGCAAATGGAAACACCTGTGGAAGTACTAGACTCAACGTGTAGCTCAAGACCAAATATGCAAAGCGAAACACGCTCGCGATGCACCATCCAAAAGAGAAAACACTGCACGCAAATCTTGAGTGCTACAAGCAATTGCAATCTCGATCATCAAACCGCACTCCAAATGCATGCACCAATCTCCACACTTTGCATACATCATTGCAAACACCTGCAAATCTAGTACACAAATACATGCTCTACTTGTGACTGCCAAAAAACATGCTCGAGACATACATTGTCGAACTCAAACTACAATCACATCAGTCTCCCTAAGCATCTAACCATACAGATCATACATCATATCCTCCCACATGTGAGAAAACTTGCAGCCAATACCACTCTCACATCCGAGAGCAAACCATGTGTGGAATCCTCGACACACAATATACAGTTGTTGCAGCAGAAATTTCAGAGGTCAAAATCAGTCCAAATGGACATCACCATTGCATTTGGAGCGTGCCAAAATCCCAGGTTCCACCCCAACCTTGTATAAATCGCATTTCGTATGTAGAAGTTACGGAAAAAACACTGTTTTGGAGCCTAAAAAATGACCTGCGGAAATGAAAATATGCATTCTTCTTGCAAGTATGGCTACAAAAAGCATACACACTTGCAATACACCCTCCTCTCAAGCTTGGGAATGTCCCTCAAGATTCCATGAGCACAGATCTGGTGGTTTCTCACCAATCTCAAGCTTCCACTGACAACGAGCTCACCATAGCCGAAAGCTCACTTCTCTGTAGCACTCCGTCTGTTGTGAAGCCAAAGCTCTGATATCAATTATGAAGGAATGGATCGTAGGTGTACGTGTGTGCAAAGAAGATGGAGAGAGAGGGAGCGAGAGAGAGCACGACACAGGGATGTGGGATGGAGCTCCCAAATCTTACTATATGAAAACAATGTGAGAATTAGTGAGAGCTCCTTATTCTTTGTATGTATAAAGAATAAGGAGATAAATGTGTGCGATCGGACACTAGCCGGTGGACAGGGCAAAGCACGGTGAGGCACACGGCCTTTACCTAACAAGGTAGTGGGGTGACAAGGCGATTCGAGGGAGACACAAAATAATTAAGAGGTAGAGGAATCTACTAAACAAATGATTTTTTAAAAACTCAAGCTACTATAATAACAACTAACATTAGCTGACTTGTTTTCATAATGCGTAAGAATTCTTGAGAGGCAATATCGTGGCTTACACTTATCTTTGCACTCTGTTTGGAAATGGTTTCCCCCATAATATAGTAGTGAATGAAGATAAGGTTTTCCATGCGAGCGAGTAATTGCGACATTTTCTTCAACGAGAGATTAATATGCATCTCTCCTTCAAAAGCTTAGAGTGGACAAACCATACCCATAAACGAGTCTTGCTTGCTCCTTGAGTGCTAGCAACATGCTCCTTTCTTTCTTTGTCAATGTGCTTTTGCAAGTTGAGTTTGGTATGTTTACTTGTGATCATTCTATATGTATAGAATGGCGGGCACTTTACATCATTGGCTTTATGCACAAGGTATATCCATTATATTTGACACTTTCTATGATAGCAAGTAGACATAGCCTAGCTATCGAGCTAGCTATCAAGAAATTAATTCATGAGACGACATGAATAGACTAAGAGAGACTTGTTTGAACACCCAAGAAACATCTAGTGTGACTAAGTTCTTTGGGTGTTGGGAATTTTTCTCTTCTATTCATAAAGATATTTGATTATTTCAAGATCCAATTGAGTATAAGATTCCAACTTGAGAGGATTTGTTGTTTAATTCATAGCATTGATTGTGGCTATAGAAGTGGTTTTCTCCAAAGGTATGAGCTAGCTAAAACCAAATCATTCTATGAGTGTTGATGGTCATTGATCGGCCTCTTCACAGTTACACTTTCAAGGAAAGAAGTCCTCAATCTACCCCCAATCTACCAAGGGGTAGCAAATAGGTTCAACTTTACAAGTTGATTCCAATCACTCTTTCAAGCTCCATTAGCTAGAATTTCTCTTTGACATACCATCTCTCGTTTGGACCCATTGACTTTGGTCTTGTGCTAAGATAGATCCATAAGCACATGTGTATATTCTAACTCTTGTTCCCATTTATTCTCCCACATTAAATGATCACTTTAATACGAGAAAATCATTTGGGTTAGTTAGTTATTAGATTTTCTGACATTATCTCTCTCTTGAAATCATAGTCGTCCTCGACTATGAGGTAGAAGCCTTAGTCATTAGTCTATGTTTCTTAGTGGGTAGAGGGATGTTTCTTAGTGGGTAGAGGGATCTCTTTTTACCCTACGACATCATTCTAAAATGGATGACTAATCCATTTGGTGCTTGGGAGACTTAACTGCCACAAGCATGTCTGATCTTTAGTCCATTTCATTCTCCCAAAGTAGAGTGACAAATTCTACTTGGTGTTTTAGAGACATCGTCATCACAAACATGATCTAAGTATGCATACTACTTAAATTTGTGCACAATACAAAAAAGTGATCTAGTATTATAGGACAAAAACATTGATCATTTAAAATAAGCATTGACATTTGCTTACTCTAGTGTAGCATCGTAAGCATTGACAAGGTTCATACTATCCTTAAGCTGTGTTCCTTGCATCCATCTAGCATCTTCAAAACAATTATTTTTTGAATTTAATAAGATATCGTCGGGACAATCTTACCATTCCGTAGTACCTTGTCTTCATGCGCCCAAGGATAGCTTCGGATTGTAGCACCTCTTTTTGATCTTCGATCTCTGGGGGGCGTTCAATAATTGGGTTTGTTGGTGGCTCCTTTGTAAGGCTTGAGTAGGCTCACATGAAAAGCATTGTGTATGAGTCAATGGTTGGGCAACTTGAGTTGATAGGCCATCTCATTGATTGGTCTTAAAATTTTAAAAAGACCATAGTATCTTTTTGCTAATTTAGCATAATACTTTTGGTGGCCCGTAGGATTTTTGCCCATACTTTGTCTTAATCAAGCCTTGGGAAACTTAAGTAGGATCCAATCATTTTCTTTGAACGTTAAGGGCCTTCTGTGCTTGTTAGCAACAACTTTGTTTTGTTGGGAGATGAATATAGCCTCCTTAATCTTTTGGAAAGATTCTCGTAGGTATCGGCTATACTCATCGGAAGCGAAGATCTTCCCATGTACCTTAAGTAGCAAGGGACTTTTAGGTCTTCCCTCTATGATTTCAAAAGGTGCCTTTCCTGTAGTAGTATGGACAGTGTTATTTTACACATACTCTACAAGTGGTAGATACTTCTCCCATTGTGAGTGTTGTCTACTTCCATAACATAAGTCTTTAGTAGATCAAGAATGGTAAGGTTAGCTATCTCACTTCGGCCATCCGTTTGTAGCTGATAGGCAGAGGAGAAATTCAACCTTATACCTAAATTTTCAAAGAGATCTTTCCAAAAATTACTAGTCTTCTAGGATTTCTATCTGACAAGATGGATGTTGGCAATCCATGGTGTTTGAAAATCTGAGATATGAAGAGGGTTGCCATTTGGTGTGCCTTTATAGTTTTTTTGACATGAATAAAGTGTGCTTGGTTGCTAAAGCTGTCGACTATTGTCCATATTCCTGTATTTCCATGGATAGACTTGGATAATCCAGAGATAAATCCATAGACATACTCTCCCATGGTGGATTAGGGATTGGTAATGGCTGGAGTAATCCAGGCTGCTTCCCTATATCCTACTTGGTCTTTTGGCATACCACACATTTTGAAACATACTCTTGTATGTCCACTTCATGGTGGGCCAATAAAAATACTTCTTTACTCCTTGAAGAGTGGGTTGAATCCCTCTATGCCCCGCATAGGGAGGAGCATGGGATTCATACATCGATTTCTCACAAAGGGAGTGAGTAACACATAGCCTGTTGCCATCGAGAAGATAACCATACTACAAGGTGAATGGTTCCTCTTTCTTCCCTAAGGCAAGGGCTGACAAAATGTCTTTAAAATCAAGATCAGTAGTGTACTCATCTATCATGGAAGATAGATCATTGTGAGTTGCTATAGACACCTCATTTGCCCTCGATCGTCGTGATAGTGCATCGGCCACTTGATTATGCGTACCAACAATATGAGCAATATGAAAATTGAACTGAAAAAGAAAATTTGCCCACCTCATTTATTTGTTGGAGAGCTTTGTTTGCGTCATGAAGTTTGAGACTTCGGTGGGCTGTTCGTAAGATGAATGGAGTCCCCAATAGATAGTGCCTCCAAGTGTCGAGGTCATGTAGGACAGCTAGTAGCTCCTTCTCGTAAATGCCCAATACTCGCTCGTCGGAATTGAGTCTTTGACTCTCATATGCTATGGCATGCCCTTCTTGAAGCAAAAATGCTCCAAGGCAATCTCCACAAGCATCACAGTGGACCTCAAATGGTTTTGAGAGATCCGGTAGTGTGAGTATGGGTTGAGAGGTAAGCTTTTCTTTAAGCTTCTCAAAATCAATTTTCTCTTTAGTAGTCCATATGTAAACATTTTTCTTGGTCAAGTCATGTAGTGGTCCTCTATTTGGGAGAATTTAGCTATGACATGTCTATAGTATACTGGTATGCACACATACTAATAAAGATTTGTACCTCTTGTAGATTCCTTGGATTTGGCCATCCTTTTATTACCTCAAGCTTGGCTGGATCTATACGAATACCACCTTGAGAGATAATATGACCTAGGTATTGAATCTCTTGGAGGAAAAATTCACTCTTCTTTTGGTTAATGAAAAGTTTATTCTCCCTCATAGCTTGAAAAACTACCTGGAGATGTTGCTTATGCTCCTCCAAAGATTTGGAGTAGATGATAATGTCATCGAAGAACACTCCAGTGAACTTGCGGTAGGGTCTAAATATTTTCTCCATTAGACGGTTGAATGTGGCTGGAGCATTTGTCAAACCAAAAGGCATGACAAAATATTCATAAAGATCAAACGTTCTATGGAGCACGGTCTTTACGATATCTTCATTTACGATCCTTATTTGATGATAGCCACTTTTAAGGTCAATCCTACTGAAGTAGGTCAAACCTTGTAGCTCATTATCAAACAGATCTTCTACCCGTGGTATGGGAAGTTTGTTTTTGATAGTGGTACAATTTAGTGCTCGATAGTCCACACACATGCGGTATGTGCCATCTTTTTTTTGCACTAAAAGGACTGGTGAACAAAAGGGAGAGGAGCTAGGTCTCACCATCCCCTTGTTTACTAGTTCATGTACTTGCCTCATAATCTCCTCTTGTTGAGCTTGAGAACTCTATAAGGAGGTTTATTAGGCGGTGAGCTCCCAGTAGAAGCTCTATCTTATGGTCATCACCCCCTCGTTTTGGAGGTAACTCCATAGGGATGTCATTGATAAATACATCTTGGAATCCATTTAGAAAATTAGACAAGTCTAAATCTTCTTGATTCCTACCACTTTGTTTTGTTAAAACATTAGCATCATTTAGAGACTCTTTGACAAAAATCATGTACGAGAAAACCGAGCTTTTTATTAACATATCAAAAGTAGGAGAAATTACAAGTGGTAAAGAATGATCGGGCTCATTAGCATCTATACACATGCTCTTTTCCCTACATGTGAAGTAGATTCTCATTTCACAGAGCTTCATATTGGCAGCCACACGGTTGAACCATGGTGCCCCTAGGATGACATCCTCATGCTGTAGAGGAGAGATGAAAAAGTCTTCTTTGTCGACGTAGCTTTGACAATGAAGCCTCAACTTCCCAATCAAGGGAGTAACGGAGGCTTGTTGTCCCTTGAAAGCCCCATTGGTAGTTACAATATCTCCCATCTCAAAAGCTTGTATGCCCAGCTTTCTGTCCAACTCCATTGATACGAAGTTATGAGTAGAGCCAAGATCAAATAGGATGAAGGCATCATGCTCTCTCATATTCCCCCAAGCATATGAAAGGGATGATCCTTTGCAATGAGCATCCTCTTTTGGAGCTTCAACCGTGGAAGCTCTAGGAGTCTCATTGCGAGCATTCTTTTGGGGCAAGAACGATAGCCATGTCCTTGCTCCCCCACTTAAAGCATTTGTGATCTTTGCAAAAAGCCTCTAGCTCTTCAGGAGAGAGTTCATTTTTACCTTTGTAAACTCCTTTCTCCTAGGTCTTGTTGTTGTTGTTGTTGGAATTGCCTTGGAAAGAACTTTGAGTATTGTGCTTCCCTCTCGAATCATTCCAATCTTAGCCCCTTGTTGGAAATTAATGCGAGAAGCAACCATAGTGTGGTGGATGACTTCAATGATAGAACCAGGCCGTTGTGAGTTGACATACTCGGCCATTTCTTCAGGTAATCCCACACAAAATTATTGCTTTTTCTTCGAAAGTCTATCGTTTGAAAGATTGTAGCTTTGAGATGTAAATTCCAAAACTTGTCTACATATTTGTGTATAGACTTGTGGGAGAGTAGCTTCAAGATTCTCCATTCAGTAAGCACTTTGTCCTTGATTGCTTGCAAGGAATTTCTTCATTATGGAAACTTGTAGAGTTTTCCATGTCCTTGGGGCTTCGCCATTCCAGTGGGGACTAGCCCACCATTGACGAGAAGATTTTTGAAAGTGAATAGCTACTTGGTGTAGCTTGGAGGACTCTGTGAAGCCCCTTCTCCAAAGATCACATCGAATTGTTGGATGAAGGCCAATACTTTGTCAATAGCACCAAAGGTGCCATCATAGGTGAGAAAAGAGATACTCTTTCCTCCCTCTTTGAGCTTCTTAAGCTTTTGGGACCTTTTCCAAGCAGGGTAGGATTTGCGATGTCCTCTCCTCTTGTATTCTCTAAGAGAATAACAGTTTCTTTCGTTGGAAGAGGAGGAAGGTGAAGGAGAAGGAGAAGGAGAAGGAGAAGAGAGTGACATCTTCCTTGGATTTTTCATCCTTTGTTTCCTCTCTTCCCTTTTGGAGTGACAAGGAGAAGGAATATAGGATGATATTTTCCTCTTGAAAGGAGTTGGGGATTGTTGAGACCATCATCTTTGTGGAGCCACATCTTTATGAGAATTTGAAGATTCACTTCTTTCCCGTTCATTGGATTCCTCCTCTTCTCTTAGTCTTGTTTTGGAAGTATCAACAAGAGGCTTCCTAAGATCTCTCTCTTCTTGGAGAGGTAGGGAAATCCCAAAAGCACGAAGTTGTTGGGTAACTTCGGCTTGCAAGATAGGGTTGCCCATAGCTTGTTGTAACCTAGTAACAAGATAGTTCATTAACATTGGGGCATCATCAGTAGCACCTTCATGTGCAAAATCAAAGTTTTCAATTATTCAGTCTACTCTCTTGATTATTGTCAGCTATGCCAAATAAACTTATGTATATGCTACTTTGTGCTTTGGTACCCTCAAAAAACCTTAGTTGTTACTCTTCTTTACCTTTGAAAATTAGTTCTCAAGCAGCCATACCTGTGGTTTAGAGACTATTGATTGCAAAGAGTAGTGGAGAGGGTTTAACATTGCTCGATTGATTATAATTCCTGTTGATCTTGCTAGTAGCTCAATAATGGTTAAGCCGAAGGCAAGTCCCGAGAGACTCCATTATTAAGTCTAGAGTTCCCAACGATGTAACTCGAACTAAGTCCCTTTCAACCAAGATAATAGATCTTGTCTCACTTACCATTTTTCAATGAGCATGGGCAACTTAAGGACTTCTCTTCTTAGGTAAGAAAAGAGAAACCAATAGCTCTGATACCAATGTAATGGAATTTGACTATGACATGGATAGTAGCGGAATTTAAATAACCATAGTGAACATTTCCTTTAAGAGGGTTCTTTAAGGAGCATAAGAAGAGTACTTGATTAAAAGTAGAAAAATGAACATTACACCTAATTAGCTTGACATGAAAAATACTTGTAAAAGAGAGAGAGAGAAAGGATTAGAGAAATTGACAACATTTGAGGGTCGGATTTACTTGGATCCGCGGTCCCCCCTCCCGGGGCGGTCACTTATCAAAAGCTTCCTATATCATGTGCGTTCAAGAGGTTATTAATAATACCTCAATATACATACTATATTTACACTACGTGCCTATTTAAAAAAACCCCACTCCCCTATGTATGTATACATTTTGATACATTTTGATCTTTTAATAATCCTCTCCGGTTAACTCATGTGGTAGCATACACATTCTAAAAAGTTACCACCCCGGGACCCCCCTCCAAAAGGCTTTTGTATTAGATTCTCCCATGTAGAAAGACTTGGTACAATACAAGATTTGTGTTCCCTGAGATCTTATTGGTGCAGTGAATATGGAAAGCTTCATGCACCAAGATTATGCCCTTAACTATCTTACCAAAGCATTAACTTGTCCCCGGCCTCAATCCCAAGACCTCAAACACCTTCGAAGGTGGAGAGAGCTAGCAACGAATGAGGGTAGGGAAGAGGAAGAAGAACTAACATACAAGAAAGACATAGACTCCTCACTTGATATTATTCTTATTTCTTAGCATAGCATAATATTATAGTAATGGAGATGAAGGAGATGGAAAGCATGCAATTCGGAGCATGGATCTTGGTTGGATTTGCATTCCATAGCCAAGAGTTGTTGGTGTAGGCTCTCAACTTCTCAAGCTTGGAGAAGGAGAAGGTGTTCTTGCACAACACACAATGAGAATGAGTATGTGTGTGAGAGTGAATGAGAGAGGGTATATGGGCAAGCACACCCCCTCCTTGCTTGGGTCGACCCCCTCTTCTAGATCTTCCTTGATGGTGATTGGACCTCCTCAAGCCTATCCAATCACATGCTTTGTGCATATCAAGCAACAAGGGTAGCATTAGGACAAGTGTCCTTCATACCCCTTTGAGAGAGAGAGAGAGAGCTTGAATATTGGTTAAACAATTAATTAAATAAACTGAATTCTCATTAGACCCCTTTAGAGGTCAACCAATAGGCTTTAGGCACTACATGAAGGAAGCATGTGTAGGTTCTGACATGTGTCCTTGTTGCCTCTTAGGTCTTGGGCTTGCCTTGAGTGAGTGAGTGTGTGTTCTCTCTCATGCCCCTAGCTTTAGGGCTCGCCCCCCTTCGTGTAGGGATCATGTTGACTTTAGAACACCTCACCCCTTGAGAACCTTAGTCATGAAGCCCCTTAAGAACCTTAATAATCAAGCATGACAAGAACCTGAAGCACCTTAGTCAGCAAGCACGATAAGCAACTCAAGCTTGGGCCGGGTTCCCACGTCAATCTTAGTCCTAGCTTGCCTAAGGTCCTAGGTCTAAGGACTTTTAACACTAGGTATTTAATGAAGCTAACCATAAGGTCTTTCAAGCTCCATTAGCTAGCATTTCTCTTTGACAAACCGTCTCTCATTTGGACCCATTAACTTTGGTCTCGTGCTTAGATAGATCCATAAGCACATATCTATATTCTAAATCTTGTTCCTATTTATTCTCCCACATTAAATGATAAGTTTATTATGAGAAAAATTTGGGGTAGTTAGTTATTAGATTTTATGACATTTTCACTAATTTTTCATTTACTGTTTCCTAGGTTTTTTCAAGCCATATTTTTGGTCATATGTATTTGACTACGGGGTATCCAAGTATACATATGATTTGATTTTATATAAGTTTTTAATATTCTTTGATTGAATTTTCCAAGTAGAATGTATAAGCTTCAATGCCTTTGTCCATTTTGCTCTTCAGAGACATGACAAGGTCATGTAGGGGCAAAGTATTTTGGATCGTAATGTCCTAGATAGATTTTTGCATTATGCAATTATGGACCTACATAGCAGAGTTTTGTTTGGCACATGTCAAAATTTATTAGGGTCTCTCTCACTCATATCACTGAGTGTTTGTAGTTACTTCCACACACAAGTACATCACATACTTGATGGATGTCATTTCTTTGGACATCCTTATATGAGACATATTCCACATGTGGAGAATATTAGTCTCTAGGAGTAACATTGGCGCCACAACAAAGTCCCTAGGTATTGGTTAGATCCATTTTTAAAACCATTTTGAGCATGTCATACCAGGAACAATTTTATTGGCCAAAAATTACCGGATACCTGGTAAGATTTGTTAACACGAGGTTGGTAATGGGACACTTTTTTGTCCTGGGACACTTTTATGTCCTGTTAAGTGACCATTTTCCTTGAATTATGTCAAGAGTTTCAAAATGGATTTTGAGGTGCTATCTATCTAGACAGTTGTCTCATGAGCTGAAAAAAACTTGACATTTTTTTGGAATATCAATTCCATCTTTAACCTTCTCCTTGCACAACATTTCACAACCTAAACTGTGTGAAAAAACGAGTCCTGTTTTTGGGTTTTTTCAAATTTTTGCAACTATACCACTCTAGAATTCATGTTTGTGAGGTCTATAATGCTAGAGAGCTATCTTTAGTAGTCCTCAACATGTCCTGATGCTTCTAGGGAGAAATAAATGTTAAAGTTGTAAGTTATGACCAAATTACAAAAATTGTCAAATCCTGTTTTTTAGCCAATTTTAGCTCTTCTATGATGTTTTTGGTGGCTTTCATGATATCCAAATGTAGTTTTGATTTTCTATGTCCGATATTGTAAAATAAAGCTAATATTCCTTGAGTTTTGGGGCACCTAATACCCTATTTTGCATAGTACACAACGATGGTTGATTTTTTCTATTATAGAAGAAAACGAAACATTCTAGTATATCAAGTATAGCTTTTTCAATATTGCTAGTTTCTTGTGACAACTATATGCATTTTGTAGGTAGTAACCGTATCTAGTCATAAGGATCAAATTTGGCTAGATATTCAATAGTTTCTATGGGATTCTACAACTCATAATGTTGAACCCAGTTTTTTCATGTTTGCTGTATTTAGCACTTCATCTTTGTCCCCAAGATTCCCCTTGGTAAGAGATGTATTATTCTTTTGACATGGTCCATGGCTCCTTCTGAACCTAAAGGACAATAGGGAACTAAGAAAACATGCATATATTATTTGTATTCGGCGTGACTATAGAAACTTTGATGATAGGTTTGCAGAATGGTAAAAATTCAACTTTCTTGTACCTATTTCTTTTGGCAAAACAAAAAATAATGAGTGAGAAGCAATCATATGTTCTGATCACCAACCCATTGAAGTTAACTGGGGAATTTATCTTAAGTCCTAAAAAAATCCCTAATCTTATTTTTATACAAAAAAACGTAAGAAATGACTATTTTGATGAAAATGTACTGGTCCGTCAACTTTGGAGGCTTGGTGTGACCAAAAGATGAGAAATTTTACAAGTCTCTTATTTTTTCCATGTGTAGTAGGCCTTGAACTATAACCTCATGAAAGGATTTTACAAAATGAGTGGATCTACTATGGTTTTGGAGGTTTTTTTCAAAACCCTGAAAGGACACTTTTATGTCCTGTTAGGTTACCAACCTAGTGTTAAGGTTATAAGTATGGTTAAAAAACTTTAATGGATGGTTTTTTACACATGTAGAAAAGCTATGTTCTATAAATGAACATATTTCATTTGGCACCTAGATGTGATTGATTTTCACATTCTATTATGGTTCGAATATGTTGGCATGGCTTTCATATGGACTTTATTTAGTTCTTTCCCTGTGGGATGTAAGCATAATGTTAGCCATAAGCATTGAGAGGTATGGTCACGGAGAGATCATGGATATGTAGGTTTGGAGGGGGGGGAGAGAGAGAGAGAGAGAGAGAGCGAGAGAGGGGGGGTGTCATAAAATCTAATATCTAACCAACCCAAATGATTTTCTCATATTAAATTGATCACTTAATGTGGGAGAATAAATGGGAACAAGTGTTAAGATATAGATATGTGCTTATAGATCTATCTCAACACGGGGCCAATAGTAAAGGGGCCCAAATGGGAGATGGTCTATCAAGAGCAAGGCTAACCAATGGAGCATAAGACCTTAGGGTTAGCTTCATTGAAGACCTCCAATAATGTGTGTAAAAGTCCTTTGACCTTAGGTAAGCTAGGGCTGAGCTTGAGGTGGGAACCCGGCCCAAGCTCGAGGTGCTTGACCTGCTTGAGGTGCTTGTCGTGCTTGATGTGTTTGTCCTGCTTGAGATGCTTGCCTGAGATGCTTGTGGGAACACCCCCTAGTCCAAGTGCTTTTTCATGCTTGATGACTAAGGTGCTTGAGCTCCTAAAGTCAAAAGCATCCCTACAAGAGGGGGGGAGAGCCTTTTCCTAGGGATTAGAGAGAGAACACACACTCACACTCACAAGGGAAGCCCCAGCTTGAAGAGGCAGCAAGGACACACGTCAGGTCCCTACCCATGTTACCTTCATGTGTTGCTTGAAGCCTATTGGCTAGGCTTCAAAGGGGTCCAATGATAAATTACTTGAATTATCTAATTGTTTTTGCATTTATCAAGTCCTCTCTCTCAAAGGGGAAAGGGGGACACTTGTCCCAAGGCTACCCATGTTGCTTGTAATGGCTCCTGCTTGTGATTGGCTAGGCCTGGAGGGGTCCAATGAGCTTCAAGCATGAGCTACAAGGGAGGGTCGACCCAAGCAAGCTAGGGGGGTGCTTAGGGGGTATACTCACCCACACACACTCACAAACACTCTCATTGTGTACTATGCAAAGTGCAAGAGCTCCCTCTCCTTCTCCAAGCAAGTAGAGGTTGAGAGCCTACACCAACACTCTTGGCTATGGAGTGCAAATCCAACCAAGAGCCATGCTTCAATGCTTAAGCTTGCCATCTCCTTCTTCTTCATTACTATGCTATTATGTATGCTAGCAACAAGAGTATGATAAGTGAGGAACTAATTCTTTCTCCTACGAAATGTTTCTTCTTCCTCTTCCCTACCCTCATTCCCTGCTAGCTCTCTCCACCTTCGAAGGTGTTTGAGGTCTTGGGACTGAGGCTTGGGATAGTTAAAGCTTTCTTCAAGTTTATGTTATGTTTGTGATGCATGAAGCCTTCCATCTTCATGGCATCACCTAGGTCACAAGGAACACAAAGACTGTATTGTAACAAGTCTCTCTTTATGGGAGAAATCATAATACAAATGCCTATTGGAGGGGGGACCGGCTCCACATAAATCCGGTCCTCAACTGTTGTCATGTTCTCTAAACTCTCTCTCTTGCAAAAGTATTGTCTATGCCAAGTTAACTAGTTTCTATGATTATGTTGCTATCTTCAATTATGTCAACCCGCTATGCTCACAAAATCATTTCTTGAAAGTACTCTCATTAAATTCCGCTACTCTCACATATTAAGGCAAATTCCATTACATTGGTATCAGAGCATTTGGTTTCTCTTTTCTTGCTTAAGAAGAGAGGTCCTTAAGTAGCCTATAAATGGTTGATGTTGTTAATTATAATAGAGTAAGTGGAACTGGGATCTAATATCGGTTTTGTTAAGCCCACTATGTGGGGGATGGTGCACACCTCGGGAGCTTTGGACTTAATAATGGAGTCTTTTTAGACTTGCCTACGGCTTTACCATTATTGAGCCATAAGAAGTCCGAAAGGAGCTAGCCCTTGGCAATTCCTCTATGTTAGACCTACTCCTCTACTCTCTATAATTAACCACTTTGAGCCGTGGGTGTAGATACTTAAGAGACGATTTTCAAAGGCTAAGAGGAGTGGCAACTAAGGTTTTGTATTGCCAAAGCATACACTAAGTATAAACATAAATTTTGTTAACATGGCTGACAATAATCAAGAGAGTAGAATGAACATTGATAGCTTTGATTTTGCACATGAAGGTGCTAATGATGATGCTCCCATGTTTGTGAATTATCTCGCCACTAGGTTGCAACAAGCTATGGGCAACCCTGTTTTTCAAGCCGAAGTTACTCAACAACTTCGTGCTTATGGAATTTCCCTTCCTCTCCCAGAGGAGAGAGAGCTTAGGAGGCCTCTTGAAGAGACCCCCAAAAGAAGACTCTCTCCCATTCGAGAGGAGGAATCCAAAGAGAAAGAAAGCAATGAAAGTCTAAGTTCTTCTGAAGAGGTGGCTCCACGAAGACGGCGGTCTAGACGATCGCCTACTCCTCCCAAGAGGAAAAGAGCAACCTATAGTCCTTCTCCTCATCACTCTGAAAGGCAAGAGAGGAAACAAAGGAAGAAAAGGGCTAGGAAGAGGTCACCTTCTTCTCCTTCTTCTTCACCTTCCTCCTCTTCCGATGAAAGTTATGGCTATTCTCCTAGAGAATACAAGAGGGGAGGACATCGCAAATCATTTCCTGCATGGCGAAGGTCACAAAAGCTAAAGAAGTTCAAGGAGGGAGGAAAGAGTATCTCTTTTCTCACCTACGATGGCACCTTTGGTGCTACCGACAAAGTGTTGGCCTTCATCCATCAATTTGATGCGGCCTTTGGGGACGAGGGCTTCACATAGTCCTCCAAGCTACGCCATGTAGCTATGCACTTCCAAAAATCAGCTCGTCAATGGTGGGCTAGCCTTCGTGGCAATGGAGAAGCCCCAAAGACATGGAAAACTCTACGAGTTTCCATCATGAAGCAATTTCTTCCAAGTGATACTAAAGATAAAGTTCTTACCGAATGGCGCGGCTTGAAGCTTCTCTCTCATGAGTCTATCAACAAGTATGTAGACAAGTTTTGGGATTTACATCTCAAAGCTACTGTTTTTCAAAAGATAGACTTTGCCGAGCAAAGACAGCAATTCTGTGCGGGATTACCTGAAGAGATGGCCGAATATATCAACTCTCAACGGCCTAGTACTATTACCGAAGTAATCCACCACACCATGGTTGCTTCACGCATCAATTTCCATCAAGGGGCTAGACGTAATGTCAAGCCCATGGAAAACAAAGATAAAAATGATGCAAAGGGGAAATCCAATGCTCAAAATAATTCCCAAGGCACTTCCAACAACAACAACAACAACAATCGGTCCAAGGATAAGGGAGTTTACAAAGGTTAAAACAAACTCTCTCCTGAAGAGCTTGAAGCTTTTCGCAAGAACCATAAATGTTTCAAGTGTGGGGAGCAAGGACATGGCTATCGTTCTTGCCCCAAGAAGAATACTCGCAATGAGACTCCTAGGGCTTCCACCATCGAAGCTCCAAAAGAGGATGCTCATTGCAAAGGATCATCACTCTCCTATGCTTGGGGAAAGGTAAGAGAGCATGATGCCTTCATCTTGTTTGACCCTGGCTCTACTCTCAACTTCATATCAATAGAGTTGGCCACCAAGTTGGGCATTCAAGCTTTTGAGATGGGAGATATAGTAACAGCTGATGCAGCTTTCAAGGGACAACAAGCCTCCATTACTCCCTTGATTGGGAAGTTGAGGCTTCATGTCCAAATCTATGTTGACAAAGAAGATTTCTTCATCTCTCCTCTCCAACATCAGGATGTTATCCTAGGGGCACCATGGTTTGATCGCATGGCTGCCAACATGAAGTTCCCTGAAAGGAGAATTTACTTCACCTACAGGGGAAATAACATGTATATAGATGCTAGTGAGCGTGGTCGCACTATTCCACTTGTAAATCCTCTTTCTTTTGATGAATCAATGAAGAGCTCAGTTTCTGCGTACATGATTTATGTCAAAGAGTCTCTAAAAGCTAATAATGTTTCATCAAATGAAAATGATAGGAATCAAGAAGAGTTAGACTTGTCTACTTTTCTAAAAGGATTCCAAGATGTGTTCATCGATGATATCCCTATGGACCTACCTCCAAAACGAGAGGATGATGACCATCGTATTGAGCTCCTTCCAGGAATCTCACCGCCTAACAAACCTCCTTATCGAGTCTCACAAGCTCAACAAGAGGAGATTATGAGGCAAGTATAGGAATTGGTAGACAAAGGGATGGTGAGGCCTAGTTCCTCTCCCTTTTGTTCTCCAGTCCTTTTAGTGCAAAAGAAAGATGGTACATACCGTATGTGTGTGGACTATCAAGCACTAAACCATATCACTATCAAAAACAGATTTCCCGTGCCTCGGGTAGAAGATCTGTTTGATAAGCTACAAGGCTCTACCTACTTCAGTAGGATTGACCTTAAGAGTGGCTATCATCAAATAAGGATAGTGGATGAAGATATCCTAAAGACCGCGTTTCGCACAACATTTGGTCTTTATGAATATCTAGTCATGCCTTTTGGCTTGACTAATGCACCAGCTACTTTCAATCGTCTCATGGAGAAAATTTTTAGACCATATCATAAATTCACTGGAGTGTTCTTTGATGATAGCATCATCTACTCCAAGTCTTTGGAGGAACATAAGCAACATTTCCAAGTGATTTTTCAAGCCTTGAGGGAGAACAAACTTTTTCTCAACCAAAAGAAAAGTAAATTCTTCCTTCAAGAGATTCAATATCTAGGTCATATTATCTCTCACGATGGTATTCATATGGATCCATCAAAGTTAGAGGTAATAAAATCATGGCCTAACCCAAGGAATCTACATGAGCTAAGAAGCTTTATTGGTATGTGTGCATACTATAAACGCTTCATAGCAAAATTCTCTCAAGTAGCAGGACCACTACACGACTTAACAAAGAAGAACGTTAAGTTTGTATGGACTACTAAGGAGCAAAATGCTTTTGAAAAACTCAAAGAGAAGCTTACTTCCCAACCAGTCCTCGTGCTTCCGGATCTCTCAAAGCCATTTGAGGTCCAATGTGATGCGTGTGGTGATTGCCTTGGAGCGGTTTTGCTTTAAGAAGGGCATGCCATAGCATATGAGAGCCGAAGGCTCAATAGTGATGAACGAGTCTTGGGCATTTATGAGAAAGAGCTTTTAGCTATTCTACATGCCCTAGATACATGGAAGCACTACCTATTGGGGACTCCATTTATCCTACGAACCGACCACCAAAGTCTCAAGTATTTCATGACGCAAACCAAACTTTCCGACAAACAAATGAGGTGGGCAAATTTTCTTTCGCAATTTAATTTCCATATTGCTCACATAGCTGGTAAGCACAATCAAGTTGCCGATACACTTTCACGACGACCAAAAGTTAATGCGGTGTCTATAGCTACTCACAATGATCTATCCTCTATGATAGATGAGTATGCTACTAACCCTGACTTTAGAGACATAATGTCAGCCCTTGCTTTGGGGAAGAAAGAGGAACCATTCACCTTGCAGGATGGTTATCTTCTCCACGGAAATAGGCTATGTGTTACCCATTCCCTTCGTGAGAAGGTTATGTATGAATCCCATGCTCCTCCATATGCAGGGCATAGAGGCATTTGACCTACTCTTTGAAGAGTAGAGACGTATTTCTATTGGCCTACCATGAAAGTGGACATACAAGAGTATGTTTCAAAATGTGTAGTATGCCAAAAGACCAAGTATGATAGAGGGAAGCAACCTGGATTACTCCAGCCATTGCCTATTCCAAATTCACCATGGGAGAGTATATCCATGGATTTCATCTTTGGATTACCCAAGTCTATCTATGGGAATACAGGATATGGACAATAGTCGACAGGTTTAGCAAGCAAGCACATTTTATTCCTGTCAAAAAGACTATTAAGGCACATCAAATGGCAACTCTCTTCATATCTCAGATTTTCAAACACCATGGATTACCCACATCCATCGTGTCAGATAGAGATCCTAGAATGACCAGTAATTTCTAGAAAGGTCTCTTTGAAACTCTAGGAACAAGATTGAATTTCTCTTCGGCCTATCACCCACAAACGGATAGCCAAAGTGAGATAGCCAATCTTACGATACTCGATCTACTCAAGACTTATGTTACCGAAGTAGATCAACGCTCACAATGGGAAAAGTATTTACCTCTAGTAGAGTATGCCTACAATAATATTGTCCATACTTCTACGGGGAAAGCACCTTTCGAGATCATAGAGGGAAGACCTAAAAGTCCCTTGCTACTCAAAGTACATGGGAAGATCTTCGCCGCCGATGAGTATAGCCATGACCTACAAGAATCTTTTCAAAAGATTAGGGAGGCTATAGCCATCTCTCAACAAAGGCAAAAATCTGCTGCTGATAAGCACAGAAGAGCCTTAATGTTCAAAGAAAATGATTGGGTCTTACTCAAGTTTCCTAAGGCTCGATTAAGGCAAACGACGGGCAAAAATCCTACGGGCCATCAAAAGTATTATGCTAAACTAGCAAAAAGATACTATGGTCCTTTCCAAATCTTGAAGCCCATCAATGAGACGGCTTATCAACTCAAGTTGCCCAAACATTGGCTTATACACAATGCCTTTCATGTAAGCCTACTTAAGCCCTACAAAGGAGAGCCACCAACTGAACCAATTATTGAAGACCCTCCCGAAGTTGAAGACCAAGAAGAGGTGCTACAACCCGAAGCTGTCCTTCGGCATGAAGACAAGGTACTACGACATGGTAAGATAATCCGACGGTATCTTATTAAGTTCAAAAATTATCCTTTTGAAGATGCTAAATGGATGCAAGGAGTACAACTTAAGGATAGTATGAACCTTGTCAATGCTTACAATGCTACATTAGAGTAAGCAAATGTACAACTCTCTTTTAAATAACTCATGTTTTTGTCTTATAAGACTAATTCTCTTTTTAATTGTGCACAAATTTAACTAGTATGCATGCTTAGAATCATGTTTGTGATGACGACGTCTCTCAAACACCAAGTAGAATTTGTCACTCTACTTTGGGAGAATAAAATGGACTAAAGAGCAGACATGCTTGCGGCAGCTATGTCTCCCAAGCACCAAATGGATTAGTCCTCCATCTTGGAAAGATGTCGTAGGGTAAAAAATGGATCCTCTACCCGCTAAGTACGATTGACTAATGACTAAGGCTTTATCTCTTCTACCTCATAGTCGAGGACGACTATGATTTCAAGAGAGAGGTAATGTCATAAAATCTAATATCTAACCAACCCAAATGATTTTCTCATATTAAATTGATCACTTAATGTGGGAGAATAAATGGGAACAAGTATTAAGATATAGATATGTGCTTATAGATCTATCTCAACACGGGGCCAATAGTAAAGGGGCCCAAATGGGAGATGGTCTATCAAGAGCAAGGCTAACCAATGGAGCATAAGACCTTAGGGTTAGCTTCATTGAAGACCTCCAATAATGTGTGTAAAAGTCCTTTGACCTTAGGTAAGCTAGGGCTGAGCTTGAGGTGGGAACCCGGCCCAAGCTCGAGGTGCTTGACCTGCTTGAGGTGCTTGTCGTGCTTGAGGTGTTTGTCCTGCTTGAGATGCTTGCCTGAGATGCTTGTGGGAACCCCCCCTAGTCCAAGTGCTTTTTCATGCTTGATGACTAAGGTGCTTGAGCTCCTAAAGTCAAAAGCATCCCTACAAGAGGGGGGGCGAGCCTTTTCCTAGGGATTAGAGAGAGAACACACACTCACACTCACAAGGGAAGCCCTAGCTTGAAGAGGCAGCAAGGACACATGTCAGGTCCCTACCCATGTTACCTTCATGTGTTGCTTGAAGCCTATTGGCTAGGCTTCAAAGGGGTCCAATGATAAATTACTTGAATTATCTAATTGTTTTTGCATTTATCAAGTCCTCTCTCTCAAAGGGGAAAGGGGGACACTTGTCCCAAGGCTACCCATGTTGCTTGTAATGGCTCCTGCTTGTGATTGGCTAGGCTTGGAGGGGTCCAATGAGCTTCAAGCATGAGCTACAAGGGGGGGTCGACCCAAGCAAGCTAGGGGGGTGCTTAGGGGGTATACTCACCCACACACACTCACAAACACTCTCATTGTGTACTATGCAAAGTGCAAGAGCTCCCTCTCCTTCTCCAAGCAAGTAGAGGTTGAGAGCCTACACCAACACTCTTGGCTATGGAGTGCAAATCCAACCAAGAGCCATGCTTCAATGCTTAAGCTTGCCATCTCCTTCTTCTTCATTACTATGCTATTATGTATGCTAGCAACAAGAGTATGATAAGTGAGGAACTAATTCTTTCTCCTACGAAATGTTTCTTCTTCCTCTTCCCTACCCTCATTCCCTGCTAGCTCTCTCCACCTTCGAAGGTGTTTGAGGTCTTGGGACTGAGGCTTGGGATAGTTAAAGCTTTCTTCAAGTTTATGTTATGTTTGTGATGCATGAAGCCTTCCATCTTCATGGCATCACCTAGGTCACAAGGAACACAAAGACTGTATTGTAACAAGTCTCTCTTTATGGGAGAAATCATAATACAAATGCCTATTGGAGGGGGGACCAGCTCCACATAAATCCGGTCCTCAACTGTTGTCATGTTCTCTAAACTCTCTCTCTTGCAAAAGTATTGTCTATGCCAAGTTAACTAGTTGCTATGATTATGTTTCTATCTTCAATTATGTCAAGTTAACTAGTTGCTATGATTATGTTTCTATCTTCAATTATGTCAAGTTAACTAGTTGCTATGATTATGTTTCTATCTTCAATTATGTCAACCCGCTATGCTCACAAAATCATTTCTTGAAAGTACTCTCATTAAATTCCGCTACTCTCACATATTAAGGCAAATTCCATTACAGGGGGGGGGGGGGGGGGGGGGGAGTGCTACATGCATGCATAATAAAGGACAATTAGAATCAAATACCCTTTCATAATAAGCATCTCCTCACATCACCAAAATCTCTTTTGATTCCAATAGAAGATTTTTCAAAATCGTGCCTCCATACTTGATACAACATCCATGTGTGAGTAACCCCTTTCCAAGCTTTGTGTATTGTGGCTTTTATCATCCTTTCACCTACTAGAGAAGGTAATCTACTAAAAAGTAGTTTCGTTGCTATTTGAGCAAAAGTTTGTGGAAAGAAACACTTGGCTCATATTTTTTCGTGAACTCTTCCTCCAACGGGGACATTTTTTTTTTTTTTTTGCAGAACTCACAATATGTGAGTGATGTTGTATTAAAGGATTGGAAAATTCCCAAACTTATTAATATGGTATTTAATCAATACCTTTTTTCAACCTTGTGACATCATTGAAATATAACTAAGATCAAAGATGAGCACATTTTGTGTGGTATTGTATGAGTGTATGATTGGTTTTATTAGTAAGTTACTAGGGTTATTCTTTGATTCATCAATATTTAGTTATCATACCTAAATTTTTGAATATTGATTAAGATAGAATAAGACTTCATGAATGTGGTGAAGGTGGCTAAGTATAGACATTACATAATACCAAGATGGTCAATGAGATTGTTTTCAAGTGAATAAAGGCCAACGATAATTGTTCAAGAGTCCAATTTTGGATCCGATCATTTTGTTATAACAAAATTTGAACCTTAAACACTTTTGCAAAGTAAATGAAATAGTTTTTAATTGAAAAATGTTGGGTAGATTACACGAACCAAGACCAGGCTTGGGCTATCATGACCAAGGATATGATCGACAAGGCAAAACTATGCTCCGAAGGTGGTCAGTAGAAAGGGATTGAGGTGCATGACAAATTGTTAGCCCCAGAGTGGGCAAAACTAAGACTAAGTGGAATCACCAGAGAGCTGGTGCAAAGGTGCAATAGAGTGACAAGGGTACTTGAATGGGGTAAATTAACTAGATACTTCCAGAACTCCATATCCCACTAGTCTCCCTGGCTGTCTAAAGCTACTGGGGTCATCCTAAACCCTTATTGGAGAGAAACTGCAAGAAAGTTGAACAATAAAGTACTTCAATAGCTGAGCCACTTTTTGGGATAGTAATAAGAAGTTTTGGAACTCCTCTGACCAGGTGGTTGCCCTTTTTCAATTCAATGACATCAAGAAGCTACTTGTCAACAGGGTTGTGGAAGGCTTGGACAACATTCTGATGCCTATCTGTGAATCCACTTTTGAGTGGAAATCTTGGAAATGGCCCATGAGTATACGATTCTCTAAACCCCATACCAAGTGAATCTACCTAGAGTTAATACATGAGTCTGATTGGTTCACCCTTTTAAACAAGCAATGGAAGAAGCAATGGTGGGAGGCTCGATGGGTAGCAATCACAAATAACATTTGGAATCATCAATGGCTTCAATCTATGAAGATATTTCTATGGAAGGTATTGTGGGGAGCCTTGCCGCCAGCATGCGTCAAGATTAAAGCACGTGGTATTGGGCCCGACAGATGTTCAGGGTGCAGATTGGCTAGCGAAGACCTCAACCACCTTTTCATGGAATGCCCGACTGTTAGTGGTCTTACAGGAAAGATGTGCAAAAGGATACAAAGGACGTGGAAGATAGGGTTTTTCAAGAGGGATTTGTGTCTCGTTGGTTAACAATTTTGTAGTTATGCACTTCTTATTTATACCTAAATTGTCAGATACCGCTTCTTCAATAATGTCTGGAAGGCTAGAAACTGTCGTGTCTTTGATAGTGACCTCTTAGTGGCTAGCTTTTCACAGATTGTACAAGAAAGCAAGGAAATAATTTATATAGTGAGTAAAAGGCATAATTCAAATGATTGGCTTAGGGCAACCCTCGCCATCCCATCGTACCCTGCTTTGTAAAAGTTTGGGGTGGTCGCAGTAGGTACTTGTAGCTAATCTCGACTGTAACCCTTTGTCCCTCAACCTCGTAGATGGACAAGTATAGATGTATTGTTGTCCAACAATATTTTTTCTTCAAGCTTAGAAACAAGAACCACAACTACATTCTTGGAGAAAACTGAGCAAAAATCCTCACAATCTTGGAGGTGAACCTTGGTTGATTTGCATTGTGCACAAAAGCGGTCAACTAAGGCAGAGTTTATATTCACAAAGTATGCCATTCATCTATACACAAGGAAGGAAGGAAAGTGTTTGGCAGACAAAGTTCCACCACTTAGTTAAACTTTCATTGTGTGCTTACCTATTGTCCATAACCAGCTTCTTCAATCTGAGCTTTATATGCGGCTTTCAACTCTTTCTTAAGTCATGTGCTGCAGACACTTGTAAGAATAGTGATGTCCAACTCTGAAACATTGTTGTTGCGTCTAGAGAATGAGCCAATATTTTGTGCCACAAACATGGGGTGATCCCCACTTTCAAGGGTGTGCAATTGAGCAGTAGTCTTGTTTTCAAGCATTAACAAATCTTAGCTAGAAGCACCATGAACACATCAAGATCTTTAAGTATCGGTGTTTTAGCAAAAGGAAAAGTAGGTTCTTTAGTACTTACACTTGCTCGATGTTCTATGTTGGGTCCATCTACAATGACTAGTTCCCTTAGGAGACACCAATCTTAGAGTTGTTAGAGTGCCCTTGGAGAACAAAAAAAGCAAGTGTCCCGAAATGTGTTTGTGTGCCTTGTCTAGTTTCTTGTTTTGAAGACTCCAATACACGTTTTGCAGAACCAACGGGCAAGGTAAATGATGTTGTAGCAACAACTTGTTATCTCAAGCAGTCCAATGCACCTTTGGTGGAAGCCTCTTGTTTGCACTGCAGCTCAATAACTAGGAGAAAACAATGCACATGGTTCAAAGCATGCCCCAAACAAACTTATGAAAAAACCTTATACATGAGTGTGGCCAATTGGGAGCCTACATTGAGTTGCTATGTTTTCTCAACCTTGAAGAGAGCTCGAGAAACACCATCTTGCCATGAAATTTGCTTGAGAGGCTTTGGTGGACACCAAGCAAAGAAGAAGAAATAGAACTAGAGGGTAGGTGTCCAAGAGTGGTTCCACTTAACAAAGCTCCACACGGGCTCTCGTGAACCTTTTCGCAAGGTGTTGCGAGATGACGCACAAATTTCATGGAGTGTGACTTTGCAAACCTCTACTACAATGACATGAAATAGTTACGTACGTACCAAAGGGGCAAATTATAATATATACAAACAAGAATCATTAGGATAAATACAAACAAATTGGGCAAAAGGAAATAACACCTTCATCACCACCATCTTCAACGTCCATGCTCGGAACATTTCTTGTTTGTAACATTTAATGGCCTAGTAAATTGTGTGTAGCGGAAAATAGCATGAACATAGTGAGCATTTCATTAGAATAGATTCCTAATGAGATTAACAAGAGTGCCTGCGTGGAGAAAGCAACTAAAAGCATAACACCTAGTTAGATAGCATGAACAATACTTCAAAAGAGAGAGAAATTAAGCAATTGACAACAGTTGAGGACCGGATTTGCATGGAGCCGGTCCCCCCTCCAAAAGGCTTTGTATTATGGTTTCTCCCATCAAGAAAGACATTTTACAATACAATTTCTTGTGTTCCTTCAATACTAGATAGTGCAATGAAGATGGAAACTTCATACACTACGCAAAACACTTATCAAACACAACATCAACTCCCTCACGGTCTCAGACCCAAGACCTCACACACCTTCGAAGATGGTGAGATCTAGTGGGGTATGAGAGTAGATTGAGAGGAAGAAGGAGTATTCTTACGAGAAAGATGTACATCTCCTCACATAATCACTCATATTAGCATAGCTTAGCTTAGTAATTAGCATGGTAGAGGAGATGAGCATGCATTGAAGCTTGGCTCTTTGGTTGGATTTGCATCACAAAGCCAAGAGTTGTTGGTGTAGGCCTCCCTTCTCACAAGCTTGGAGTAGGTGGTAAGCTTTCCATTAAAGCTTGAGAATGACAGAGAGTCTTCTTTACTTCACACATGAGCTAGTGTGAGTGTGTAGGTGATAATGCCTTTGAAAAATCAGCCCCCTCTCTCTCTTGGTCGACCCCTCTTGCTATTTGCTCTTGCTAGCATCCTCTTGCTATTTGCTCTTGCTAGCATCCTATTGGACCTCCCCAGGCTTAGCCAATGATAGTTAAGTAGCATAAGTGATAGCCTTATGACATGTGTCCCCCGTTCCCCTTTTGTGAGAGCTTTAGGTAATTATTTAATTCAACTAAACTCTCATTGGACCCCTTTGCCTCCTGGCCAATAGGAATCAGGCAAGCCATTGGGCTGTTGAATGCTCATTGGTCCCCTTGGGAGATAGTCCAATAGTCTTCTAGAGAGCTTAATTCTTATTGTTTATTTTATTAAGTGTTTTTAAATGAATTAAACTAGATTTACTCTAGCCTAATTCTCATTGATCCATCTCCAAGGCCATCCGATAGGAATTGGGTACACCTTGTGGGCATCTGGGTTGTGTGTATGTTTCTCTCTCATCCCCTACTTGCAAGGCTCGCCCCCTCCTATGTAGGGATTGATAAAGACTTTTGGGACACACACAAAGCATCCAATTCCCCCAAGGGTTTGACCTTTGGACACAACCTTTAAATTCTGGAACATTAGCATTTTGGAAGTCTTAATGGGCTGACCCTTAGGGTCTTTTAAGCCCATTGTTGCACATGGCTCTTTTACAGATGGCCCCCCCTTTGGATCCCTATTTTCCCTCCTTTGGATCCATATTGTGGCCGGTCTGCTAGCTTAACCAATTTCTACATTTTTCTCCCCTGGCACTTCCCATATTAAATGATCAGTTTAACATGAGAAAATCATTTAGGAGAATTAGATATTGATTATTATGACATTAACTCTCTCTTGAAAGAAATCATAGTCGTCCTCGACTATGGGATAGAGAAGATAAAGCATATTCATTAGTCCTTTTCTTAGCGCGTAGAGGATCCTATGTTACCCTACGGCATCGTTCTAGAATGGATGACTAGACCATTTGGCGCTTGAGAGCCTAAGCTGTCGCAAGCATGTCTGCACATTAGTCCTATCAGTCTTCCATATTAGAGTGACAAGCTCTACTTGGTGTTCGGGAGACGTCGTCTCCGCAAACTTGATCTAAGCATGCATACTACTTCATTTTTGTGCACAATAAAGAAAAAGAGAGTCTTCTGAGACAAAAATTTTGTTCATTTTTAACATTTGTACATTTTCTTACTCTTGGGAAGCATTGTAAGCATTGACAAGGTTTAGGTTATCCTTTAATTGTATGTCTTGCATCCATCTAGCATCTTCAAAAGGATAATTCTTAAACTTAATAAGATATCGTCGGATAGTCTTACAGCCTCTTAATACCTTGTCTTATGTTGAAGAATGGACTCGGGTTGCAACACCTCTTCTTGGTCCTTGATCTCCGGTGGGTCTTCAATAGTTGGTTCTTGAGGTGGCTCTCCTTTGTAAGGCTTTAGTAGGCTCACATGGAAAGCATTGTGTATTAGCCAATGGTTGGGCAACTTGAGTTGATAGGCCATCTTATTGATTGGCATAAGAATCAAGAAGGGACCATAGTACATTTTTGCTAACTTAACATAGTACTTTTGGTGTCCCGTAGGATTATTGCCCGTCATGTGCCTTAATCGAGTTGAATAAGACCCAATCATTTTCTTTAAAGGCTTGGGCTCTTTTGTGCTTGTCAGCAGTAGCCTTTTGCCTTTGCTATGAGATAGAGATAGCATCGTTAATCTTTTGGAAAGATTCTTGTAGGTCTCGGCTATACTCATCTACAGCGAAGATCTTCCCGTGTACCTTAAGTAGCAAGGGACTTTTTGATCTTCCCTCAATTACCTTAAAAGGTGCTTTTCCCGTGGAAGTATGTACAATGTTATTGTAGGCATACTCCACTAAGGGTAAGTACTTCTCCCATTGGGATCTTTGATCTACTTCCGTTACATAGGCTTTTAGTAGATCGAGAATTGTTAGGTTAGCTATTTCACTTTGGCCATCCGTTTGCGGGTGATAGGCCGAAGAGAAGTTTGGCCTTGTTCCTAAATTCTCAAAGAGACCCTTCCAAAAATTACTAGTCATTCTAGGATCTCTATCCGACACTATGGACATTGGCAAGCCATGGTACTTGAAGATTTGTGAAATGAAGAGGGTTGCCATTTGATAGGCTTTGATAGTTTTTTCTACAGGTATAAAATGAGCTTGTTTATTGAACCTGTCTACTATCGTCCATATTCCCGTATGCCCCATGGATAGGCAATCCAAAGATAAAATCCATGGATATGCTCTCCCATGGTGAATTAGGGATTGGCAAAAGTTGAAGCAATCCAAGTTGCTTCCCTCTGTCAAACTTCGTCTTTTGGCATACCACACATTTAGAAACATACTCTTGTATCTTTTCTTTCATTGTAGCCAATAGAAATATGTTTCAATCCCCTTTAGGGTAGACTAAATCCCTCTATGTCCTGCATAAAGAGGAGCATGAGATTCATACATTACTTTCTCACATAGTGAGCTAGTAACGCATAGTCTATTGCCATAGAGAAGATAACCATCTTGTAAAGTAAATGGTTCCTCTTTCTTCCCTAGTGCAAGGGATGAATTCACATCTCTAAAATCAGGATCAATAGCATACTCATCTATCATAGAAGATAGATCATTGTGAGTTGCTATGGAAACCGCATTCATTCTCGGCCGTCTTGAGAGTGCATCAACTACTTGATTATGCTTGCCATCAATGTGAGCAATATGAAAGCGAAATTGCAAAAGAAAATTTTCCCACCTCATTTGTTTGTCAGAGAGCTTGGTCTGCATCATGAAGTAATTAAGACTTTGGTGATCCGTTTGCTGAATGAAAGGAGTCCCCAATAAATAGTGCTTCCATGAGTCTAAGACATGTAGAACTGCGAGGAGTTCCTTTTCATATATGCCTAGAGCTTGCTCAACAGGGTCGAGCCTTCGACTTTCATAGCTTATGGTGTGCCCTTCTTGAAGCAAAACAGCTCCAAGGAAATCACCACAAGCATCACATTGGACCTCAAATGGCTTTGAGAGATCCGGTAGTGTAAGCACAGGTTGAGAGATAAGCTTTTCTTTAAGCTTTTCGAAAGCATTATTCTCCTTGGCAGACCATGTGTACCTAAAATTTTTCTTTGTTAGGTCATGTAATGGTCCTGCTATTAGTGAGAACTTTTCTATGAATCGTCTATAGTATGCGCACATACCTATGAAGCTTCTTAATTCATGAAGATTCCTTGGTTTAGGCCATCCTTTTATTACCTCTAACTTTGATGGATCCATTTGGATGCCATCTTGAGAGATAATGTGACCTAAATACTGAATCTCTTGTAAGAAAAATTCACTTTTATTTTGATTAACATAAATTTTATTCTCTCTTAGAACTTGAAATATTACCTGGAGGTGTTGCTTGTGTTCGTCTAATGAATTAGAGTAGATGATGATATCATCAAAGAACACTCCAGTAAAAATTTGGTGAGGCCTAAATAACTTCTCCATCAAACGGTTGAATGTGGCTGGTGCATTGGGGAAAGCCAAAAGGCATGACAATGTATTTGTAAAGACCAAACGTAGTGCGAAATGCGGTCTTTACAATGTCTTAATCAACTATCTTTATTTGATGATAGCCACTTTTTACGTCAATCCTACTGAAGTAGGTGGACCCTTGTAGCTTATCAAATAGGTCTTCTACCCGTGGAACGGGAAACCTATTCTTGATAGTGATCCTATTTAGTGCTCTATAGTCGACACACATACGATATGTGTCGTCTGTCTTTTGCCACTAGTAGCACAGGAGAACAAAATGGAGATGAGCTAGGCCTAACCATGCCATTCTCAACTAACTCATGCACTTGACGCATAATCTCCTCTTGCTGAGCTTGAGAAACTCTATAAGGAGGTTTGTTAGGCGGTGAACTTCCTGGAAGAAGTTCAATTGCATGGTCATCATTACCTCGTTTAGAAGGTAGCTCACAAGGGATGTCGTCAATAAAGACATCTTGAAACCCCTTGAGAAAATTGGATAACTCTAATTCCTTTTGATTGTGTATATTTTCATTTGCTAAAACATTAGGTTCATTTTGAGAATCTTTAACAAAAATCATGTACACGGAAATAGAGCTCTTTATTGTCTTGTTGAAAGCTTGTGTATGTACAATGGGTATAATGTTACCCATTTCCTTAGCATCTATATACATATCGTTTTCCCTGAACTTAAAGGAGATTCTCCTTTCAGGGAATTTAACATTGGTAGCCATGCGATCAAACCATGGTGCCCCTAGGATTACATCCTCATGCTTGAGAGGAGAGATAAACAAGTCCTCTTTGTCCACATAGCTCTGGACATGGAGCCTCAATTTCCCGATTAAGGGAGTGACTCAAGCTTCTTGCCCCTTGAAAGCACCGTCTGTGGATAGGACATCTCCCATCTCGTAGGCTTGTATGCCTAGCTTGGTGGCCAACTCTTTAGATATAAAATTGTGAGTAGAACTAGGGTCAAAGAGAATAAAAGCATCATGTTCTCTTACCTTTCCCCAAGCATGTTATAGAGGAGATCCTTTGTGGTGAGTTTCCCCCTCTAAGGTAGCTCTAGGAGGATCATGGCGGTTGTTCTTTTGGGGACAAGCGCAGTACGCACGCCCTTGTTCGCCACACTTGAAACACCGGTTATCCTTGCAATAATGCTCAAGCTCTTCAGAAGAGAGTTTATTTTTGCCTTTGTAATCTCCCTTCTCCTTAGCTTTGTTGGAATTGCCCTTAGGAGACTTTTGGACATTGTCCTTTCCCTTAGGCTCATTGGAACCCTTGTTTTCATGGGGCTTGGAATTCCTCTTAGCCCCTGTTTGGAAATTGATTCGAGAGGCCACCATAGTATGATGTATTACTACCGATATGGTGCGTGGCCTTTGGGAGTTGACATACTCCGTCATTTCTTCGGTTAAGCCCACACAAAATTGCTGCTTTTTCTCTCCAAAATCCAACTTTTTGAAGACAATGGCTTTGAGTTGTAAGTCCCAAACCTTGTCTACATATTTGTGGATGGATTCATAGGGAGAGAGCTTCAAACTTTGCCATTCAGCGAGTACTTTGTCTTTGGCGTCAGTGGCCAAGAACTGCTTCATAATGGAAGCTCTTAAAGCTTTCCATATTCATGGAGCTTCACCGTTGGCCCGTAGTCTAGACCACCATTGCCTGGTGAACTTTTGGAAGTGCATAGCTATATGGCATAGCTTAGAGGACTCCGTGAAGCCCTCATCTCCAAATGCCGCATCGAATTGTTGGATAAAGGCCAAGACTTTGTCCGTAGCACCAAAGTGCCATCGTAGGTAAGGAGAAGAGATGCTCTTCCCTCCCTCTTTGAACTTCTTGAGCTTCGATGACCTCTTCCATGCGGCATATGATTTCTTATGGACTCTTCTTTTTGATGGTTCAAAGGTTGCACCATCACTTTCTTCAGAAGATGAAGAATTTGAGGAATATGGAGAAGAGGGTTACCTCTTTCTCGCCTTTTTCTTGCCTTGATCTTTGTTGTCTTGACCATCACTTTCATAAGAAGAAGAGGATGAAGAAGATGGAGAAGAGGGTGTCCTCTTTCTTGCCTTTTTCTTCTCTTGCTTTTTGTCATCCCTCTTTGAAATATGGTGTGGAGAAGTATGCGATGGTCTTCTCCGTTTTGGAGGTGATGGAGAGTGTTTAGCCCACCGTCTTCGTGGAGCCATCTCCACCGAGGTGGTGAAAGATTCACTTATTTCTCGTTCCTTGGGTGGAGTCTCTTGAATTCTCCTATGAGAAGGAGATGCGTGATCAAGGAGAAAATTTCCGAGCCCTTCATAGAGATCCTCTTTTTCTTCCCGGATCGGAGAGAGACCTCTTTTAGAAGTCTCGCAAGGAGGCTTCCTAGGTGCTCTCTCATCATGGTGTGGAGCTTAGAGAATCCCATGAGCATGGAGCTCCAGTTGCACTTCACTTTGGATGAATGGATTGCCCATGACTTGTTGAAGCCTAGAAACAGGATAGTTAACAAGCATCAGGGCATCATTAGTAGCTTGCTCATTAGCAAAATCAAAGTTATCAACATTAATTTCACTCTCTTTACTATTGTCAGCCATTCTAACAACTTTTAGGTGTAAACTTTTTAGATGTACTTTGGCACTTCAAGCCCTAGTTGCTACTCCTCTCTACCCCTTTAGAAAAAGCACTCAAGCTACTGTACCCGTGGCTTGAACACCATTAATTGCAAGGAATAGAAGAGAGGGTTGTTCAACACCAAAACAAAACCGGCTCCTGTCAAGCTTCTAATAGCTCAATAGTGGTTAAGCCGTAGGCAGGCCCCGTAGGACTCCACTATTAAGACCATAGCTCTCAACGGTGATGCCCCGTTAACTGCACAAAGGTAGGCGCACTGCAAGGCTGAAAAATCCCTATTCTACTTACTCACATGCAATTAATAGTACCAACCATTTAGAGCTAGCTTGAGGACCTCCCTTCTTGAGCAAGGAAAGAGAAACCTTGTGCTTTGATACCAATGTAACATTTAATGGCCTAGTAACTTGGGTGTAGCCGAAAATAGCATGAACATAGTGAGCATTTCATTATAATAGATTCCTAATGAGATTAACAAGAGTGCTTGGGTAGAGAAAGCAACTAAAAGCATACCACCTAGTTACATAGCATGAACAATACTTCAAAAGAGAGAGAAATTAAGCAATTGACAACAGTTGAGGACCGGATTTTCATGGAGCGGGTCCCCCTCCAAAAGGCTTTGTATTATGGTTTCTCCCATCAAGAAAGACATTTCACAATACAATTTCTTGTGTTCCTTCAATACTAGATAGTGCAATGAAGATGGAAACTTCATGCACTACGCAAAACACTTATCAAACACAACATCAACTCCCTCATGGTCTCAGACCCAAGACCTCACACACCTTCAAAGATGGTGGGAGCTAGCGGGGTATGAGAGTAGATTGAGAGGAAGAAGGAGTATTCTTACGAGAAAGATGTACATCTCATCACTCATATTAGCATAGCTTAGCTTAGTAATTAGCATGGTAGAGGAGATGAGCATGCATTGAAGCTTGGCTCTTGGTTGGATTTGCATCACAAAGCCAAGAGTTGTTGGTGTAGGCCTCCCTTCTCACAAGCTTGGAGTAGATGGTAAGCTTTCCATTAAAGCTTGAGAAGGAGAGAGAGTGTTCTTTACTTCATACATGAGCTAGTGTGAGTGTGTAGGTGATAATGCCTTTGAAAAATCAGCCCCCTCTCTCTCTTGGTTGACCCCTCCTGATATTTGCTCTTGCTAGCATCCTATTGGACCTCCCCAGGCTTAGCCAATGATAATTAAGTAGCATAAGTAATAGCCTTCTGACATATGTCCCCCTTTCCCCTTTTGTGAGAGCTTTAGGTAATTATTTAATTCAACTAAACTCTCATTGGACCCCTTTGCCTCCTGGCCAATAGGAATCGGGCAAGCCATTGGGCTGCTGAATGCTCATTGATTCCCTTGGGAGACTGTCCAATAGTCTTCTAGAGAGCTTAATTCTTATTGGTTCTTTTATTAAGCGTTTCTAAATTAACTAAACTAGATTTACTCTAGCCTAATTCTCATTGGTCCACCTCCAAGGCCATCCAATAGGAATTGGGTACACCTTGTGGGCATCTGGGCTAGGGAGCTGACATGTGTCGCTCATTCTCTTTGTGTAAAGGGAGCTTGTATGTGTGTGTGTGTTTCTCTCTCATCCCCTACTTGCAAGGCTCGCCCCCTCCTATGCGGGGATTGATAAAGACTTTTGGGGCACACACCTGACACACACAAAGCATCCAATTCCCCCAATGCTTGACCTTTGGACACAACCTTTGAATTTTGGAACCTTAGCATTTTGGAAGTCTTAATGGGCTAAACCTTATGGTCTTTTAAGCCCATTGTGGCACATGGCTCTTTTACAAATGGCCCCCCATTTGGATCCCTATTTTCCCTCCTTTGGATCCCTACTGTGGCCGGTCAACTAGCTTAACCAATTTCTAGCCTTTTCTCCCCTGGCACTTCACCATATTAAATGATCAGTTTAACATGAGAAAATAATTTAGGAGAATTAGATATTGATTATTATGACATTGTTGCTTCATCGTATCCAAGTTCATCAGTGCATCCATGTAAATCATTAACATCATCATCGAAAGAACTTGGGATAGAGATTGAGGTGGCCATGCACGATGCGCTAGTTTGTCTAGTTTATATTGTCTTGTGGGTGACTACTTTGGGTCTATACCTTGCACTTTCTTTCAAAGGTGAATCTGGGCTTATCTTGGAATCAATTAGGTTTACTCTATTCTAGAAACATTCAATATGGTTAATGAATGCCTTGCCACCCCAAAAAGATTACTCTCGGGCGTTGCTATAAGCGTCTCTATATAAGATTTTACAATGTCGCTATAAGCGTCGCTACAGATAAAGCTTCTTAACTCATGAAGATTCCTTGGTTTAGGTCATCGTTTTATTACCTCTAACTTTGATGGATCCATTTGGATCCCATCTTGAGAGATAATGTGACCTAAATATTGAATCTCTTGCAAGAAAAATTCACTTTTCTTTCGATTAACATAAAGTTTATTCTCTCTTAGAACTTGAAATATTACCTAGAGGTGTCGCTTGTGTTTGTCTAATGAATTAGAGTAGATGATGATATCATCAAAGAACACTCTAGCAAACGTTCGGTGAGGCCTGAATAGCTTCTCCATCAAGCGATTGAATGTGGCTGGTGCATTGGTCAAGCCAAAAGGCATGACAATGTATTTGTAAAGACCAAACGTAGTGAGAAATGCGGTCTTTACAACGTCTTGATCAACTATCCTTATTTGATGATAGCCACTTTTTAGGTCAATCCTACTGAAGTAGGTGGACCCTTGTAGCTTATCAAATAGGTCTTCTACCCGTGGAACGGGAAACCTATTCTTGATAGTGATCCTATTTAGTGCTCTATAGTTGACACACATACAATATGTGCCATCTTTCTTTTTCACTAGTAGCACAAGAGAACAAAATGGAGATGAGCTAGGACTAACCATGCCCTTCTCAACTAACTCATGCACTTGCTGCATAATCTCCTCTTGTTGAGCTTGAGAAACTCTATAAGGAGGTTTGTTAGGTGGTAACTTCCTCGAAGAAGTTCAATTGCATGGTCATCATTACCTCGTTTAGGAGGTAGCTCACAAGGGATGTCGTCAATAAAGACATCTTGAAACCCCTTGAGAAAATTGGATAACTCTAATTCCTTTTGATTGTGTATATTTTCATTTGCTAAAACATTAGGTTCATTTTAAGAATCTTTAACAAAATCATGTACATGGATATAGAGCTCTTTATTGACTTGTTGAAAGCTTGTGTATGTACAATGGGTATAGTGTTACCCATTTCCTTAGCATCTATATACATATCTTTTTTCCTGAACTTAAAGGAGATTCTCCTTTCAGGGAATTTAACATTGGCAGCCATGCGATCAAACCATGGTGCCCCTAGGATTACATCCTCATGCTTGAGAGGAGAGATAAATAAGTCCACTTTGTCCACATAGCTTTGGACATGGAGCCTCAATTTCCCGATTAAGGGAGTGACTCAAGCTTCTTGCCCCTTGAAAGCACCGTCTGCGGGTAGGACATCTCCCATCTTGTAGGCCTGTATGCCTAGCTTGGTGGCCAACTCTATAGATATAAAATTGTGAGTAGAACCAGGGTCAAAGAGAAAAAAATCATCATGTTCTCTTACCTTTCCCCAAGCATGGCATAGAGGAGATCCTTTGTGGTGAGTTTCCTCCTCTTGGATTTCGACCAAGGTAGCTCTAGGAGGATCATGGCGGTTGTTCTTTTTGGGACAAGCATGGTACTCATGCCCTTGTTTGCCGCACTTGAAACACCGGTTATCCTTGCGATAACGCTCAAGCTCTTCAGGAGAGAGTTTATTTTTGCCTTTGTAAACTCCCTTCTCCTTAGCTTTGTTGGAGTTGCCCTTAGGAGACTTTTGGACATTGTCCTTCCCCTTAGGCTCATTGGAACCCTTGTTTTTAGTGGGCTTAGAGTTCCTCTTAGCCCCTATTTGGAAATTGATTCGAGAGGCCATCATAGTATGATGTATTACCGTCGATATGGTGCGTGGCCTTTGGGATTTAACATACTCCATTTCTTCAGTTAAGCCCGCACAGAATTGTTGCTTTTCCTCTCCAAAATCCAACTTTTTGAAGACAGTGGCTTTGAGTTGTAAGTCCCAAAACTTTTCTACATATTTGAGAATGGATTCATAGGGAGAGAGCTTCAAGCTTCGCCATTCAGTGAGTACTTTGTCTTTGGCATCGGTGGCCAAAAACCACTTCATAATGGAAGCTCTTAAAGCTTTCCATATTCATGGAGCTTCATCGTTGGCCCGTAGGCTAGACCACCATTGCCTAGCGAACTTTTGAAAGTGCATAGCTACATGGTGTAGCTTAGAGGACTCCATGAAGCCCTCATCTCCAAATGCCGCATCAAATTGTTGGATAAAGGCCAAGACTTTGTTCGTAGCATCAAAAGTGCCATCGCACGTAAGGAAAGAGATGCTCTTCCCTCCCTCTTTGAGCTTCTTAAGCTTGGATGACCTCTTCCACGCGGAATAGGATTTCCTATGGCCTCTTTTTTTTTATGGTTCAAAGGTTGCACATCACTTTCTTCAGAAGATAACGAATTTGAGGAAGATGGAGAAGTGGGTGACCTCTTTCTCGCCTTGATCTTCATTGTCTCACCATCACTTTCACAAGAGGAAGAAGATGAATAAGATGGAGAAGAGGGTGTCCTCTTTCTCGCCTTTTTCTTCTCTTGCTTTTTGTCATCCCTCTTTGAAGTATGGTGTGGAGAAGTATGCGATGGTCTTCTCCGTTTTGGAGGCGATGAAGAGCGTTTAGCCCGCCGTCTTCGTGGAGCCATCTCCATTGAGGTGACACGAGACTCACTTCTTTCTCGTTCCTTCGGTGGAGGCTCTTGAATTCTCCTATGAGAAGGACATGCGTCATCAAGGAGAAAATTTCTGAGCCCTTCATAGGGATCCTCTTCTTCTTCCCAAATTGGAGAGAGACCTCTCTTGGAAGTCTCGCAAAGAGGCTTCCTAGGTGCTCTCTTGTCATGGTGGGGAGCTTGGAGAATCCCATGAGCACGAAGCTGCTGTTGCACTTCACTTTGGAGGGATGGATTGCCCATGACTTGTTGAAGCCTAGAAACATGATAGTTAACAAGCATCGGGGCATCATTAGTAGCTTGCTCATTAGCAAAATCAAAGTTATCAACATTAATTTCACTCTCTTTACTATTGTCAGCCATTCTAACAACTTTTAGGTGTAAACATTTTAGATGTACTTTGGCACTTCAAGCCCTAGTTGCTACTCCTCTTTACCCCTTTAGAAAAAGCACTCAAGCTATTGTACCCGTGGCTTGAATACCATTAATTGCAAGGAATAGAAGAGAGGGTTGTTCAACACCAAAACAGCACCGGCTCCTGTCAAGATTCTAATAGCTCAAAGCCGTAGTTAAGCCCCATAGGACTCCACTATTAAGACCATAGCTCTCGACAGTGATGCCCCGTTAACTGCACAAAGGCAGGCGCACTGCAAGGCTAAAAAATCCCTATTCTACTTACTCACATGCAATTAATAGTACCAACCATTTACAGCTAGCTTGAGGACCTCTCTTCTTGAGCAAGAAACAAGAAACCTTGTGCTCTGATACCAATGTAACATTTAATGACCTAGTAACTTGTGTGTAGCGAAAAATAGCATGAACATAGTGAGCATTTCATTAGAATAGATTCCTAATAAGATTAACAAGAGTGCTTGGGTGGAGAAAGAACCAAAAAGCATAACACCTAGTTAGATAGCATGAACAATACTTCAAAAGAGAAAGAAATTAAGCAATTGGCAACAGTTGAGAATCGGATTCGCATGGAGCCGGTCCCCCTCCAAAAGGCTTTGTATTATGGTTTCTCCCATCAAGAGAGACATTTTACAATACAATTTCTTGTGTTCCTTCAATACTAGCTAGTGCAATGAAGATGGAAACTTCATACACTACGCAAAACAATAATCAAACAAAACATCAATTCCCTCACGGTCTCAGACCCAAGACCTCACACACCTTCAAAGGTGGTGAGAGCTAGCGGGGTATGAGAGTAGATTGAGAGGATGAAGGAGTATTCTTACGAGAAAGATGTACATCTCCTCACATAATCACTCATATTAGCATAGCTTAGCTTAGTAATTAGCTTGGTAGAGGAGATGATCATGCATTGAAGCTTGGCTCTTGGTTGGATTTGCATCACAAAGCCAAGAGTTGTTGGTGTAGGCCTCCCTGCTCACAAGCTTGGAGTAGGTGATAAGCTTTCCATTAAAGCTTGAGAAGGAGAGAGAGTCTTCTTACTACACACATGAGCTAGTGTGAGTGTGTAGGTGATAATGCCTTTAAAAAATCAGCCCCCTCTCTCTCTTGGTCGACCCCTCTTGCTATGTGCTCTTGCTAGCATCCTATTGGACCTCCCCAGGCTTAGCCAATGGTAATTAAGCAGCATAAGTGATAGCCTTCTGACATGTGTCCCCCTTTCCCCTTTTGTGAGAGCTTTAGGTAATTAATAAATGAAACTAAACTCCTATTGGACCCCTTTGCCTCCTGGCCAATAGGAATCAGGCAAGCCATTGGGCTGATGAATGTTCATTGGACCCCTTGGGAGACTGTCCAATAGTCTTCTAGAGATCTTAATTCCCATTGTTTCTTTTATTAAGTGTTTTTAAATTAATTAAACTAGATTTACTCTAGCCTAATTCTCATTGGTCCACCTCCAAGGCCATCCAATAGGATTTGAGTACACCTTGTGGGCATCTGGGCTAGGGAGCTGACATGTGTCCCTCAATGTAAAGGGAGCTTGTGTGTGTGTGTGTGTGTGTGTGTGTGTGTGTGTGTGTGTGTGTGTGTGTGTGTGTGTGTGTGTGTGTGTGTGTGTGTGTGTGTGTGTGTGTGTGTGTGTGTGTGTGTGTGTGTGTGTGTGTTTCTCCCCTACTTGCAAGGCTCGCCCCCTCGTATGTAGGGATTGATAAAGAGGTTTTGTGACACACACTAAGCATCCAATTTCCCTAGTGTTTGGCCTTTGGACACAAACTTTGAATTTTAGAACCTTAGCATTTTGGAAGTCTTAATGGGCTGAACCTTAGGGTCTTTTAAGCCCATTGTTGCACATTGCTCTTTCGTAGATGGCCCCTCCTTTGGATCCCTATTTTCCCTCCTTTGGATCCCTACTGTGGCTGGTCTGCTAGCTTAACCAATATTTTAGGTTTTTCTCCCCTGGCACTTCCCCATATTAAATGATCAGTTTAACATGAAAAAATCATTTAGGAGAATTAGATATTGATTATTATAACATGTTGAACCCTTGTCTTTGATTTTGAAGATATACATGATCTTCATGGGTGTTAACTGTCCGGATTTGGCATGAGAGGTCCATAAAAGATCCTTGACATTCCTATCTTCTCAACAATAGACTCCGATCTTACGATTATTCGTGCTAAGCCATTTCAAAGGTTTCAGATCAACTTGATCGTATCCATGAATTCTAAAGTTGGTGGATCTCCGTTTGTTGCCATATCTAGAATTATGCTATTCACATCTAACCCCCATTTGTCTATCACGTCAAGATTTTCAACCTTTATATATTGAGTCCTGTTTTTATCCATATACATTTTTCCTTGTTTGTTTTCCCTGATTTCGTCTTCAAACTCTATGTTATGGTCATCAATGCGAATGGTATACTCTTCATTAGGATCCACATAAACCTGAGCTCCATGGCCATTAGTCTTATAAAAGGTGAGTATGTGCTTATATCACATTATCGTTCCGGCTCCTGAATGAGTTGAATAGGAAGACATTTCAGATGTTGATGTGTCTGAGACTTCTTCAAAGATAGTGCCCAAGTGATCCCCTTGATTCACACTCTCTTAGGTGGATACTCTTCTAGCGGTCTCTCCAAATATGCCTTGATTTGCTAGTATACGACCAAATCTAAGGTTCATATAGACTTGTTAAGCCTTGGATAGAGTACTTACCATCGGATTGACTTGTTATCCGTTTTTTCACTTGACTTGAATTCAACTTATGTCAAGCTCTCAATTCTTTGCCTGCAACCTGGTTCCTCTGTCAGTTTTAACCAAGTTAACAAATTTTTCCCAAAGACTGTACAATTTTTACCAACAATTGTGATTGGTTTGTGTCTATCACTTCAATTTGAGCTAAGTGAGTCAGCAAATGAGACTTTCATATTTTACCTTTGCAAAGAGCTAAAGGAATAATCTAGCATCCTGGAAACTGAGTTAACATGTACTAATTTGGATCCGATGAAACCCAAACTTGACCAGTGGCATTGTATTATGATGCTCTAACAATGTACAAGCTCAAAAGTCCAAAATCTTGTCTCTTGGGCTTAAAAGTAAATACTTTGATTATTTACTTTTCTCAATTTTCTCACTTTTTAGGCTTGTTTTTCCATATAAAAACCTTGTTGAAGTCTCTGGAAAAGTTTCAATTTGAACAAGATTTGCCCAAGTTATCAATTGTTTAGTTTCCGCCCGCAGACTCAGTTTTCGAGAATCTGTCTTAAGTCTTACTTTTGTGATCCAAATTTCACCAAATTTGATTTGTGGAGTTTACTTGATATGCTACACCTTGTGGTATAGGCAATTGTGCAAAAATGTTCAAATCTAAAGCAGATGTAAATAATCGCAATTATATACTTCTGACCTTTTTTGCAACTTTTTGCTAAAATATTGATACAAAATGGTTAAGCAACTCAACTTAAGGTCCCTAGCCAAGTTTCACCAAGTTTGGATAAAACTGACTTACTTTTCAAATCTGGCCACAATTTCCACTTTAATGATCCAAATCTTACCAAATTTGATATGAGTGCTCAATATAACATGATAAAACTTATGGTATGCTTGGTTGATCAAAAACGTTGAAAAATAGGATAAAAGTAAAGTAAATAATCACAATTATTTACTTCTGACAAATTTTTACATCTTTTTGGTCAGCTAAGAATATACACATGTTAAACACTTTAATCTAAGCTTCTGAGTCAGGTTTCACTAAATTTGAGCAAGATTTACCAAGTCAAACTCAATTTCTCAACAATCAGTATAGATTTCAGTTTTTATCAAGATTTTGGTCTGTTTTGTGATCCAAATTCTATGAGTATTTACAAAAGATCTTTGTAATCATGCATAGAGTCTTTGGTAGTAACCTTGGTCAATTTTGAGCTGAAAGTTAATAATCGTGATTATTTACTTTTGGCCTAAAATAAACGCTTTTTGCAATTTTTCAATGGACAGTCTTTTTATGATATGTTTTTAAGCCTCTGAGTCAAGTCAAAACTTAATTTACCTCAAATGCATCTTTAAGCTTACCCACTAATTCATACAACTTTTAGAGCATAATCCCCAACCGGATTCAGTGATTGACAGTCTTTTGGTGTTGTTTCAAGCTGTAGACCTGAACTTTTGCAACTTCACATAAACAACTCACAATTGATTCTCTTTGAGTGAGCAATGATTTGAGATCCCACCTCGGATTCTACTTACCCTACTCCTAGGTTCTTCTGCAATTGGGTTGTGGATTAAGGTGTCCATAAACACTTGTTTTCTTGTTTTTTATGATTTTTTGAGCTTTTCTCTTAAGACTTGTCTTGTCCATCAATCATTCTCAAAATCCTAACGTAATCCTACAATCCAACAAGGTACTTAGCAAGTACAATCTACTTCCAAGCTACCTCTTCACAGCAAAAGACGACACTCTTAAGCTATGCGGTTTTAAAGAGAAAGTTATACTCTAGGTGATCCTAGAGGAAGTTAAAGGACAACTACACTAAACACTCGTGTTTTCCCTAGTTTAGGTCTATTCTTCCCCAACAACGATGCCAAATGTGGGATGGGTTTCTAACCTCACTCCTATCTTATTGCAGACATAGCGAGAACCACCAACATAATTGTCAATCCATGGAACGAAGCTAACTTGACTAGTGCATAGAGGCTACAAGAGGGTGTCAATATTTTGGAAAACAATAGACAACCTCACATCTAACACAAACTACACTCAAATGACCTAAGTCATCAAAAGTTAATCGCTAATCGGAAAACAAATCATAACAGTTACAGCATCAAACAATATCTGAATGTTACAAAACTTTTAGGACATGAATATAAGACCTAAGCACACATGCTTATGGTCTCAAATCTCACTTTTGATGAAGTGCAAAAATCACGATTATTAACAACGGTGAGTTTTTGACCTAGTCGTTTTTTACTTCGAATGCATCTAAATGCTTAGCAATAATGTCCCAATACCCTGACTATGCTTACTTTGTGATTTCCTAATTTAAATTTCTACTTATGATGAAATTAGGCCGCATGTCAATGATGCCAAATGCTACGGATTACCATGATATGTTTACGTCAATGCGTAGAGCTCTTACCTGCGGTTGCGACGCAAAACGGCACTGCAATGTGACAACTGAAAAGGGAGTAGGAAGCACAAGAAGGAGAGAATTAAGCATTGTTAGCTCACGTTGTGTTTCTATTATCCGAAAACTTAACAATAACTTACAACAATTGGCTTTATACCTCAGCCAAGGTTTCTTTGGTCAAAAACTAATACCGGGAGCTCTAACTAAGGATAAATTGATACAATCTGAAAGCTTATAACCCCGGCTCATCGATTAAAATATCCACTTGGAAAATAGGAGTTACAATATTCCTGATTTATCAAAAGAATAAGTGTTTTTACAATAAAGCTCCCAAAAAATGTTACATGGGTTAGCTTGCTCCTAACATGTAACAGACGAGTATTAAAAAAATTGTGTTTACATAAATTAACTCTCGAGGTGACAAGCGATGCATTAAAGATGAAGTTTATTGAGGGCATGCGAGACATGTTGAAGTTTCACGTGAAGGGTGCAAATTGTGTTGATTTCTTAGATGATGTGGCAAGGGCAAAAGATTATGAGAAATGAGATAAATTTAACCAGACTAGTAGGATAATTTTGACAGGCCATCATTTAAAATAACACTGTAATAAATCCTCAAAACTTGTAAGCTTTACTCTAAAAAAGGACCAAGATCAACTAAAGAAGGACCAAATCATCACACACACACACACGTTTTGAGTTCATCTTGGTCCTTTTTTAGAGTAAAGCTTTCATGGATGGAGTTTTGTTCATTTTTGGTGTTTGTTTTGCTTCAAATCTTTTGCGACATGCTTGATTTTGCTGCAAACTCTCACAGCCAGAGGCCCGGCACTTTCCTACCCACACTACAAACTATCCTACCCGCACTACGCACTTCTTGGCACAAATTTGGTAAACCAGACGTGAAAGAAATTACGATGAGGGTTCCTAAGTTTTATTGAAGGTCTTAATATAAAGCATTGAAGCTCTGAAGCAACAAGATCAACAAGGGGTACGGTTTAATCTGGTTACAATGCAAACGTTTCAAGCCTTTGATGTGTTTCAAGCTACTAAAAGGAGGGATCTTTCCTCAACCTAAGTGGTGAAGAAAATGGATCAATTTAATGGTAAAGATATAACAAAGTATCTTTGTGGGTATGTAAAGGAGATGGAGCTACATTGAGTGCCTAAAGCAGAGATGGTACAAAGTTTTGAAATGGTTGTGGTTCCTGAGATCAAAGAGCATGTAAGGGGAATTGAAATGAACGTGGGGAGTTGGAAAGTATTCAAATTAGCCTTGAACGAAGATTATTTTATGGAGGACTCTAAAAGGATGACAAAAATAACATTTTTAGAGTGGGTAGTTCGGCCAAAAGAGGGACTTTGGCCTACCAAACTACTAAGGAACTTTGAACGCTGCTATGATCAACTCTCAAGGACTACCCTAAACTCATAGCAGATAGAGCTCTTTTTGCAGGCATTAGGAAAAGAGATTCAAGAGAAGTTAGAGTTACTACTCAAGGACAAGGATGTTGAACAAGATTTAAAGTTTGATTGGAATGAGTTCAAAGATGGCGTTTTACCACTAGCTAAGAAACAACGATGGAGAGACAAGATGATAGTCAACCCTACTCAAGCCCAAGTGTTCTTGAGAGTCCCACAAAGCCTATTATTGTGGTTCCAAAGAGTTACAAATCCATCTTGGATGATATTTTCAAGGGAATGCAAGAATTAAACCTAGAGCTTGCAAGGCTCGAAGAAAAGGGGCAACCGTCAGGCCAATCTATAGGGAAAAGACCTCAAAATAGAGAAGGATTTTTAAATAGATGCATATGGTGTGATAGTACTGACCACATCCAAGGTGGGATTGTGAAAGTTACAAAGATGCTTTGGTGGAGCTTGTTTCCTTTAAAGATGGCAAGATTTGCTTAAGTGAAACAGGTAAGATGTTGGGGAAAAACTTTGGCAAAGACGGGATGAAAAGGCTAGTTGAGGACATAGCTACTAGCCATGCCATCTCAATGGTTTAGGTAGCCTCTTATGGGATGAAGGTAGAACCTATTAGCAAGAAAGGAGTCAGGGTTGGAGATGAAGTATCTAATGATATTGGAGACTTGTGGCCATGCACAACAGAATCTGCTATGAAGGGTAAACTGACTAAAAAGGTTTTGCATGAATCTGGAGATATCATTAGACTTGAAACAAGTTGGGATGACCCCATAGACCCTTTGTCAGTGCATGTGTACATTGCCAAATGCCAAGCCAATGAGGTTGTTGTTGAAGAGAAACGTAGGAGAGAGAATGGGCACGAAGCGCCTTCAAAAAGGGCCACGAGGAGTAGAGACAAAAATGAGACAATGCCTCCTAGATTAGCTTTTCCATAGACTCCTATCACTTAGGTGTCTATGCAGGAAGCCTTTAAAGAAAATAAGAAGGAAGCAATGAAAGCCAAAGAAAATGGTCCTGCCTACAGACTCGATTCTAATATAGAGGTAGCAATGAATCTCAAAAAGGTTTTGTAAGAGATAATTTTGAACAATAAGGTGGAATTTACCTTGGGTGAGGTCCTTTTCATAGCAAATCAATACTTCCACGAAGAAATAATTGATATGATCAAGAGAAAGCGGTAGTCTCTTACTGAATATATCCATGTACAGGGTGAGGGAGAGACTTTAAATGCACAAGGAATACAAGCCTTTGGTGAGCATGACAAAAAAAAATGGATGCTACAAGTCTAGGGGAGGAGTAAAACAAGTTCGCTTCATGGATGATGAAGATGAAGTTGAAACAACACACAAGAGTTATTACTCCAAGAGTCATTGGGAAAGAACAACTACTAAGACCCTTGTAAAAGTGGGAGACTAAGAAGAACCATACATTGTGTTGATAGATCAAGGGTCAAAAATTAACCTCATGTCAAAGAGTCTTTTTCAAAAAGGAAAACGACCAATCGATATAAATCATGGATGAATGATCCGTATGACAAACAACTCATTAGGGGACCTGTATGGAGCTTGTCCAAATGTAAGGGTAACTATATGGGATGTGAAAGATGACCAAAACTTCTTTTTCCAAGAGATGTCTACATAACCTCTCATCCTTGGGTAGCCATACATCATTGATACTCATATAGAAACAAAGGTGATTGATGATAGATCAGCTCATGCTAGGATAAAGAGCAGGGATTGGAAGCATGCGGTCCAGTTTCTTACTGTTTGTGTGGACCATGAAAGGAATCATGAAAGCCTTAGAGAATAACCATTTCCAAATAAAAACAAAAAATTCAAGGACTACAAGGATATGAGGGGTTTTGGTCATGTGCCATTGTAGAGTGGAATTGCAGTGGTACGAGAAGAGAAAAGTTCTTGCATGATGTATATGCAAAGGAGATGTTTTCTACAGGTTTTGTAGGATTAACAAACTATAGATCTATCACTTTTACAAAGTGTGAGGACTTGAAGTGAGGTGAAATACAACATGTAAATAGTCTATAGAAAGGTTTGAGGACCAATGGTTTGATAGAAGATGAGGAATGCATTGCAGGTGTGCTTGATCCGTGTTCATTTGTGGATACCATGCAAGACTTGGAGTCTTTAGTGAATTGCAAGTTGTGTGTTGAAAATGAGGTTGTGAAATTATGCTCCATAAAAATGTACTAAGTTATTGAGGATTTAAAAAATGCTCAAGGTATTGATGTGTGAGTGGATACTAAGTATAAGTATGTGGCAAAGAAAGTGAAACCAATGGCATTACCTCTACTAAAGATTGCACACATAAGATGGAACAAGCTACTTTGCAACCTAGCCTTTGTGACCCAAGCAAGATTGGGCACAAGTTTAGGCAGGACTCTTTGAAGGAGTTTAAGGTTGGTTGCAAGGACAATTTGATAGAAGTTGAAAAGATATGATTTGAAGATATGCTTTTCCAAACACACAAAGGCTTTTTCATTTGAGCTGCATGAGTTAGGGTGTGATCATCCTTCCATTCTTGCTCCTATGGTAATCTTCACTATCCCTCATGTACTTTGGAACTTGTGTCCCATTCTAGTTCTAAAGACTCTTTTGCCAAAACTCATTTACTTAATAAAAAGATGAAGATGTGTATTTGGGAGCCTTCTTGTGCTCCATATTCAAACATGTGATTCATAGTTTCAAAGAAAAATGGTTCTTTATGCTTTATCTAGGATATGCAACCTATTCATATAATAACAATCAGGAATGTGGGTTTAGGGCCAATTGTAGGTGAGTTTGCAAAGACATTTGTAGGAAGCACGATATATTCTATGGGGGATTCGTACTGAGAATATGATCAATTCCAACTAATCATGAAAAGCAGGGACTTGACTACCATGAGGACACCTTTGGGTTTGGTAAGGATGTGCACCTTACCTCAGGAAGCAACTAACTCCGTTGCGCATATATGAATGGTATGAACAAAATCTTGCATGACTTCATACATCAAACTATGATGCCCTTTTTTAATACGTGTCAATCAAAGGATGTGATGTAAGTGATATTAATGTGGCTCTAGACTCGAGGGACTGTTGCAAGATGTGGCAAATCATATCAATGATTGTGATAAGATCTTGTCAAGGTTGGAAGATATGAACCTTACCTTGTGTGGGTAAAAGTTAGTGTTTGGTGTGAATGAAGTTCTTGTTGTGGGACATATGTGCAATTCATATGGTATAAGACCTTGTTATGAAAAAAATTATGTAATTCAAAGAATGAAAGAGACATGTATTACTGTAGCTGATGTTTGAGGGTTCTTGGGTGCATGTGTGTTTTATTTTAAATTCCACATTATGCGCATGTAACATAACCTTTGTATGAACTCTTGAGAAAGAACGAGAAATTCCAATGGGAAGAGATGCATACACATGTCGTGAGAAAATTAAAGAAGTTTTTTCTTATGTCTCCAACTTTGAGGAAAGTAAACTACGAATGTGGAAGGCATGTGATTGTGACAATGGATACTAGCCCCATAGGAATTGGATGGGCGATTGGCCAAGATGATGAATACGGTAAGCGATGTGTGGTGAGATTTAGAGCAAAGGTTCTAAGTGCTCATCAACAAGTGAAAATAGAATTATGGGGAGCAGCGACATCACTTAATGTAATAAAGAGTATTTGATAGGTGCAAATATAATAGTGGAGACTGATTGTCCACCCCTTCATGGAATGATCACAAGTTTCTCAATTCCTTACATTGCTATGCTGAGATGGATTGCCTACATAAAGTCCTTGAATCCTGAGTTTAAGTATATTGCAGGGAAAGATAATCTAGTTTTGGATAAGCTTTCTAGAGAAAGATATGAAAATAAATAAGAAATGGTTATCGAGGGTGACGATGTAGGCACAATGTTTTATAGTAGCTCTCATGCTAAGGGTATCATGTTTCCTTGTCAAATGCACTTGATTCATTTACAGAGGACCTATATCAAGGTGATTGGTTGCTCATTGGACGTTATCTGAGCGCTTTGACAAGGCAAGAAGAATGGATTGATCAAGAGTTCAAAAGAATACGCAAAAAAGCTTATGAATAATTTTGAAAGATGGATACTTGTGAAAGCATTCAAAACAAAGAAATGAATTTTCATTGACGGTTGTGAATGACGAGGTCACTCAAAAGGACCTTATCAAAAAGTTTCATGAGAGTCTTTATGCTGGACACAGATATAGGCCAGGCTTTACTAAAATCAAAGAAAGGTATTGCTTGAAAGGTATGTATAAAGATGTATCTCACTTTGTGGAGTATTTTGAAACCTGTCGAATGTATTCAAATGTATTTCATCGCAGTGGGTTGCACCCTACTTACCCATTGGCCATGCATTATAAGTGGGTAGTAGATTTGGTTACAATGCCATTGGGCTTATGAGATACATAGTGCTTGCACGGGAAGATTTAACCAACCAAATTGAAGGTCGTACTCTGAGAACAAAAAGCACGGAAGGGATATGTAAATTCCTCTTGGATTATGTGATTAGCCATTATGGCTTTGTTGGGAAAATAACAACAGACAGGGGTGAGTTGGATGCCGACAAATCCAAGGCTTTTTTCTCTAGGTTAGGCATTAAACTTGGTCTCACGACTATATACAATCCTGAAGGGAATGGTAAATCAAAATTTGGGCATCCTCCTATCATTAAAGCTTTGGCTAAGTCTTGAAAAGTAAAACTGGGAGAGTGGCCTAGGCTATTGCCTTATGCTTTAATAATTGAACGTACAATTCATAGCTCAGTTATTGGTTATATGCCTTTTGTTGATGTACCGTCAGGAATGTATTACCTTGGGAAGAATGAACAGGGAAGACCTTCTTGATTTTCCCATACAACAATTACAAAGAAGGCCTCAAGATATTGAGATTCCTGTAGCACGATTAAAAGCTGCAAGGTTAAAGAATAAGGTCAGATTTGATAAAAGGCACACACTTAGACCTAGAGTTGTTAAACAAGGTGATTGGATGTTGGTATATGACAGTAGTCTTGATAACCAACAGTCAACAATAAAAAATATTTCAAAGAGATGGTTTGGTCCTTATGTGGTTAAGCATGTACAGGGGAATGCAACTTACACCTTGCATGAGTTGGATGGGACAAAGATGAAGATTCCCATTGCAGGGAAAAGAATCAAGTTGTACAAAAGAAGACATGATGCACATCCCTTTGTTTCACAAGAAAGTAAAAACAAAGACTCTGTATGAGGATGAAGAAAGAGATGATGATGCGTTCGGTGAAAGTGATGAATTGACATGTATATTGGCTTAAATGAAGACTGAATGTGAAAAAGATATGTGTGGCACATGCCAAAAGGTATAGAGGGGGGGATGTCGTACTGTAGCATGCGCATAATGTGAAACTAAAAATATCTACCTCACTCTTAATGCTTTTGTTATTTGGGACCAAGTGTTGTACTATAGATAGGGTCATATATGCAAAAACGGATGCCATAGTTGCAATCATGTACATACCTTGTCGGGCACGGGAGGCCCTGGACGTGGCATAAACACATGTTTTGTCACATAAACATATGCCTAATTTCTTTTAGAAATGTATGAATGTAAATTGTTTCGAAGTGGCATGCTCGTTTTGACTAGAAAGTTCAATGCGGATGATCTCGGCCAAAAGTAGCAAGTTTCATGTGTGGACGTAAAAGATGTGTCCAAAAAGCTTACCAAATGGAAAAATGAAGTTCAAGATGGAATTTGAGCCTAATGGGATTTTCCCATAAATTTAGGGATTTTTCCCTGGTCATTTGGATATTTTACGGGCAAGAAGGGGCATTTTTGGGTTAAAAGTTACTGAAATGGTCTCCAAAAATTATAAAAAATGGCTCAAAATTCCACATCACTCACAGTGCCCTGACTATGAGGAGTGGAGGAACATTTTAAAAGGACAGTATCAACACTTCAAGACTCTTTGTGAAGGGATAAAAAGCCTGCTTCTATGGTATGCCAGTGTAGTCGTGCGCTATTTCCACTACGTGTTTGAGGCTGTGAGGCCACCAATTAGCTTCACTTGGGATTGTCTAATGAAGTTTTGAAGATTCCATGAAATAGCTATGATGAAGAATTGAAGCATTTATTTAGGGTTTTTATAAGGAAAAAAGAGCACTTGCAACTGTGCAATTGGAAGCGATGCTATATCAAATCATCACACCCACAAGAGTTTTGAGTTGATCTTAATTCTTTTCATAGTAAAGCTTCCATGGATGGAGTTTTTTTCATTTTTGGTATGTCTTTTTCTTCAAATCTTTTGCAACTCGCTTGGTTTTGATGTTGCCAACTCTCACAGTCAGAGATGCAACACTTTGACACTTTCCTAGCTGCATTGCGCACTTCTTGATACCGTGTCATGTCACAAGTGGTATCAAAGCACTTTTGATTATACCGAAAGCGATGGAAGCATGCGAACAAAGATTGAGGAAACAAACTGAGCTTATTAGGCGGCTCACTAAAGATCTTAATAAGCGTGAGAAAGGCTAAAAGGAAAGGAATACCTTATGCAAAAGATGGAAGTGAAAGTGGAGAAGAAGGTGGAGGTGGAATTTGGGAGGAGTTACCAGGCGGTGAAAAAGGTCCATCACCGCCTCCATAAGGTGAAATATCAAAGAATAAGAAGTGAAAGAAAAACAATGACGATGATGAAGATGATGGTACGGAGAAAGCAGCAATCAAACAAGTCTTCAAGAAGGCAAGCTTAATGAATTTGATGGCATAGGAAATACGGACGAAGATTTGGAAGCATGGATTAAAAAACTCAAATACTTCTTTGCCTTCAGAGAGTTTTTTGAAGAAGTGAAGGTAAACATTGCTATCCAACAACTTCGTAGTGTTGCAAAGCTATGGTGGAAATTGTACATGCAGGCTCCTACCAATGAAAGCCTGATTGCATGAAGGAATTTCGTACACAAGCTCAAAATAGGCATTGTTCTCCTCACTACAATATGGAGAAGAAGATGGAATTTTATGGTTTCAAGCAGCATGAAGCGGACAAACCAGTTTTGACCAGGAATGAGTACCAAAAAAAAAGTGCTTATATAAATATTTTCCAGAGGTGATGGGTGATGCATTAAAGATGAATTTTATTGAGGACATGTGAGACATTTTGAAGTTTCAAATGAAGGGTGGAAATTGTGTTGATTTCTTAGATGTTGTGGCAAAGGCAAAAAATTTCGAGAAATGGGATAAAGTTAACCACACTAGTAGGATAATTTTTGACAGGCCATCATTCAAATAACACTGCAATAAATCCTCGAAACTCGCCAAATCAATCTTTTCGTAGTCGACAAGGTAAAAATGGGCAACAATGACGAGGGTCGTTCTCTAATGGGAGAAATGGAAATAGAAACCAAAAGAAGCAACCTCCAATGCATTGATAGCAAGACCCGAAGTTTCTTGAATGAGCTCAAAGACTTGGATTATACTTTTGATGAGGAGAGCAAGGCCACCCAACTTTCGAATATCCAAACAAAGTGATCGATAAGGGTATGGTCCACGATGGCAAAACTTAAAACTATTGGTGATGCGAATGATAAAAGTAAGTCATTTGATTCTCCTTTGCAATGCTTCACGTTTTTGGAGAGTCATTTAAAAGCTTCTATGATTAAACTTATAGATAAAATAAAAAGTTCGAAATCAAATTTCTTAATCGATTCGGATATTACACATTGCTTCTTGTCCTCTAAATTGGTAGAGAAACTAAACCTGAATTAATCCAAGAAACTAAAAGACATGAAATTAGCCAACTGTAATAAAAGTTTCACGAAACAATTGATTAAAAGTCTGTCTTTCTCTTTGAATGGTCAGAATTATAAAGGTAACATATATGTCATAGACATGGGTATACATGATGTAATTATTGGCATTGTGAGACTAGGGTGTTTGTAACCCGTCTCACCTACTAGTCTCTTGCCCTTATATAGGTAGCCCCCGAGTTCGGTTCAAACTGGCCCCTAGCCTCTGGCACTTAGTGTGACATTACTTCCACCTTGGAGAAGCGTTTTCGTTCTTGAAAACAAAAGTGGGAATTTTTTTCTTAAGAACATTAATGTTTTTTCAAGTGGCACCTTCCTTGGGTCTATTTTTTCACTTGACTAATGTTTATCAACACATATGATGACGCGTACATGGGTCCTGATAGTTGAGAATGCGCTCAAGTTCATGCGGCTAGATTGGAGGTTCAATGAAATCAACCAAAATTTGCTAGTCAATGTCATGGTTGTCCTATGCAAGCGCTTATGTAAATGACTTATATGAAATACTAGATGAATACGAGAGTGCATAAGTGAAGAAAGTTTGTAAGCCATATCTCATACTCGCTTGAGTATTTTAAAAGGCCTACAATATCTCAGAGATAGTTTAGGTGTTGGCCCAGTTTTCATGCTTTTTGAATGCTATAACATGCCTAAAAATACCTCCTCCCTTTCCGTGAAAGTTACTTGCCGACGTTTTTCATCAGCATACTTTTTGTACCTAACCTCTGCTTGTCGAATATTTTGACGAATAAGTTTTAGCATATCCATGAGGTCTTGGAGAAAATCCTTGACATGTTAAAGTTTCTCAGTTGTCAACCCCACCATAACTAGTGATCTAAATCGAAAACCATACATAAGCATAAAAGGACTAAATGTTGTTATCAAATGTGTGATACTATTGTGAGAAAACTCTAGAATACAGAGATAATCTTCGCAATCTAATTGCTTTTTGGTAACGTATGCTCTTAGCGTATCCTCTAGTACTTGATTAACATGTTCAGTCTCACCATCAATTCAGGATGATATGCTGTACTGATGTCGTTGTGTACCTAATTGTTTAAACACAACCTTCCAAAAATAACTATTAAACTTGGGATCACTATCACTCACAATATTGTTGGGCAACCCGTATAGATTATCAACAAATAACTTAGCTATTTTGGAGTTTTAATTGTGAAATTTAGCGGCTTCTACTGAGAGATTTTAAACTCTTGTGGTGATGGCAACTTTGGCACAAGAGGGGGGAAGGGATTTAAGTTTAATGGAGGGATGGTGAAGGTTGACACAAAGAAGAAGGGGTAATTCCCGATAATGGTGAAGGGTGGATGGGTGCAATTGACAAGTGAAAGGAAAAAGAGGTATGTGGTGCCGAGAACAACCAACACGCCAGCTTGATTCACTCATGAGCTCTTCTCAACTTCAGCATTAAGGCAATGTAGGCATTAGTAAGAAAGGAAGATACCTTGTTGGGCAACCATTTTATGGGCTTTCTTTTCGTGGAAGAGTTTTTTCTTCGGAGGGAGCACCATGTAGTGTACTGAGCTCGGAATTCATCCTAACCACACGAGTAGAGCTTGTGGAGGACATCATTAAAAAACCACCTCCTTTGGGACTTGAGAGCTATTTCCTAGTTAAACCAGGGATGTGGCAAATAGCAAGTAAGATCAATTGGTAGATGCAACAGATGGTGCTTACATGCATCTACCTCAATTATGGACTACATGTGTTTTGTTGAGTACTTCGTGATAGTGTCACATTGAGAGGGACATGTCTTGGTTGAGAGTTTGTCCTCATTGCAAAAGGTGATCTGTCTTCATCAATCTGATTTGACAATCTCATGACCTTCTATTATTAATTGCCTCTTCCCCATGCCTCTCAATAAGCCCCTCAATGTTCTCAATTGAACAAAGTCTTACAGGAATATCAGTGACACCCTAGCAACGGTGCTATAGATGATTTGCATGAAATTGTCCTGATACACATATTCCAGTGGTGAGTTGCTTGACACCAGTTCTTTCCAGTTGTGGAAATTGTCGATTTGTCTGGACTGTGCATCATGGGCAAGCTTGACAAATTGGGAGTGCTTGCCTCTGCCCTGACAAGCTCAGGTGGGCTATGTACCTTGTTGAGAATAGGCTATGGGCGATAGGCTTATATGCAAGCATACATGACCGCATCTGGAGAGAAGTCCTTGCTTTGGACTGAATGTTGGTCTTTACCAAAACATTGTTGATCGCCCAAGCAATGGCCAACTTCTTAAAATACTGACCAAGCAAAACCTGTTTTGAACCAGAGCAGCCACCACTTTGCATCTTTTGAAGAGATCCCAATAGCTTCTTGGCCCTGCTTCCGTCCTTCTCGGGGTTATCCTGCAATCAATGCAGTCTAAGAGATGACATTCTGAACAGGAAGCTTGTCAAGCACCTCCTGTGCTTTTGATAGCATTACCAGATCCAGTATACATGTAGACCAAAGCATGGCCAAGCTCAACACTGCTTCCAAGAGTCCCTTCTTATTAATCTCACCATGAATTTGTCGTCAGCTTTTTGTGTAATGCCGCAGGCTTTAAAGATGGAAACATAGGTGATCGCATTCAAAGAGGCTTTGTGCAGGCCTGAGATCGAGCCTAATCAATCATCGAACCAGATTTTATCTTTAGCGATTTCGTCATGTAACTCTTGGCCCTAAGTTGCCTCTCTCTCTCTCTCTCTCTCTCTCTCTCTCTCTCTCTCTCTCTCTCTCTCTCATCAGGAGCTATTTCATCCATCATTAAGCATCCCCTCATGACAATCCAAAGCTTCCTAAACCTGCCCACAAGTGAAAGCAATTCCATCTGGGAGATGCCCTCCTATTGCATCCATTTGAACAGTCCAGAGCATCCTTCGGCAGTCCGTACTGGGAGAGTTATTACATAACATGGAGTTGCTCTTGATCCTGCCCTTGTGAGCATATCCTGTAATCCATGCATTCCAAAGGTTGACATTCCTGACAAGAAGCTCATTGAGAACACATGCACCTCAGGATGAATTTGGAAAAAAGGCCTTACTTGCATCCTCAGCAAATAGAACAAAGCTTCTTCCCCAGAAACTTGTCTTTCCCCCATACTTGACATGTTTGGTGTCTTCCTCTGCGTTCTACTATGCAGCTTAAAAAACCTTTGAGCAGACACGTCTACATATATATTGATTGCAGCTCCTCTAATAATGCCACCTCTTCATTGCTTTCCAGGGACAAAATTTTTTTATCTATTTTTTGGCGTGGAGAAACATCCAACCAGATTCTCTCAAACAATATATAGCATTTCAGCTAAGGCCAGGTTGTGCCAGTTGTGTCAAAGAGAGCCAGAGACAGAGCTCCACTATATATGCCATGATACAACATATATGAGATACATGGCTGCTTGCACTGCTTCTTTAGAGAGGGTTTTGGGCATCTCCTAGATGGAATTGCTTTCACTTGGATCAGAGATGTCTTGGCCTCTTATCTATTGGAGATTCAGCGACATCAAGCAGCGTTACTAAGAGAGAGAGACTCACAGATCGGGAGATACACCCAGAAACAGATCACAGTGTTCTTCCATCCAGAGATTCAAATCATAAAGTTAGATTATATACACACGCTCAAGCCAACTCTATACTAAATTTAGCTCTATGATTCAAAGTAGAACTTAAGATAGTGAGCTCCCAATATGTTTATCCATCACAAGAAATAGAAGATGAGAACAGAAGAAACAAACTTGATTGTCAACTATGGAAGTTCTTTTGGTAATACTCTACCCATTTTGTAAGAACAATTTTGGTGGAGTTACCATAAGACCTCAAGAAGGTCAAAGTCTTAAGTTATGCATTGTTGTTTAAGAAGAGCCATGTATGGGGTAATCTTGTGTCTGATAGGACCCCAAAAACTTCTGGGGTGTTGTACTCCACCCTTCTTTTGGTGATGTCCAACCATCCCTACAAAACCACTTTAGTACAACACATGGCTGCGGAAATTGAACTCCAGACTCTGATGGATGTTACACTATGCTCAGCTATACCTATTACATATTCTTCAATATGATCGCAACTAACTCAAGCTGCACACCCATGGTGTGATATGGTGAGAATGGATGTTCTAAACGATAACACTTATGGAACAAAATAGACTGAATGGATTCATATCTTTGAAAAATAGACAAGTCAAGATTTTCCACTCTCAAAAGACCGGTATTCCAAATATAACACTCGTGGCACAAGATAAACTCAACGGATACATATCTTTAATCCCTTTTTCACAATGGGAAAGTCAAGAGATTCCACACATTCTCAAGCACTGTTGTTGCAATCTGCTGATAATGCTATGACTTGGGAATCTTATGTATAAGAGTTTTACATCTGTAGTAGCCACCTTATAGAACTCAGCCGTACCAAGTCACCAATGTCTAGCCATATTATATGAAACACTAGTTCTATTCTTACAGCTTTTCCATTCACTGGGACTATATGTCATATTAGTCCTCAATGCTTGCAACATCATCACATATACCAACAATTGACTGGCATCCATGCATTAACCAGACGCCTTCAGTGTTGCATGTACCTCTCTGCCTTGATGATGAGTGAAGTAGCTGCTTGAAGTTGCAGTAAGGACATGAGTCATCTGTATCGAATGCATGATGTCCCTTGAAAGTGGCACTTCAGCGCCTTTGGGTCTGACCACTTAGAGTTTGTATAAGAGTCGTCTTCATCATCCTCTAGTTTCTGCGAGTTGTCATTCAAAACTTTCAGATGCTAAAACTTCTGCAAACACCTCAATGAACCAATATAAGATCCGTTTAAAATGAAAATTGGCAAACAAGAGCTCTTATTGCATGCCTGCAATACTCCTTGTTGGTTGAAAATAACAAAAACAAGAGACTCTGTTACAAATGAAAAATCATGGCCCAAGCCTTTTGCTAGCAGCCTAAAACCTTGTTTCTCCATTCAAAGAAACTATTCAATATGGAAAGACACCACCCTAATTAAGGCACACTCCAGCACAAAGAGGGTGTCATTTGACAGATTATTACCCTCTTTAGAGACAACTGCAGCTACTAAAAGATGTCATTTCATGTGTTTCAGGACATGATGGCTGGAAATAAAAATCAGGCATCCCACTGTTTGCTATATCTCCAGTGAAAAGTAAATGGCATCCCCTCATGAAAGAAACCTTAGGAGAATGTATAAATTTAGAAGATTAAAAGGGCCCCAGATAACAACAATAAAGGTGTAAACCCAAAAGGAGTGTGCCCCCATTACCACCCCTTGAAGAAAAATAGTGGGATCTTGCAAGGAAAGCACGTGCCATGATCTCAGCTAGACATGCTAACGAGGGGACTGCGGTTTCACCCACCTTGTTTATGTGCTCTGAGTTACAATTGTATGGCGCCTCCAAAAAAGCAGCCAAGTCTCTCTCTCTCTCTCTCTCTCTCTCTCTCTCTCTCTCTCTCTCTCATGTATCGTCCCCATTGCTCTATGCTTCCGCATCGTCGACTTTGACACCACCGTCTCTCTCTCTCATGGGTTTGGACTTCTTTCTCTGTTTTTAGAGTTCCGCCACCACTTTTTTGCTGTTTTTAGGGTTTTGCCACTGATTTTTAGGGTTTTGAAACTGTTTTTTGCTGTTTTTAGTGTTTTGTCATTATTTTATTGTTGTTTATTTGCTGTTTCAGAACGGTTTTTCAGGGTTTCACCACTATTTTTTGTGTTTTATAGAGTTTCAAATCTGCTTTTTAAGGTTTCAACGCTGATTTTCTCTGTTTTTTAGGGTTTCAAAAGCGTTTCTTGCTAATTAGTAGGGTTCCAAATCTGCTTTTTAAGGTTTCAACGCTGATTTTCTTTGCTTAAGGGTTTTACAAGCATTCCTTGCTGTTTTGAACTCTCTCTCTCTCTCTCTCTCTCTCTCTCTCTTTTTAAGGTCTCTTGGGATAGTTTCCTACGATGTTAAAACTCTCTTCTTCTCTTCTTTATCTTCTTCTTCTTCTTCTTCTCTCTCTCTCTCTCTCTCTCTCTCTCTCTCTCTCTCTCTCTCTCTCTCTCTCTCTCTCTCTCTCTCTCTCTCCTATAGAGATTGAGGCTGTTACCAGATTAGTGTCCTTTATGCACAGTCTATGGGATACACATCGAGGCAGATATACTAGATTGGCTCTTGAGTCTCTAGACAGTTAGCGATGCAGGGAGATGCATCATGTTGGTATGCGCAGATGACCTCATGGTTTCAGAGGCATGGTCTCAGCATGGATAGATTGCCTCCCTTTTAGTATTCCCTGGATGCACCCTCCCTACCAGTCACACGGACGAAGATCACTAGACTCATTCGGCAGGATCTTATACAGTTGGACACCAGAAGGACATGGGTAGAGCCGATGCAAGACTTGGGCACCAAGATGGCTTTCTACAAAGAGCACCTTCTCCAACTTTCGGGAGATGGGTTTGTGACTCGTCCAAGCTACATGGACACTCATTTGTCTCATGGTCTGCGATGTGCTATTGGTCAGATTCGGACATCCTCACACCAGCTGGAGACTGAGACGCGTAGATTCAGAGGGATACCGCCGGAGTCTAGGATATGTCAACTATGCGGTAGAGAGCCAGAGACAGAGCTACACTACATATGCCACTGCACTGTGTATTATGAGATACGAGGGCGCTTCCATTGCTTATTCAGGGAGGGTTTTGGACCCCTAGATAGACTCATGAGGTATCAGGATCAGAGATGCCTTGGCCTATATCTACTTGAGCTACACCGACATAGAGATAGTCTGTTGAGGAGACATGGAGTACGACAGTCGCAGAGACAGATCACAGACTTCTTTGGATCGAGGGAGCCAAGAGACCAACCACCAGCACAGGGTTGTACCCGCATTCATACGAGAGGCACCCTCATTGACAGGGCAACTCAGCTCGGGAGATCGAGACGACCAGACACAGGAGCACACCACATCGACGGAGACTCCAGCAGAGGATCGGAGGCATTCTAGCACGACACCCAGATTGTCATTGAGGGCCTATTCTACATTTTCAGATTTCACATTTCACACTTCATTTTTACTTTCAGGACTTTTTGTCCTTGTACTTCAGACATTGTATTAGATTCACCACTTTGTATCTGATGGTTTCATAGGTCATTTTGGCCTTTTCAAGACGTTAATATATCATTTAATTTCATTTCATCTCTCTCTCTCTCTCTCTCTGCTGACACGCGCGCCAACTGCCAGCTGCTGACCCGGGCAACCTGCTTGCTGCTGCCTGCGCGCCACCTGGGCTGCACCCTCCTGTTCAGCTGGACTGCGCCCCCCCCCCCCCCCCCCCCCGGTAGTGACAGTGCGCTGCCACCCCCAACCCCCCACCACACGGGATTACTAGCGGCTGGACTGCGCCCCACCCACCCCACCTCCCCCCCAAACCCGCAGGTGCATTACAGTGCGGACCTGCAAAATTTACATTTACATTTACATTTTCAGATTTCCTGCAGGGAAAGTTCAGAATTTCAGGATTTAAATAATTTGCAGCACTGACAGAAAATTGCAGGAAATTGCAAAAATTGCAGAAAATAAAAAATGTATGATTGATATGGGGAACACACATGTATGCATCATGCGGGACAGGGATGTATGTGTGATGTGGACATAGTGGGTTGACTTGGCAGAAGCGCAGATTGTATTTTTGATTTTTGATGGACGTAATGACTGCTTCGCCGGTATGTAAGCCCCATCCGAAGGCAACTTTTGTGCTTACAAACAAGTGGATTACACAAATGGAGAGGGAGATGAAAGACTGGAAAGCCGATATGGAGGGATGGTGGAAAGAGAAGGCCAATCTTCTTCAAATGTTTCTAAACGAAGGCGCGCAGTGGAAGAAAGAGAAAGAGGACTTGCACGCAGAGCTACAAGCAATTAAGGCGGACTCCAAAGCACTTAAAGAAGAGGTCTCAGCTCTCAAGCGAGAACTTGCTGATAGAGCGAGCAGTGGACTAGAGGAGGGGGAATTCCGGCCTTCGGTAGTAGAGGAAATCAAGGTCATCAAAGAGCAGGTACGGATGATCAAAGAGGAGGAGAAACAAAAGATGGTAAAGACGTCTTTGTGGATGGATGTGATCACGAAGACGCAAAAGAAGGAGGATGAGGCCGAGAAGTGGATAGAAGTTGCTAAGAAAGGCAAGGGGAAAGAAACCACATCCGTCCCCACTCCTACAATCATCAACATGACTCTAGAAGAAGAACAACGAAGGAAAACTAGAGCTTTGCATATAAGAGTAACCGGTCTAAAAGACCGAGATGATGTGGAAGGGGAAGTTGAAGAACTTCTCCGCATGATGGGTAGTGAGGCTACTCATACAAAGGCATGGAGGGTGGGGAAGAAGACACAAGGCAATGGGGAGACTTCAAAAGGGAGAGCTCTAATCATCCATTTCCCATCCATGGAGGCAAAGGACTTCTTGAAGAAGCGTCCTACACTAAAGAAAACGGGCATATTCCTTGGAGATGACCTCACTCTCACACAGCTTGCGCATATGAGAGAGGTAATGCAAGAGATTCAAGCGGCAAGGGAGAAGGGAAAGACGGCCTTCTACAGAGATGGCCGGGTTGTGATTGTAGAGCGGCGCTCCACATGACGGTGCGAGACCCATGGGACCACCCTCAAAGTTGCCACGTGGAATTGTAATGGATCTATGCGACTTGATGTGGGCGCCTTTGAGGATAGTTTCAGGGGAAGAGACATCGTCTTCTACTCTGAGACACATCAGGCCCATGGGCAATCTATGCCTCACATCAGTGGATATAGATGGGAGACTGCCTATAGACAGGAGACACGATCAGAGCGCAGAGGGCGGGGATCAGGAGGAGTGGCAGTGTTATTCAGGGAGGAGTTGCAGCCATTGATACATATAGCCCGCACAGATGAGCAAGCTAGGTACATGTGGGTGAGGCTGAGAGCAGAGACAGACAGATATCTTTACATTGCTATTTGCTACTTTCCCCCGAGCACGTCAGTGTATGCACCACCCAGAGGAAAGTCCCCTTTCTCTATTTTGGATGATGACATATGGGAGTTCTCTAGAGATGGTGACATCATCATTCTAGGGGATTTCAATGCTAGGACTACCCATCATTAGACAGTATTTTATGATACTTCAGAGGAGATGCTGAGAGAGCTGGATGCTGTAGAGACAGGCCTATCCAGACTATCACAAGATGGAGAACACACTGAGTATGGACGACACTTGATAGACATGGGGACTGCACATGGATTGGCCATCTTGAATGGCCTACAAAGATTTCCCGCCTCAGGGGGTTTTACATGCTTTCCACACAGACATGGAGCCAGCACAGTGGACTATGTCATGGCACAGCCGAGCCTCATCTCTAGTATCCAGGATCTCACGATTGGACCCAGACCTGTTGGTGTGGCAGTGGATCATGCTCTTGTGTCAATGACCATCTCCTTTCAGTTTAGTGTAGCACACAGGCTACGGACAGCAGCCCCTACTCGCTACACCTTCACGCGGGAGACAGACTCTGTATACATAGATGGGATCTGCAGACGCCTATGCACAGAGAAGCCAGGGCGACCTCTGGGGGAGCTTACTACTATATTGACACAGACACTACATGATGCAATAGCAAAGACATACCCACATACCCAGCCTGAGCAAAGACGTCGTTCGGGGAGCATGCCCCAGAACAATTGGTATGATGAGGAATGCCGAGACACTAGAGCTAGACTTCAGAGGGAGGCGCTTTTGGGGGACATCACTCACAGACAGTCACAGATTGACTTTCGACTCCTAGTGCGGCGAAAGAAGAGGGCATTTTTGGCTCGGCTAGAGCAGGATCTATATCAACTGTTCTTGAGTCAGGACTCACGTGAGGCATGGCGGCTCTTTCAGGAGCACTCTCCCCCCCCCGCCATCACTCCTACAGAGGACCGGGGCCAGTACGCATCATGGCGGCTCTTTCAGGAGCACTCTCCCCCCCCCGCCATCACTCCTACAGAGGACTGGGGCCAGTACGCATCATCTCTGTACAAAGTTCCTGAGCAGCCCCCCCTTCCCGACCCCCCCGATCCATGCCCACACACATGTGCTTTTTTCACTGCGGAGATGGTGAGGAAGGCCATTGACAGGATGAGGACTGGGAGAGCTTACGATCATGATGGTTTAGTGGCTGAGCATTTCACACATGCTAGAGATCTCCTAGCATAGCTTCTAGCAGTGATGTTTAACCGTGCCATGTGTGAGGGCTTGCCTGATACTTGGAGCCTATCTACTATTGTACCTATCTTCAAGTCGGGAGACCCTATGGAGCCTGGGAATTATCGCACTATCATGATTGGACACACATTGGCACGGTTGTACGCATCTATTCTTGAGCAGCAGCTGAGTAGATGGGCACAGAGGGAGGGGATACGCGCAGCCAGGCAGGCAGGGTTCAGGAGGGGTTTTTCTACTCTTGACCATATCTTGACACTCAGAGCCATCATTGAGGAGGGTAGATCGCGTGGGAAACGGATCTATTGTAGCTTTGTGGATTTCCGCAAAGCTTTTGACACAGTGCCTAGAGCTAGATTGATGCGCAGATTAAGCAGATGGGAGTACCCACATAGCTCATTTGGGAGGTCATGGCATTATACAGGTCAGTAGTGGGGCAGGTACGCACCTCAGAGGGTCTATCCACCCCTATTCACTCCACTATTGGGGTGAAGCAGGGCTGCCCGCTCTCTCCTACTCTATTTGGTATGTATGTGGATGAGGTTTCTGACTAAATTGAGAGAGATGGTGATAGAGGTGCACAGATGGCAGGGACATGGATTCCATTATTGTTATATGCTGATGATATTGTGTTGATCTCCGACTCTCCGGAGGGGATGCGACGTCACTTGGATGCTTTGAATAGGTTTGCTCAGGAAAGTGGTTTGTCCGTCAACCTTGGTAAAACCAAGGTCATGGTATTTAATACCACCCCACAGTGGATCAGGAGGTCAGCACCAGCATTCACATACGGCCAGGCGAGTGTGGAGTATACAGATGCGTACACTTACCTCGGAGTGGTATTTAGTGGGCCAGCATTTTCATTGAGGAGGGCACCAGAGACTAGACTGACCAGAGTCCATGCAGCATTGGGTAGATTGGAAAGGATGTGTTCATAGGTTCAGTTTCAAGAGCCTAGGACGAAGCTCTGGCTCTTTGACACTCTGGTGGCTTCTGCATTACTTTATGGAGCTGAGATCTGGGGACCTTCATTAGATCATCACGGGAGGACAGGCCGCAGTGATGGATGGGGGGACATGGAGAAGCCTCTGGTCTCTATGATCTCGCAGCTCATTAGAGCCAAGGCCTCAGTACCACGTGCTATTGTTCGAGCAGAGCTAGCTGCCCCCCCACTAGTGGTTGAGGCGCTCACCAAATCAGTCTCCTTCATACACCGCATGTGGGAACTTCCCAGAGACAGATATGCCCGCCTTGCATTTGAGTCCTCTCGACAGTTAGCCATGCAGGGAGATACAGCATGCTGGTATGGGGAGATGACATCATGGTTTCAGGCGCATGGGTTCAGCATAGACAGATTGCCTCCCTTCCACTACTCATTGGATGCACCCTCTCTGACTCTTACACAATCCGAGATCACCAGGCTCATCCGCTAGGACTTGACTCAGCTAGACACCAGGAGGACATGGATACAGCCAGCACAGGAGCTGGGCACGCAGATGGCTTTCTACAGAGAGCATCTCCTCCAGCTTACGGTTGATGGCTTTGTGATGAGGCCGAGATACATGGACACCCACTTGTCTCATGGGATACGATGTGCTATCGGTCAGATACATACATCTTCACACCAGCTGCGGATCGAGACTGGGAGATACAGCGGAGTACCAGCAGAGGCCAGGACATGCCTCCTGTGTGACATCGAGCCTGAGACAGAGTTGCACTACACACGCCACTGCCCCGTCTACTACGAGATACGAGGCCGCTTCCATTGCTTGTTCAGAGAGGGCTTTGGACCATTCTCCAGAGTCATGCAGTACAAGGATCAGAGATGCTTGGGTTTGTTTTTGCTCGAGCTACGCAGACACAGAGAGAGCCTGATGAGAGGAGAGGCTAGCCAGTCCCACAGACAGATCACAGATTTCTTTAGAGCTGCCACTGGACACCCGGAGGAGTTACTACCACAGCAGAGCTCGTCGTCTCACACCAGAGGCACACTGATCGACCGAGCGACTGAGCTTGGAAGATCCAGACGTCCACGACTGCGGAGGACTACAGCATCGACGGAGGCTGCATCAGAGGATTCGGATCACTTTGGCTCGACATGCACGACGCCCGGTCAGAGACTACTGGCCATGGAGGAGATTGATGAGATCCGCCAGCGATCGATGCTGGATCTCTTGTGATCTAGCTATCCCAGCTAGCAGTTGTTCACACCTAGTAGTTTAGGATTCCATAGTATTTTATTGTGACATTTGTCATTTCATTTTTGTCATTGTTGTCATCTTGTTACTGTGACTCTGACTTTGTATCAGATCCACCACATTGTAACTTTCTGGTCTCATAGGTCACTTTGGCCTTTTGAAGACGTTAATATAACATTTCATTTCATTTCATTTCTCTCTCTCTCATTTTTAGGGTTTCTTGTTTTTTTTTTTTTCAAAATGGATTGGCCATTTTGAATGGCCTGCAGAGATTTCTTGCTGCGGGAGGTTTTACATGCTTTCCACACAGATATGGAGCCAGCACAATGGATTATGTCATGGCACAGCCGAGCTTTATCTCTACTATCCACAACCTCACAGTTGGACCTAGACCTCTCAGTGTGGCAGTAGATCATGCCCTTGTGTCGATGACCATCTCTTTCCAGTTTAGTGTAGCACACATACCACGGATAGCAACCCCTACTCGCTACACCTTTACACGGGAGACATACTCTATCTACATAGATGGGATCTACAGATGTCACGAGGACGTGGCAGTTATTAACCATGTCACAAAGATGTGGCAACTGCTAACCTTGGTTGTTGGTTTCTTTCCAATGGGGTTTATTTTATTTGTTTTGAGACCCTCTTTTTGAAGTAGCAAACGGTCGGACATTGTATGGCCAATGTGAACGGTAGATTCACCCGCAGACGGGAAGTGGTCGGCACTGGAATTCGTATGATAAGAGGATGTTTAGGCTCAGAGCAAGATCATATAGGTTCCCCCGTCGCACTTAGTAAGTTGGTGGATACTAGGAAGTGAACTCAATTAAGGCGATAAGTCAAGGCGGGACTACCAACTGAAAGTATCCAATACTTGGGTACCATTGCACTTTTGGATGCGGTCCCAATGAGGATAGATGGTCAGAAGACCAGTGGGAGCCCAACGGAAGCATCTCCTAAAATTTAGGGAGCTGCTATTTTGGGCCGTGAAATGTGTTCACATCATTACCTCCGGTATGACTAGGGGAACATTTTACAACTCCGCCGCGAAGTCAACTGGGCAACCGGTCAGGATATTTTTAAGCGGCGAACCCGAAACGGGAAAATGCTTGTAAATGCGCCAAGTGTCACATTTTCATGGACTTTCCTCTTGCACAAGAATTGGCGCTGAATTTAGAGAAGGGAGAGGCTTCATTTGCAATCGGTCACAGGTTAAGAGCTATGGAGTGCTTCCTTTCCCTCTTATGTACAGTGCGGTGCCAGGAGTGATGCCCTGCACGCTACGCACTGCCCTCTCTCTCCCCTACGAGCAGTATGTTATGCCCCACTAGTGGGTTTTTCATTTGACCAATGTACAGTTATGTGGGTTCATGCGTGATTGCCGAGGCAAGAGCCTCTTGCACAGGTACTGGATTAGCTAGCGGCTAATCCCCCACAGGTACAGGTGAATTCGAAGAGGTTTCACGCCAGAAATCTCGTCCGATTCAAAGGGCAAGTAGCCCTACAGGTGCGGGAGCTCGAGGTCTTGCTACAAATGCGACCGGCACGCGAAACAGAGCCCAAAACAGGAATTACAGCCTGCTGTGTATTTTTGCAGGTTTAAGGTTTCGGCCCTAAACAGACCCTAATACCCCCAGGAGGTTCGGGGACGCAAGGGGACCGCTGTACAGGTGAATTGGCGCATTTTTGGGGCAGAAAACAGAGAATTCAGCGTGCTGCAGATTCTCGCAAGGTTTTGCAAAGTGTCTGTATGCGTCGGGAAAGTCACCTATTGCGTGGGGATACTGACTGTGAAGCGTCCTAGTACAGTTATGCTGCCGAAATCGGGCCAGAACAGGTGTTTCTTAGCCTAGATTGTGCGGGGCAGCTTGTGGAAGATCACAGGTTTTATTCCCTTTGATAAAGAATAAAGAAATACCGAAAGGGGCGCCAATTTTGGGGCCTACAGGTTGTCAGTGTCTGCTCGGAGCATCCTAGCTTCCGAGCCGTGTGTGCGATTAAGTGTTAATTCCCGTTACAGGTCTCCTTTGCAAAATGCTCTGTGTGTGTGTCTAAAGTAAAGAATTTCGGGTGAAAGCCAACGCCTACCGCCCTACGGGCTAGTTCCATGGTTCCGTTGCCTGGACATCAATCACTTTTTCCTTAAAGAGTGAGCCTGGATTGTTTAGGATAAAGACACAGAGTGCAGGAACACGGGGAACACACTATGGCCGACAAGGGGAAGGGAATTATGGAAGAGGGTTCCTCTTCAAAGGACAGGCAGGAGATTCCTATGGTTTTTGAGATTGGCGAGAGCTCACGGCCACATCAATCTGTACCTCCTGTCAACGTGAATGTCCCTCCAATAGTACAAGGCTTTATGACTGGGCAACTTGAGGATGATGCGTTCAAGACTCAGTTAGTTGCCGCGGTGAATGTCTTTTCGCAGCTGGTGCAGAATCCGAGGTTTATGGAATTCTTGCAAGCGCCACCAGTGCAACAACAAAATAGGCAACCTACGCCGCGTACGGAGCTTGTTGATGCTCAAGCCCAGGTACTTCATGTGGCGCAGGAGGAAAGGGAACACTCGCATGTTGCGGAGTCGGGGGCTCCAAAGCAAGTTCCTCCCGTGCTTGAACAAGTGACTAGAACGCCTATTCCACAGGTTATGCCAGTTCAGCCCGCCACCTTTCAGAGCCAGCATGCTACCTTGAATGGACAGGGAGCTGGATACCAGGCAATGCACTACTAGTGCTTAAAAGGCTACTTTTACGTAATTGTATTCTTCATTTCCCTTTTTTCGGTTTCGTTTTTTTTTTTGGCGTCTTGCCTTCCTCTATTCTTGCATTTTCTCTATTGATGCTTGCAATACCCACTACATTAGTAGGACTACTGGGAATTAATCTCATAGGAGAAACTGCCAATTTTGAATTATCCCCGGAGTGGTTAATTAATCCAGTTCACTTTTTCGAACTTAGTAAATCTTTCAATATTTATATAAAAATATTGCTAAACTCGCGTAGCTCACTTATTTTATCTTTTTTTGGAATATTTTTTTCCTTCATTATTTACAAAAAAAGTTATAAATATTTTTATATTACTAAAAAATTAGTTGGATTTACCAAATTAGTTAGTAAATTTGGGTTGCTTGTTTTTTCGGTGTAGTTGTGAGATAGTCGACAGCTATAACGTCGCTATACAAAACCGTACGTGAGATTCGCATCTCATACGGCTCCTCATCATTCAATTACTGTTGCTCTTCTCAATCGATTTCGACCTCAGTTTTTCCACCACCCACGGTACATCCTGGGTATTTCGGGGGTGGATCAGTGTTCCAAAGTATGGCTGGTTATGCGCTTGGAAGTCAGCCATACATGCCAGGAACAGTGTTCGGGGGTATGCAAGGCGTCATGCGAAACCCCATGTATGGTAGTATCGGCATGCAGCAGGGTTTTCAGAGCAACCACGGTCAGTTTGGGGTGCCACAGGGTCATTTTGGCATGGCTGGTTTTTCTGGACAGCAGCCAGATATCGCACCACTGACGCAAAATGTGAATGGCCAACACGTGCCGATCATGCCTACTACATGCCCATGTTGCAGACCATTCCGTATGACAATTTGGGGCCACTAGAGAAGCCGAAGGCTTACAAAGAAGGTGGTGCAGCGGTAAAGTTCAGTACCTTTAGTGGTTTCGAGGATAAGACAAAGGCCCTCACTTTCCTCCAGCAGTTTGATACAGCTTATGCGGAAGGGAATTTTACAGAGGCCTCGAAGGTCAAGAAAGCTGCCACTTTCTTAAAGGACAATGCGCTTACATGGTGGACGACATTGTTAATGCAAGGACAGGCACCCGCCACTTGGGTTTACTTCAAACAAATGTTTGCATCTGCTTGGCTATCAAATGAATTTGAAGCAGACGTCCTGACAGATTGGCACCAGCTTACTTCAGCTTCGTGCAAGAGCTTGCTGGAGTACAATAGGAGGTTTTGTAAAGCGTTACTCTCAGTGACCTCCTACAGATTAGTGCCACTGACAGAGCAGATAGAGAAGTACTGTTGTGGGCTACCTAAAGGGCTTCGCGATTACTGTACAAAGAACAAACTGGCTACCCTTACTCAGCTTATGGAAGTTGCGAACACTGGTCTTGCCTAGTTGAAAGGAGAGGACAGTGGATTTCCGAGCAGTGACAAAGGAGGGCAGCAAAAGAAAAATTCAGCGAAGAAGCCCTTTGTGAAAACGGCTCCTGATGCGTCACAGGGGTCAGAAAAGGCCACCAAAGACAAGGATTCAGCCGGGACTTCTGGAGCGCAGGCAAAGAAACAGAAAAGGAAGCCTTTTGTGCGCGAGTCCCTCGAGGAAAAGAAGGCCCTAATGGCTGAGAACAAATGCTTTATATGCGAGCAGCCTGGTCACTTTTCTATCAATTGTCCACAAAGGAAAAGGCCAGCTGACTTAGAGGATAAAGAAGATCAGAAAGGCAAGAAGCCAAAACCCACAGCAGGTTTAGTGCCAGACATGGTGGGTGACAGGCCCAGCACAGATGCCAGTGAGTTATGCAGGGCATGGGGTAAAGTTAGGGATCAGACGGCACTCATCTTCTTTGATCCAGGTGCCAAAGACAACTTTATCTCACCAAAGTTGGCTATGAAGCTGGGCATCAGAGCTGAAGAGATGGGGTACACAGCAGAGGCAGGGTTGGCATGTCCTGGCCACTCAGAGTGTGTTACTCCCATCATTGGAAAACTGCGTCTGCATATTCAGTCGTATGTGGACACTGAAGAGTTTTACATCATGCCGCTGGAAGGTTGTGACGCCTTGTTGGGGATCCCGTGGATGTTCCGAGTGCATGGAGTCTTGGATGCCTACAACAAAAAGATCACTGTACAGCATAGGGGCAAAACTCACATCTTGGATGTAAAGGTTAAAGGAGAGTCAGTCCCTATTGTATCTGCTTCTGCTATCACTTCTGTAATAAAGAATCATCTTTCTGTGTACTTGATTTTTGCACGTGATGTCTCAGATAGAGATCAGTCAAATTTATCTGTGTTAGATAAAGAAAAGTCAGCATTTTTGCAAAAGTTTAGTGATTGTTTTTCTGATTCATTACCGTCGCAATTGCCGCCAGAGAGACTTGAGGACCATCGGATAGATTTGGTGCCAAGGTATAGCCCACCAAATAGACCTCCCTACAGGGTTAGTGCGGCGCAGCAGAAAGAGATTATGGGCCAGGTTGAGGAGTTATTAGAGAAGGGGCTGATTCAGCCTAGTTCTTCACCCTTTTGCTCCCCAGTGCTCCTAGTGCAAAAGAAGGATGGCTCATGGCGCATGTGTATTGATTACCGTGCGTTGAATAAGAATACCATCAAGAATAGGTTCCCTATTCCTAGAATTGATGATATTCTCGATCGTTTAGAGGGTGCTGCAATTTTCAGCAGGATAGACCTTAAGAGTGGGTACCATCAGATTCGTATAAGTCCAGAGGATGTGCACAAGACTGCGTTTAGAACGACATTTGGTCTTTATGAGTTTCTAGTGATGCCATTTGGGCTAACAAATGCTCCTACCATGTTCAACAGAATGATGGACCGGATTTTCCGCACGCATCAACAGTTTGTTGGAACGTTCTTCGATGACATGATAGTGTATTCGAAGAATGAAGAGGAGCATAGGCGTCACTTGACCATTGTGTTCGAAGAGCTACGTAGTCACAAGTTACTTGTCAATCCTAAGAAAAGTGAATTCTTCCTCGAAGAGATCCACTTTCTGGGCCACATAGTCTCAAAGGATGGTGTTAGAATGGATCCCGCAAAGGTCGAAGCTATCAAGACATGGCCAGACTTGAAGACTGTGCACGATGTCAGAAGCTTCTTGGGATTGTGTTCCTACTATAGAAGGTTTATCATAAATTTTGCAGAGATAGCATCGCCTCTTCACGCATTGCAAAAGAAAGAGGTCACTTTCAGATGGACCCAAAAAGAGATTTCAGCTTTTAGTCTCTTAAAGGAAAAGTTGACTTCAGATCCAGTTATTGTTTTGCCAGATCTCAGGAAGTCATTTGTGGTCCAGTGGGACGCGTGTGGCAGTAGCATCGGAGCAGTGCTAATGCAAGACGGACGGGTAGTAGCTTATGAAAGCCGAATTTTGCAAGGGCCGGAGAGGACTATGCAAGTCTATGAGAAAGAGCTCTTGGCCGTGATTCATGCGCTTTCTAGCTGGAAGCACTACCTCTTAGGTGCTGATTTTGTTGTCCAAACAGATCATCAGACCTTGCGATACTTCTTGACACAGTCAAAGTTATCCGAAAAGCATATGCGATGGGCAAACATTCTTTCCATGTTCCACTTCCAGATTATGCAAGTGGAAGGCAAAAAGAATGTTGTGGCTGATGCGTTATCAAGAAAGCCACAAATTTCAGCTGTGTCAATTCCTTACCATCATGAGTTAGATGACATGAAGGAACAGTATACTGCTGATGAAGATTTTGCAAGGATCTTTGAACAGTTACAAGAGGGGCAACATCACGAGCACTACCTCCTCAGAGATGGTTTTATGATGATGCATGGCAAACTTTGTGTCACTAGGCCACTTCGACATAAGGTCATGGAAGAGAGTCATGTCCCACCGTATGCAGGGCATCGTGGCATTGATGCAACAGTTAAGGCGGTAGAGACATTCTTCTATTGGCCTACCTTGAGGAGAGATGTGGATGCCTTTGTGCGAGCATGCATAGTTTGCCAAAAGGTCAAGTTTGACAGGCAAAAGGCACCAGGGTTGTTACAACCACTGCCGATTCCGGATAAGCCATGGGAAAGCATTGCTATGAACTTTTATCTTTAATCTTCCAAGGACGCCAACAGGGAGTGATGGTATATGGACCATTATCTGCAGGTTCAGTAAGCAGGCGCATTTTATCCCTTTCAGGAAGAAGATAAAATCTGATCAGATGGCACGCTTGTTCATGTACAATGTGTTTAAGTACCATGGTATGCCACAATCGATTATCAGTGATCGTGATCCTCGCATGACCAGTTTGTTCTGGAGAGGATTGTTTGAGAACATGGGCACTACGCTCAAATTCTCGTCTTCGTTTCATCCACAAACTGATGGACAGTTAGAAGAGGCTAATTCTACTGTCTTAGATCTGCTGAAATGCTATGTGTCAGATAATAAGGGCAAGTGGAAACAGTATTTGCCTATGCTTGAGTATGCGTACAATAATACGGTGCATTCGTCTACTGGCAAAGCACCTTTTGAGATTGTTGAAGGCGGCAAAAAGGTTCCTCCCATTTTGCATACAAAGGACAAGATCTTTGAGGCAGATCGATATGTTAGAACATGGATGAGATGTATAAGAAGATTAAAGTTGCCTTGGAGAAGACTCAGGCAAAACAGAAAAAGGTTGCTGATCGTCACCGTCGTGAATTGCTACTATCACCTGGTGATTGGGTTCTGTTAAGGTTCGTAAAGGCAAGGTTAAAGAAGATGAAGGGCAAGGAACGGTTGTTTCCTAAGCTCAGCATGCGTTACTATGGGCCTTTTCAAGTGCTTGACAAGATCAGCGATGTGGCTTACAGGCTAAAATTGCCTGATGCATGGAAGATTCATAATGCGTTTCACGTGAGTCTTCTAAGACCCTTCGTGGGTGATGTGCCAGAAGATATGCCAGATGAGGATCAACCAGAAGTTGAGGAACTTGATGAGATCCTGGTACCTGAGCAAGTTTTGGCACATAAGGACAGAAAAGTTAAAGGACAAGTTGCAAGACGCTATTTGGTGAAGTTCAAGAACTATCTGCCTATGGATGCAAAGTGGATGGAAGAGCATGAACTGTCAGAGTCACCAAATGTATTGCAGCTTTACCTTGAAGCCTTTGCGTTACAGCCTCCTTATGCCCCAACCCAACGTGTGCAAAGGAGGGGTAATGATAGAGCTAGTACATCAAATGTACATATGAATTCAGTGCCATAGATGAAAATGGCAAAAGTATAAAGGCCTCATTAAGTCATTTGTATCTATGTATGTTACGACCTTTCTTGCGGATACATGCGATGATAAAAGAGTGTTAATAGCACAAGATCATCAGTGGCGTGTATTTATGGTATGCAATCGACGACGTGTGATTTCAAGAGGGGGGTATGTGACGAGGACGTGGCAGTTATTAACCATGTCACAAAGATGTGGCAACTGCTAACCTTGGTTGTTGGTTTCTTTCCAATGGGGTTTATTTTATTTGTTTTGATACCCTCTTTTTGAAGTAGCAAACGGTCGGACATTGTATGGCCAATGTGAACGGTAGATTCACCCGCAGACGGGAAGTGATCGGCACTGGAATTCGTATGGTAAAAGGATGTCTAGGCTCAGAGCAAGATCATATAGGTTCCCCCGTCGCACTTAGTAAGTTGGTGGATACTAGGAAGTGAACTCAATTAAGGCGTAAAGTCAAGGTGGGACTACCAACTGAAAGTATCCAATACTTGGGCCACATTGCACTTTTGGATGCAGTCTCAATGAGGATAGATGGTCAGAAGACCAGTGGGAGCCCAACGGAAGCATCTCCTAAAATTTAGGGAGCTGCTATTTTGGGCCGTGAAATGTGTTCGCGTCATTACCTCCGGTATGACTAGGGAAACATTTTACAACTCCGCCGCGAAGTCAACTGGGCAACCGGTCAGGATATTTTTAAGCGGCGAACCTGAAACGGGAAAATGCTTGTAAATGCGCCAAGTGTCACATTTTCATGGACTTTCCTCTTGCACAAGAATTGGCGCTGAATTTAGAGAAGGGAGAGGCTTCATTTGCAATCGGTCACAGGTTAAGAGCTATGGAGTGCTTCCTTTCCCTCTTATGTACAGTGCGGTGCCAGGAGTGATGCCCTGCACGCTACGCACTGCCCTCTCTCTCCCCTACGAGCAGTATGTTATGCCCCACTAGTGGGCTTTTCATTTGACCAATGTACAGTTATATGGGTTCATGCGTGATTGCCGAGGCAAGAGCCTCTTGCACAGGTACTGGATTAGCTAGCGGCTAATCCCCCACAGGTACAGGTGAATTCGGAGAGGTTTCACGCCAGAAATCTCGTCCGATTCAAAGGGCAAGTAGCCCTACAGGTGCGGGAGCTCGAGGTCTTGCTACAGATGCGACCGGCACGCGAAACGGAGCCCAAAACAGGGAATTACAGCCTGCTGTGTATTTTTGCAGGTTTAGGGTTTCGGCCCTAAACGGACCCTAATACCCCCAGGAGGTTCGGGGACCGCTGTACAAGTGAACTGGCGCATTTTCGGGGCAGAAAACAGAAAATTCAGCGTGCTGAAGATTCTCGCCAAGTTTTGCAAAGTGTCCGTATGTGTCGGGAAAGTCACCTATTGCGTGGGGATACTGACTGTGAAGCGTCCTAGTACAGTTATGCTGCCGAAATCGGGCCAGAACGGGTGTTTCTTAGCCTAGATTGTGCGGGGCAGCTTGTGGGAGATCACAGGTTTTATTCCCTTTGATAAAGAATAAAGAAATACCGAAAGGGGCGCCAATTTTGGGGCCTACAGGTTGTCGGTGTCTGCTCGGAGCATTCTAGCTTCCGAGCCGTGTGTGCGATTAAGTGTTAATTCCCGTTACAGGTCTCCTTTGCAAAGTGCTCTGTGTGTGTGTCTAAAGTAAAGAATTTCGGGTGAAAGCCAACGCCTACCGCCCTACTGGCCAGTTCCAATAGATGCCTGTGCATTGAAGAGCCAGGGCGACCTCTGGAGGAGCTTACTACTATACTGACACAAACATTGCATGATGTAGCAACAGAGGCATACCCACATACCCAGCCCACACACCCACCCTGAGCAGAGACTACATTCTGGAAGCATGCCGCAAAACCGTTGGTATGATGAGGAGTGCCGCGAGACGAGAGCCAGGCTTCAGAGCGAGGTGCTTTAGGGAGACATCACTCAGGCAGTCAGAGATTGCCTTCTAACGCCTAGTGCGGCGGAAGAAGAGGGTATTTTTGGCTCAACTAGAGATGGATCTATATCATTTATTCTTGAGTCGGGACTCAGGTGAGGCATGGCGACTCTTTCATGAGCACTCCTCCCCTCCTGCCATTACCTCTACAGAGGCTTGGGGCCAATATGCGTCATCTCTATACAGAGTTCTTGGACAGTGCCTCTTCCCGACCCCCCCCCGAGCCATGCCCACACACATCTACTTTTTTCACTGCTGAGATGGTGAAGAAGGCCATTGATAGGATGAGGAATGGGAGAGCATATTATCATGATGGCTTAGTGGCTAAGCATTTTATACATGCCAAGGATCTGCTCGCAGAGCATCTAGCAGTGATGTTCAACCGTGCCATGTGTGAGGGTTTGCCTAATACTTGAAGTTTATCTACTATTGTACCTATCTTCAAGTCGGGAGACTCTATGGAGCTTGGGAATTATCGCACTATCATGATTGGACACGCATTGGCACGGTTGTACGCATCCATTCTTGAGCAGCAGTTGAGTAGATGGGCAGAGAGACGCGCAGCTGGGCAGGCAGGGTTCAGGAGAGGTTTTTCTACTCTTGACCACATTTTGACACTCAGAGCCATTATTGAGGAGGGTAGATCACATGGGAGACGAATCTATTGTAACTTTGTGGACTTCCGCAAAGCACTTGACACAGTGCCCACAGCTAGATTGATGCGCAGACTACACGAGATGGAAGTACCCACAGAGCTGATTTGGGAGATTATGGGTTTATATAGGTCTGTAGTGGGGCATGTACGCACTCTAGAGGGGTTATCTACATTAGTTCACTCCACTATCAGGGTGAAGCAGGGCTGCCCACTCTCTCCTACTCTATTTGGTATGTATGTAAATGAGGTTTTTGACTATATTGAGAGAGAGAGAGAGAGAGAGAGAGAGAGAGAGAGAGAGAGTGCACAATTTGAAACCGGCTCGTAGGACAGTAGACCTTGGCTTTCACCCGAAATTCTTTACTTTACTTTAGACTCACACACAGAGAGAACTTTGCAAAAGTAGACTGCGACGGGAATTAACACTTAAAGCACACACACAACTCGGAAGCTAGAATGCTTCGAGCAGACGCCGACAACCTGTAGGCCCCAAAATTGGCGCCCCTTTCGGTATTTCTTTATACTTTAAGAGGGTAAATTACAAGAAGAGTCTTGGGAATTCTTTACCTGTATCTAGCTAGATACCACCTGTTTTGGCAAAATTTGGTCAACATAACAGCCCCAAAACTTGCTCGAAACCAATTCCCCTACTGGAACTCGCTTCCATTGACATAAACCCTCTGATTTCTGCCCAAAAACAGTAAATTCAGCACGCTGTATTTACTGGTTTTTGCCCTGTTTTCAGCCCTAAACAGTCCCTGAACTGTCTTCTAACAGTGGGGCACTGTTCCTGTAACCAACTTGGACACTCCAAGTCAAGATTCTACCGCAACACAACAGAGATTCACTTCAAAACAATTCACAATTCACAATTGATTCGACACAGCCCGGCGGAGTTCCAAGCCTAAAGATATTGGCCCCAAAGACCGGTGCCCCTTTCGGTGTTTCTTTTTGTATTAAATATGTGCTCAAAGTACAAGGGAGTGAGAGGGTCTCTCTCAGACTCTGCGTCCAAATGCTCTGTAGAGTGGGAGCCCTGCCCACACTTATAAAGGTTTACAAGGGATGCCAAAAGCTGCCAATTCCAAAAGCTTTCAAAAATGAAGCAATTCTCTCACAAGCCTTCTTGAGAAAATAAAGCAACGTAAAATAAAGCGCTCTCTCTCTCTCTCTCTCTCTCTCTCTCTCTCTCTCTCTCTCTCTCTCTCTCTCTCTCTCTCTCTCTCTCTCTCTCTCTCTCTCTCTCTCTCTGCGTAGGATAATTGCGTAGGCTACTGCAATTCCGTATGCTGCTGTAACGTCATCAATCCGTACATCCTTCCGTGATTTCTGTCGTGAACTGCGCCGTGATTTCCGGGCTTCCGTACGGTAGTGCTGTAGAAATACCCCCCCAAAGGAGGGTGAAAATCAAACCTCAATGACAAAGGGGCTCGAAAGCATTAAGGACCAGGTGAAAACTCTATGAGAAGACGAAGAGCAAAAGGCACGAGCAACCTCTTCATGGGAGGAGCACCTATTCAAAACACAAGAGAAGGTTGATAAAGCTGAAAAAGTGGATCAAAGACACAAAGAAAGGAAAGGATAAGATGTATGAAGCCACACTGACATCCACTATCATCAATACGACAATTGAGGAGAAGCAAAAGAAAAAGACTAAAGCCTTTCATGTGCGTGTTACAAGTCTCAAAGACACTGAACAAGAGAAAAAGAGGTGCAAGAGCTCTTGAAGCGCATGGGTATTTCTCAACCAAAACACATAGGTGCTTGGAGAGTTGGCAAGAAGGCAAGTGATGAGAAAGGAAGGCCCAAGGAAAGAGCACTCATTATACGCTTCCCTACGCTAGAAGCTAGGAATGAATTCCTGAACAAGAGACAAACACTCAAGCACACTAGGATATTTTTGGGTGATGACCTCACTCTAACACAGGTAGCACACATGCAAGAGCTGATGCCAGAGATCAAGGCGGCGAGGGAGAAAGGGAAAATTTCTTTCTACACGAGGGAGAGTAGTGGTGTTGGAAAAACGCACCGCATGACAGTGCGAGACCTATGGGACCAACCTTAAATTGGCATCATGGAACTGTAATGGATCAATGAAGCTAGATGTAGGTGCATTTGAGGACAGCTTTGAGGGAAAAGACATTATTTTTTACTCGGAAACGCATTAGACTCCTAGCGGCACATTACCTAGAGTGACGGGATACCATTGGGAGATTACTTGTACACACCACGTGAGATCCACACATAGAGGACATGGGTTAGGAGGTGTGGCAGTCGTATTCAAGCAAGAGCTTCAACCCCTCATTCGTATTGTTCTGAGAGATGAGGAGGCTGGATATTTGTGGGTCAAACTGAGAGCAGACGGTGGCCACACTACATTGCAATATGCTATTTTTCTCTAAGCACATCTCATTATGCATCGCCCAAGGGGCACTCACCCTACATGATATTGGAAGAGGACATGTGGCAATTCTTTAGGGATGGAGATGCCATTCTTCCGGGAGACTTTAATGCTAGGATGGGCCAATCTCAAACAGCTTTCTACAATACCTTAGAGGAAATGTTGAGAGAATTGGATGTCAATGATATGGAAGTGGCCAAGAGTTCGCAAGATGAGGAGCACATTGGATATGGGGGATATCTGGCAGACATGGGGACTGCTGTCACGTGACACATCCCAACCCTATGTGTTCGTGGACAAGCTACACCACAGCAGGGGTCAGTCAGTCCGATCAAGTTAGATTAGCAATGATCTGGCACTTTTGTGAGTCTATTCGTAGACCGTGCATGCCCAGTCACTTAGCATAGATGCATATCCTCCGGTTGCACACAGCATGATCATCGGAATTCCCATCAGAATCCATTCGCAGCAGTTAGGGGAATTTTCCAGTGCATTTAGCCTATTTTCCTATTTATTGGGATTTTCACTTATTATTTTTAAGTGACTTTCCAACAAAAGTAGGTAGGGCAATTTTGCTAAGTTCTATATAAGCAAACCCAAGTTAGCACTAAATGGCAGAAGAGGCAGCAGGAGCACCTTGCTCAACAGGCAACTTCTCAGCAAGACCAATCCCCGCGACTACTCTGGCGTTTTCTCCACAGAAGACCTAGCGTTTTTGCATCAGATCAGCCTTGGCGATTTGTGCACAGCAGATCAGCCCCGGCGTCATCACAACACAGCAGATTAGCCTAGCATTTTTTCATTTGCAGAACCCTGACGACAGAAGGACCAATTTCAGCCCCTAGGGTTTTTGGATTTCAGCAGCAGATTAAGACCGGCAATATTCACCTAAAGTGTAGCAGATTCAGCCCGTAAAGACCATCAGTTTTCAGCCCTAAGAAACCTCATTTTTCAGCCAAGAAAACGCAGCCAAAACAGTCATTTTCAGCCACCGAAACAGTCCCGAAATTCAGCGATTAGAAGATCTCAGATTTCAGCCATCGTCGTCGTTGTCATCGTCGTCATTGTCATCGTCATCGGCATAGTCACATTGCATCAATCCATTGCATACGCATTGTACACATTTGTGCAATCCAAGAATAGACCACTCTCGCCGACGAGAGTGGGGCCTTCGGAGGAGGGTTTTACAACCTCTCGGGTGTCGTATCTCTTCTCTCTCCTTCTCTCAGTCTCATTCACTTGCACGCACAATCCACTCACTTTGTTCGTGACCACAGCACTCTACAAGACGGAAAGCTCTCTCTTTCCCTAAAGAACTAAAAGGAACCTTGAGCAATAAAGATCACTAATCTTGAGAAAATACAACATTCATTCCGCTGCACCTAACATTGGTATCAGAGCTTTGGAAGTGTTCTGCATTACTCAAGGGAAGAACCACAAGAACCACAAGAATTTTTTTTGCTTGTTGCGATCGCAAGAACCCAAGTTTACTTGGGCGTGGCGATTCCTAATCGTGTTTTGTTGAAGAGTGACAAGAATCCCAAGAAAGAAGGGCTTGTCCAGCCTCCCCTTGTGTCTCTTTTCACTCATTGAGAGCGGACCGTGCACTTAGCGGCCAGCCAATCGACGTGAGGTGGGAAAAAGCAACCTTGGTGTGAGCGCAAGGCCGCCAAGGGGTGGGCCCGCAGAAAAGGGTAGAACTCGGGTGAAGAGAAGATCCTTCTCCAACGCGATTTGCAAGCGAAAGAAATCCTCAAGAACCCTAGATTCTCACGAATCAAAGACCTCAAGAACCTCAAGAACCCAAGTTCCTCATGAACTTAAGAACCCAAGACCCCCCAAGAACCCAAGTTCCTCGTGAACTCAAGAACCCCCAAGAACCCACAAGAACCTACGACTTCAGAATGATCATCACTCGAAGCGGAATGGATACTTCGCTTGGAAGTGATGAGCATGAGAGAGGTGAAGAAGACTTTTCCCCACCAGGAGGTTTTTCTGACCCTTCCCCATCTACGACAAAGATTGCACGAACTCCTATGGAGGAGTTAGACCAAGAAAGAGAAGCAGAAAGAAAAGCCTACGAAGAAGACATGGCAGCCATAGAGCGCCAGTACCAAGAAAGAATGGCAGCCATAGCGCGTGAGAGCGAGCAAGCACGTTTGGAAGCCAAAGCAAGAGAAGCAGAATTTGATCACGAGAACAAAGAAATGCAAGCCAAGTTTGATCGCGAGAACAAAGCAATAAGGCAAGAGATGTTGCGACTCTTTTCTCGAATACAGGCACAGATGCAACAAGATCGGGAAAAGGAGACTCTCTCAGTCTCTTCTTCTCCCAAGCATGACACACAGGATTTGCATGATTGTGTGAAGCATGATGATGATTTGATTGACAATGACTTGCATGATGATTTGGATGACAAGGATAAGCATGATGAATTGCATGAAGATGATGTGATTGTTCAAAAGGATGATGTGTTAGTGGATGCTTTTTCTAGCGAAGCTAACCTCGTTGCAGATATGAGCACTCACGAAGGATCGATCTTGGCTCTCGAGCCTAGGTCAACAGAACCCCCTCAGAAAGAATCCACTCAAGAAGAACCCCGTCAGGAAGAACAGATCTTGGTTCTCGAGCCTTGGTCCAAAGAACTCTCACAGGAAGTATTGTGTGTTCGCATGATTGATACGCACGCATTGTTCGAGTGTTCCATTCGTGAAGGTTTCCTGTATTTTAGTCAGCATCGTTATGTGGTCCCTTTTCTTAGGCATGACATATTGTATGTTGAGCACGTTTCTCTCATGGATGAGCACGAATGTATGTGGATTGTTCATGAGAAGCTGAAAAGTTTGTATGTCAAGAAGTCACATTCCATGGCTCTTCCTTGGCATGACACAGTTTCCAAAAGATCACATGATAGTTTGAGCACCAAGCATGGGCATTTCCATTGGGATTTGCCACAGTTGATTGATTTCGATCAAACAGAAAAGATTCGACCTCATTGTTTGCATGTGTTTGATGAACGGGTTATCACTTCGTCTCTATGTTCATCTACATTGCATACACAGTCTTTAGAGAAGACAAGATTTTTTTCCTTCACTTTACATGGAATGGGTATGTTCATGGTTTTGTGTTGGAGATGGTTTCAGAAGTTTTCAGCCATGGAGATTCTTGAAGACGAAAGAAGCAAGACTCTAGACGAAGTTGAAGCAAGAAAGGAGATTCATAAGACTTTGTGTCGCTTTCGGCGCGGCCCAAAGAAGTAAGCGTTGCAGACCTTTATGAAGTTCAAGTACCGCACGACCCACACATCAGAGTGGGCCGACAAAGAGTCCCTTCCAGGATTCCGGATGCTGTTGGCGATCTCCCTCAACGCCATACAATTCGGTACCAGTACCTCACTTTGAAAAGGAGGGGATGTCACGTGACACATCCCAACCCTATGTGTCCGTGGACAAGCTACACCACAGCAGGGTTCAGTCAATCCGATCAAGTTAGATTAGCAGTGATCTGGCACTTTTGTGAGTCTATTCGTAGACCGTGCATGCCCAGTCACTTAGCATAGATGCATATCCTCCGGTTGCACACAGCATGATCATCGGAATTCCCATCAGAATCCATTCGCAGCAGTTAGGGGAATTTTCCAGTGCATTTAGCCTATTTTCCTATTTATTGGGATTTTCACTTATTATTTTTAAGTGACTTTCCAACAAAAGTAGGTAGGGCAATTTTGCTAAGTTCTATATAAGCAAACCCAAGTTAGCACTAAATGGCAGAAGAGGCAGCAGGAGCACCTTGCTCAACAGGCAACTTCTCAGCAAGACCAATCCCCGCGACTACTCTGGCGTTTTCTCCACAGAAGACCTAGCGTTTTTGCATCAGATCAGCCTTGGCGATTTGTGCACAACAGATCAGCCCCGACGTCATCACGACACAGCAGATCAGCCTAGCGTTTTTGCATTTGCAGAACCCCGGCGACAGAAGGACCAATTTCAGCCCCTGGCGTTTTTGGATTTCAGCAGCAGATTAAGACCGGCAATATTCACCTAAAGTGTAGCAGATTCAGCCCATAAAGACCATCAGTTTTCAGCCCTAAGAAACCTCATTTTTCAGCCAAGAAAACGCAGCCAAAACAGTCATTTTCAGCCACCGAAACAGTCCCGAAATTCAGCGATAATAAGATCTCAGATTTCAGCCATCCTCGTCGTCGTTGTCGTCGTCATCGTCGTCGTCATCGCCGTCATCATCACCGTCGTCGTCATCGGCATAGTCCCATTGCATCAATCCATTGCATACGCATTGTACACCTTTGTGCAATCCAAGAATAGACCACTCTCGCCGACGAGAGTGGGGCCTTCGGAGGAGGGTTTTACAACCTCTCGGGTGTCGTATCTCTTCTCTCTCCTTCTCTCACTCTCATTCACTTGCACGCACAATCCACTCACTTTGTTCGTGACCACAACACTCTACAAGACGGAAAGCTCTCTCTTTCCCTAAAGAACTAAAAGGAACCTTGAGCAATAAAGATCACTAATCTTGAGAAAATACAACATTCATTCCGCTGCACCTAACAACTGCACATGGACTAGCCATCTGAAATGGCCTGTAGAGATTGCCACCATGAAGTGGCTTCACTTGTTTTCCTCGTAGACATGGGGCTTGCACAGTAGATTATGTTTTGGCTCAACCCAATTTTATACCCTCTATTCATGACTTTATAGTCGGGCCCACGCCTATCGGGTAGCAATAGATCATGCCCTCCTCACGTTACCATCTTATTCCAATTCAGTGTTGGGTTTCCAAGCCCGTGGGAATTACCCCTTATGGAGCATGCAGATGAACTGCACTCTTTTAGAAGCTTTGCATGGTTACAATCCTTTATATATTGTAAAATCTTTTGAACTAATAGCATAGCGTGTATTTTGTCCATTGTAAGCGTGTCGACTCTCTCTCTCTCTCTCTCTCTCTCTCTCTCTCTCTCTCTCTCTCTCTCTCTCTCTCTCTCTCTCTCTCTCTCTCGCGTTCTCTTGCCCTGCGCGCTCCCCATGGCTGCACATGCCATCACCCTCCATAGCCCTCTAAGCATAACACCTAGTATCAGAGCACAGGCGTAGGTAGGCACTTTTGCGTGCATATCAAAAGGCGTTGAAGTGCTGCAAGCGGCAAGCCACAGGTAGGCTAGCATCTCAAGACGCTCGCACGGACAGGCGATTGTGGATGACGTCGGCCTTGCAAAGGGCGTTCTAAAACGCGAATTCAAAGCCCTGGCAATTCCTAGGCGATAGGTCTGCAAGTCGGCTGGTTGGGTTAGCATCTCAAAACACCCTCTTGACTACGGTGTCTACACCTAGTTGGTGAGCACTAAAGGTTGACAGTTTTGGTAGCATATCAAAACACCGTGCAAAGTTGTTGGTTTTCCAAGCACTATCGGCTAAGAGCGCTGGCGCAGTTTTGCTAAGTGTTTTAAAACGCTGCAATTGCCAAGGGTTGAAGGCGGTTGGTGCGGAGATTAACCTACCGCAAAAGGAATATTCAACTACATTTGTTGATTGTTTTCAACTGTTATCGGCTCTTCAAAGGAACATCAAGTTTGCAACATATCAACAATAGTAGTGAGCAACAAGAATTCGACATCATTTTTTGACTTCAACGACAGTGATTATAGCCAAAACTTTATCAAGCATGGCATCCAAAGTGGATAATTCAATAGATCCAGCTGCCACATCTGGCAAATCAAAGTGAAGGGACATCTGATGCGGAAGAATCTGTGGAGTGTGGTCGAGCCTTTATCAACCGACGAAGCAGGCACATACGCTACAGTTACCAGAGCGTTATCTGCCGAGCAACAATGCAAGGATGAGCAAGCATTAGGTATTATTCTGACATCTCTCAAAGATGATTTTATTCATTATCTGGATGACATGCAATCTACCAATGCTGCCTGGACGTAGAGAAGGTTTTTGGTGCTAAAGCTAAGCAGTCAATGATGAGTCTAAAGATGGAGTTGTACTCTCTTGCTATGCGTGCTGATGAAAACATTACATCTTTAGTTAACCGACTGAAGAGTATTAAAACTCAACTTGTTTATGTCGAAGCCCCAATGCTAGAAGAAGATCTCATAGCTGTTTTGTTAAAAGTTTGCCTGACAAATTTCATCAAATTGTTACTGTTTTAAAGGAGAAAGATCCGCTGCCCTCCTTGGATGGTATCATAAATACATTGCAAGAAGAAGAAAGAAGGGTATCCCGTACCAATTCTCCCATTATTCCTAGTGCATATACTGTCTCCCATGCAGTATCCCAAATCAGTTCTTCTGATACTCCCAGTGCCTACGCAGTCACTAATTGTGCTTCTACCTCAGCTTCATCTCGACCATCCATTGGTACCAGATCTTGTGCCATTTGTGGGCGCAACAATCACCAGACAAAGGACTCTTTCAAGAAGAATCCTTGTGTTCACTGTGGTAAAACAAATCATCCTTCAAATAGATGTTTTCAAAAGGGTAAAAATCAAATTCATGTGATTTGGGAGACACCGAATCTCCGATATTTTCTGTTGACAATGAAGCTTTTTAGATAAACTCTTTTCATGTTTTTCCTAGTCAAAATAAATTGTATGGGCTATAGACACTGCCACACATAAGTGGTAAGACCTCCCAAAATATCAGTTTTTTGTTCAAGTCCTATTTTGTTCTACTTCTCATGAGGTTATTGGGTAGTAGGTACACCTTAAACCCAAGGTTTGGCAGTGAACCAAAAACTCCATTTATTGGTAGCTAATTTTTTGACCTACACTCTAACTGTTCAAGGGGGGATTAGCCCGAAGTGGAAGAATTGGATGAGATTCTTGTTCCTAAACAAAGGTTAGAGGAAAGGTTGCAAAGACGCTATTTGGTGAAGTTCAAGAACTACCCATCTTTAGATGCTAAATGGATAAAAGAGTCCGAATTAGTTGATTCACCTCAACTACAGCTATATCGTGAAGCCTTTCAGATGGAACCCACGGTGACTTGATCTAGCCCTTTGGAGCAAGGTAAGAGCATGGTCCATGATGCTCAAAGGAGTAGTTAAGCAATTGTATCCACTCTTTCCATAGAGAAGTTTATGCTTGAGAGTACACCAAAAGACTTCTATGCTTGATATATGTGTGGTAGTCAGGTTGGTGCGATTTTAATCGTCCAACGCTACATTTCCGGAAGCATGTATATCTTGGATTCCCATCATAAAAATTATGTGATATCAGAAGATATCAACATGTATTATTGGCATGCAAGCAAGGTCGCTTGTAGTATTTCACCAGCAGGTGTATTTTTCCTGTTGCCTTCTTTGAATAGGTACTACATATTTTTACTTGTTTTTCCAGGAAACCTTGAAAAGATGCAAGTGGACATTGTATGGCCAATGTGAAACGGTTACGGCCGAACAGGTTTCTCACATTAGGAATCTAGGCTGGTCAATTTGGGACTGGTCGGGCCAATTAGCACTGAATTATGATGAGTATGGAAGCCAGTGCGCGCCAAAAGGAATTTGGGCCACTCAGCAAGTCACTTACAACTTCATAAGTAGGTGGGAACTAGGGGAATTAAACCAAAAGGGCAAACTGGACACTTGGAGGTTCCATAATGCTTTGCCAAATCCATCCCAAGTGGGGGCGTCCATTTTTGAGAGTGGAGGCTGATTTTCAACACAAGTGCAATAACAGAGTGTGTGAGTAGTGGGTGCACGCTCAAAGCTTTAATGGAAAGCTAGCCTTCTCCTTTGTCTCATGTCGCGCGATGATTTGCTCTTGCGCATCTCTCTCTCCCCTTTGCACATATGGTAATGCCCCACTATTGGGCTACTCAAATGATCATGTCCAGTTTTGAGGGTTTTATGCGCGTTTGCCAAGACAAGAGCCTTCTGAACAAGAACTGGATTAGTTAATTGTTGATCCCCCATAGGTGTGCACACTTCCATCGCAAAAGATTGCGAATTTGGAGAGTTTTCTCGCGTGAAAACTCGTCCAATTTATAGGGGAACTGTCCCATTGCATGTGGGAGCCCTTGGGACACGTGTAGGCATGTTCGCTTCCCCTAAAAATGGTCCAAAACAGAGAATTACAGCCTGCTGTCACAAACTGGTGATGTGGCAGAGCCACCCGGACATACACACACAGAGACACTTGGGAAATGCGTCGATAGGCTGACGTGGCCGTGAGTACGGAATCCCGCATAATGCACTGACTACTGACATGGCAGGCGGTACGGACAGACAGTATGGATCTCCGCAAAACACGTTGACATGCTAACGTGGCAACGTACGGATATTTTCACAAATTACGCTGATTGTTTTTAGCAGCTTTTGAAGGCCAGTAGCTTTTGGAGAAGTTCGCTTTTGAGTTGAAAACTTTTGGGGCTTTGCTTTTGGGCATCACTCTGCAGGGCATCTGGATGCAGAGACTGAGAGTGAGCACCCGTGGGCTTTTTGTACTTTGCTCACAAATTAATATAGAAAAAAATATTGAAAGGGGCGCCAGTCTTTGGGGCCAATACCTCTTGGCACGAAACTACGCCTGGCAGTGTCGTCTCTCTCTTTTGTTATGTCACTTATTTTGAAGTGGCATCTTTGTTGTGTCGCGTCAGAATCTAGACTTGGGGTATCCAAGTTTGTTATAGTGGTATCAGAGCACGACCGATTTCTCTTCTACTAGAAAATCCGATCCCTTTTCTCGCGACACTTATGGATTTCGACAAGAATCAGTCGACTTCTTCTGCATCTCTTGATGCGGGAGGAGACCATGCAGAAGATTTTAATGATTGAACAGAGGAAGAGTACGGGCCACCTCGACCTACTCAGTACGAACTTCAAGAGATGGAACGTCCATAGCAGGTTGACGACTGCACAAAGCAGATGATTAGATTTGCGAAAGACCCTCAATTTGCAAAATTTTTGTCTCAGTAATCCATCGTTGAAGTGCACACTCAATGGCAGAAAGCCATTGAACCACCAATCAAACCGGCACTCAAGAAACCTCCTTCTCCGAGGATGTTTACACAACAAGAACTTCAAGAGGTGGTTCAGACTCAGATCAGTCAGCTTTTGGACACGCAAAATCAATCCAAAAAGCAAGTGAAAAAGCGCAAGAAGGGGACTGACTACCCTGGTTATTTGGGCCGTCAATTGTAACAAACTGCTGACGTGTCGACCTACTGAAGAACGGAGCTAAGAAGAACAAGTAACAAAAGAAGTGTCACAAAGTGATGACGTAGTTGCCCGAGAGCAGAAACCCTAACCCTAATTTCTGCCAAAAACCCTAATTGATGAAACCCTAACCCTAAAACCTGCAAACCCTAATTCTGGAAACCCTGAACCTAAAACTATAAAAACCCTAACCCTAACCCTAAGGGCAGCAGGGAGATTTTCGTGACTTACACTGGCAGTTTTTGGCTTTGCTTTTGGACCAGAAGCTTTGGAGTTTTAAAGGCTTTTTAACTGTAACTGCTTTTCAAGCCAAGGGCCTTTAAATATGAGGCTAGGGCTCATTCTCTGGCATGCTTCCTGGCGAAGGTGCAGAGTCTGGAGTACCGGCTTGTACTGTGTTGATGCAATATAAAGAAATACCGAAAGGGGCACCAAGGTTTGGGGCCAATACTCTCTGGGGTGGAATTCCGACACTCCGTGTCTCGTGTCGTCTCTCTTTCAGTTCAGTTGTTATTGAAGTGCTAAAAGTCTGTTCAGTCTGTTCTTTTCTATTGGCACGTGGTGCCCGCCTCGTGACAGTGGTATCAGAGCATCAGGCGTGTGCTTTCTGAAAGCATACCGGTCCTGAGGACACCAGTAGGCGTATGCTGTCAGAAGAGCAAAAGAAGGTCCTGAGGACAGAGAACAAATGCTTTATATGTGAGCAGCCTAGCCACATTGCTTACAATTGTCCTACAAAGAAAAGGCCAGCTGATTCTGATGACAAGGAAGACAAGAAAGGAAAGAAGCCCATGGCTGGTCTAGTGCCAGATATGGTGGGCGACAAGCCAAATTCAGATGTAAGTGAGCTTTGCAGAGCATGGGGAAAGGTCAAGGATCAAACAGTGCTTATCTTCTTTGATCCAGGTGCCAAAGCCAACTTTATTTCCCCAGAATTGGCTTCAAAGTTGGGAATCAAACCTGAAGAGATGGGGTATACAGTAGAGGCAGGTTTGGCATGTCCTGGCCATACAGAGGCTGTGACGCCCATCATTGGAAAGTTGCGTCTACATATCCAGTCCTATGTAGATGCTGAAGAATTTTACATCATGCCACTGGACGGATGTGATGTGTTGTTAGGTATTCCTTGGTTGTTTCGTGTACAGGGAATCATGGATGCCTACAACAAAAAGATCACTGTACAGAGCAAGGGAAAGACTCACATTCTGGATGTAAAGCTTAGAGGGGAGTCTATTCCTACTGTATCAGCTTCTGCTATTGGACACAGAAAGAGATTTCAGCTTTTAATCTCTTAAAGGAAAAGATGACTTCGGATCCAGTCATTGTGTTGCCAGATCTTAGGAAGTCATTTGTGGTCCAGTGTGACGCCTGTGGTAGTAGCATTGGTGCAGTGCTAATGCAAGATGGCAGGGTAGTAGCCTATGAGAGCAGAATTTTGCAAGGGCCAGAGATGACCATGCAGGTCTATGAGAAAGAGTTACTGGCTGTGATTCATGCGCTCTTAAGTTGGAAACACTACTTGCTAGGTGCAGACTTTGTTGTCCAAACGGACCATCAGACCTTGCGGTACTTCTTGACACAGACAAAGTTATCTGAGAAGCATATACGATGGGCAAATATCTTGTCCATGTTTCATTTTCAGATTGTGCATGTGGAAGGCAAGAAGAACGTTGTGGTTGATGCCTTGTCAAGGAAGCCACAAATTTCAGCTGTGTCAATTTCTTATCATCATGAACTTGATGATATGAGAGAACAGTATGAAAATGAAGAAGATTTTGCAAGGGTCTTCGAGCAGCTAATGCAAGGACGTCATGAACACTATCTTCTCAAAGATGGGTTCATGATGATGCATGGCAAATTGTGTGTCACAAAGCCATTGCGACGCAAAGTGATGGAAGAGAGTCATGTCCCACCGTATGCAGGGCATCGTGGTATCGATGCTACAGTTAAAGCGATTGAGACAATCTTCTATTGGCCTACATTGAGAAGGGATGTGGATGCCTTTGTGCGAGAATGCCTAATATGCCAGAAGGTCAAGTTTGACAGGCAAAAGGCACCAGGGTTATTGCAACCACTACCTATTCCAGATAAACCATGGGAAAGTATTGCTATGGATTTTATCTTTGATCTTCCGAGAACGCAGACAGGAAACGATGGTATTTGGACCATTATTTGCAGATTCAACAAACAGGCTCATTTTATTCCTGTCAGGAAGAAGATAAAACCAGATCAGATGGCACACTTGTTTATGAGCAATATTTTCAAGTATCATGGCATGCCACAGTCGATTGTTAGCGACCATGATCCACGCATGACAAGTTTGTTCTGGAGAGGCTTGTTTGAGAATATGGGCACAACGCTCAAATTCTCTTCGTCATTTCATCCTCAAAGAGATGGGCAATCAGAAGAGGCAAATTCTACTGTCCTAGATCTGCTGAAGTGCTATGTGTCAGAGCATAAAGGAAAGTGGGAGCAGTATTTGCCATTGGTGGAGTATGCATACAATAATACAGTGCATTCATCAACTGGCAAGGCACCCTTTGAGATAGTTGAAGGTGGCAAGAAAGTTCCTCCCATACTGCATACAAAGGACAAGATATTTGAAGCAGATAAATATGTTCAGGACAAGGATGAAATGTACAAGAAGATCAAAGTGGCCTTAGAGAAGACTCAGGCAAAGCAAAAGAAAGCAGCTGATCGTCACCGTCGTAAAGTGGTATATTCACTTGGTGATTGGGTGCTTTTACGCTTTGAAAAGGCAAGGTTAAAGAAGATGAAGGGCAAGGAAAGATTGTTTCCAAAGCTCAGCATGCGTTACTATGGGCCTTTTCAAGTGTGCGACATAATCAGTGATGTTGCATATAGGCTGAAATTGCCTGACAGTTGGAAGATTCACAATCCGTTTCATGTGAGTCTTCTCAGACCCTATGTGGGTGATGTGCCAGAAGATATGCCAGCTGAAGATCAGCCGGAAGTCAAGGAACTTGACGAGATCTTGGTCCCGGAACAGATTTTGGCACACAAAGAAAGGAAAGTGAAAGGCAAGGTTGATAGGCGTTACTTGGTAAAGTTCAGAAACTATCCACCAATGGATGCTAAGTGGATGGAAGAAGGTGAACTTGCAGAGTCCCCAACTGTGTTATCACTTTACCTGGAAGCCTTCGATTTGCAACCTACCTTGACCCCTTGAGTTTCAGAGCTACATGGATTGTCAGTGTGACAATGGATTCTGAAACAAATGATGTACAAGGTATTTAAAGTGAGCTCAAATGAAATACCTGTTACATGAATGTTAGAGCTGTACAGATTGTCAGTTTGGCAATTGCTCTTATGGAATGTCCAAAAGTTGGTTAGTGCTATAGAAGTGAGTATTTCTTGTCAGTTTGTCAAGGATACAGTAGTTGCTTCTATTAAAGAGTACATGTGTAACTGCATTCTTAAATTGTCGGTTTGGGTATGCTCGAAAGTGTTACGGGATCCAACGTGTACTATAAGACAGTGGCAAAATGTGCAGCTACCATTTTGTCATTGGAAAGTTAGTGACTCAAAGCAATGGCAAAGTGCGAAGCTACCACTATGTCATTGGGACAGGGTTCACATGCAGGCAATACATGAGTCGACGAGGTGTTGAATACACCAGGGTTGACAATGAGCATGTATGTGTCGTATATGTGTCGACGAGGTGTTGAATACATCAGTGTTGACAGTAAGCATGTACGACATAGATGCAAACGAGGACGTTTGAGATTTCAAGAGGGGGGTATGTCACCAGCGTGTGACTACTATCTATCCTTTTTGTTGATTTCTTTCTTATTATCTATTTACTTTCACTTTTTGGAAACACCCCTCGGGAAATCTAACTGCCCTGCATTGCATAGCTAGTGTGGAACTGTCCAGAGGGAGTCCAGGCCTGAGGGCAAGAGAGCACTAAGGTTGGACAAAGACTATGGTTAGCCAAAGTGGGGTCATTGACTAGCCAAAGTGGAATCCTTTGCTACAGAGGCTACATTTCAGTTCTGGATGTGGCCGCAGTGTACAAAGAGGATCGGATGACCTAGAAAGATACAATGGCAGCATCTCCTAAATTTTAGGGAACTGCTATTTTGGGACTTGAAAATGTGTTGACGTCATTATCTCCGGAATGACAAGGGAAACATTTTCTTACTCTGCCGTGAAGTCAACTGGGCAACCGGTTGGGATATTTTTAGACGGCAACCCCGAAACGGAAAAATGCTTGTAAATGTACCAAGTGGCACCTGCTGGTGCACTTGCCTCATGCAACAAGAAGTGGCGCTGAATTTAGGAGGGGGAGAGCCTCATTTTCAGATTTGTCACAGGTTAAGAGCTATGGAGTGCTTACTTTCCCTCTTATGCACAGTGCGGTGCCAGGAGTGATGCCCTGCACGCTACGCACTGCCCTCTCTCTCCCCTTTGGTAGTATGTTATGCCCCTCTAGTGGACTCTTCATTTGACCAATGTACAGTTGTGTGGGTTCATGCGCGATTGCCGAGGCAAGAGCCTCTTGCACAGGTACTGGATTAGCTAGCGGCTAATCCCCCCGCAGGTACAGGTGAATTCGGAGAGGTTTCACGCCAAAAATCTCGTCCGATTCAAAGGGCAAGTAGCCCTACAGGTGCGGGAGCTCGAGGACTTGCTACGGATGCGACCGGCATGCGAAACGGAGCCCGAAACAGTAAATTACAGCCTGCTGTGTATTTTTGCAGGTTTAGGGTTTTGGCCCTAAACGGACCCTAATACCCCCAGGAGGTTCGGAGACGCAAGGGGACCGCTGTACAAGCAATCTGGCGCATTTTCAGAGCTGAAAACAGAGAATTCAGCATGCTGCAGATTCTCGCCAGGTTTTGCAAAGTGCCCGTATGCGTCGGGAAAGTCGGCCAATGCGTGGGAATACTGACTGTGAAGGGTTCTAGTACAGTTACGCTGCCGAAATCAAGCCAGAAAAGTCAAAATTCAGCCAAGGTTGTGCGGGGCAGCTTGGAAAGAACCACAGCGTATATTCCCTCTTTTGAACAATAAAGAAATACCGAAAGGGGCGCCTAAGTTAGGGGCCAATCTGGTGTCGGTCTTCTCATACAGGTGCATTCTAGCATCTGTATCCCATTCCCCTCTCTTGTGTCACTATAGCGCAGGTATAATAGACGACTAATAATGGGTGAAAGCTAAATCAAGGTTTGAAGTAAAGTCTACCGCCCTTTTTGGATCATACAGGCCGGTTTCATGGTTCCATCGACGGGATTAAATCACTTTTTCCCATAGAAGTGAGCCTTGGTCAGTTTTGGGCTTGAAGACATAGGGGATCATAGACCAGACACAGGGAATTGCAATTATGGCTGACAGACCAGATGATGTGACTGAAGAGGTTTCCTCTTCACAGGGTAAACAGACACATGAAGTCGGTGAGCCCTCAAGACCACCACAGACGGATGATGATATATTCAAGACCCAGTTGGCTACTGCTGTGGCTATGTTCACACAAGTAATGCAGAACCCGAGGGTTTTAGCCTTTCTGCAACCTCCTGTTCCGTCTCAGCAAGTTGGGTCACTGGATCATATTCAAAAGCCTGTTAAGGCTCGAGCACAGGTGATTCATACCACACAGTCAATGGAAACACCTGTACACTTGACGAAGAACATGCAGTCTCCACAACCTATGCCTAAGGTGCAAGAACAGGTGGCTGAGATGCCAGTCTTTCAAGCTGTACCAGTTCAGCCCGCAACCTTTCAGCAGCCTATAGCTGGTTCTAATGGGCAGGGAAGCAACCTACAGGCTATGCAACAAGTCTTCCCACCACCTTCAGTACACCCTGGCTATTTTGGAGGTGGATCGGTATTCCAGAGCATGGCTGGTCATGCACCTGGAAATCAATTTTACACGCCAGGAACAGTGTTTGGGGGTGCTCAAACGATGATGCCTAACCCCATGTACAATGTCATGGGTATGCAACCAGGGTTTCAGAGCACTCAGGGCCAATTTGGGATGCCACAGGCAAATTTTGGTATGGCTGGAATTACAAATCAGCAGCCAAATATGGCGTTTCCAGGTCAAGTTAATAGCGGCCAAGTAACACAAATGAACCCTAATAGTGTTCCCATGTTTCAGTCACTTCCATATGACAATTTAACGCCGTTGGAGAGGCCAACTCCGTACAAAGAAGGTGGCAAAGGTGTGTCTTTCACGACCTTTACAGGGTTTGATGACAGGAAGAAGGCTCTCTCATTCCTCCAGCAGTTTGACAAGGCCTATGCAGGGGGAAACTTTACAGAGGCTTCAAAGGTCCGCAAGGCAGCCACTTTCTTGACAGGGAATGCGGGACAATGGTGGACAACTTTATTGCTTCAAGGGCAAGCTCCGTCCACATGGATTTACTTCAAGCAGATTTTTGCAGCAGCATGGTTATCTGATGACTTTGAAGCAGATGTCATGACAGAATGGCACCAGCTAAATGCTGCCACTTGTAGAAATCTGGATGATTACAATCGGAAGTTTTGGAAAGCTCTACTTCAAGTAACTTCCTATAGGTTTGTGCCATTGACAGAACAGATTGAAAAATACTGTTGTGGCCTACCCAAAGGATTGAGAAAATACTGCACGAAGACAAAAGTCACTACTTTGACGCAGCTCATCGAGGTAGCAAACACTGGCAATGGTTTGCTCAATGGAGAAGATTGTGAATTTAACACTGGCATCAAGGCAGGATCAAGCAAGAAAAATTCAGCCAAGAAGCACGTTCCCAATGAGGCTCCTAAAGGGACTCAGGAGTCAGCCAACGCAGGGAAAGACAAGCTACGCCTGAATCAGAAAAAGGACCAGCAAAGAAATGGAAAAGACGTTTTCCTCGCAAGTCAGAAGAGCAAAAGAAGGTCCTGAGGACAGAGAACAAATGCTTTATATGTGAGCAGCCTAGCCACATTGCTTACAATTGTCCTACAAAGAAAAGGCCAGCTGATTTTGATGACAAGGAAGACAAGAAAGGAAAGAAGCCCATGGCTGGTCTAGTGCCAGATATGGTGGGCGACAAGCCAAATTCAGATGTAAGTGAGCTTTGCAGAGCATGGGGAAAGGTCAAGGATCAAACAGTGCTTATCTTCTTTGATCCAGGTGCCAAAGCCAACTTTATTTCCCCAGAATTGGCTTCAAAGTTGGGAATCAAACCTGAAGAGATGGGGTATACAGTAGAGGCAAGTTTGGCATGTCCTGGCCATACAGAGGCTGTGACGCCCATCATTGGAAAGTTGCGTCTACATATCCAGTCCTATGTAGATGCTGAAGAATTTTACATCATGCCACTGGACGGATGTGATGTGTTGTTAGGTATTCCTTGGTTGTTTCGTGTACAGGGAATCATGGATGCCTACAACAAAAAGATCACTGTACAGAGCAAGGGAAAGACTCACATTCTGGATGTAAAGCTTAGAGGGGAGTCTATTCCTACTGTATCAGCTTCTGCTATTACTTCTGTAATGAAAAAGCATCTTTCTGCGTACTTGGTTTTTGCACGTGAAGTGTCAGATTGTGATGAATCAAATTTATCTGTGCTAGATAAAGAAAGGTCAATGTTTTTACAACAGTATAGTGACTGGTTTTCCGATTCATTACCGTCTCAATTACCGCCAGAGAGACCCGAGGACCATGCGATAGATTTGGTGCCAGGCAGTAGCCCACCAAATAAGCCTCCGTACAGGGTTAGTGCGGCTCAGCAGAAAGAGATAATGGGCCAAGTACAGGAGCTGTTAGAAAAGGGGCTGATTCAGCCCAGTTCATCTCCATTCTGTTCTCCAGTGTTGTTGGTGCAGAAAAAGGATGGCTCATGGCGTATGTGCATCGACTACCGTGCACTGAACAAGAATACCATCAAGAATAGGTTCCCTATACCTAGAATTGATGATATTATGGACAAATTAGAAGGAGCAGCTATGTTTAGCAGGATAGATCTAAAGAGTGGGTACCATCAGATCCGCATTAGATCAGAGGATGTGCACAAGACTGCTTTTAGAACAACGTTTGGCCTTTACGAATTTTTAGTGATGCCCTTTGGTCTCACAAATGCTCCTGCTACGTTCAATAGGATGATGGACAGAATTTTCCGTCCACACCAGCAGTTTGTTGGTACATTCTTTGATGACATGATAGTCTACTCAAAGAATGAAGAGGAGAATAGGCATCACTTGGCCATTGTGTTCAAAGAGCTACGCAGTCATAGGTTGCTTATCAATGCAAAGAAAAGTGAGTTTTTTCTGGAAGAGATTCACATTCTGGGACACATTGTCTCAAAGGATGGTGTCAGAATGGATCCTGCAAAAGTTGAAGCGATCAAGTCATGGCCAAATTTGAAGACGGTGCATGATGTCCGAAGCTTTTTGGGACTATGCTCCTATTACAGAAGGTTTATTCGAAATTTCGCTGAGATTGCTTCACCTTTACATGCTCTTCAAAAGAAGGCAATCACCTTTAGATGGACACAGAAAGAGATTTCAGCTTTTAATCTCTTAAAGGAAAAGATGACTTCGGATCCAGTCATTGTGTTGCCAGATCTTAGGAAGTCATTTGTGGTCCAGTGTGACGCCTGTGGTAGTAGCATTGGTGCAGTGCTAATGCAAGATGGCAGGGTAGTAGCCTATGAGAGCAGAATTTTGCAAGGGCCAGAGATGACCATGCAGGTCTATGAGAAAGAGTTACTGGCTGTGATTCATGCGCTCTTAAGTTGGAAACACTACTTGCTAGGTGCAGACTTTGTTGTCCAAACGGACCATCAGACCTTGCGGTACTTCTTGACACAGACAAAGTTATCTGAGAAGCATATACGATGGGCAAATATCTTGTCCATGTTTCATTTTCAGATTGTGCATGTGGAAGGCAAGAAGAACGTTGTGGTTGATGCCTTGTCAAGGAAGCCACAAATTTCAGCTGTGTCAATTTCTTATCATCATGAACTTGATGATATGAGAGAACAGTATGAAAATGAAGAAGATTTTGCAAGGGTCTTCGAGCAGCTAATGCAAGGACGTCATGAACACTATCTTCTCAAAGATGGGTTCATGATGATGCATGGCAGATTGTGTGTCACAAAGCCATTGCGACGCAAAGTGATGGAAGAGAGTCATGTCCCACCGTATGCAGGGCATCGTGGTATCGATGCTACAGTTAAAGCGATTGAGACAATCTTCTATTGGCCTACATTGAGAAGGGATGTGGATGCCTTTGTGCGAGAATGCCTAATATGCCAGAAGGTCAAGTTTGACAGGCAAAAGGCACCAGGGTTATTGCAACCACTACCTATTCCAGATAAACCATGGGAAAGTATTGCTATGGATTTTATCTTTGATCTTCCGAGAACGCAGACAGGAAACGATGGTATTTGGACCATTATTTGCAGATTCAACAAACAGGCTCATTTTATTCCTGTCAGGAAGAAGATAAAACCAGATCAGATGGCACACTTGTTTATGAGCAATATTTTCAAGTATCATGGCATGCCACAGTCGATTGTTAGCGACCATGATCCACGCATGACAAGTTTGTTCTGGAGAGGCTTGTTTGAGAATATGGACACAACGCTCAAATTCTCTTCGTCATTTCATCCTCAAAGAGATGGGCAATCAGAAGAGGCAAATTCTACTGTCCTAGATCTGCTGAAGTGCTATGTGTCAGAGCATAAAGGAAAGTGGGAGCAGTATTTGCCATTGGTGGAGTATGCATACAATAATACAGTGCATTCATCAACTGGCAAGGCACCCTTTGAGATAGTTGAAGGTGGCAAGAAAGTTCCTCCCATACTGCATACAAAGGACAAGATATTTGAAGCAGATAAATATGTTCAGGACAAGGATGAAATGTACAAGAAGGTCAAAGTGGCCTTAGAGAAGACTCAGGCAAAGCAAAAGAAAGCAGCTGATTGTCACCGTCGTAAAGTGGTATTTTCACTTGGTGATTGGGTGCTTTTACGCTTTGAAAAGGCAAGGTTAAAGAAGATGAAGGGCAAGGAAAGATTGTTTCCAAAGCTCAGCATGCGTTACTATGGGCCTTTTCAAGTGTGCGACATAATCAGTGATGTTGCATATAGGCTGAAATTGCCTGACAGTTGGAAGATTCACAATCCGTTTCATGTGAGTCTTCTCAGACCCTATGTGGGTGATGTGCCAGAAGATGTGCCAGCTGAAGATCAGCCGGAAGTCGAGGAACTTGACGAGATCTTGGTCCCGGAACAGATTTTGGCACACAAAGAAAGGAAAGTGAAAGGCAAGGTTGATAGGCGTTACTTGGTAAAGTTCAGGAACTATCCACCAATGGATGCTAAGTGGATGGAAGAAGGTGAACTTGCAGAGTCCCCAACTGTGTTATCACTTTACCTGGAAGCCTTCGATTTGCAACCTACCTTGACCCCTTGAGTTTCAGAGCTACATGGATTGTCAGTGTGACAATGGATTCTGAAACAAATGATGTACAAGGTATTTAAAGTGAGCTCAAATGAAATACCTGTTACATGAATGTTAGAGCTGTACAGATTGTCAGTTTGGCAATTGCTCTTATGGAATGTCCAAAAGTTTGGTTAGTGCTATAGAAGTGAGTATTTCTTGTCAGTTTGTCAAGGATACAGTAGTTGCTTCTATTAAAGAGTACATGTGTAACTGCATTCTTAAACTGTCGGTTTGGGTATGCTCGAAAGTGTTACGGGATCCAACGTGTACTATAAGACAGTGGCAAAATGTGCAGCTACCATTTTGTCATTGGAAAGTTAGTGACTCAAAGCAATGGCAAAGTGCGAAGCTACCACTATGTCATTGGGACAGGGTTCACACGCAGGCAATACATGAGTCGACGAGGTGTTGAATACACCAGGGTTGACAATGAGCATGTATGTGTCGTATATGTGTCGACGAGGTGTTGAATACATCAGTGTTGACAGTAAGCATGTACGACATAGATGCAAACGAGGACGTTTGAGATTTCAAGAGGGGGGTATGTCACCAGCGTGTGACTAGTATCTATCCTTTTTGTTGATTTTTTTCTTATTATCTATTTACTTTCACTTTTTGGAAACACCCCTCGGGAAATCTAACTGCCCTGCATTGCATAGCTAGTGTGGAACTGTCCAGAGGGAGTCCAGGCCTGAGGGCAAGAGAGCACTAAGGTTGGACAAAGACTATGGTTAGCCAAAGTGGGGTCATTGACTAGCCAAAGTGGAATCCTTTGCTACAGAGGCTACATTTCAGTTCTGGATGTGGCCGCAGTGTACAAAGAGGGTCGGATGACCTAGAAAGATACAATGGCAGCATCTCCTAAATTTTAGGGAACTGCTATTTTGGGACCTGAAAATGTGTTGACGTCATTATCTCCGGAATGACAAGGGAAACATTTTCTTACTCTGCCGTGAAGTCAACTGGGCAACCGGTTGGGATATTTTTAGACGGCAACCCCGAAACGGAAAAATGCTTGTAAATGTACCAAGTGGCACCTGCTGGTGCACTTGCCTCATGCAACAAGAAGTGGCGCTGAATTTAGGAGGGGGAGAGCCTCATTTTCAGATTTGTCACAGGTTAAGAGCTATGGAGTGCTTGCTTTCCCTCTTATGCACAGTGCGGTGCCAGGAGTGATGCCCTGCACGCTACGCACTGCCCTCTCTCTCCCCTTTGGTAGTATGTTATGCCCCTCTAGTGGGCTCTTCATTTGACCAATGTACAGTTGTGTGGGTTCATGCGCGATTGCCGAGGCAAGAGCCTCTTGCACAGGTACTGGATTAGCTAGCGGCTAATTCCCCCCGTAGGTACAGGTGAATTCGGAGAGGTTTCATGCCAAAAATCTCGTCCGATTCAAAGGTCAAGTAGCCCTACAGGTGCGGGAGCTCGAGGACTTGCTACGGATGCGACCGGCATGCGAAACGGAGCCCGAAACAGTAAATTACAGCCTGCTGTGTATTTTTGCAGGTTTAGGGTTTTGGCCCTAAACGGACCCTAATACCCCCAGGAGGTTCGGGGACGCAAGGGGACCGCTGTACAAGCAATCTGGCGCATTTTCAGGGCTGAAAACAGAGAATTCAGCGTGCTGCAGATTCTCGCCAGGTTTTGCAAAGTGCCCGTATGCGTCGGGAAAGTCGGCCAATGCGTGGGAATACTGACTGTGAAGGGTTCTAGTACAGTTACGCTGCCGAAATCAAGCCAGAACAGTCAAAATTCAGCCAAGGTTGTGCGGGGCAGCTTGGAAAGAACCACAGCGTATATTCCCTCTTTTGAACAATAAGGAAATACCGAAAGGGGCGCCTAAGTTAGGGGCCAATCTGGTGTCGGTCTTCTCATACAGGTGCATTCTAGCATCTGTATCCCATTCCCCTCTCTTGTGTCACTATAGCGCAGGTATAATAGACGACTAATAATGGGTGAAAGCTAAATCAAGGTTTGAAGTAAAGTCTACCGCCCTTTTTGGATCATACAGGCCGGTTTTAGTGTCCTGTGATCCAACCATAGCTACAATTCACAGTAGTTTACTTTCGTGGAAAAAATTCGGCAGAGTTTCCCCTGTAAACTGACCTCTGAACCAATATCAACCTGTCAAATGAACCAAGAAAGCTTCAGATTCTGCATAAATTTCGGCAGAGTCTCCTTTGTAAAATGGCTCTGGTGTACTAAAAAACAGACCAAAAAACAGCTCAAAAACACTGTCTCCTTGACACTGTAAGCTGTGGGTAAACCTGTCCTGCACCTGTACTGTCTCTGACTGTTCTGTCACTGTCTTGTAAGCATAGACTGCGACAATGCCTCAACGGCAGTAAAGCAAAGATGCAATCCCAACTGTCTAACTCACAGTCAATACATCCTAGCTGCCTATCTAAGGGTGCTCGAGGGATCGCTCCAAGACCTATATCACCGAAAGGATCTCAACATTCGAGAATCCCCTAGCTCAATAAAACCTCACTCGACCCTCAACAAAGGCTGCAGTAAATCTGACAGTACATAGACTTCCCACAAAGTCATACATCCACAAATTTCCCACTGTATGTTGTAACCGCTGCGGCGGTTGTTTGATGCGTGACTCACAGCCAGCAAACCCTCAACAGACATACATCATCTCTGACAATACATCCCATGTGGAAGTACCTGCAATGTCAGGATGAAATCTGGAATATCAAGCAGCAAACACAAGCTACCTGATGAACTAGTGGATGTCGCCTACAGTCTGTGTGTAGATACGCCCGTGTCGTATGTGACACGCCTCCAAGAACTGTGAGCCGTCCTTCGATGAGTAGACAGCCACAAATCAACACTCTGGGAGTGTCGATATCCTCAGCACCTGCAGTCGTAGGCCAAAACCCCAAATTTGCAGAGTCGGATCTGCACCCGTCGAGACCACGTAGTCGAAAATGGCCTGCGCAGACCTTTGTCGAAGCCGAACGGGGCCGAGATGACCTCAGAATGAAATTCTGACAACTTCCGCGTCTTCGCCTGTCGAATTTCACTCCAATCTGAGTTGGTGACTCTAGCCTCCTGCAGTGCTGCCCCGAGCCTCGATCTGAGCTCTGATACCAGTTGAAGGAGTACAAGCGGAAGTGCGACGCGAGAGAGAGTGCGAGAAGAAGAGCACGACGATATGGTGAACTCGCTCTACTGTAATGTGTAGAGCATAGTGAGTTCTTATTAGGTTTTTACAAAAGAATATGTGTACATACCTGGCGGCCCGCCCACTTACCTAGGCGACCACATTGGGCTTTATACCTCAACACAAATTCCCTTGGGATTGGTAAATTTTTTCATTACAAGCATACTTTGGGTTCTAATTGGTTGAAGCCTGGAAGAGCTTCAGAAAAGCCAGCTGCTTCTCAAGATGAAACATGCCATGCCCTAAAACCTACTCATTACATGACAAATCAAATCCAAAACGCTACCTTTTGCTCTTGCTGCTGTTTATAATACCAAGCTGCCATTGCCTTTTGTGTTTCCACATCAACTGGCTGCAAGCAAAAAAAAAACACAACAATTTAATTGTGTGACTTACAGTTGAACTGAAAGGGCTTTGATTCACAATTGTGCCTTACTGGTTCACGTGGTGGTGGAGCACGACCTTTTGCTTGCAACCTGGCTATGACCTTGTAAAGATAAAAAGATTAAAAAGAACCTTTAGACGAGGGGCAGAAAGAAGAATGAATACAAGTGACCAAAAGCAGCAAAAATTTTGGCCTTGGCCGGTTTATGTTTTCACAACACAAAAGACACTGCTTATGAGGAGGACACCTAATTATCTAACGTGCTTTCAATATTGATGGTCAACTTGAAGAAGAAACCCATTGTGTCAGCACAAGAGGTAATAAAATTTCTTCACTTTCAAACAATGTTGGATATTGAGCAAATGTAACAGTGGCTACTTTGATGATTGATCGTCTCCTTTTTCCTAGTGCATAGTAGCTCATCGAGTGTGTGTATCTGAAGATATAGAGCTTGTTAGCACCCACAAACGAATCACGATGTTGAAGGTTCTAGTGAGCCAACGTTAAAATTTGGCTACTTAGATGATTGATCGCCTCCTTTTGCCACTTTCAACAACTGACATAGCCACTACGGCTCTTGATGAGGACAATTATCCTCTACACCTACATGAAAATATGAAAAGGCCTACAAATAGTATACCTTCGTAAGGTCAGAAAAGTCTGAAGTTACAAATTATAAGAGAGGCTAAAACACTCACAAGAACACAAAAGCAAAGGACACAAGAAAATGGACAAGGAAAGTCTAAATCGCTTTATTTGTTTTTTAACAAAAATAGATAAAAACAAACCATTGTTCTCTTGAAAATGATTTTCGAAAAGGCATAGGCAAAATAAGTTGAAGAAGATTACTTGACCAAAACTTTGAAACAGATAGACTTCAAACAAACAAGGATAAGGCATCACAAAAACTTATTCCTAGAATCCAATCTCCACACACGACAACTAATAAAAGAGAAAATTCATAAATCCTAATGTAAGCTAAAGACTAAAAGAGAAAGCACTCCGTACCTACCTAGAATAGGCAAAACATAAACAAAGTTGAAAACCTGAAGATATGCAACCTTAACTTTGCTGCTTGTCCAAACAGGAAGAATAACATCATTCCCTTTATCATGCATTGCCAGACAACAGCTATGACATCCCTACTCACGTCATCAAAGCCGAAGAGTAAAGCAGCTTTGTAGAGAGTTCATTCATGATTAGAACGTACTCTATAAAACAAACAAACTGAGTTTCTATCACTCCGGAGGTGATAAACCTCTTCTGTCTAAACAATCAGGGATCCTGCAGGAATATAGCCTTTGGGGGGAGGGAGTCTAAAAGCTGCTGCAAACAAGCAGTGGAACTTTCACATCGGCAGGCAATGGTGATAGATTGAGAAGTTCATGGGCAGTCTTTTCACAACTCCTTCAAAAATGTTTTGCTTGCGTGGGGGCTCGCCATCTCTCTTTCGTTGCACAATTCTTGTTTAATCTGAGGGTGAGACACAAGTACCAGATGAAATTTTTGGCAGATGTTAATGGGTGGGTTTTTGTTAGTCGGCACCCATTCCTGGTACAACATTTTCAAGGATTGGCTTGCGACACCTGATCTCCGCTTTGTCAGGTTTAGGGTCCGACCTGCACATATGACATCACACAAAACATACATGCACGAAGAAAAACCATGAGGACTGACATCCGACTCATTTCCCAGGCACAGAGATAGTGATAGGTTTGTCCTCGAGCTTGGGAACCTGCATTTACTCTCGTCTAGCATCCATCTTCAAGAAATTGTGTGTCATACCATCAGCCCACAGCCAACCATGGATGTATGAGTAGAAGCTACCGAGGGTCTAATCCAAGTGCAGTGATCAATTGAGGGTGTGCACGCACATAAGGTCAGTTATTTAGTAGTAGCCAATGCTGCAAGCATCTAATCCTGATGTGTAGGGACATAAGATCATGCTTGTATGATTTTCCTCGCAATGATCCTGCTGATGTCAGAGCTAAATACAAATGTCACCATGTTTTTTGATAGATGGGTTGAAGATGTAAAAACGCCCCAAAAAATAACAGTAGTGCCTGCTCATGTTACCATCACACACTTGGGATACATGATAGCGTGGTGTGTGAGGTAGCAACAAGGAAAAAGATTTAGGTAAGGGATATTCTTAGGGTTGACACACACTGTTATTTACCATTAGTAAATGTATGAAGACATGCGCCCTAATCAAACTACAAATATCATAGAGTACAGTGGATGTTAGATACAATAAAAAACAATAGACTTGTTATCATAGCCTAGAGTCTAGTCTTTAAAGAATGAACAAGAGGGAAAAGAGCATACTGGCATAAAGGGCTAAAAATCCAGAGGCCAGACACATGGAAAAAGGCCAAAAATGCAGCCCACCATGTTCAAAATCGGTCATTTTGGCAGGTCAACAGAGGCCCCAACATTGACCTAAAAACTGTCGAACGAGTCCTGAACAAAACATTCTGTTCAGTACCGTGAACAGAACGTACAAGAAGTCCTGTCCGTCGAGCATGAACAACCTTGGATGCTTTCCACCTGAGCTTTGAAAGTGCCTCATCAGATCATTCATTCTCTCTTGATTGCATACACACAATACTCTCTCCCTTGCTGCACTCACCAGAGAATAAAACTAATACATTTGTGGCTAGAAATATTGTTAACTCCTTTGGAAACTAATGATCAAAGCCTCAATGGAGTAGGACAAGATCAATAGGATACGCTAATTTTTTCGCCATGGAAACAGGAGTACAATGGCCTCAATGGACTAGACCTAGGATGAAAAGTAGTAGAAGACTTGGCTACTGAAATTCTACAGAAAAAACACTCCTCCAGCACAAATGCACGATGTATCAAAGAAAAAAGAGAGTTAAAAGCACAATTTTAACAATAGCAGAAGACTGCAAAGCTTGAAGTTGCATTGCAAGGAAGAAAGTTGTTCATATTTAGAGATGCACATGTAATATCTCCTTTTGGAGGGGAGCCGTAAGTGTGGAGCAAACAGGTTGCAATTTTAATTACCTTTGTTTTTTCATTCGTGCCCACGTGATCAGAGAGTTTCTTCTCTCTCATGAACTCCTTACCAGCCCACCACATTTGAGCTGACTCAGGATCGATCAAATCCCCATCTGTAAAGAGCTACATGTTATTCACACCAGTGTGTTTGACAAAAACTTTACCCATACATGTGCTATTACATTATGCAAGACAAACCTTTAAAAGTTCCATTCAGCAATTGATGTACCGGATCATAATTAGGAAGTCCCATAGGATAGCACATCATCACCGCTCCTCTCACATTTTGTAAAGCTTCTTTCATAAGGTTTGCATTTAGTGTCACTCGATGCATCACTTGCTCCTGCGTCAAGCAAAAGTAACACGGAAAAAAAGATAGTGCATTTTAGTCAGAACAACATACTGTCTCTTTTTGACATAGTACCTCAAAAAAGTGGAATATAGAAGGGAAATATATATGGCCAAACGAATGGAACATCTAGGAACAGGCTGGAGCATAGAACCACTCTCATCAAGATATCAAATGTAACAAACCTATATCTGAAAAAGTTCGTTGTCAAGGCTAAGCTCGCTCCTTGATGGTCGTTTGTGCCTCCATCAAAACAACGTGAAAGACAAAATCACCATTCCCTTTTGACGAGAAATTGAGAATTGAAGCATTTGCACACAAGCCAATCCTGCCAGAGACCTGACCAATTATACAAAACACAAGAGCCTCATGCTGAACCCAGAGATGATCATAATCACGTATCAAACCCTAGGAGATGATTTATTGTCCCTCACCATATGCCATGTAGGCAGCAGAAGACAAATAGTCATATACATTACCCGTCACACGGTTGCGTAGGAGTATGAGATTAATTTTCCAGCCAACCATGGTGTCTGTGGCTAAGCTTCACATTGCTGATCACATTATTTACACTGCCACCATTCCACATGATGGCATGACTGCATGTTTCCTTGAAGGTTATCTTGGGTTAGTTTGTGTAAAAGTTAGCACGTGCATAGGTTATTTTAACACCGCAATTTTCCTCTATATACCTTCTTTTCACTACGAACCCACAATCGAGGGCCACTACCTTGATTTTAGAGGGTGCTATGTGATGGGGTTTAGGGTTAAGGTTTTTGCATTAAGATCAAAGACGCAAATGATCGTTGTGTCCGTCTAGGAGTCACAAATACTCTCTATATATATAGATGCCTAACTCTTGGTCAAGGTCAGAATCCTCCCAAGCCATGAAGTGACTCTCACTCTCTCTATCTCTATCTCTAGATTCTCTCCTCTCTCTATAGAAAGTGCTGAATTTCTCTCCAAATTGGAAATTCAGATTTTCTCTCCTCTACCAGCTTTTGTCTCTAGAAATTGCTGAATTTTCTGTCTCAGAAAATGATAGTTTTTTCTATCTCATTAAAAGCTGAAATTTCCCCTTAAAAATTATCTCTCAATGCGAAAGGTTTAGGGTCGATTAGCCAAGGTGGCATTCATGGCTAATACATAAATTGACAATACTAGCACGAGAGAGAGAGAGAGAGAGAGAGAGAGAGAGAGAGAGAGAGAGAGAGAGAGAAGAAGAGAAGAAGAGAATTTTTAAGGTCATGGGAAACTATCCCAAGAGACCTCAAAGAACTATCTGACGAGAGTTGAACTAATGCAAAGTAGACAACATGATTATTATAGCATAAATTGGGTAAATACAAGGTTGGATATATAGGCACATTTGGTGCTTATGCCATGGGCTATCATCTGATAGGTTACATGTCCTATTGACTAGTGTTTCCACACGCATGCTCTTCACATGTTTTATGACATGGATTTTGATACATCGTTGACTTAGCTATAGTGGTTGTTCTCACAAGAGATGCAACAAAGCCCGCATCCCAACAATCCTCCCCTACGTGGGTTTTGTTGTTGTAGCGCTCACACAGATTGTCCTCTCCCCAAAACACACAAAAGGGATAGAGGTATACACAATTGCCTCCCATTAATACAAAGAGTGTTGATATTGTTATTGATTGTCGTTCTTCATGATTGATCTTTGTTGCTCGATGTGGCCATGGGCTATGCCATCAGGGATTATATCATTTGGTCGGTCACCTATCCTAGGTGTAAAGAGTCACATAAAGTATTGAGTAGTGTTTCCACACACATGGTCTTCACATGTTTTATCATATAGCTTTTGACACATCATTGACTTAGCTGGAGAGGTCGGTCTTAGAGGAGGCACGACAAAGCCCGCATCCCAAAACAATGTAATGTGCAACGGAAATGATTGAAGGTGATGACTCAAGAGTGCTCAGTACTTACACACGTTCCTTTTATTTCATGAGAGATTGTGCAATAGACAAAGAGAGAAAAGAGAGAGAGATACTATGAGTGAAGCCCCCCCTCTCTATGCTAGAGAGTTATTTGCTGAATCTTACAGTGGATGCTTGAATCTGCAAGGTTAAGACTCGGAAACTGAAAACGCTAGGGCTAATCTGGCTTGGATCTACAATCGACGACGAGGCTATGGCTGAAATCTGAAATCAATGATTCATAGGACTGAAATCTGCAAACGCTAGGCTGATCCCTCTCCTGCGGTGTGGATCCGCTAGCGCTAATGATGTTGATGCAAAACACTAGTGACTGATGGTAAAAAACGCTGATCTGAATCTGTGATGCAAAAACGCCAGGGGTGCTTGAGAGATCTGGAAACGCTAGGGTGCCTGAGGGGTACTAGGGCACTCTATGCCCATGAGGTGCTTGTACCGATCTTTGATGCTCAAGGGGTAACCCCTAGGGTCACTTATATACTGGAAAAATGGTGGGTCGAGAAAAATGCCAAGTGAAACCCCACGACTTCTTAAAATGCTGCTAAAATGTCACTTATTAATAAGTAAATGACCCTACTAATAAGAGGTGCCTCACATGCTATTAACTACCTCCGCCGGAGAGTAAGGTATGAAATGCAAGCGCTCTCCAATGCCTATACATAGCAAAAAATGACGATGATCATGTGCAATCATAGGGTATGCAACTACGATAAAGTGCTTGGACATGCACATCCTGTATACAGGCTCACAGAGGTGCCGAAACACTACCTAGTCTGTCCTAAACATGCACATAGGGTTAGATGTGCACGTGACATCCCCCCTTTTGAAGGTGACGTACTAGTACCAAGCTACATGGCTTCTTTGTGGTCCGCCAACAACTCTAGGTAATCTGTAAAGAAATCATCGACACACACTACCTCATGGGTTCTACGATCCTTGAACTTCAAATAGCAATGTTGTGCTTGTTTCTTTGAGCCGTGCTGAGAGCAATTCAATAAAATCTCCTCCGGCTTCATGACTTCAAGTTCGCCTATGATCTCGGGTTCGTCCTCTTCAGAAATCTCCTTTGGAAAATCTCCCTAAAACAATTTCAACCAAGAAACATGGAAACCATAGTGCATTGACCATGAGTTAGGTTCCCGGAATTTCGAGGACGTGGCAACTGCTAATTACTGTCACGAGGACGTGGTAACTGCTAACCTTAGTTTTTGGTTTCTTTCCGATGATTTCTATTTAATTTTTGGGACCCTCTTTTTGAAGTCACAAATGGCCAGACATTGTGTGGCCAGTGTGAAACGACCAACGGTAGAGTTTCACCCGCAGTCCGGAAGGGTAGGTCGCCATGAGATGGTCGGGCCAATCGGCACTGGAATCCGAGCAATAAAAGGGTGGCTAGGCTCAGTTCAAAGTCATTTAGGCCCCTCGCTACACTTATAAGTTGGTGGGTACTAGGAAATTAACTCAAAAGAGGCATAAGGGACACATGGCGACTACAGATGCACTTGCCCAAGTCTGCAAGAAGAGGGGGCACCCAAAATGAGAGAGGGGGCTGATTTTTGCCCATAAGTGACTACAGAGTGTGGGTGAGTAGTGGGTGCAGGTTTCACACCTTAATGGAAAGCTTGCCTTCTCCCTTGTCTTATGTAGCGTGATGATTCCGCTCTCGTGCATCCCTCCCCCCCTTTGAATACAGAAACCTGATGCCCCGCTCGAGGACTTTTCATCTATTGTACAGTTGTGTGGGTTCATGCGCCATTGCCGAGGCAAGAGCCTCTTGCACACGTCTTGGATTAGCTAGTTGCTAATCCCGTGCAGGTACAGGTGAATTCGGAGAGATTTCACGTGAGGAATCTCGTCCGATTCGAAGGGCAAGTAGCCCTACAAGTGTGGGAGCTCGAGGGCTTGCTACGCATGCGACCGGCACGCAAAATGGAGCCCAAAACAGTGAATTACAGCCTGCTGTGTATTCTTGCAGGTATAGGGTTTTGGCCCTAATCGATCCCTAATACCCCCAGGAGGTTTGGGGAAGCGAGGGGATCGCTGTACGTACTATCTCTGCATTTCCAAGGCAGAAAACAAAGAATTCAGCGTGCTGCAGATTCTCGCCAGGTTTGGGAAAGTGCCCGTATGTGCCGGGAAAGTCGTCCAATGCATGGGGATTTTGTCTGTGAAGTTTTCTAGTACGGTTATGCTACCGAAATCGGGCCAGAACTGGTCTTTTTCAGCCCAAATATGCGGGACAGCTCCTAAGAAATCGCAGGTTTTATTCCCTTTTTGATAAGAAAAAAGAAAGCCAGTCTTTGGGGCCAATAGGTTGTCGGCATCCGCTTGGAGCGCTCTAGCTTCCAAGCCGTGTTCATTTGAAGTGTTAATTTTATTCACAGGTTTAATTGTGAAGTTTCTTTGTGCCCTAGGGTCTAGAGTAAAGTTTCGAGTAAAAGCCAAAGTCTACCGCCCTACGGGCCGGTTTCATGGTTCTGTCGCTGGGACAAAATCACATCTCCTCAAGAAGTGAGCCTCGGTTGGTTTTTGATAAAGACACAGAGTACAAGAACGTGGGATTACACTATGGTCGACAAAGGGAAAGGCATTATGGAAGAGGGTTCCTCTTTGCAAGACAGGCAGGCAATTCTACAATGTTTGATGTTGTCAAGAGTTCACGGCCACCCCTGTCCAGAGGAGATCCAAACCCAAGCATGTCGAGCTGCTGAGGAGAGATGAGCCCAGAGGATGGCTCACCCAGCCCTTACTCACGACCCCTCCCATACCCTCAGCATATAGACATGCACATATTCCTAGTACTAGAGCTCCATTCCCCCCCCCCCATAGATCCCATCACAACCCAAGGTTTTTATCTTTATCCTTATTTTGTACCACTTTGGATTGTTTTGTCTTTTCCGATAGATGGAGGACATACACATGTATATTTGATTTGTCTCATAGGCCGAATTCCGCCTCACATAGACGTTTAAAACTCTCTCTCTCTCTCTCTCTCTCTCTCTCTCTCTCTCTCTCTCTCTCTCTCTCTCTCTCTCTATATATATATATATATATATATATATTTATTTATTTATTTATTTATTTATTTATTTATTTTTTTTATTTTTTTTATTTTTTTTTACACCCCCCTATTAGCATAGGATGGAGCTAGCTAGCTTGATGCATCTGTATGCTTGTACTACCCTGAGCATATAGACATGTGCATCTCCCTAGTACTAGAGTTCCATCCCCCCCCCCCCCCCCCCCCCGCCATAGATCCCATCATACGTTTTTTTCCTATTAATAAATACAAGTTTGGATTGTTTTCTCTTTCCCGATAGATGGAGGACATACACACATGTATACTTGATTTGTCTCATAGGCAGACTTCGGCCTCATATAGATGTTAAAATATCTCTCTCTCTCTCTCTCTCTCTCTCTCTCTCTCTCTCTCTCTCTCTCTCTCTCTCTCTCTCTCTCTCTTGCACCGGAATGAATGTTTGCGCTTTGCTCAAGATGAGTGCTCCGAATTGTGCTCAAGGTTCCTTTTGTTCTTACGGAAGGTAGAGTCTTCCGTTCTTAATGAGAGTGCTATGATCACAAACAAAGTGAATGGACACTGTGCGGGCAAGTGTATGAGACTGAGAGATAGAGAAAGAAGAGAGATACGACACCAGAAACTGTTGTAAAACCCTCCTCCGAAGGCCCCACTCTCATCAACGTCACCATGAAACGCGTTTCGACGGGTCACGACAGGTGAAACGTTTCGGGCCTTGAAACGTTTCGCTCACCAAGTGAAACACAAGCCGTTTCACTAACAACAAGTTACCATAGTTTTAGTTTTAAAGTCGCTAAACGCACGTTTCGGTCTCACGTTTCACTGTGCTCTCATTTTGGACTGAAACGTTTCATGGTGAAACGCCGCGTTTCGGCCTTGAAACGTTTCGCGGTTACGTTGACTCTCGTCGGCCAGAGTGGTCTACTTATGATTTCACAATCTCGTACAAATTGAATGCATGAGACTGATGCAAGTCTAGGCTATGTCGGCGATGACGACGGTGACGACGAGACCGACCTAAGGGCTGAAATCTACAATCTTTCTACTGTTGTCCAAAAATGCTATGGGCTGAAATCTGCGACTAGTCCAAAAACGCTGATTTGGGGGCTGTTTTCGGTGGTTCTTTGACGCTGAAAATCTGCAGGTTTAGGGCTAAAAACTGAGGTCTCTTTAGGCTGAAAAGTCTCTTTAGGCTGAAAATTGATGGTCTTCTAATGCTGAAAATCGTCGGGCTGAAGGGCTATAAAGGCTGGAATCTGCAAACCCTGGGGAAAACCAAAAACGCTAGGCTGCTGGTTTTTAAAAACGCTAGCTTGTCTGCTGGCGATGATGCTGTTGCAAAAACGCTATGCAGAGTGACTTGCTGGCGATGGTGTGTTGATGCAAAACGCCAGGCTGGTGCAGTTTCCAAAAACGCTAGTGGAAAGGGGTCTGATGGCGATGGTCTTCTTGCTTGGAGGAAATCCACCAAGGGTCCTATTCAGAACTTGCCTGCTGAGCTTGGCTCTTGTTGCCTCTTCTGCCAAATAGTGCTAGTCTAAGTTTGCTTATATACAAACTCACTCAATTTGCCCTACCTACTTTCCAACAAAAGTCACTTAAAAATAATAAGTGAAAAATGTCAAAAATAGGTAAAATAGGCTAAATGCACTGGAAAATTTCCCTGAAGGGTTCTGATGCATTCTGATGGGAATGCTTATGATCATGCTGTGTGCAACCATAGGATATGCATCTACACTAAGTGTCTGTACATGCACGGTCTACGAATAGACTCACAAAAGTGCTAGATCACTTCTAAATCTAGACTGACTGGACTGACTAAACCCTTGTCGTGCTGTAGCTTGTCCACGGACACGTAGGGTTGGATGTGTCACGTGACATCCCCTCCTTTTCAAAGTGAGGTACTGGTACCGAACTGTATGGCGTCGAGGGAGATCGCTAATAGCATCCGAAATCCTAGAAGGGACTCTTCGCTGGCCCACTCTGATGTGTGGGTCGTGCGGTACTTGAACTTCATAAAGGTCCGCAACACTTGCTTCTTTGGGCCGCGCCGAAAGCGACACAAAGTCTTTTGTGGCTCCTTCGATGCTTCAACTTCGTTGAGAGTCATATTTCTTTCTTCTTCAAGAATCTCCATGGCTAAAAATTCCTGAAACCATTTCCAACACAAAACCATGAACATACCTATTCCATGTAAAGTGAATGGAAAAAATCATGTCGTCCTAAAAGACTGCATGCAATGTAGATGAACAAATAGACGGAGACTTAAACCATTCACCACATACACGCAAACAATGAGATGGAATCTTTCTCTTATGATCTAGAGCAATCAACTGTGGCAATTCACAACGGAAATGCCCATGCTTGGTACTCATACTTTCATGTGCTCTTTCGGGTACTCTGTCATGCCAAGGAAGAGACATGACATGTGAGTTCCTTGCATGCATACTTTTCAGCTTTTCATGAAAAATCTGATACATCCGTGCTCATCCATGAGTGAAACGTGCTCAACATACAATATGTCATGCCTAGAAAAAGGAATCACATAAAGATGCTGACTAAAATACAGGAAACAATCACGAATAAAACACTCGAACAATGCGTGCGTATCAATCATGCGAACACATAATACTTCCTGTGAGGGTTCTTTGGACCTAGGCTCGAGAGCCAAGATCACTTCTTCCTGAGGGGGTTCTTTGGACCTAAGCTCGAGATCCAAGATCGATCCTTCGTGATTGATCGAATCTGCAACGAGGTTAGCTTCGCTAGAAAAAGCATCAACTAACACATCATCCTTGTAAACAATCACATCATCTTCATGCAAATCATCATGCTTGTGAGAAATCACATCTTGATCATCATGCAAATCATCATGCATGTCCTTCTCATCCAAATCATCATGCTCATCATTATCATGCAATTCATCATACTTATCATCATCATGCAAATCCTGTGTGTCATGCTTTGGAGAAGAAGAGACTGAGAGAGTCTCCGTCTCTTGAATCTATTACATCTGTGCCGGCACTTGAGAAAAGAGTCGCAAGAACTCTTGCATGTGACGCTCGCGTTGTTCTTGTCTTGCCTTTCTTTCTGCTTTGTCTTCTGCGTGTCTGAGATTCATTTCTGCTATTCTTTCTGCATTTCTTGCTTCGCGTTCTAACTTCATTTCCATAAACATATCGTCTAAAGCCTCCATAGGAGTTAGTGCAATCCTTGACGTAGATGGGAAAGGGGGAGGGTCGGAAAAACCTCCTGGTGGGGAAAATTCTTCTTCGCCTCTCTCATGCTCATCACCTCTAAGCGAAGTATCCATTCCACTTCGAGTGATGACCACAGTTCTTGTGGGTTCTTGTGGTCTTGGGTTCTTAAGTTCACGGGGAACTTGGATTCTTGAGGGTCTTGGGTTCTTGGGTTCTTGAGGTCTTGAGGTTCTTGAGTTCTTCTTTCGCTTGCAATCTCTGTTAAAGAAGGATCTTCTCTTCACCCGAGTTCTACTCTTTCCCTTGGCGGCCTTGCGCTCACACCAAGGTTGCTTTTTCCCACCTCACGTCGATTAGCCGGCCGCTAAGTGCACGGTCCGCTCTTAATGAGTGAAAAGAGACACAAGGGGAGGCTGGACAAGCCCTTCTTTCTTGGGATTCCTGTCACTCTTCAAAAACACGATTAGGAATCGACACGCCCAAGTGAACTTGGGTTCGTGCGACCTTACCAAGCAAAAAAAAATTCTTGTGATTCTTGTGGTTCTTTCCTTGAGTGATACAGAACACTGCCAAAGCTCTGATACCAATGTTAGGTGCAGCGGAATGAATGTTTGCGCTTTGCTCAAGATGAGTGCTCTGAATTGTGCTCAAGGTTCCTTTTGTTCTTATGGAAGGTAGAGCCTTCCGATCTTAATGAGAGAGTGCTATCATCACAAACAAAGTGAATGGACACTATGCGGGCAAGTGTATGAGACTGAGAGATAGAGAGAGAAGAGAGATACGACACCAGAAACAGTTGTAAAACCCTTCTTCGAAGGCCACACTCTCGTTGGCGAGAGTGGTCTACTTATGAATTCACAATCTGGTACAAGCTGAATGCATGAGATTGATGCAAGTCTAGGCTATGTCGGCAATGACGACGGTGACGACGAGACCGACCTAAGCGCTGAAATCTGCAGTCTTTCTACTACTGTCCAAAAACGCTATGGGCTGAAATCTGCGACTAGTCCAAAAACGCTGATTTGGGGGCTGTTTTCGGTGGTTCTTGGACGCTGAAAATCTGCAGGTTTAGGGCTGAAAACTGAGGTCTCTTTAGGCTGAAAAATGATGGTCTTTCCGGGCTGAATCTACTACTTCTTTGGGCTGATCTTGATGGTCTTCTAATGCTGAAAATCGCCGGGCTGAAACGCTGTAAAGGCTGGAATCTGCAAACGCTAGGGAAAACCAAAAACGCTAGGCTGCTGGTTTTCAAAAACGCTAGCTTGTCTGCTGGCGATGATGCTGGTGCAAAAACGCTATGCACAGTGACTTGCTGGCGATGGTGTGTTGATGCAAAACGCCAGGCTGGTGCAGTTTCCAAAAATGCTAGTGGAAGGGGTCTGATGGCGATGGTCTTCTTGCTTGGAGGAAATCCACCAAGGGTCCTATTCAGAAGTTGCCTGCTGAGCTTGGCTCCTGTTGCCTCTTCTGCCAAATAGTGCTAGTCTAGGTTTGCTTATATACAAACTCACTCAATTTGCCCTACCTACTTTCCAACAAAAGTCACTTAAAAATAATAAGTGAAAAATGTCAAAAATAGGTAAAATAGGCTAAATGCACTCGAAAATTCCCCTGAAGGGTTCTGATGGATTCTGATGGGAATGCTTATGATCATGTTGTGTGCAACCAGAGGATATGCATCTACACTAAGTGTCTGGACATGCACGGTCTACGAATAGACTCACAAAAGTACCAGATCACTTCTAAATCTAGACTGACTGGACTGACTGAACCCTTGTCGTGTTGTAGCTTGTCCACGGACACATAGGGTTGGATGTGTCACGTGACACTCTCTCTCTCTCTCTCTCTCTCTCTCTCTCTCTCTCTCTCTCTCTCTCTCTCTCTCTCTCTCTCTCTTTGGGAGTGTGTGATCATAAAGAAGCTTTGGGAGTACAGGAAGAAGAATAAAAGGAGCAAGTGCCTAGAACAAGCAAAAGAGCAAGATACGAGAAGAGGACCTTCAAACGCCTTCTCTTGTGCGCTCTCTCAACAAAGGCAGCATCTCTCTCTTTTCCACTCCTAGGACAATGCTCCATTTTCAGTTATTTCTTGTACCCCGTCTCAAATTTCAATTAGTAATACAATTCTGGGTTCCGGTGTGCAAATTGTGTAGTATTTCTTGTGTCGTGCATCTTCTCTCTCTCTCTCTCTCTCTCTCTCTCTCTCTCTCTCTCTCTCTCTCTCTCTCTCTCTCTCTCTCTCTCTCTCTCTCTCTCTATTCCCACAATCAGAGACCCCGTGATTTCTCAGCTCCTCTCCCAAACCACTTAAACCCCGACATGTGGGCTGCTGAATCAATGGTTCATTTGTCGTCAGATGGGCATCTAGCGAGGCCTAGTCCACGTTAGAGATCTATTCTACCTCGGCAACTCAAGGCTCTAATGAATGTGAGAGTGCGCGTGTGCGGAAGAGAGAGAGAGAGAGAGAGAGAGAGAGAGAGAAAGAAATATTTTATTTATGTCTTCAAAAGGCCAAAGAAAACTGGCCTATGAGACAGATCCATGTACAAAAATGTGAATATCCTCTGGATATCTGGTATGTGCAGAATGACCGGGTAATAATGGGATCCGGTGTACAAAGTGTAGTGTGGTAAGTGACCGGGTAATAACAAAGCATCCAGTGTGCAGATGTGGGGGTGACCGGGTAATAACAAAACATCCGGTGTACATAAAGAGGCATGTATATGTGTAGTGAGAGTGAGGGGAGGAGGGAGGGGGGTGGTGTGGTACATCAGCTCCATCCAGTAGTGATGGCAGGGTGTAGTATCTGGTACATCCATGAGCTTGATGTGAGGACTCTGGCTATGCCCGCCATGTCTAGTGTCTGCTCTGCCCTCCTCTGAATATATGATGTATGTCGATCCCTGATGGCCTGGACGTCTCGTCTGTGTCTCTGAGAGGCCCTAGAGCGATATCTTGGTAGTCGTGGTCTCCGCCTAGCTCTAGCCTCCTCAGCTCGTATCAAAGTCATCCCTTGATGTGTGGGTGGCTATGGCTGCATGGGTACTCTAGCCTGAAAGTAGTCTGTAAGGTGTGTCTGCCTATCCGATCCTCCACCTTCCCCCGTCTGGAGGGCTCTCTCTATGCCGGTGCATCTCCACCAAGAGTCTCCCAAGTAGTCTCTGATCTAATGACATCACTGTCTGTAATGAGACCTCAGGCCTGTCAAATAGAGTGGGGTACCGTGATCTGATCTCCGCATAGTGAGGGCATATGCATAAGAAGTGGCTCTCACACTCTACCTCCTGCCTGCATAATCTTCATATCTTGGCCTCGCGTGGGACCCGTGCTGCTCTGCCGCTCTCAATCTCAAGCTGGTGGGATGATACTCTGAGCTGTCCGATGGCTATCCTCATGCCATGTGGTAGATATATATCCATGTAGTGGGGCCTCTGTATGAACCTGTCCTCTGTGAGCATAAGGAAATGATCTCTGTAATATGCCATCTTCGTGGCTAATGGCCGCGAAGGTGTGAGCCAAGTCTGCTCTGCATGCCTCTGTATGAGCTCATATCTGACAACTGTGTTCCTCTCAGTGTGTGAGAGGGCATGGCGTGGTGCATCTAGATCATACTGTGAGGGAGGCAATCTGTCCATAGAGTAGCCGTATGTCTGAAGCCATCTAGTCACACTCGCGTACCATGATCTCTCATCCCCAGAGTCTGCTAGCCCGCGGGAGGCCTCAAGAGCAAGGCGAGGTAGTCTATCTGCCCTCATGTCTCGCAGCCTGTGGAGGTATCCCACTATCTGAAATAGCGCCTCCACTACCATGGGTGGGGCACCGAACTCGCTACCGACTCCTATGGGTGGCTGGTAAGCTGAGCAATGGTATAATGCAATAAAGGTACAAAGTGGGGATAAGTGTCACCATGATACAATATAGCAGTAGCATGAAGCCTATCCCGATCGACACTCTGGGTATCGTGCTAGAATCTTGTGGATCCTCTGCCGCAATCTCCATCGGTGTTGCGTGGCTCCCCTCCTCAATCGTCGTCGTCTCGATCTCCCCAACTCTATAGCTCGGTCAATGAGAGTACCACTAGTGTGTGTATGGGTGGGGACCGAGCTCTGTGGTGGTGGTGGCCCCTCTGCCTCTGTGGTACTCCAACTGAAGAAATCTGAGATGCGTCTCTGGGATTATCTCTGTCTATGCCCTCTCAATAGAGAGTCCCTATGTCTCTGTTTCTCAAGTAGAAATAATCCGAGACATCTCTGATCCTGATATCTCATGACTCTATCTAATGGGTCAAAACCATCTCTGAATAAACAGTGAAAGCGTCCCCGTATCTCATAGTAGACTGTGCAGTGACATATGTAGTGAAACTCTGTCTCTGGCTCTGCATGGCATAACTGACATATCCTACTGTCTGCTGGTATGCCTCTGAAACTACCTATCTCAATCCCAAGCTGGTGTGAAGGTGTGCGTATCTGGCCTATGGCACATCGTAACCCATGAGATAGATGTGTGTCCATGTAGCTGGGCGTGTGACAAATCCGTCTGTCATGAGTTGGAGAAGATGCTCTCTATAGAAAGCCCTCTTCGTACCCAACTCCCGTGATGGCTCTATCCATGTCCTCCTAGTATCAAGCTCGATAAGATCCTGCCGAATGAGTCTAGTAATCTCCATCCGTGTAAGAGCCAAAGATGGTGCATCAAGAGAATACTGGAAAGGGGGCAGCCTGTCCATGCCTCTTAAAACCATGAGCTCATCTGTGCATACCAACATGATGTATCTCCCTGTAATGCCAGCTGTCTAGATGACTCAAGAGCAAGCCTAGCATATCTGTCCCTGGTGGTAAGCTGTGTACAAATGATATTGATCTAGTAAGTGCCTCAATCTCCATTGGTGGGGCAGCCAGCTCCGCTCGTATGATGTCATGTGGAACTGAGGCCTTGGCTCTAATCAGCCTAGACATCATACATACCAAGGGCCTCTCCATATTACTCCATCCAACACTGCCAACAGATGGTCCCCAAACATGAACCCCGTAGTGCATAACTGAAGCAACCAAAGTGTCGAAGAGCCAGAGTTTTGTTCGAGGTTCCTGATACTGAACCTGCGAACAAATCCTCTCTAAAGCGCCTAGGGTTGCATAGGCACGAGTCAATCTAGTGTCTGCTGCCACTTTCAGTGTGAACCTCGGTCCACTAAAGACCACCCCAAGATATGTTATGCATCAGTGTACTCCATACTATCCTGACCATATGTGAATGTAGGTGCTGATCTCCTGACCCACTTTGCCGTGGTATTAAATACCATGACCTTGGTTTTACCAAGGTTGACACACAATCCACTATCCCCTGCAAAACTATGCAATGCGTCCAAATGTCTCTGCATACCGTCTGGTGAGTCTGATATCAACACGATATCGTCAGCATACAATAAAAGAGGGATCCATGTCCCTGCAAGCTCAGCACCTCTATCTCCTCCTCTGTCAATATAATCAGAGACCTCATCAACATACATACCAAATAAAGTAGAGGACAATGGGGCATCCCTATTTCACTCCGATAGTGGAGTGAACTATGTCACATATCCCCTCTGGTGTGCGTACATGACCCATCACTGAACTGTACAATGCCATAATCCCCCATATCAGCTCTGTGGGTACCCCCAACTCCATAAGTCGGCGCATCAATCTGGGCCTCGGTACTGTGTCAAAAGCTTTGCGGAAGTCCACAAAGCTGCAATATATCCGTCTACCATGTGCTCGACCCTCCTCACTGATAGCTCTGAGTGTAAAGACATGACCCAGTGTGGAGAAACCCCTCCTGAAACCAGCTTGTCCAGGTGCCCGTATGCCCATAGTCTCTACCCAACTGCTCAGCCTATGCTCAAGGATGGATGCATACAACCGTGCCAATCCTACCATGATAGTACGGTAATTCCCCGGCACTGTGGGGTCTCCTGTCTTGAAGATAGGTACAATAGTAGACAATCTCCAAGACTCAGGAAAGCCCTCACACATGACATGGTTGAACAACCGTGCAAGAATCTCTGCCAACAAGTCCCCAGCATGTATAATGTGCTCTGCTACCAAACCCTCATGATCCTGTGTCCGTCTGCTCTTCATCCTGTCAATGGCCTCCTTTACCATCTCAGTGGTAAAGAAGGTGCTCGTAGCCGGACATGGCTGTGGTGGATCTGGTAGTGGTGGCTGTCCAGGTACAGTGTATAATGATGCTGCATACTACCCCCATATCTCCATAGAAGTAATCACTGGTGGGGGAGATTGCTCATGGAATAGACGCCAAGCCTCTCCTAAATCTCTACTAAGGAAGAGCTGATATAAATCTTGCTCCATCTGGACCAAGAAAGCTGTAATCACTGGTGGGGGAGACTGCTCATGGAATAGACGCCAAGCCTCTCCTGAATCTCTACTAAGGAAGAGCTGATATAAATCCTGCTCCATCTGGACCAAGAAAGCTCGCTTCTTCCGTCGTACTAGTCGTCGTGTAGCAATACGAGACTGTCTATAGGTGATCACTCCCAATGCAAGCTCCAGCTGGATCTTAGCTCTCCTCTGTCGACACTCCTCATCATACCAACTGTTTTGAGGCATGTGCCCAGAACGACGTCTCTGACCAGGCTGAGTGTGTAAGTATGCCACTGTCGCTGCCCCATGTAATGTCACTGTCAGCATAGATGTGATCTCCTCCACTGTGTGTACTGGCTCTGATGTGCATAAAAGTCTACGTATCTCCTCTACATAGATTGAATCAGTCTCTGGTGTAAAAGTATAGCGTGGATGTCTACCACCCCATGAGGCCTGAGATGTATTGTACTCGAAGGAGACTGATAATGTCAAAAGTGCATGATCTACTGCTATCCCAACAGGCCTGGGCCCCATTGTAAAATCCTGAATGTGAGAGATAAAGCTCCGATGTGTCTGAACATAGTCTACAATACCGGCTGCATGTCTGTGTGGAAAACAAGTAAAACCTGTAGATGATGGGAAGGTCGGTAAGCCATTCAGTATGGCTAAACTGTGAGTAGTCGTCATCTCCCTGAGGTATCTCCCATACTCTGTATGCTCTCTGTCGTGTGAGCATCTCTCAAGCCCCATCTTCTCTGGCTCTAGCTCTTTGAGCATCTCCTCTGAGGTGTCATAGAAAACTGTTTGTGAACTACCTGTACGGGCATTGAAATCCCCCAATAGTATGATGTCTCCATCCCTAGAGGACTCCCAAATATCATCATCAAGTACAGAGGAAGGAGATTGTCCTCTAGGTGAAGCATATGTTGAAGTGCTGGGAGGAAAATAGCACATGGCGATGTACAAGAAACGTCGAGTCTCTACCCTTGACCTCACCCACATGTATCTGGCCTCATCATCTCTCCAAACTATGTGCAGTAGTGGCTTGAGCTCCTCTCTGAAAAGAATTGCTACACCTCCTGATCCTCTAGTCCCAAGCTTAGATCTGGTGCATGTCCGGCAAGCTATCTCCCATCTGCATCCTAATACATGCAGCATCAACTGTCCTGGAGCCTGATGAGTCTCTGAGTAGAAAACAATCTCTCTGTCTTTGAAGCTGTCCTCAAAGGACCCCACATCAAGTCTATACGAACCATTACAGTTCCAAATCGCCATCCTAAGAGTGGTCCCATAGGTCTCGCACCATCATGTCGAGCAGCGCTCAGTAATCACTACTCGCGCGTCTCTGTAAAAGGCTAACTTTCCCTTCTCCCTTGCTGCTATAATCTCCGACATGTCCTCTCTCATATATGCAAGCTGTGAGAGGGTAAAGTCATCTCCTAAAAAGATACTTGTTTTCTTGAGGGTTGGCCTCTTCTTTAAAAAGTCTTTCTTTTCTTCCATGGAGGGAAAGCGCAAAATGAGAGCCCGTTCTTTTGAACTCTCCCCATTACCTTCATTCTTCTTGCCCACTCTCCAAGCTTGTGTGTGAGAGGGCTTCTCCACCCCCGTCATTGACCTGAGGCTCTTCACCTCTTGGTCCACCTTATTTGAATCTTTTAGGCAGGTCACTCTCACGTGTAGAGCGCGTACCCTTCTTCATTGTTCCTCTACAAGTGTCTTGTTGATGATGTCGGGTGTAGCCGGAATGTCCTTGCCCTTCCCCTTCTTGACAACTTCAATCCACTTTTCAGCCTCTTCCACCTTCTTTTGTGTTTTGGAGAGAACCTCCACCCATGAGGTCTTCTTTTCTCCTTCCTCCTTTATCTCTTTGACTTGCGCTCGTATAATATTCAGCTCATCTATCATTGATGGCTGAATTTCTCCATCTTCAAGGCGTCCTCTCTCTTTAGTTTCGGCAAGTTCCTTCCGAAGGGCTGAGATGTTACCTTTTAGAGCTTGAATTTCAGCCGGGAACTCTTTGCGCTCTAGTTCCCTCGCCTCTTCCTCCCTCTTTTTCCATTCAAGAAGTGAGCTCTTCTCTTTCTTCCACTCATCCATGTGAACTTTGCATTCTTTCAACTCTCTTTCAATGGCTGCCATCCTCTTGCTTGTGACCATGAAGAGCGCCACCATCTTTCTTGCTTGTTTGTTTCACTTCCAAGCTTAAGCTCGCGATTCTATTTGGCACCAAACAGTACACACGTTGTTATATCAGAGGCTCTTTGAGGAACGTTTGCAGCAAACACTCATCAAAGATTGGCGATGGCTGAAACAAAAGGTATGTCCATGTGCGCGTGCGAGACCTCACACCATTAGGCGCTACTCGCGAGGAAATGAATAGCGGGGAAGAGGAGAGCAAGAGGACACCCTGGCTTCAAATCCGCTTGAAACAGACCTGCTCCCCCTGCATGTACGAGCTCCACCTGCTGCAACCCCCAGTGACGACCTTCTGTACCAGTTGTTCCTGTAGTTTTGTCTTTCCTATGCGGGCCTGCCTAGGGTTTCTGCTCTCTGCCCTGTACCCCCTGTAGCAGCACGATCGGATCTGCTGCTCGTGACCTGCTGGAGGGCAGCTCGCTACACCATCAGCAGGAGTTCGCACACAGAGAGAGTGAGTGTGGCGTGAGCCCTCTGTGGCGCGAGCCCTCTACCTACCTGTGAGTTTCTGCACATGCACGAGCCTTCTGCCTGCACGTGGTTGGACGTGAATCTGCTCCTGCGCGATTCAGTAACCTTGTGGCCATAGTTACCCGAAACGCGGAACGAGAACGGCGATGGGATCCCTGCGGAACGGGGGAACGGCTAGGGGTCCGGAACGGGAACGGCACGGAACGGGAGGTATAAAAAACACCCAAATAGTGCATTTTTAGTTCCTTGTGTTTAAATACAAGGATTATTAGAGTGCTTTGACTCTAATACTCACAAAAAACTCGTTTTGAAGACCATTCAACCTTGCTATGACTAGATGATGATGTGAGAGAGAGAGAGAGAGAGAGAGGGAGAGACGAGAGAGAGAGAGAGAGAGAGAGAGGGAGAGGGAGAGATTTGAGAGAGTGGGAGGGAGAGGAAGAGAGCTTGAAGGCTTGAGCCTTGAGAGAGTGAGTCTTGAGAGGGAGAGATCTTGAGAGTGTGAGAGGGAGAGAGCTTGAGCCTTGAGGATTAGCTTGTGGAGAGAAAGGGGGAGGGGGGTGCATTTTATGAGTCCTTGAGGCCTTGCACACTTCAAAACAAAGCCCAAACATTTACTTCAATTTTTTCAATTTTTGCCAAATTTGTTTGTAGCCGTCAACGCCTTTCCAGGGGCATTCCGGAACGTTCCAGAACCGGTTTGCACTGGCCACCCGGAACGTCAAACGTTCCAGGACGTCTCGGAACGTTCGGGAAGGGAACTGCCCCCCGGAACGTCGGGACGGGGGCTAGGGGGCGTTCCCCGGTAACTCTGCTTGTGGCAGGTTTGCCTGCGTGGCAAGGTCTGCTCCAGCCTGTTCCATCTCAACACGTCTTGCTGCACACACACACAGAGACCACAAATGCTAGATGTAGGAAGAGGGCCATGACTACCATGACTATCAATATCAGATAGATAGTGGAAGTGTGTACCCCCCCTGCCCCTATAAATAGGTGCCCAAGGCGAGGTAGGGCCCACAACCCAACAAGAAATAATATATGGAAATATATGAGGGCGCCCCGGACAAAAGTGGGCGGCCGGCCCCAAACTCCGGCGGTCCGACCAGGTACAACCTAGACTATGGGTGGCCAACCCGAAGACATACTAGCCGTACAAGTATGCCCTAGACCTATATGAAGCAACAGAGTAGTGTAAGTCTAACACCCCTTCTCAGCACTGATGTTGAACAAACCGCAAGAAGTCGAAGATGTCTCCTGCCATGTCTACAGAAGGACAATACTTATAACAAACTGCTGATGTGTCAAAGCCTAAAGAATGGAGCCAACTTACAAATGCCGGCCGAGGGCCTAAACCCTAAGAAGAGCAATTAATAGAAGAAGTCCTACCAACTTATAGGGACCCCGTTTGATGGGGCCCCAAGTGACAAAGGATTAAAATAAAGCAGGACCTCCGCACACACACAAAAACTGATGACGTGGTAGATTTCCAAAAATTGCACTAACATGATGACGTGGCAAGCTGTATGGATTTCTGCGTTTTGCGCTGGCTGATGACATGGCAGGTTGTACAGATTTCCGTAAATTGCCCTAGCAGCTTTTTGGCTTTGCTTTTGGACCAGAAGCTTTTGAGTTTTAAAGGCTTTTTACTGTAACTGCTTTTCAGGCCAAGGGCCTTTAAATATGAGGCTAGGGCTCATTCTCTGGCATGCTTCCTGGAGAAGGTGCACAGTCTGGAGTACCGGCTTGTACTGTGTTGATGCAATATAAAGAAATACCGAAAGGGGCACCAAGGTTTGGGACCAATACTCTCTGGGGTGGAATTCCACCATTTCGTGTCGCGTGTCGTCTCTCTCTTTCAGTTCAGTTGTTATTGAAGTGTTAAAAGTCTGTTCAATCTGTTCTTTTCTATTGGCACGTGGTGCGCGCCTTGTGGCAATACTCCATGAGTGTAACAGCAGTCTGGGGTGTCCCAACCGCCAAGAAATATCCATGGTGAGATGCCGTCACGAGCAATGTAGCAAACTATTGTACTCTGTCGATACAGGGTGAAGATACTACGTAAAGGTCCCGAACTGAGTGTGAAAACAACTCCTTGTCGTAAAAGAAGTGCCAATAGACCTGCAAGTGTCTTGCCCAATAGGATCTGTGGTGTCTGTAGTCAAACCGTCTGGAGAAAATGGAGAAGCCCTAAACCGTCATGAGAATGACCGGAAGCCTGTCAATGCATGAACCTGTAACACAGTGTGGTCAGGTGGCTAAGCTGTGTAAAACTCCAAGAAGGCCAGATGTAGTAATCTGCGCCGTAAACGTCCTCCGAATCAAGGGAAGCCAGACTAAACTATCTGCACTGTAGATACTAGAAGCTACTACAAGCTGCAGCAATCATCGATAGACCACACGGACCACCATCGGATGGTGTCCTTTCAGTAGGTAGGGTAATCCTAGATGAGGGGAAAGCCAAACTCAACAGTCTGCACTGTGAAGGGTCTCTGAGAAGAGGTGTGGTCAGACGAAGCTGTCTGCACCGTAATCATCCTGTATGACAAAGGAAAGCCAGACTTAGCAGTCTACGTTGTGAAGATCCTCTGAGAAGAAGAAAGGCCAGACCAATCTGTCTGCGCCGTCTTGCCTGTAACTCCTGCCTCTAATCCTCTGGTGTCAACCAAAACAGATTCCATGCCAACAATGCCACCAGATCGCATCTCGATGTGGCACTCAATGTGAATGAGCTAGGAGTGGCCTGTTGCCCAGGTCGGGGGATAAGTTTGTTACCGAGGAAGAGTGTAAGCAACTTTGAAGGTAGCAATCCAAATGATCAGGAGTGTAGAAGAGCAACTGCACTACCATCCAAGCCAAGCTCCGGGTGACTCCGGATGCAGTCGCGGGATGCTTGATCTCCCACATCTCGCGGGTAAACTCTCCAAGAGAGTCTAAAGAATTGACGTCCCACTCCAGTCTGTAGATCCAAGCAATAAACATGTCCAAGAAGAGATCCAAGATCCTCTCCCTAAGTCCATGTAGATGCTCATGTGTAAGCAAGTGACCTGACGTGTCAGAGGTCAAGTTGTAAGTGTTTGTCCACCCAAGATGGTGGTGTCTTTTCTGGGAATGTCGGAATCCCATATGCCATGAGCATGGCCATATCTCGTTTGAACTCCTCTGATGAGTGCATAGGTGTGTCCATAGCAAACCACAAGTCACCCCCCCCCCCCCCCCCCCCCCCCCCTCTAGAGTGCGCAACCGCCGAATGATGGCTGGAATGAATGGATCTCCCAAGGATCGTACGCCCGTTGATGATCAAGCCGATGTCGAAGATACCGTGTACTGGAACATTCACAGAGAGGCCGCATGGACCACCATCGGATGGTGGCCTGGCAGGAGGTAACTTCATCCTCTGTTGAAAACACAAACCATGTGGCTGCTGTCCACCCAAAAACACAACTGCGAGGTGATGAGAACATTGCTGTCCAGAGATTTTCAGCGTGCTCGTACGCTCCCGGCAAGGTTCGGAGCAGTGCAGAGCGTGTAGGGAGGGTTTATCTCTGTGTGCACAGCCGTCGGAGGGCTGAAAACAGAGAAAAAAACAGCAGGTATGTATGGCTGAAATCTGATGAAGACGGAGAGGATACTCGCCAGCAATGCACCAAATGCAAAGCCGGGAAGGTGGTGGGGAGATCCAGGGTTCAGAAGCTGAGCGCTGCCCTCCTGCTACAAAAACACAGGTCAATTTGCAGCCCGCTTTTGCTGCACTTTTTGGCACCAAAAACCTTCTGTTTGCTGAAAAAACAAAGGCTTGATGGGTACCCTAGGTACCCAGCAACTTGTGGAAGGTGTCAATGACACAAAGTGACCAATAAAACCGCAGAAAATGGGCTGAAAACTCAAAAACGCAGATGAAGGTCAAAATTGCAAATGGATCTGGAGGGGTTTTCCATGACAAAGATGTCCGGAAATGGTAGAGCTAGCAGGGAAATCAGCAGATCTCATTTTTGTTGCAAAAAACGCAGGTTGAGGTGAGATCCTCCGCAACAAAAAATGGCTCCCGTTTTTGCGCTTGCCTGGCTGATGTAAAAACACTGGCAGATCTGGCTCCAGTTGCAAAACGCTGGCAGAATTTGCATGAAAACGCTGGTTATGCTAATCTTGGGAGGAGAACGTGATGCGATGATGCGCCCTTGGATCATCGAGAGCCTAAAGCTGCTGATACCATGTGCCATGGCGACTGATACCATGTGAGAGTGCACGTGTGCGGAAGAGAGAGAGAGAGAGAGAGAGAGAGAGAGAGAGAGAGAGACCACAAACGCTAGATGTAGGAAGAGGGGGCAATCAACCCCCCATGACTACCATGAGCTGAAGACCCTCAGTACAATCAGTATCAGATAGATAGTGGAAGTGGGTACCCCCCTGGCCCTATAAATAGGTGCCCAAGGGGAGGTAGGGCAAAGCCTAGAAAAAATCCCCCACGACCCAACAAGAAAATGATAAATGGAAATGTATGAGGGCGCCCGGACAAAAGTGGGAGGCCGGCCCCAAACTCAGGCGGCCGGACCAGGTACAACCTAGACTACAGGTGGCCAGCTCGGCGACATACTAGCCATACAAGTATGCCCTAGACCTATGTGAAGCAACAGAGTGGTGTAAGTCTAACAATGAACACGATGATCATAATATGGAAGGGGCTGGTCAACCTCAATTGAAAGCACAGGCCAAGGTGAAGGCGACCAAAGCATTTGGCAATAAGAAGGGTTTTGAGGCAGCAGATGCAGCAACAATAGATGCCACCCTACCTGGGCTTTTGGGCCAGAAACTCGTTTTCTCAATATGGCGGCCAAGAGTCAGCTTTGGATGCCACAAGGGAGATTCGGTCCCTATGGAGAAGGTGGCTTTGGACCATATGGAGTAGGGGAAGATGCTTTTCTTACCTTGGAGCTTCGATAATGCTGCCCCTTGAGAAGGCAACATCAAATTTCCGGATAAAAGCAAGTGCTTTCTTCTGACCTTGAGGTCCTTAAAAAGAGTCAAAATGGACGTTTTGGCTCCCTTCTTTGTAATTCCTTTGAAGGTAGCTAATTATAAGTATTAGGCCTTAGAAATGTGTTGCCGTTAGTGTCAATAGCCATGCTGAAGAGTTGAGGCAACCCCTTCCATATATACCACCGATCCCACCTTGTTGAATTTGCTAACTAGGCATCGTGCCATACATCCCTCACATAAAGCCAGACATCCTTCTCAAAGGGAATCCCCTACAATGATTGACCCTATTGTTTCATGGACAGCCACAGATGACTTGGGTGAAATTCCAAGAGTTGTTTGCTTCCTTGTGGTTGACATCAGCATATGACACAGATATCTTGACTGCCTGTTCCATTTGACATTCAAGAAGCCTAGATTCTTACACTGACGTTTCCTAAACTGAGAGTCCACTACGACTTTCTTCTTGCAGTGCCAGGGCATCCTCAAGAGAACATCAAAGCTCTTCAAAGGCACGGTATGAAAATCTTGTCAAATATACCTTTGAACATGCAACCGGAGTTTGCTAGTCAAAGGTGTCACTGCAACCTCATGCCCTGGTGCCACTAGAGTTGCATCCATTTGTGGCCCAGGCATGACTCTCAACTTTTTCGCCATCTCTAGTTAAATGAAGTTGGCCTTGGCGTCATTGTCGAAGAAAACAGTGCCTTTTGATCTCTTCATTTGCCCCACGCGCTACAGAGCTCTGTAGATTCAAAAACGTGCTGCATCCGTAAAAGTTTTGACACCAGCTTTTTCTGTCTTTGCTTTGTTTTTCCTCTTTGTCAGAAATGTAGCCTTGTTCCCCACATGCGTAATGCTTGCCGTGCTTGTACCATTGCAGCTTCTGCTCAGTTGAAATCTGTGGCTCGCTATGGCCTAGTTTTCTCTTGATGAACATCTTTGTCTTCTTCTTGTCTTTCTTTTGCTCCTTGCCCTTTGACTTCCCATTTGATTCCTCATTGCCAACTCCCTTGTGAGCAAGGCATAACTGTCATGTGCATAGGCCATCATCCCATGTATGCTGAAGCTTTCTGCTTCAGGGAATACCTATTCTACTCAAGAGGCAACACACAATAGAGATGAATTTGGTAAGAAGCCACTGGAACAAAAGTGTCCAGAACTTTTGGTTGCAAGACGTTCCCTAATGAGTATGGTGGATGATATTGTTTGCAATTTAATTTCCCAATAACATTAAACAAGTAGTATACCATAATGAGAGAGGAGAAAAGGTCGGGAAAGATAGAAAGAAGGCGACAGACCTTAGATGCACATGCTTCTGCTTCTGCCAATGTCTTTCTTAGAGCTCTCGTAACCTCTGGATTACATGCTGAAATTCAGCACACAACATAAATTTGTCAATATACCTAGATACAGCATCCGAAAGTCAAGTATTAGGTAGAAAAAAGAAAGAAACAAAACCTGACAATCACATAAGAATCCAAATATCTAAGAAAAACTCAATCATGAATGTCTAAGTGTGTGCGTGTGTGATGTGTGCACGTGAGAGAAAGAGAGTGATGTGTGTGTGTGTGTGTGCGTGCGCGCGCGCGCGCCTGGGAAGGTCAGCAACCCGCTACTGAAGTGGTTATTCCAGTTCAACAGTTGATGGATCCGGTTGCACAGTATGCGTTGAATGTAGTTATTTTGTTTTTCCCTGGCAAGATGCCCTCAACACAAGATGTAGGTCAATGGGTTGACTTTCTGTTGACAAGACAAGCAGTCCGAGGGGTGTATTTTGGTGCCCGTGGGTTTTATGAGGTGCTACTGGAAGACATGGATGCTCGTTCGTGTTTGTTGGAAATGTCACCTTTGTTTTTCAACATGCAAATGACACATGTTCTGCCATGGGCACTTACTAAAAATTATCAGAGTTTGATACGACACAGGTGCCCGGTTTGGGTGGAAACAGTCGGATTTCCGCAGACTTGGAACCGCGGACTTGGAAGCATTTCTTACCTCTTCTGGCTGCGCAACTAGGCAAAGTGATTTGCCCCCCAAACGTGAATACTAATTCTTGTGTGTTGTGGGATACAGATAAGCCGACGCGGTCAAGAATTACGGTTGACTCTAGTGATCCAATGGTAGGCAAAAGGCCATTTAAACTCAAATGGGGAAAGTTTGCAGAGCATGTTTTAGCTGTGGCAAATTTGGCCATATGCAGTCTAAATGCCAGGAGTCTTTGTTCAAATTGCCACCATCTATTGTTCCTATGATTCGCCCTCGTGTTGCTTCTCCCTCCTCTTCGTCCGTGAAGCCGAAGATGGGGGATTCTAATGGAAGCATGCAAGCCAAACAAGGTAAAGACTCGATTAAGAGCTTGGCTAATGCGCAACCTGCTGCAAAGGCTGATACCAAAGGTAAAGCCAAACTGCCAAATTCCACTGATGGTTGGTAAACTCCCAAGAAGATTGCAAAACCTCGTGTTTCGCCTGTCTCAAGTAATTATGTACCTACTTTGGATGGGAGAGGTGGTGGAACCTCTACATCTGCATCATATGATCATAAGTCGCTAGTTGAAGCGTGGGATAGAGTGGTTCATTCATACAAAGACGCTTTGCTTGGGTCGAAATCTGCGTCGTTGTCGATGTATCAAAATCCCCTACAAGGAACACATATGGAATCCGCTTTATTAAATGTTAGGATGGAGACGGATGTGCCTATGGGAAATCCTACTTGATGATTGTGCCTCATGGTTCTCTTGTAAATATTGTACAGGTGCATTCTCCTCTTAGATGTTTTACGTATAATGTGCGTGGATTGTGCAACCATGACAAGTGGAAGCTGATCTCGCACTATGTACATACAAATAAAGCAAATACAGTGGTATTACAGGAGCATAATCAACACGACTTTGTTGGTCAATCATCGTATTATGCGGGATTTTGGATTTCTTATGCTGGTACAAGCTCTTTTTCGGGAGTTTTAATGACGGTGCGTCATGAATTGCAGCCGGTTTGGGCCCATAATGACCCGGCGGGGCGTTGGATGGTTGTTCAATGTCTCGTGCAAGGCAATATTCTGGAATTTGCTGGTATTTATGCTTATACTGCCTGTAACAGACTTGGACACTCCAAGTCAAGATTCTACCGCAACACAGCAGAGATTCACTTCAAAACAGTTCACAGTTCACAATTGATTCGACACGGCCCGGCGGGGTTCTGTGCCTAAAGATATTGGCCCCAAAGACTGGCGCCCCTTTCGGTATTTCTTTTTGTATTAAATCTGTGCTCAAAGTACAAGGGAGTGGGAGGGTCTCACTCTCAGACTCTGCGTCCAGATGCTCTGCAGAGTCGGAGCCCTGCCCACTTATTTATATGTTTACAAGGGGTGCTAAAAGCAGAGCCCCAAAAGCTTCAAAATCAAAAGCTTCATTTAAAAATAAAGCAAATAGCCCCAAAATCAGCATTGCATAGGATTTCTGCCCAGCTTTAGTGTAGAAAAAGCGTCCGTACAGCTGCCCGTAATTCACGAAAATCCGTACGCTCAACCACGTCACCCTGTCAGCACGTTTTGCGGCGGTATTTCTGGAAGGCCATACGGTGGCCAGCCAGCCGGGGTGGTATAGGTGTGTACTGTGGGGCAGCCACGTCATCAATTTGTGACATACCCCCCTCTTGAAAGCATTGTAATCACCTCGATTACGCCTGCAAAACAGACAAAGGCCATAAACTGCCTGTTAGTACCGACGCACTAGGAACAACACATCTAGCACATGTACCAATCGACAATCAGATCACAGGACATCACATGACAAATCACGTTCAAAATTCGGATCTCAAACCATGATTAATCAGCAACGTATTTAGCAATCGCATCCAGATCCACTCGGGACCTCATAGATGCCCGATTAACTAATCCTTATTGCAATCACGTCTATCGAGACCTTTCAAACCAAAAAGGCTGCAGTCATTTCGTCTATCAATTCCTGCACATAGACAAGTCAAGAACAAATCCCTATCATATTATCGGGAATTCCAGTTCATAAAGTCATACAGCAGAATACTGTAAGCTCACAGAATCCCTGAAACTCAAAAGAGACATCGATGACTTTGGTATCAAAAATCGGGACAATCTGTTGACAAAGGAGCGGAGCGACTCCCCTCTCGTGCATACCCACTGCACCAAATTCCGCTCTGCTGAGTTCGGGGTTCAATTTTGGAATAGACTATGCTAAACCAAATGCTTCAAGATAAAGGTTCACAATCTGAGGAGTATCTGCCAGGTCCTCCTGCTCCATCCACTTCGCATCCAATGTAGGATAGTTCTTGAATTTAACCAAGAACCGCCTTATCATTGTACCTTTTACCTTTCTATCTTTATGTGCCAAAATCTGTTCTGGAACGAGTATCTCCTCGTTTTCCTCCACTTCGGGTTGCTCATCAGGCTCCCCATCATCGGGCACATCGCCTTCAAAAGGCTTCAAGAGACTCACATGAAAAGCATTGTGAATCCTCCAAGTATCGGGCAGCTTCAGTCTAAAGGAGACATCATTTATCTTTTCAGAAATCTGGAAAGGTCCATAGTATCTCATGCTAAGCTTTGGAAAAAGCCGCTCCTTTCCCTTTTTCTTTCTCAGGCATGCCTTCTTAAAACATAAGAGCACCCAATCGTTCTTCTTTATGCTTTTTGTGTCTTTCTTGAGATTTTTGCAAAGCCTCCCGGACCTTGGCAAAAGCCGTGTCCAAGTCCCGCGTGTACTCGTCGGCTTCAAAAATCTTATCTTTCGTGCTTAGGAAGGGTGGAACCTTCGTAGCACCATCAATAATCTCAAATGGCGCCTTCCCCGTCAAAGAGTGTATCGTGTTATTATAGGCAAATTCCACCAAAGATAAATACTTTTCCCATTGAGTCTTCTGATCTGAGATGTAAGACTTCAATAAGTCTAGTACAACTGAATTAGCAATCTCTGATTGCCCGTCAGTCTGCGGGTGGAATGATGACGAGAACTGCAACCACGTGCAAATGTTCTCCCAAATAGCCTTCCCCTCGGATCATTACTCACGAGAATTGGTTGAAGCTCATGCAGAACTAATATCATTACTCCGGAGTAATCATGCAAACCAACATACGCAATCCAATAACCCGCAAAATAGGAGCACTAGCCCGCAAACTCGTGATGATTATGTTCTTGCAAAACTACTATATCAGCCCTACATGTATTTACATAGTGCTAGGTTAATCACCATTTATCACGGTTACATAACCCACACACATTTAACGAGATGCATTTGATGTGATCAAGCATGAGAGATCATATGTACAAAGGCAACGAAACAAGAGGAACTATGTAGACGTGCCCATGTAACCCACACACATTTAACTAGATGCATTTGATGTGATCAAGCATGAGAGATCATATGTACAAACGCAACAAAACAGGAGGAACTATGTAGACGTGCCCATGTGCACGTCTTCTTCTACCACATTTGTGCAAGAGCCAATGCGTTGAGTCAATGCATAACAGGTTTCTGCGGGATTCAAATGTGGGGTAGAAGTCTCACCAATGAGTACATCTTTATAAGAGTGCATTGCTTCTTCCCATGCATCCATCAACTTTCGATTGTTGTTACATGGAAGTTGCTTGAACGATACATTCATATTTGTATTTACAGGTGGAACATAATTACAAGAAGAGGGACGAGTGTGAACCCTCACCATCTTTTTGGGTACCACCCAAGCAGCAGACTCGCTAGACCCCACATTTTTACCCTTCACAGCATTGCCATTACCCGGAGCTGTAGACTGCGAAGGCTTGGCTTTCCCTTTTTCCACATTAGGAGTTACATTAACAACCAAGCTTCCATTTTGCTTAGCCTCCCCAAGAGGTTTGCCAGTAGAAACAGCAGTAGGTTATGGGACTGCAGAAGGAGATGGTTGCAAAACTGGCTCAAGACATTCACTGCATATGCCCAAATTTTCCACTTCAAAAACATGAATTTGCAAACTTGCCCCATTTAAGTTTAAATGGGTGCTTATCCACCCACGGATCCTCTGAATGAACCATGATGTCTTCCAGTGTAGTTCTGTTAGTGTCCCACAAAATACAGAACCTGTTGGTATTCGCATCCAGTTTCGGGGAACAGACCACCTTCCCGCGTTGCGCAGCCAACAGTGGTAGAAAGTGTCTCCATGTGCGGGGGAAATCCACTATTTACACCCACACCAGACATTTGTGGCGAATAAGACTTTGATAGTCCTTGGTCAATGCCCACGACAGGACATGAGTCATCTGCGTACCAAAAAACAATGGAGACATTCCCAAGAGCAAGTTTTTAGCATCAGTATCCGCCAAAAGGACTTCATAAAATCCTCGGGCACCAAAGTAAACCCCCTGGATAGTTTGACGTTTGAGCAAAAAATCAACCCATTGCCCAACATCCTGTGTAGTAGGCATCTTTCCCGGGAAAAACAAAATGACTGCATTCATGGCATATTGCACAACCGGATCCATGAGTTCTTGCACAAGAAACGAAGTTCGAGAGGGGGAGGTGGAGCCTTCCAAGCTTTCCAAGCTTCTTCAAAGTCTTCATATAAACAAGCCTTGATCTGGACGAAACCTCCGAGAAGCTTCCCATGGCTTTCCGACGCTTAAACACACACAAGAATCGAACATACAGTAAAAACACTTTACTGAAGGAGCAAACCTCCAAGAAACCAAGCATTGCCAAAAATCCCTATAACACTAGCTCTATAGAGAGGCCGCAAAAATTACATGTATCCACAACCGATGAACATGCAACTGTAAATTTCCCTAGCTGGACAAAGTCCTTCGAACTTAGAACTCTGCCTGTACTGTGACTACCTGCAGGTATGCAGACCCACCACACCTATACACACACACCCCCACAAACGCGCACACACACACGCTCGCTGGCTGTAGCAACAGTCTGCGCAGGTCGCAGAGGTGAAACCAGGCGCACAGCAGAACGTAGGGTCTTTTGTAGGCGATAGGGAGCACGCGCTGATGAGATGAGTACTTTGCTGGAGGTCGCGCAGGTTATCTCTGCACAAGCACACACGCGAGCGCACGCGCACACTTTTTTTTTGGTAATGTCAGATTGAATTACCAATGGGAAACCTCTAGACGAGGAAAATCCATCAAAAACACTACAACAGGAAATGAGAAACAGTCAAAGTAGAGCTCGTAATGGCTAACAAGAATCTCGTCCAAGTCATAGGCCGCTCGAAGAGACTGTAGAAGAGATGTCTTGAAGAGTCCACTCGCATCTGCTGAAACATGAGGGAATTACGTGCTCTCCACACTGTCCAAAGCGCCCAGAATCCGACCCATCCAAAAAAGTATGCATACCCGATCAATGGCAAAAGTACTTCAAAGATCCAAAAAGATCTACCGAAATACCTGCTAGGAAAACGTGTGTGAAGAGCCGTAGAGATGCAGTCCACAAATTGTAGCATATGAGAACAAGACCACAGTAAATGTGGAATGGTCTCGACTACCGCACTGCATCGAACACATCGTGAAGAGGTCAATCTTCTAGATCGTAGAAATTTGCCAATCGAGAGAACCCCAACGATGCATCTCCACATAAACAGTCTCTCCTTGAGAGGCAATTTTGCATGCCACACTTTCATGATTTTACTCTGCCATCATGTAACACTCTTGTTCATATTCCATACGTTATTACAGTGTTCGTAGATCCAGGAGAACGACTGCAAATGGCACTACACTTTCTTTGCAGAAATCAAAGAGGCCGAAGAACCAATGTAGCGTCAATCGCAAATTGGTGTTTCCATAACCAGGGTGGAACAGGAGATATGGAGTCAACCAGATTTTTAATGGTGTCTCACATGCGCCAATAGTGCATCCTAAGCCCAAAGGTAAGAGCAGCCTGTCTGAATGAGAGCACCTTTCCATCAGCGTCCATCACATCAATTATGTTGTCAATACCTTTTTGTGAGAGAAAATAAGCCTGTCTAGGAGAGCGTTGAACAAGAGTTTGATCAAAAACGCGACTCTATTGTAAACTTTCTAATCGAAGTGAGTTTTCACAAGCATCATCTCCACCATGCCGCAACAATTCCCATGTGACTAATTTCCAATCCACTACAAGACTCGAAGCAAAGGGGCATCCAGGTATTGTGGCCTCAAACTTATCAAAAACCACATCCCAATATGACGACTGCCAATGGCCAAAAGCTGTTGTAGAAACCGCATGAGAGCATAAAAACGCAAACATTTGTGTCCAAGGCTGCTTTTGCTCAACCAACACCAACACCAAGTGGCCTTTCTTGCTATAACATGAAAACCCAAATGCAGAATATTCAGACCACCACAACGCTTCGGAGGACATAACTTAGCCATCGCAAGTAAATACAGACCCTTTTTTCTGAGAGGAAGTAGACCAAAAGTGCTCAAGTATCCGAGACATCAAGGCCCGAAGATGACAGGGTGGCCAATGCAACATAGGTAGGAAAAATTGCATGTATGCCACCAATAGAGACTGTATTATTCTGAGTCTTACATGTAGCAGCCAAGTGGATCATTACCAATAGTGTAATTTAGACCTCAATTTGTGATCAACCCAATTCAATAATTTTGCATTGTTGACCGACCAAGCCAACGGATATCCAAGATGTCTCACAATTTGATCAGGCTTGACTATCTCACCTGGCCATAATACCGAGTGCCAATCCATTTGATGCAACGGTAATAATTTCGATTTTCGGAAATTCACTGGCAAACCTGTAGCCAACCCATAAAAATGCAGTGCTTCCATGATGCATTGAACATCCTCCGGTCTATTTCTAGGCCAAAACATGGAGTCATCCGCATACGCTTGCGCCACAAAATGATCTCGAGATGGCAGATCCAATCCATGTAAACGCCCAGACGCGGTTAAGGAGTCCAAATACAACAATAGAATAGCATACAACATAACACTCAAAGGGAAACCTTGCCTAACCGATCTGCGAAGATCCCATAACCGAGTCAACTCCCCATCAAGAATTCCAGCAGATTGACTATTCTCATATAGAAAATAGACCACTCGGCACATTCTGGAACCAAAGCCCAAAGCCGTTATAATTTGAGCAATGAAGTCCCAATGAATAGTGTCAAATGCTTTCTCTATATCGACCTGCATGACAAGTACATTCTGTCCAGTATATTTCGCATACTCAATCCCAACAAAAGCATTAGCAATATTATCCACAATTTGACGACGAGGAATGAATCCATATTGAGCAGAATGTATGCCTGAGAACAGATAATCATTAATACGTGAACCTATCATTTTTGAAAACAATCTGTAAACCACCGGCATAAGCGTGATCGGACGCCAATGCGAGAAGTATTCACATAATGTTTGCTTGGGCAACAACTTCACCAATCCTTCTTTCCACGACTGCGGCAATGATTGTGTAGTCCATGCATGATTGATCATGAAAAGTAGAGGCTGTTTAAGGGACTCCCAAAAGCGAAGGAAAAATTCAATTGTAAGGCCGTCCAATCCAGGAGATTTCCAATGGTCAAGATGCAACAAACTATCATGCAGCTCAGCCTCAGTAAAACTAGCCTCAAGAGTAGCTGCATCATTCATCCTCAATATAGGATCCACATATGACAACAGTAGTTGTCTGGCTTGCAAAACCTCACTTAAGGAAGCCTCAGGCTTAGCAAAAACCCGTTGAAAATGATCCACCATGAAATCCGCCAATTGACTTTTATTGGCCGTCCATTGCCCACTATCGACCTTAACCCTTTTTATAGATACAGATAGCCTCGAATGATGCAAATGCTTAAAGGACTGCTTCGATGAACAATCTTTATCCATAAAAGCATATTGTCTTGATCTAACTTTCCATTTTTCAAGTTTCCTCCTGTTATTATGTATCAAAGAGGCTTTATCTCCACATAATTCGTCTTGTTCCGACTGAATAAGCTGTCTAGTGTCTACAAGACTTTTTAAAGCTTGACTAGTCACCTTATCTTCTTGCACTTTATCTCTCGACCGGTGCATCTCCACGAACCATAATCCTTTATATCCGCATGATAAAACGAAACCAAGCCACATCCACATCGATAAACATATGAGAGATAAGCAGAGGAATCACCGCTTCAATCAAGGATTGGAATGCCTTGTGCGAGAGATATGCGTTATTAATATGTAGCAATCGTTTAGTAGGAAGCGGGGAATCTGCATCCAATGCCTCAATATGGATCAAGAGCCAAAGAGGAAAATGATCAAATAGAGTAAAGGAATGATCAATCCTCATATCACATGCAAAACATATCATATTGCAGAGATCCTAGTACATACCACCGATCCAATCGTGCTCTATATTCCGAGCGAGCATTATGAGCAAACGTGTAGCCTCGCTCCGAAGAGTGAGTACTGGGCCACGGATCCAAAACACCAGTGTCACTGACCATAGCATCCCAGGAAGAACGTTCCAAGCTCAACATATGCGAATGGCCAGTTGTATTGTCTGTGTTTGCCGGTGCATTATTAAATCTCCGCACCAAAAAGCATGTGAACGCAAAGGATATTTAACCAAATCTTGCCAGAGATGAGATCTTTGTGCCGAGGTAGTCATAAACTGGTGACGTGGCTGCCCCACAATACACACACCGTCCCGGCTGGCTGCAGTGCCACGTGGCCACCGTACGGACTTCCGAAAATATTGCCACAAAACGCGCTGACAAGTTGACGTCGTTGAGCGTACGGATTTCCATGAATTACGAGCAATTGTACAAACGCTTTTTCTACACAAAAGCTGGGCAGAAATCCTACGCAATGCTGATTTTGGGGCTATTTGCTTTATTTTTAAATGAAGCTTTTGGGGCTCTGCTTTTAGCACCCCTTGTAAACATATAAATAAGTGGGCAGGGCTCCCACTCTGCAGAGCATCTGGACGCAGAGTCTAAGTTGAGACCCTCCCACTCCCTTGTACTTTGAGCACAGATTTAATACAAAAAGAAATACCGAAAAGGGCACCAGGGCGGAGATTGAAGAGATGAAGCGTCGACAATTGGTTAACGATGCGACAAAGATGATGATCAACATTGCGAAGGATCCCAAATTTGCAAAATTTTTGACGCAGACATCCTTCGACGAAGTGCACTCTCAGTGACGGAAAGCCATAGAACCACCCCTCAAACCGGCACTCAAGAAACCTTCTACTCCAAGGACGTTTACAAAGCAAGAATTAGAAGAGGTGGTTGATACATGGATTACCCAGATTTTTGACGCAACCAACAAAGCCAAAAAGCACGACAAAAAGTAGAAGAAAGGAACTGACTTCCCGGGTTATTTGGTCGTCAATCTGCTTTTGCCTCGGCAAAAAAGCTGAAAAAGCATGTGAGATTTGAAGGAGTATCCAATTCTTCTTCTTCTTCTTCTTCTTCTTCTTCTTCTTCTTCTTCTGACAGTTCTTCTAGCTCTTCTGACTCAAGCGAAGAAGACAGAAAAGGCAAAAAGCAAACCTTCGGAAAGGGCAAGAAAAAGGCGAAGAAGACTAAGTTTCGCCCAGTTTCTAAGAGTTCTATAGAGGACTCGTCTTCAGATAGTTCGGACTCCGATGATCACAGATTTTATGCAAAGAAGAAGAATTTCTATAAACCAGTATGACTTTCTGGAGGATAAAAGCAAGAAAGTTCGAGAATTTAAAGAAGGTGGACAATCAATTAAATTTGACGCGTTTTCTGGATTTCTAGATGCTTTGAGGGCTTTGGCGTTCATACAGCAGTTTGACATAGCTTTCTCTGGAGGGCTTTACTCAGAGCACTCCAAGATTCGGAGGGCTACCTCTTACTTCAAGGGAAATGCTCAAACTTGGTGGTCCACTCTTCTATTGAACAAGAAAGCGCCAGTTAAATGGCTGAAATTTAAGAGGCTTTTTATTTCTTCTTGGTTGACTCGGGAGTATGAACGCGACAGACGAACTGCTTGGAACCATCTTCGGATGGCCAAGAAAGATACCTTGGACGCATATTGCGAGAGATTTTGGAGCTCTTTTCTACCCGCTTCTTCATTTAAGAAGATCTCGTTTAAAGAAGAGATTGAGCGGTTTACCTTGGGACTTCCTACGGAGATCCGAGATCATTGCTTAGAGCAAAAGTAAGATTCTATTCAAGAACTGATGAGTCATGCGAAACGGGGCTTTGCCATTCACTCAGGCAGTTTGACCTACAGATGAGATCATGATGCAGAAAACAAAACAGACTTCTAAAAATGAAAGTAGAAAGAAGAAGAGCCCCCAAGATCAAAAAGATAAGGATGCACAACCCAGGCTCACTCCGCGGGAGAGAGCCAACTACATTAAAGAGGGGAAGTGTTTTGGGTGCGGGGAACAAGGACACATCTCTGCGAAGTGTCGTAAAAAGGCACAAAAAGAACAGGATGAAGCAGCTGAGGAACATGAACGGAAAGGCAAGATGAAAGCAGGACTGGTTCCAGATTGCATGGGTACTGACTTTAGCACGATTGATAAGAGTACAGAACTTTGCCGAGCTTGGGGCAAAGTGAGAGATTAAGAAGCCCTAATTTTCTTTGATAGAGGAGCCAAGGCCAACTTCATTTCACCTGAATTGGTGGCGCGGCTCGAGATTACACCCGATCGGATGGGACCACTAGCAGAGGCAGTTCTAGCGGCATCCGGCAGGGACGTAGCCATTACACCTGTCACTGGCAAACTTCGGTTGCATTGTCAGCGGTATTTGGGGCACGAGGACTTCTACATAATGCCCTTGGAAGGTTGTAATGTCATCCTGGGAAATCCCTGGTACCATAAGAACAACGTCGTGATCGACTATCAGGCGAAAAAAGCAACTTTGACTTCAGAAAAGGGCCGAACCATTGTACTTGATGTAAAACTTAAGGGCGAGTCTGTCCCTATTGTATCGGCTTCGGCCGTTTCAAAATTAATGAAATCCAATCTGTTTGTTTACTCGATCTTTTTTGAAAGAGTTGAATGATGATCATAGGACAAATATGTATGATCTAGAAAAAGAATGTCAAGATCTTCTCCACACTCATGCCGATTGCTTTTCTGAGGGCTTGCCAGGCGAGTTGCCACCAACTCGTCCTGAGGATCATACCATTGATCTGATACCTGGAAGCAGACCACCAAACCGGACACTTTACCGTGTGAGCCGAGCTCAGAATGAAGAGATTATGAACCAAGTGAAAGACCTCTTGGAAAAGGGTCTTATCCAGCTGAGTACTTCACCTTACTGCTCTCCGGTGTGCTGTTGGTTTTGAAGAAAGAAGGATCTTGGAGAATATGCATTGACTATAGAGCTCTCAATAAAATCATCATCAAGAACAGATTTCCGATTCCCGGAATCGATGATATTCTAGACCGACTACAGGGATCCTTTTGTTTCAGCAGGATCAATTTGAAGAGCGGATATCATCAGATCCAAATCGCGCCGGAAGATGTCTACAAGACAGCTTTTCGGACGACTTTTGGTTTATTTGAGTTTTTGGTGATGCCTTTTGGCCTAATCAATGCTCCAGCGACATTTAACAGAAAGATGGACAGGATTTTTTGAGAGTACAGACTATTTGTTGGCACTTTCTTTGACGACATCATTGTTTTCTCCAAGGATGAGGCAGAACATAGAGAACATCTGCTACAGGTCTTTCAGGCATTACAAGATCACAAGTTGGTGATTAATGCAGAGAAAAGTGAATTTTTCCTACTCGAGATACACTTTTTGGGACACATTGTCTCAGCAGCAACAACAGGAGTGCAGATGGACCCAGCCAAGATAGAGACTATCCGTGATTGGTTCGATTTGAAGAATATCCATGGAGTTAGAAGCTTCTTGGGCTTATGTTCGTACTACCAGCGGTTCATTAGAAAGTCTGCAGAGGTTGCTTCCCCTTTGCATATCTTGACACAGAAAGGAGTCCCTTTCTCGTGGGGACCCTCAGAGTTGACTGCCTTTTAGACATTGAAAGAGAAATTGACTACAGGACCCGTTTTGACTTTGCCGGATTTCCAGAAGTCATTTGAAGTATATTGTGATGCTTGTGGTCGTAGTCTGGGTGCGGTCTTAAAGCAAGGCCATGTCATTGCCTACGAGAGCCGATTGTTCTCAAGGCCGGAATCGACAACACAGATATATGAGAGAGCTTTTGGCGGTTATCCATGCTCTTACTTAGTGGCGACATTACCTACTCGGAGCGGATTTTACGGTCTTCACAGATCATCAGAGTTTACGCTACTTCTTGTCACAAAAGCAGCTATCGGAAAAGCAAATGCGGTGGGCGAACAACTTGTCACAGTTTCACTTCCAGATTGTCCATGTGCAGGAACAGAAGAACTTGGTGGCAGATGCTGTCTCAGAAGCCATTGGTTCTGGCTATTTCCGCGATACATCATAGGAGCTTTGAGGATATGGTCAATCATTATGCCACAGATACATATTTTGCTGATATTTTCACTCGGATACGGAATGGGGAGGTAGTAGCGGGATATTCCATTCGGGAGGGCTACTTGATGAAGAAAACCATGTTGTGCGTTACACAGCCGTTGAGAGAAAAGGTTCTAACCGAATGCCACTGTCCGCCATTTACGGGTCACCGGGGCATTGCTACCACCTTGAAAGGTGTGGAGAAATACTTCTTTTGGCCGAGACTCAAGAAGGATGTTGACGATTTTGTACGCAGTTGCTCGGTATGCCAGAAGGTCAAGTTTGACAGGCATAAAGCACAGGGATTGTTATAGCCTTTACCCATACCCACTCGCCCCTGGGAAAGTATTGCAATGGATTCCATTTTTGATCTCCCAAGAACACAGAGTGGTCATGATGGTATCTGGACTGTTATTGACAAATTTAGCAAGCAAGCTCATTTCATTTCAGTGAAGGAAACAATCAAGCCGGATTGTGAAGCTTCGGCTAAGCAAGGCTCAGGAGTCTTACTCATGGCAGGCCAACAAGCATCATCAGGATGTTTCTATCAAGGAAGGGAATTGGGTGTATTTAAGAATCATGAAGCAACGTCTTAAGCAAGTTGGAAAGAAGTCTCCAAAGTTGTCTTTCAGAATGTACGGTCCATTTCCTATCATTAAAAAGATAAAAGAGGTTTCTATGAAATTGCAATTGCCTAACTCATGGTCAATGCACAACATTTTCCATGTTTTTTGGTTGAAAGTGTTTCAGGGAACACCTCCGAAGGACATTTCCGAAGAAGAAGAGCTGGAGATCATTGATGAAGCTGAAGTCATGGAGCCGGAGCAAGTGTTGCTGCATCAATTTCGCCATGGCTCAAAGAAGCAAGTCAAACAGTACTTTTTGAAGTTCAAGGATCGAGGAACCCACGAAGCAGCGTGGGTCGATGAAGAGTTTTTCAAAAATTATCTAGAGTTGTTGGCAGACTACAAGGAAGCCATGCAGCTCGGTACCAGTACCTCACTTTGAAAAGGAGGGGATGTCACGTGCACATCTAACCCTATGTGCATGTGGACAAGCTACTTCAGGTCCAAGGTTCAGGTCAGCTTAGTAAGTGTTCTTGCAACTTTGTGAGCCTGTGCGCAGGCCGTGCATATCCAGGCACTTAGAGTAGTTGCATATCCTTTGGTTGCACACAGCATGATCATCAGCATGACATTCAGTAACCATCATCAAGCATCATCAGCCCTAGCGCCAGGATTATCAGCATTCAGCGTTTGCAGATCAGCCTACGCCAGCGTTTGTAGATCAGCCTACACCAGCGTTTGCAGATCAGCCTGAACCATCGTTTTATATCAGCCTGTATCAACGTTTTCATCAGTGTTATCAGCAAACTGTGTCAGCCAGCAATAGCGTTTTTCAACAACCTGTTTTCAGCCAGGTAGTCCAGCGTTTTCAGCCCAGAACCGGCAGCGTTTTCAGCCTCTAAAGACAGCATTTTCAGCCATCAGTTGTCGCCTTCGCTTTGCCGTCGTCATCGACTTAGACCATCATTGCATCATAGCATCAAGAACTTTGCATCAACACCATTGTAGCAGATTTGTGCAATCAATAGCATAGACTTCTCTCGCCATCAAGAGGCGCCCTTGGAGGAGGGTTTGACAACAGTCTAGTGTCGTATTCTTCTCTCTCTCTCTCTCTCTCTCTCTCTCTCTCTCTCTCTCTCTCTCTCTCTCTCTCTCTCTCTCTCTCAGCACCTTCATTCACAATGTCAATCACTAAGTTCAACATTCATTTCCGCTGCACCTTACAATTCAGCAGAATACTCTCAGCACATCAGTATCCCTGAAGCCCAAAGGGAAATCAGTGACTCTATTCCGTCCAGGTAATCTGTGACAAAGGAGTGGAGTAACTCCCCTCTTGTGCAGTCCCGCCTTCACCAGATTCAACGCACTGATCTGTAGGAACTCTTGGAATAGCCACAGCTAGATCAAAAGCGTCGAGGTAAAGTTCCAAATCTGAGGAGTATCTGTTATGTCCTCCTCCTCCATCCATTTCGCATTCAATGCCGGATGGTTCTTAACTAAGAACCACTGTTCACTTTACCTTTCTCTTTCCTGTCTTGGAAAGCCAGTCTTACCTTTCTTCCAAAAAGTCTTATTTCATAAATTCATATAGCAAAATAATGCTAATTCATCCATAATGTTCTATCTAAAATCTGTTCTCCAACGAGTATCTCCTCGTCCTGCAGTATTCCCATTGTGTCAGTCATCCTTATTATTGTGCCTTGATGGGCCATCGTGCAGCGATATGTCCTTGTTGTCCACATTCAAAACACTTTCCTGCTTTGAAATATTCATCCCTCTAGTCTTCTGTCAGTCAAGGTCGTATATCTTTCTGTTCTTCTATCAATCGAGTTCGTGTATTTGTTTGTCGTCTGTTTCTGCTCTGACTTGTCGAAGGTTCATCTGGTGGGTAAGTCAAGTTACTCGAATGCATAGCGACTCCCCGCTTAGCATGTCCCATCAATTGTTTAATGGACTCTGACTGCTTCTCAAGGCAGTAGTCTCGAATTTCTTTGGGGAGTCCACAACAAAATCCCCAATCTGCTCCTTAAAACTGATCTTCTTGAAAAAAGAGGTCGGAAGGAAAGTATCCCAAAATCTTTCACAGTAATCATCCAAAGTGTCACCCTTGATCATCCGAAGGTAGTTCCAATCGGTTCTCACATCTGGTTCATACTCTTGAGTAAGCCATGAAGAAATAAAAGGTTTCTTAAATTTCAGTCACTCTGTCGGTGCTTCTTTTCTTAACAAAAGAGTGGACCAACATGTCCGTGCGTTGCCTTTCAAAAAGGATGTTGCCTGTCTAATCTTTGAGTGCTCTGTATAGCAGCCTCCTAAAAATGCTATATCAAACTGTTGGATAAAGGCTAGAGCCTTAGGAGCATCTCAAAACCATGAAAAGGTTTCAAACTTTAGTGCTTGTCCACCCTCTTTGAAGTCCTTAGCCTTCTTGCCTTGTCGCCGAGAAAATCATACTGATTGGCTCTGTAAAAGTGATTGTCTGCTCATCGTTTCTTTCCCTTTCTGTCCTCATGACTTGAGTCAGAAAAGGATGAGCTTTTACTTACGGAAGGGAGAGCCTTCCGCTTCTTTAGTGAGAGAGTGCAATGGACACAACAAAGTGAATGGACACTGTGAATAGAAGTGAATGACACTGAGAGATAGAGAAGAGAATACGACACCCGAATGTTGTCAAAACCCTCCTCCGAAGGCCCCACTCTCTATGGCGAGAGCGGTCTACTTATGATTGCACAAATCTCTACAATGCTTGGACTTGCGGACGATGTCGACCACGATGAGGACGACGACGAGACGGGCTGAAATCTGAGAATGCTAAGGGCTGAAATCTGCAAATCTTGTATCTGTTGAATTGTGACTCTATGTCGGTGACGATGTCGATGACGACGATGCGACGACAACGCGCTGAAAACGCAGATGCTGAAATCTACGTTTCCGGGCTGAATCTGCAAACTACGTGGGATCTGACCGTGCGGCGAGGGTCTGCTGCGGGAAGGTGGGATTTGCGAGGTTCGGGACTTCTTCTACGAGTGCTAAAGGCTGAAAACTGAAAACGTTGATGCTTCTGCTGATTCCGTTGCGGAGGAACTGCAAAATGCTAGGTGCTCTGCTGTCCCAAAAACGCTAGGGCTGAAATTGGTCCTGCTGCTGCTGGTTGTTCTGCAAATGCAAAACGCCAGGCTGATCTACTATGTCGTGATGATGCCGGGCTGTTTTGCTGAACAAAACCGCCAAGGCTGGTCTACTGATGCAAAAACGCTAGTGTAGCTGCTGTGAGGCAAAAACGCTAGGGATCTTAGGGGTTCTGCGGAGAAGTTGCCTGTTGAGCGAGTGCTCCTGCTCCTGCTGCCCCTTCTGCCAAAAAGTGCTAGCTCTGGTTTGCTTATATATTATCTTAGCAAAATTTCCCTACCTACTTTTCAACAAAAGTCAATAAATAAGTGAAAAATGTCAAAAATAGGGAAAAGTGGGTTTAATGCACTGGAAAATTCCCCTGATGGATTCTGATGGGAATGCTTATGATCATGCTGTGTGCAACCGGAGGATATGCATCTAATCTAAGTGTCTGGACATGCACGGTCTGCGAACAGACTCACAAAAGTGCCAGATCACTTCCTATTCTAACTGACTTGACTGACTGAACCCTGGTCATGTTGTAGCTTGTCCACGGACACATAGGGTTGGATGTGTCACGTGACAATTTCACAATTTGAGTCGACACAGCTTGATGTAGTTTCGTGCCCAGAGGTATTGGCCCCAAAGATTGTCGCCCCTTTCGGTATGTATTTTTATATTAATGCTTGATCAAAGTTACAACTACCCGCGGGTCCTCTGCTCTCAGACTCTGCGACGACTAGATGCTCTGAAGAGTGAGGCCCTTGGGTCCTTACAAGGAATGCCAAAAGCAGAGCCCCAAAAGCAGTTAAACTCAAAAGCAATGAGTCCCAAAAGCTTCTGACTCAAAAGCAAAGAGTTCCAAAAAGAAATTGTTCCCAAAATCTGCCAGCAAAAAGCACCAGCGCACAGCGCAATTGCGGAAATCCATACAGGCAGCGGGATTCCGTACAGGCTGCCACGTAAGCAATCTATCAGCGCGTTTCACGGACGTCCGTACAGCTGCCACGTCAGCATGTCGTAATGTTGTCCGTATTGTCTGGCCAGGGAGTACTGCCACGTCTGACAGTTATCATGGATCAAGCGGCAATTGAAGAAGTGTGGTTACCAAGTGGCTAATCCTAGGACCAGTTCATAAGCTCCTTCGTAAAGAATGGAGAATTTTCATGGATCAAGGGACAATTGAAGGAGTGTGGTTCCCAAGTGACCAATCATGGGACCAGTTCAGAAGCTCCTTCCACAATTTTTGTGACACCATCCCTCACCAAATTCCTTTTCCCTCTTATAACAAATTCATCTCTCTTAAATAACAAATGCCTTAAATAAGAGAAAGAATAAGCAAAATGCTCTCGTTGCTCAAAACCATGAGTATTCTTTAGCACTCTAGCTTTGGTCATGTCCCCATTGCTACGTTGCAACATCTTCTTTTTAGAAATATGGTTATTGGCTTGCCCAAGCTTCGCAAGCCTCGTCATCTTTGCTCTTCATGTACAGAAGGCAAACAACACGGAGATTCATTTCTAGAGGAGGCCACTTTTTGTGCCTCTGTATTTTAAAGTTGGTTCATATTGATCTTGCATGTCCTATGGAGATGGATACGCTTGGTGATTCTAAGTATTAATTGATACTTGTTAATGATTTTTCTAGAAAAACCGGTATTTTTTCACAACTAATGCTCTTTCTAATTTTCAAGAATCAATAAGTTGAGTTGAAAAGCAATCTAACTCTAAAGTCTTTATCTAACTTGAGAGCTCACAATGGAGGTGAATTTATAACCTTTGATTCATTTTCCTTATCTAAAACAATTCAAAGAAAAACATATGTAATCACCCGTCGCATGGATGATCCACTTGTATACATAAGTTGTAATTGAAAGAGAATAAATCACACTTGCAAACTTGAGACGACACGGGAGCATAGTTTCCCTCTGGAGAAGATTGGCCCTCATATCAAGCGCCCTTGGTGGTATTTCTTTATTTATTAAATCACAGAAATACATCCGCTTGTACAAGCACACACTCTTAATCTGTTTTACAATGGCACACTAGCTTCATTCAGTGCCTAAAAGTACTAATGTCACGTGACGCATCCAACACTATGTGTCCGTGGACAAGCTACACCACGACAAGGGTTAGGTCAGTCCAATCAATCTAGATTAGAAGTGACCTGGCACTTTTGTGAGTCTATTCGTAGACCGTGCATGCCCAGACACTTAGTGTAGATGCATATCCTCTGGTTGCACACAACATGATCATAAGCATTCCCATCAGAATCCATCAGAATCCTTCAGGGGAATTTTCCAGTGCATTTAGCCTATTTTACCTATTTTTGACATTTTTCACTTATTATTTTTAAGTGACTTTTGTTGGAAAGTAGGTAGGGAAAATTGAGTAAGTTTGTATATAAGCAAACCTAGACTAGCACTAATTGGCAAAAGAGGCAGCAGGAGCACTCGCTCAACATGCAACTTCTCAGCAAAACCCCAAGCCCTAGCGTTTTTGCTTCACAGCATCAAGCTAGCGTTTTTGGACCAGATCAGCCAACTTTTTTGCTCTTGCAGATCCCTGGCGACAGAAGACTCAACAAGAAGCCTAGTGTTTTGCATTTGCAGGACATCCGACGACAGCAAAAACATTTTCAGCCCTAGCGTTTTTGATTTGCAGATCAGCCCCAGCGTTTTGCAGATTCACAGCGACGGAACATCAAGAGCCATCAGCATTTTCAGTTTTCAGCCCTTAGACACCGCAAATCAAGTCTCAAACCTCGCAGATCTCACCTTCCCGCAGCAGACCCTCGCCGCACGGTCAAATTCCACAAGGTTTACATTTTCAGCCCGGAAAACGCAGATTTCAGCATCTGCGTTTTCAGCATGTCGTCGTTGCATCGTCGTCATCGACATAGAGTCAGAATTCAGCAGATAGAAGATTTGCAGATTTTAGCCCTTGGAGTTTTCAGATTTCAGTCCGTCTTGTCGTCGTCCTCATCGTCGTCGACATCGTCGGCAAGTCCAAGCATTGTAGAGATTTGTGCAATCAATAGTAGACCACTCTCGCCATAGAGAGTGGGGCCTTCGGAGGAGGGTTTTACATCTCTGGTGTCGTATTCTCTTCTCTCTCTATCTCTCACTCTCATACACTTGCACCACAGTGTCCATTCACTTGTTTGTGAATATTGCACTCTCTCATTAAGAACGGAAGGCTCTACCTTCCATAAGAACGAAAAGGAACCTTGAGCACAGTCTCACTTTCCCGCAGCAGATCCTCGCCGCACGGTCAGATTCCGCAAGGTTTACAGTTTCAGCCCGGAAAACGCAGATTTCAGCATCTGCGTTTTCAGCGTGTCGTCATTGCATCGTCGTCATCACCGTTGTCATCGACATAGAGTCAAAATTCAGCAGATAGAAGATTTGCAGATTTTAGCCCTTAGAGTTTCCAGATTTCAGCCCGTCTCGTCGTCGTCCTCATCGTCGTCGACATTGTCGGCAAGACCAAGCATTGTAGAGATTTGTGCAATCAATAGTAGACCACTCTCACCATAGAGAGTGGGGCCTTCGGAGGAGGGTTTTACAATGTCTCTAGTGTCGTATTCTCTTCTCTCTCTATCTCTCAGTCTCATACACTTGCACGCACAGTGTCCATTCACTTGTTTGTGAATATTGCACTCTCTCATTAAGAACGGAAGGCTCTACCTCCCATAAGAACAAAAAGAAACCTTGCGCACAGTTCGGAGCACTCATCTTGAGCAAAGTTCAAATATTCATTCCGCTGCACCTAACAACTAAAAACATAGTAACAGGGAACAGGCGGAGCGGACCCTAAACATTCCGAAACGACATTCCGGACACTCGAGAATGGAATGCCGTTCTAGAACGGGGTCTAACCTAAACGGGGCGGAACAACGGAACGAGAATCCGGGATGGTCAACCAAAAAAGTCAACATTTTTGTAACTAGCCATTTGGGGCATGTTTGGGGCATGTTTGGGGGCAGATTTGGGGCTATTTGGGGACAGGTTTGGGGCTATTTGGAGGGCTAATTTAGGGCTGTTTGGGGGCTATTTGGAGGGCTGATTTGGGGCTGTTTGGAGGCTCGTCTCACCTCCTCCTCAACTCTCAACATCTCTACTGAGCTACTCTCCTTGCTAAAGCTTTAAGCTTGGACATGGAGCTCTAGCTTCTACCTGTTCTTTTTTGGCGGAAAGCACAACACCAGAACAAATGTGGCTTTTACCTCTCTTTCTCAAGCTCCATCCCTCCCTCTCATGTCTCAAGCTCCATCCCCTCCCCCCCCCCCCCCCCTCTCTCTCTCTCAACAGTCACTCCATCCTTGTCTCAAGCTCCGTCATTGTAAAACATGTCTAAATATGGCTCTAATTAGGATGGTCAAATTCAAAAGCTTAGCTTATAGTTTTCCACTAACATATATATATATAGTTTCTTTGGTCTACCGTTCCGCTCCCTCCTCCTTCCCGTTCCCGTTCCGGGTAATTATGCTTAAAAATCATTGGCTAACAATAATTGGCAATTATAAAAGCACATCACGAGTCGAATTGTGCAATCGATTGTAATAGCATATGTGTGATTCTTCACTCATCTAAAACTTATAAATGTCTTAGATTTGCAGAAATGGAATTGCTATAATATGCCTCATCATACAATTAAAGGTGTAAGATTTTTCCTTAGAAGTAAAACATGTACTCCAACAAGGCACGGTAGGCCGAAAACTTTGACCATACATAAGCATGTTATTACTGGGAAAGATCCTCTAGTGGCTTTTTATGCATTTCCAAGGAAACCTTGTACTCAAATGAAGGCCTTCTCTCTAAGAAAACATCCACTATTGCGTTTCCAAGGGAACCTTGTACTCAAATGAAGGCCTTCTCTCTAAGAAAGCATCCACTATTGCGTTTCGAGATGGGAAAGCTATCAAAGCAAAGAAAGGGATGATGACACAAGAGCACGGGAAAGAACCACAAGAGGGAGGAGATAGAGGGAGATGGCACAAGCCTTGCGAGGCCTGTCCTCCCATACATATGGAGCCTCCATGTGGTCTCTCTCTCTCTCTCTCTCTCTCTCTCTCTCTCTCTCTCTCTCTCTCTCTCCACAGAGAGTATCCGCCTCTTCCTGCTCTTCCTCCCATCCTCGTAAAGAGCATTCTTTCATGCTTGCAATGTGATCACCACTTGTTTTAGGCTACATTGGCTCTCTTCTCTTCTCTTTCTCGTTTCTTGCCTCACCCTCTCTTCCTGCTCTTTTATTTGCAGTCCAACACCCCACCTCCAGCATGTGTGGCCATTTGCAGAGTCCTATGTACATAGCCATTTACCTCAATCTCTAGATGGAGGAGCAGATTCCAGCTTGTAAAGGCAATTTTTTATCCATAGGTATAGAATTTGGATACATGTATCAATGAGCAAGCCACATCCAGGGCCTCCGCCAAACCGCATGCAAGAAAAATTTACCAAGTAAGCTGGGGAGCATGTACACCGTACAGTAGAGGGACATACCTTCGCCAGTGCGCTTTCGAGAAGGGTCCCTAAGGTAGAAGGGTCCATGGGGTTTCCTTAGAGAGGCACTGCTGCTGCATTCTGCCTGTTGCTCGTCATGATCTTCATCATCGCTATCAGGCTCGTCATCGCAGGGCAGGCGAGAGGGCCCATGGAGGCAAAGCTGCTCACCCTCGCGGGCTAAGAGAAGTAGACGAAGCTGAAGGTTATTGATGAGCACAACGTCTCTAATGAGCACATCCACACTCTGAGAGGAAGGGGATTCGTAAAGAAACTGCCTGTCTTCGCTCTGCTTCACGTGCACCAGCACCATCGCTTCCTATAAGTCGTTACTCGCTTAACAGTTGGCTACTCCTATAGCTCACCTATTTCGTCCTACCTTATATTGAGAGGTTCTTTATTGTATTACCCAAAATCTTGAGAGATTCCCCCTAGCTTGTTGACGTCTAGCCAAAATTGTTAAAGAATTTGACCCCGTGCGCATCAACAATTAACCATCGCTGTAGTACCTAACCACTGGTGCAGTCTTCGCGGTTGCGAAGCGACTCCCTTTGCACATTAAAAAAAAAATGTTGCTCCCCAAACCCTCTTGGCTTGCTCCTCGTCTCCTCCACCTGGCCTGTGTGCGGTCGTCCTTCCTCTCGTGCATGCTCAATCGCCACCTTCCTCTCGACCTCTCGATTGGTCTGCCTCCCTTGTAGGCTCAGCCACCACCAGCTCCTCAGTATCCCCGCAAGATTCTTGGCTTTTTTTTAATTTAACCCAGTTGGTACCCCCTACCCCAACAAATATAAAAAGTATTCCTAATTCAAAGATTCCCTCAATAACAACAAGATGCACTAGTCTATAGCATTGTCTCGTGAGAATTTTGAAGCTTTTTGCAAAGCTTTAGTCTTACTCCCCTTTGTGGACTGATCATGTCCTCAGGGTATGGCACTTCCCTATACTCTATGTGCCAGCTCTTGTTCACTGCATCACTCCCAGGGGGGATTTGTTACCATAGAGGGTCCTTTGAAGGAATGAATGTCAAGGATGGAAGCTTCTATGGTAGAAATGATCAAGAAAATTTTGATATGGTTTTGGAGTGGCGATCCATACAGCTTGAGGATTTTTTCAAGGTAGAGAAGGGAGTCATGCCAAATGCCAAAGGCATCATCAATAAATCGTTTGTATAAGAGGAGAGGGGGATGGGAGGGAAGGTTGATAATGTCTTCCAAGTGACAAAGAAAGAGGCACGCATAGACGACAGCAAAAGTGGAACCCATGGGAGTGCCTTTGATTTTGTGCCAACAGATCCCCTGGAAGGAGATGTAGTGGTGGTTCAGGACAATAGAGGCCAAAGATAGGATGAGATTTGCTTTGGGTGAGGAGAAATGGTGTTGGATAGAGTCAGAGAGGTCAAAGCAAACCTTGTTGAATGGGAATGCTAGGGTATAATGGTTCAACATCAAATGTGAAGAGAAGGACATGGGAAGGAAGGACAAGAGAGGGGATATCTTTAACGAGTGAAGCATGCTATAGGACATATCTTCTATATGAGCAAATGGGGGTGTCCTACTAGGGAAGGTTTGTGGATTTTAGGAAGCAAAAAAAAGGGGCAAGGCAAGGCTTGGGTTCAGAAGAAGGAGGCCTTAGGATAAAATCTCGCTCTTTAGAGGAAAGAAGAGCGCAATTGATAAGAATGGAGGAGACGAAGGAGAGGGGAGCTAATGCCATGGGGGTGTAGGTAGAGGAATCTAGGAGATGCTTAAAGACTCCTCTATATACCAAGATTTGAATAAGATGACAAGTCCTAAATTTTTGTCTGTTGGTTTGATGATAATGGAAGGATCATTTTTTAAGGAAAGGAGGGCTTTCTTTAGGAAGGGGGTGAGAAGTAAGAAGAGAAAGAGGTTTTCCATAAGGTGTTAATTTGTGAAGAGATAGAGACAAAAAAAGATTGAGATTAAGAGAGGGAGCGGGTGGGTACCAAGAGGTATTGGGGAGGGAGAATGGAGTTGAGGGTGGGGAAACTTCTTTAAAAGGGAGGAGGGGTCCAAAGAAAAGAAAAAGGGGGGGGGGGGGGGGGGGGTGGGTTAGAGAAGAGCAAATGGACCCATGAAATAGGGTGCTCAACACCTAGTTCCTCCTCCATTGTAAGTTTTTTAGGAAGGTTGGATGGAGGATGGGGAGAATTAGGGGGAAGAAGTAAAAGGGTGGGAGAAGGGTGGCTGGAATACGTAGGGGTATTAAGGGTGTAATTGGGAGATTTGAGCAAATGCGGAAAGGGTGAAGGAAGAAGGCCTAGAGAGGAGGGGGGTTTTTCAAGCAAGGTGGTGAAGGGGGAGGGGGCGAGAGAGGAGAAAGTGTTATTAGGTTTTCTGAATGGTTGGTGGGGGTATTTCCCAAAGGGGGCTTTATGTTTAGCAAGGGAAGGTGAAGGTTGTGAGGGAGAAAATTTATTAAAAGCAAAAGTTTTTTTAGAGGAAGGGGGTTTACAAATGTCCACAGGTGTCTTTTGGGAGAGGAGTTTGCTCATTTGAGTGGTGACTTCATATTGAACGAGCTCAATTACGATGTCTTATTTGGGTAAATCCATTGCATCGGCAAAGATACTCATTCAATATAGGTAGCCAAATGCGCTTGTAGGATGGAGTTTTGAACAACAGAGGCTAGCTCTAGAAGAGAAGAATTTTTCCACACAACTAGTTGATTGGACCAAGCTTTGGGTTGAACTCTAGGGAAGGATATGGGTGAGAGTTTTTTAACAAGATCCTCCAAGCGTTCTTCTACTACCTCATGGAAGAAGTCAATTTTTTTTTGGAGATTTTCTACCAAGAGAGTTTGGGCTTGTATGTAAATGTCGGAATAATCAAGCTAGTATTATATGTTAAGGCTAACCAACTTGGCATGAAGAAGAGCTTGGACACTAGAATCTTCCAAAACAAGGCGTGCGAGAAGGCGTGGTGGTTTCATGTAAAGGCTATTGGGGGCTTTATTGTTAGCACATAAGTTTTGGAGGTGGAGGAGATGAGATTTGGCTTTAGAAAGCGTGAGATTAGTAGTCTTGAATTCTTTTAAGGAACATGACACAATTTTTTCAAATTCTGGAGGCTTGGTGATGTAGGAAGTGTGGGAAGGGAGGAAGTGGAGGGGAAAGGATTAAGGAAAGAGGCATTGGAGCGAAAAGTGGAGGGGGTGGCAACGACGACCGAGGAGGAGAAAGCATCAAAAGAGAAAGGAGCAATGAGGGGGGGATTGGGGAGCACTCCCCTTGAGAGGTAAGGCCGACAAGTGCACCATAGCTTTTGGCATTTTCAGAGGAAGGAGGGGAGAAATCAAATACCTCCACTGGAAGGTTTGTCGTGAGTCCTTGCAACTCTTCCGTGCTAAAGAGGGTTTTCTTAGAGGAGGAAGAGGGAGTCAAAATGTTGGGTTGCACGACAAGTGCAAAGGGGTTAGTGAGGGCAGAAGCCAAAAAGAACCCCGAAAGGGTGGTACCTTTGTCTAGTCGTACTCATTCAGGTTCACGCCATGCATGTTATGCATCAAATTGTTCTGCTTTGGCTGTGTCTAGATTACATGATGTTGAGGAGCCTTTGTCTTTTGATGAAGCAAAGAATTCAGAAAATTGGATGGCTGCCATGCAATCAGAATATTATTCCCTTAAAGAAAAGGACACATTGACTTTATGTGATTTGCCTCCTGGCAAAAAGACCATTGGTACGAAGTGGGTCTACAAGTTGAAACGCAAGCCAGATGGTGAGACTAATCACTATAAGGCTTGACTTGTTGCAAAAGGTTATGCACAGCAAAAAGGCATAGATTACGAAGAGACTTTTGCTCCCATTTGTCGTATGACTATTGTGTGTTTTCTATGTGCATTAGCAGCTCATTTTGGTTGGGATGTACATCAGTTAGACATTTTTATAGCTTTCTTGAATGGTACATATTTGAGGAAGTTTATGTAACGCATCCTCACAGTTTTGTTAAGAAAGGAAAAGAGGATAGAGTGTGCATATGTAAGAAATCTTTGTATGGGTTGAAGCAATTTCCTTGTGCTTAGAAGGTTGACACTCATTTGGTCAAACGAGGCTTTCGTAACAGTCCAATAAAAAGCACATTGTATGTAAAGCATGAGGGGGATGTACTTCTCATTGTGGTTCTCTATGTGGATGATTTGCTGATCACTGGACCAAATGAGAAACATATTGCTGAATTTAAGGCTGATTTGACTGCTACTTTCAAGATGAAAGATTTGGGGCTATTGCATCATTACTTGGGTATACAATTTAAGCAGTGTGATGGTGGTATTGCCTTGTGTCAAATAAGTTACTTAGAGACATTGCTGTGTAAGTTTGGACTTGAGGATTGCAAACCTATTGCCACTCCCATGGAAACAAGTTTGAAATTGAGTCTTCATGATGCTAGTGATCTAACCGATGTCACTCTTTACCAAATTGTGGATGCCTCATTTATGTATGCAACACAAGGCCGGATATTTAGTCTGCAGTCTCATAGGTCAGTAAATTCATGCACATAGCCCAAGGTCTAAGCATTGGCAAGCTGTCAAGAGAATTTTTTGCTACTTGAGTGGCACTTTATATCTTGGCTTGTTTTATCCCAAGGGTGGATCATTGCTGCCACACTTACATGCTTTTTTGGACTCAGATTGGGTTGGTTGTTTTGACATGCGAGTGTCCACAAGTGGTTTTTGTTTCATGCTCGTCAGTTCATGTGTCTCATGGTTGAGCAAGAAGCAACCTACTGTGGACCTTCTTCTAGTTGTGAGGCTGAGTACAAGGCAGCCTCCACAGCTACGATTGAGTGTGTATGTCTTAGAGGCCTTATCACTGATTTGGGTGTTGGACATGACACTGCCAACACTATCTACATTGACAACCAGAGCGCATTGGAAATTGCGAGGAACCCATTTTTTCATGCTCGCACAAAGCACATTGAGGTGCATTACCACTATGTCAAAGAGCGGCTCTTAGCAGGAAAGATCAGCTTGGCTTATTTACCAGCACAGGACAACCTTGCAGATCTTTTCACAAAGGCATTGTCTCGTGAGAAGTTTGAAGCTTTCTGCAAAACTTTTGTCTTGCTCCCCTTTGTGGACTGATCATGTCCTCTGAGCATGGCACTTTCCTATACTCTATGTACCAGGTCTTGTTCATTGCATCACTCCCAAGGGGAAATTGTTACCATATACATATGATAGTGATGTGTGTGAACACACTTAGGATAGCCGAGGCATTTTTTCCCTCACTAGGAGGTTTTTTCTCCCGTAAATCGTATATACACCCATCACTCTAGGGCTATCTTATCTTTCAATTTCACACTAAGTAATACACTCTCTGTTGTGTGCCTTGAGCTTCCTTCATCTTCTCCAAGATGTGTGTGTTTTCCTACAACCCTAATTCCAACAAGAGCTACACTAATGGAGCAAAAGTCAAAGTGCACACAGTCACACACCCTTTCACGTTAACACAACATAATTAATTCCCTTACTTCCCTCATCTCACACAAAACCACTTAAGATCTCAATGAAAATCCTCCCTCCAAACTTGATTCAAGCTCCAAACATCTCGAACTACAAGCCCTTGTCTACGCGGAAACACTACATAGTGAGTCGAGTTGATCAAGGCTTGGAACCACACTTGATGGCTACCAAAAGACACACAAAATACCATCAAAAACACAAAAACTATAGCCATAAAATGCTTCTCTCAAACCATTATAAAAGCTTCTCTATTGGACTCTTTGGTGTAGCTTCGACCCTAATGGCACTAATACATGGTCACATTGTCTTGCAAAAAGTTGCACCTTCTTCTCTCAATTCCTCATAAACAACCATGGAAACCTCCCAATTTCCATAGACTCTCCCAAGTGAAAAAATTAAATAAGAAACCCTTTTCACTCCTCCACGCACTCAAAAATAAAGTTGGGACTGCATAGGACCACATGTAGAAACCCTTCTTCTTCTTATACATAGAGAGGTGAAAGTACTCATATTTTATCAGAATAACACTCCCTCAAATTGGACACTCACAAAACCATGAGTGATGTGGCAAAACAAGCCTCTTCACACCATTTTGGCCCATTTTTTGACCTTTCTATGGACACTTTTGGCTGGTTTTCACCCTCAACACGCATTTTTTATGGGAAAAATACCGAACGGGCTCTGAATTTCTCTAAATTCTGTAGGCTTGATCCTTGATACTCAAAATTCATGTCCAGATACCAAAAATATTTTTTTTACCACTCCTACATCGGTCCGCGCATCAATACATATTTGAGCTCTGCAAATAGACAGTTGTCGCACATTGTCGTGACGCCCTGCATCCACAAGGAGAATCTCAAACTGGACACAAGGTTTTTACTTTAACAGCACGCGAGGAAGTTTAATGTCAAATGCTATCAACTTGGTCATAGGATATTGGGGAAAAATGTCCTTATTCTTGATTGGTTTGCATGGCGATGTTGAGGATGGCAAATATTTGATCAATATGTATGCTAATCATTGGCTAGCATCATGGCTATTGAAGAATATTGTGGTGTTCGACTATACCTTGGTTGATATTCATGCCAAATATGGTTCACTTTAGTGCTTGCGCGGACATGTAAATTATGGGCATGGCAATGATGTAGTACTCGGGAATGATCGGCAATGGTTTGCTTGGCGATGCTTCAATAGATATGTATGCCAATAGTAGTGCAATTTCCAAAGAAAATGTTATGCTTGGCAATGCATTAGCTGGTATTTATGTTGAATGTGGCACTTCAAGGAGCAAAATATGTGCTTGAGGAGATTTTGATTGTGTGGTATGCCCAAGATGGCATGTGGGAGCATAGCTGATCTAGGCAAGGGCCAAGAAATACATGGTGAGGTTGAAATAAGGGGGCTCACAGGAGGGGACCTTGTTATTGGAAAAACACTGCTTGATGTTTATGCTAACTGTGGATTGCTTGCTAAAACACAATAAATTTTTGAAAATCTTATAGTTCAAGATACATCCACATGAAACATGCTTATGAAAGCTTATTCCAATTGTGGGCATGGTGAAGAAGTGCTTAAATCTTTTGAGAAAATGAGATTAATGGGCATCTTTCTTGATGCAATCTCATTTGTTTGCAGCTTAAAATCTTGTAGCATGTTTGGTGCGACACATAAGGGTAGAGAAATACATGTAGCTATACAACATGAACGATTGCAAGAAAGCACATTTACATTTGGAAGCACCTTGGTGAACATGAAAGCCAAGCTAGATTGGCTTGTGAAAGCTCAAGAAGTTTTTGACAAGGTTCTAATTCAAAATATTATTGCATGGACAACACTTGGTCCAAAAGCTTTGTCGGGTCTTTAGTGAATGCAAAGTGAGGGCCTCTCTCCAAATGCTATCACCTGTGCTTGCACCTTGAAGGCAAATGGCCTTACGATGGCCACCCAAATGAGCAAGGGGTATGGCTACCCAACTACATTGGTCGCTCAAGGGATGGCCACCCATTGCGAAAATAAAAAGTTTTATTTATTTTTAGTGTGAATAGGGGGAAGAATAGGAAAAGCATGGAAAAGTAGAGTGCAACAACGAGCAGGGAGGAGGAAAAGATGGGCTTGGGTTGGACTGTGGTGGACTTGAGAGAAGTCGGCCCTAAAGCAAAAAAGCTTCATCAATCCTTGGCACTCCATTCAATACCACTCACGACCAGTTTGGTTATGATCCGAGGTCAGCATGCAACATCATCAGCCCCTTTTTCCATGCCACATCAGTCACGTCGTGACTATTGTTGGAGGGAAAAGGGAGGGGGATAGGAGAAGCGGGGATAGAAAGAAAATAGGGTGTGAAAAGGGGAATACGAAGCAGCATGACACGAAGTTGGAGATAGGAAGCAGTACAAAGGCAGTGCTCTCTCTCTCTCTCTCTCTCTCTCTCTCTCTCTCTCTCTCTCTCTCCCAAGCCAAAGGAGCACCATATTTTAAGCTTTAATAGCAAGCATAAAAAGGTGAATAATCTTTCAAGGTGTAACTAGGGTTAATTGTTTCTCTTTCGGAGGATTAAGCTTGAGAATCTTTCTAGTAGTGCATTAATGATCAACATTTATAACTGAATTCCACTTTGGTTAACCATCAGTAGGTTAAGGCTTCAGGGTGTCAATTTTAAGTAATCTAAGTGTCATTCGAGATTTTGCTTGGTGTCATGCATCTTGTCTCTCTTGTTTTGCACAGCAAGCATCCCGATGTTGACCTGGCTCACCTCGTGAACCCATTTACCCCGACATCTTTGGTGAACCCAAAGCGAAACTAAGCTAGGGTGGGAAGATTTTGCACAAAAAGAAAGAGACGACAATGCAACAAATGATGCAGCAATGTGTAGCTTACATGCAACATCAGCAGACTCCATAACAATAATTTAATCTGCATGAGCGGACTCAAAAAGCTTGACAGGCAGTTACAAAAAAATTGCAACGGTTTGAAAGTCGAGAGGTTCCAAAATTCTACCAAATCTATGAATAGTATATGGAGGATAATGGGATTGATGATCATGAAGCGGTTGAAGGGTTTCACTTGATTGTCATATGTGAGCTTAGGGCTCAAATTGGGGAGATATAGAGTGCATAAGGAGAAAACTAGCATGGTTTTAAAAGGCATTATAGGAGGAGTATTTTCTTCAAGATTTTAAGAGAGTAAATAAACAATTTTTTATGAAGTGGATCTAGTAGAAAAACAAGGACTTATTTGCGCAAGAACTACTTTGAGAATTTGAAAAGATATTTGAGCAGTTATCTATAGGAGAGAAGAGATCATTGAAACCAGAAGGGGTAGAGTTATTTGTCCAAGCTGTTGATCCACGACTTCAAAAGAGCTTGGTGCAACTACTTGAAGATTCAATAGGTGAATTGGGCTTGATCTCTGATTGTAAGTTAATTTCTTGAACACTCAACATGATTATGAAGCGGTAGATGAGGGTGGATAAATTGATTGTGGTCGATCCCATGGAGAAAATTGATGAAGAAATTAAGGAGAAGTCAACCTCTGGGAAACAAAAATTAAAGGAGGCAATTCTTGGTGAGATGATAAAAGGTATACAACAATTAAATTTGAATTTAAAAGCAGTTAAACTTGAAGGATTAAGCACAAGGGTTCCACTTCAGAGCCCAAGCAACGTCCTCCATAAAGGGATTGGGATGACCACTGCATGTGGTGCGGTAGTAAAGATCATGAATGCAAAGAATGTGAAGATATCGATGAAGCTTACAAGAAAAATGCGAATTTTTTTGGAAATGATAGGAAGATTCATCTTAGGGCAACAAGTGAAATTTGGAAGGGGTGGTATGAAAAACTTAGTGAAGGAAATACAGCATAATGTCGCTCTTGTAGAAGCAACTACATATGGGTTGTAGGTATACAATAAGGTAGATGATGAAGGTGCAAGAGCTAAAGGTGATTTGTGGTCTTATGCTTTGAAGACGGATGAAGCAGACAAGGTGAATCATGGAAAACTATGCCAGGTTGGGAATTGCATTCGAGAAACTATAAGGTAGGCTAATCCGATGGATTCTCTTTTAGTATATGCATTTATTGCCAAGTCTCAAGCTAACGAAGCCATAGTAGTAGAGAAGTGTAAAAGAGATGAAGATACTGCAGGAATGTCAAAAAGGGATACCAAAATTAGCAGTTAAAAAGATGAGGGGTGTGCTCATGAACTTGCTGTAGAAGTGGTTATGGAAGAGGCACCAAAAGATAAGAAGCAAGGTAAGCCCAAGAAACCTTCTTATAAAATGAAATCTGACACTGAATTGGCTACAGACTCAAAGAAGGTTTTTGAAGAGCACATTCTTAATAGCAAGGTGGAGCTTACTTTGGGTGACATATTGGGACTTGCCAAGCATGAAGTTCATGGGTTGTATTGTCACTCTCTTTGCATGTATGGCACAAAGGTTGGTATCTTTTAGCACAGAGATGATATGGGCCTCTGCAACTTCTTGAATTGCCTCCAGCGCCATTGCTTGCATCCTATATTGATTGCCATAGCTTTGGAGCACCTTCTTCACCATGCGATCAAAGGGGGCTCTTCGAATTAGATGCTCAATTTTCTTTCGGTAGTGTCTAACTTCAGCAAATGCCCTTGCTATTTTGAGATGCCACGGAGGTTTTCTAAATGGCACTTGCACGTTTGCTGGTGAGCAATGTTTGGGATTCTTTTTTTTTTTTTAATTTGCACCTATTTACATGATTTGGTGCTGAATCTTCTGTCTCTTCTGGCTCCTCATGGTCCTCCTCTCCCCTTGCCTCCTGATCTTGTGCTATAGGGAGAGCTCCCTGGCTACGGGGTAGTGTCTTCCCCTCCACCGGTACCCAGTGTGTGCGTGGTATCTCAACATGCTGCCATGGTGGCTCTCTCTTTGACTCACTATCTGTATGAACCACCTGAGCTCTAGATGGTCCTGCTTGTGATTGGTGACATGATAGTTGTTTTGTATTAGAATCTGATGATGTTGGGCCCTCTTCTTCTTTCCATCTCTCGACATCTTGCTTAACTCACGTTGTGGTGTTTGTTGTTGTGCCCACAATGAATCTTCTACCCATGATGACTCTTGGGCCCGACTACCATAGCCACTGCTTGAAGAGCACCAAGAACGGCAAAGTGTTCATGGTCCTTTCCTTATGCCTTTAAGCCATGTTAGCTTCTTGTATCCTTTGGAGAGTGTTTTGTTGGCAGGCGAATGCTCTTTGCAATTTGTTTGGTGCGTGTCATCGGTTATGGTAAGAGCTCACCTGTGCTGAAGAAATAAGTGATGACTAATAAGTGGATCTAATATTTATAAGGGTCCATTTTAAACGAGCCATTTTAGAAGGGCTCGTTCACACTATAATTTTTACAAAAAGCTATTATTCTTTAGAAGGCTGTCCCAAAATTTTATTAAAAAATATGTAAAGAAGAGTTGGACCCTGCATTCACATGTAGTCACTGGCAATGAATTCATCTTGACCCTTGCCGCACTCTGCGTTGGCAGCATGCTTGGTGGGGCCTTCCGACATTTTCCACTTGTTGTTGTGCTCTTGACGACTCAATTTGCACACTTCCCTTGCAATCTTGGATTGTCGCGCACGCTCCATGGTGAGATTATGAGAAGATGTTGTGCAAAAAAACCAGTTCAACATGTCTTTCAAATAATTAGATTGCACTATACCACCACCATGTCGAGTTATTTTAAAGTACACCACCCTTACTTGATAATGGGACTTCTCCATGCCTTGCGTGCTAAAAATCTCAAGAGAACCATATTTGTGTATAAAAAATGCACCATGAGCAAAGAAGATATGTTGTACACATGAGAAAATGGTGTACATTATTAAATGAAAACAATCTCTTGTAGTAAGTTCACTATGTGACATGGCTTACCATGTAATTTGTGATGTTATTTTCAACCCAAGCAAGGGTTAAGACCTTGGTGAAATCCCCCAAGACTTTTTGAAATGATTGGCGTTGCTCTTCTGTTGTGATGGTAAGACCCATAAGCTTGACCATTTTATCAAAAGTTTTTCAAATTTGCTTGCGCTTGTTTGCAAGCTTGCCATTTGAGTCATAGTCAGTAGTAGCTTTACATAATTACTTCTAGAGTTCCCAAAGGTTACCTGCCTTGTGGTTGAAGTTGTTTTGAGCATTAAATTGGCTTGGTTTTCCTTGGGTTGCTTTCTTCAAAAAGTATATGGAATTTTGTCCACTCATTGACACTTGTTGGGAGATTTCATGCTTCCCCCCCTCCCCCCCCGTGTTCTTTGCCAGCAACAATTGAAACATTTCCACCATGACAGCCAATGGAATTCAAAAGTGCCTCCACCCTTTTGATCACTTTCTGGGACTTTTCCAATGGCTTCATTGTGAAAGCATAGTCAATGTGGAGATTCAATAGCCTATCAAAAATGTGCATGGATGCATGTAATGTACAAAAATCCCGGGGGATTCACTCTATATATAAAATGGGACGCCACCTGCGAGCGGACAACTTTGATAAAACCCCTATATACAACTCATACTAGGTAATATGACCCCCCTTTCTAAGCTTATACGACAATCAATGCAGAAAATTATCATACCCCTATCTTACATATAAAATTTAGGTCTCACATGATCTAACTGAGTAAAACTAGTCAAAGAGCGTTTAGCATAGTGATTGACAACGTACTCAGGGACCGCTTATGTTGATAACTAGATGTACCCTCAATGTGTCTTAGTTTGAATTTCAAACTATGTACCCACTCAACTTGCACTCTAGCTACTCGTCCAATTCTGCCCCATCTAAATTACTAAAAAAACATGGTCATAAAGTTGTGTTAGGTTCTTTGTGTAAATTTGCATCCATACAGACTCTTTATAGCTTTCATCCCTCAACGAATGAACTATAATCACAAAACAAGCAATTGATACAAAGCAATGTTAGTTCTTGACGGGGTTCTTGCATGGATCTTTGTAGCTATTGACGCAGAAGTTCAAGAGCAGACTCTTCTGGAAAGCCATGATTTTGAAACACAAAAACTTCCTCTCATTTTTTCCTTTTCTCACTTCTCCCCCCCCCCCAAACCAATAAATATGATACCCCCTCTCTTATTTTTAAGCTTGGGAGATAAAGTATTGGGGGCATGCCCCTAACTTATACGCTTATGTAACTTGTAAAAAAACCCCATTTCCTTGTACTTACGTGGTGCGGTAAGTTTTCCATGGTGAATCCCTTGGGACAAAAATGTACATTCGATAGAGGAAAGGGAAATATTGAACTTCAAGCCTTGTCCTTTTATGCACGATCTGGGGCATTGAGCATGGGACATCTCAAAACCGACGCTTCCCATTCTCTACACTCATCTCCAACATCAAGATTTTCCAATCCTTCCTCTCCATCCTCTTGCCATGGAAGCATTGAACCGCCCTTTGTAGAGTTCTTATGTGCTTTTTGTCTGTTAGGTTTGTACCCCCAAGTGAAAAATGGACAAGGAAAGAAAGAAGAAGCCCGCTGTTTGCAACTAAGCAAACACTTTATGGTCTTCAAGTCCCTGCCTATGTGCAACTCCACATCAAATCTATCAAAACCCTTAACCTCCAATTTCTCACCTGCAAGTTGGGAGTGTATTACTTATGTGATCCATGGAGTTCTCTCAAAAATCCATGAAAGTTCTCCATTAGTCTCTTTGGGCACCTCAATAGCACCCAACTACCAAATGTCTTTCTCTGATTGCACACTAAAAGATGGGGTGGGAGATGGCTCAACTAAATCTCTTTGCTTACTTTGCAACATGGCTTCATTCATTAGAGTGATACTTAGCCTCTCTAACCGTTAACCTTTCACTATTTGACACTCATCGAGTTTCATCACAAAAGCAACCTTTGTGCCAAGCACTGGAAAACAAGTAGAGGAAATACCTTAGACTTCAAAGTCTAAGATAAGAACAACACAACCGAAAGAAATAAGTATATTATGTCACCTTCCTTTTGAGGTCCACAAAAATATTGTTCCACATTGTGTAAGGGAAGCCCTTGTCCAAAGGTGTTATGGAATTTTTCCTACATTTTCCCCTTTCGTTTGATGTGTATGAAGCATAAAGGAAAGCTAGCATTGTTTCCTCAATGTGTAGGTATGCACCAATGGAGGAGAACACGTCTTGGTTTGTGGCCTTCTTTGCAAGGTTGACCTTCTGCGAAACGGGAAACATGTTCTCCACAATGCCACTCTCTTTGAGGGCATCCTTTAGGAGTTGAAAATTAACCTTGTAGGGTTTGGTGTCAATCCCAACCTCATCACAAGCTTGTTGCACATAATCTTCATTAACCACATTCTCAATTTGTGCATAAGGTCCTTGGTGACTGCATCCCTAATGTGCTTCCCCCCAAGTGATTGTAAGATAGAAATTACATCATGGGTATTGAGACAACTAGTGAGAAGTTTGACTTGATCATCTTGGCTTGTTCCATCACATGCCTCCTGGATTAAGTTTCTAGCAACCAATAAGATAAATGTTAGCGAGAATAGTGTAAAATAAAAATGTATCTTGCAAGTGAAGAACAAATCACCTTGTGGCTGTCACTTGTTGTTTACGTGCTCCACCAGAATGTGCAAGGGTTTCAATGGATGAAAATGTGCACTTGCGTTCCCTTGCCTTAAGGGGTGTTGTTAACTAATCCCACGTTAGTTAACAGAAGCTGCTAAAGAGCGAAGCCTTATGAATGCACAACAAAGATGAATATGAAGAAGCAATGAAGGTCGGAGTTACACACTTTTCACATTTTTTCGAAATGGCCATGTATTGTACTTTCTCGAATTATTTAGTCATTGTGGTAATTGTAACGTGTTACCGGCTCAATAAGAGTTCCAAGATGTAAAGAATAGGTCAGCTAGTGTACCTAGGTTGCAGATACAGTAAGTTGTAGAGTCTCAAAGGTCTTGGGCATCGAGACATTACACATTTTAAACCTTGGATAAGGTATAAAAGCCAACTTTGTAAAGATTTTATTAAGTTTTTGGATAAGAAATACACAGTGTGAGCTAACAACACTCACTTCTCTCCTTCTCATGCTTCCTGATTCCTTGTCGGTTGTCACATTGCAGTGTCCTCTGTTGCGTTGCAACCATATGTTAGAGCTCTACGCATTGACGTAAACATATGAAGGTGAATCATAGATTTTTGTGCCACCAATCCGTGGCCTAAGATCATCATAAGAAGTAATTTAAGCCAGGAAATCACAAAATAAGCATAGGCATCATTGCTAAGCATTTAGATGCATTCGGGGTCAGAAACGACTAGGTTAAAATCTCATTGCTATTAATAATCGTATTTTTTACACTTCATCAAAAGTGAGATTTGAGACCATAAGCATGTGTGCTTAGGTCTTATATACTTGTCCTAGAAGTTTCATAACATTCGGATGTCGTTTGATATTGTAACGGTCATGTTTTGTTTGTCGATTAGTGACTAGCTTTTGATGACTTAGGTCATTTGAGTGTCGCTTGTGTTAGATGGGAGTTGTCTGTTGTTTTCCAAGATATTGACACTCTCTTGTAGCCTCTATGCACTAGTTGAGTCCGCTTCATCCCATGGATTGACAATTATGTTCATGGTTCTCGCCATGTCTACAATAAGATAAGAGTGAGGTTAGGAAACCCATCCACATTCAGCGTCGTTGTTTTCGGGGATGAATAGACCTAAACTAGGGAAAACAAGAGCATCTTGTGTAGTTGTCCTTTAACTTTCTCTAGGATTACTTAAAGTTAAACTTTCTCTTTAAAACCGCATAGCTTAAGAGTGTCGTCTTTTGCTGTGTAGAGGTAGCTTGGAAGTAAATTTTACTTGCTAAGTACCTTGTGGGATTGTAGGATTAGGTTAGGATTTTGAGAATGATTGATGGACAAGACAAGTTTTAAGATCAAGGCTCCGAAAACCATAAAAAACAACAAAACAAATGTTTGGACACCTTGCACAACCCAATTGTAGTAGAACCTAGGAGTATGGTAAGTAGAATCCGAGGTGGGATATCTCAATTCATTGTTCACTCCAAAAGAATCATTTATGAGTTGTTTATGTGAAGTTGTAAAATTTTAGGTCTACGGCTTGAAACAACATCAAAAGACTGTCAACCATTGAAACCGGCTGGAGATTATGCTCATAAAAGTGTATGAACCAGTGGGTAACCATAAGGATGCATTTGAGGTAAATTTTCAAGAGTTTGTAAAAACTTAGATTATTTATATTTTCTTGAGAATTTACGCCAAATTAAGTTTTGACTTGACTCTGTGGCTTAAAACATGTCACAAAAAGACTTGACTAGTGAAAAAATTGCAAAAAGTGTTCATTTTAGGCCAAAAGTAAATAATCACAATTATTTACTTTTAGCTCAAAATTGATCAAGGCTGATACCAGAGACTCTATGTATGATTACAAACATCTTTTGTGAAGGCTCCTAGAGTTTGGATCACCAAACAGACCAAAACCTTGATAAAAAATGAAATTTGTACTGATTGTCGAGAAATTGAGTTTCAATTGATAAATCTTGTTCAAATTTTGTGAAACTTGACTAAGAGGCTTCAAACATGTCACGAAAGACTGACCATTGAAAAATTTGCAAAAAGTGTTCATTTTAGGCCAAAAGTAAATAATTAGGATTATTTACCTTTAGCTCAAAATTGATCAAGATTGATACCAGAGACTCTATGCATGATTGCAAACATCTTTTGTGAAGGCTCATAGAGTTTGGATCACCAAACAGACCTAAAACTTGATAAAAATTGAAGTCTGTACTGATTGTCTCGAGAAATTGAGTTTGACTTGATAAATCTTGTTCAAATTTGGTGAAATTTGACTCAGAGGCTTAGTTTGAAGTGTTTAACATGTGTGTATGTCCAGATGATAAAAAATATGTTAAAATTTACCAGAAGTAAATAATCATAATTATTTACTTTTGTCGGATTTTCCCTCTGGTTTATCGGAGTCTTGTTATTTTAGGATCCAAGAGGTCCTAGAGGGAGCATGTGTCTTGCCTGAGTCTCTCGTGGTAGACATTTTTAGTTAGTTTGGTATAGTTGTTGTTGGTGGTGTTTGAGTGGTTGAGGTGGTGTAAAAGAGTTTACTAGTCAGTGTGTGGGAGTAAAGTGTTTTTCTACGCATAGTTGCAAAACCCCATATGATGAGTAGGAGTAGTTGTAGATAGGACATGTGATTGTGATCTAGAGCTATCCACCATCGAGTTATTTGCTTGTATGCTTGTTTGTATTTGTGATCTCTGACAGTTGCTTTTTAGGGATAACATGCAATAAACAAGTCTCAATAGACCATTGTGCATGGATGAATGATGATGAGCATAAAAGAACACATATGCAAGATATTTGGATGAGAAAATTGCAATTTTGCATCTACAGACATCATACATGTATGATGTCTTAGGGCCTAGTAAGAGACCAGATTTTCCAAAACAGATTGTACCAGAGTGTTCTAAAGGGGTGTTTTACCCCAAGTACACCTTGAGACTAAAGTTTTGGCCCACATTTGGCCCCTAAAAGATAAAAGCCATGTGTTGAAAACAGACAAAGTAAAAAGTTTGTGATTATGTGCATAATTTGCATGGGAAATTGGTAAGAGTGCTTGGGAAGCAGTGCTAAAGACTTGTGGGTAAAATTTGGACAAAAATCCATTAGTAGACATCATACGCATATGATGTCTCAAGGGTGCTTGTGGCAATCAAACTGAACTTTTGACTTGATACCCATACTCTGCATGTTGTATAGAGCACATACATCAAGTTTCACTTCATTTGGATAAATAGACTGAGTATTGAGAGAGTTTTACTCTTTCCATAAAGTTTCCTGGTAAAAATTGATGATAAGGTGCAATTATGATATCCAAATTTTGTTGTGAGCACATGTGCATGTTGTACACATCAAGGGGCACCTAGAAAAGAAACAGAGCTTTCTTATAACAACCTAGACATCATACGCATATGATGTTTGAGAGGCTTGATTTTGGGTTAAAAGGCATATTTTTGTGATCCATTGTGTTTAAAAGCATCTAAGAAGTAAATAGGCCAAGTCCCATTGGATTTGAAGCAATTTAGGGCTTGTAGAGACCAAGAGACGGATATAGGAAAATTGAATGCTTGATTTGACCATATCTAGCACAAAAGGTTTGCAAATTGCATTTTAAAAGTTCCATTGAGTTGTTTGTGTGGCGGAGGTGGAGTAAAGCTCACTTCATTTTGACTAGATAGACATCATACGCATATGATGTCTCAAGAGCATATTTAGTGACCAGAATTGACAACAGAGCTCACCAGGGTGTTGAGCACCCCAAAGAAATCTTAAGAACCAACTTTTACCCAATTTGCATCCTTTTTGGCTTAGTTAGACCTCCAGTGAAGTTGGCAGTGACCAAGGTTGACATAGGAGAGACTGACCTACCTACAGGGGTTACAACTCTAAAGTAAGCCTAGATTTGGAGTAAGAACATCAGGGAAAGTGCATGATACAAGTTTAAGTCATTTTTGAGAATTTAGACATCATACACATATGATGTCTATAGGCCCAGCTCAGTGCTCAGATTGAGAATTTGCTGCTCCAAAAGTCTCCCCTATGATTCTAGGATTCCATCAATCTTATCAGGTTAGGGCTCAAGACTCATATGAGAGTCCTATCTTTATATACAGTAGTAAGTGAGAATTACTGATTTGACAAAGAATTGCAGAGTCAAGGTTTTGAACAAACAACCAAAACCAAGGAATCGGCAAAAGTGGGTGATCAGTTGGAATTGCAAAAAAGTACTTTACTAGTTTGAAAAGCGGCTTGAAAGAAACTCAGAACAAAAGAGCAACTGCAAGCAGACTTCTAGGTAAGATGTTTGGGTTGACAGTGTTTGTGTCAAGGCAATACCACCATCACACTGCTTAAACTGTATGCCCAAGTAATGATGCAACACCCTCAAATCTTTCATCTTGAAAGTAGCATTCAAATCAGCCTTAAATTCAACAATATGTCTCTCATTTGGTCTAGTGATTAGCAAATCATCTACATAAAGAACCACAATGAGAAGTACATCACCCTCATGCTTTACATACAATGTGCTTTCTGTTGGATTGTTACAAAAGCCTTGTTTGACCAATTGAGTGTCAGCTTTCTCATACCAAGCACAAGGATATTGCTTCAACCCATACAAAGCCTTCTTACATCTACACACTTTGTCATCGTCCTTTCTTGGCAAAACCGTGAGGCTGCGTTACATAAACTTCCTCAAATATGTCACCATTCAAGAAAGCAGCAACAATGTCTGATTGATGTACATCCCAACCAAAATGAGTTGTCAATGCACATAGAAAACGCATAGTAGTCATAAGACAAGTGGGAGCAAAAGTCTCTTCATAATCTATGCCTTTTTGCTGTGCATAACCCTTTGCAACAAGTCGAGCCTTATGGCGATCAATCTCACCATCCGGCTTGCGTTTCAACTTGTAAACCCACTTCGTACCAATGGCCTTTTTCCAGGAGTCAAATCACATAAAGTCCATGTGTCATTTTCTATAAGTGCATCATATTTTGATTGCATGGTAGCCATCTAATTTTCTGAATTTTGTGCTTCATCAAAAGATAGAGGTTCCTCAACATCATGTAAGCCAGACACAGCCAAAGCATAACAATATGATGCATAAGATGCATGGCCAAAGCCTCAATGAGTACGACTAGACAAAGGTGCATCCAATTTATTGTCACACATGTATGCACCATCCATTTTGGCATACCTCTAGCCTGCTCATTTTCAGCCCTTTCCTCATCAAGTACATCATGTACATCTGCATGAGTAATAGGCTGATCTGTAACATTTTTGAAAACCCCCATAGGTTGTACATTTGCCTCATTGGAATTTACTTTCAAACTTCCACCACTGAAAAGAGGCAACAAAGTGTCATAAATGTCTTGTGAGCTTACATTATTGTCTCTAGTACATGACAGCAAGGGCTTAACACAATCTTCCACAAATACTACATCCTGTGAAACCAAAATACACTTTGTTTGTGGATGATAGAACCTGTAACCTTTGCTTTCATCATTATAACCAACAAAGATACATTTGACAGTCTTATCATCCAATTTTCAGCGCTGTGTTTGTGGCACCAAAGCATATGTCAAACATCCAAAAACACGCATGTGCTTAATAGAAGGCTTTCTATCATGCCATGCTTCATGTGGAGTAATATACTGCAAAACTTTTGTAGGACACTTGTTAAGTACATGAGTGACACACATGATGGCCTCAAGCCAAAAAGAATGCGACAAAGCTTGATTTTCGACCATACATCGTGCCATTTTCGTAAGTGATCTATTTTTCCTCTTAGCAACACCATTTTGCTGAGGTGTATAAGACACTGTACATTGGTGTTCTATTCCTTGACTAGCCAGAAATGCATTAAATTCATGAGACATATATACTCCCCCCCTCGATCGGAACGGAGGGTTCCCATAGCACATTTCGATACATTTTCAACCATAGCCAGAAATTGTTTGAAGCACATAAAAACTTCGGACTTCGCTTTAAGCGGAAATACCCATGCATGCTTGGAGTAATCATCAATGAAAGTCATGAAGTAGACGTAATTTCCCAAGGACGGAGTTTGCATGGGCCCACAAACATTACTATGCACAAGCTGCAACGTGCATGTAGCCCTAACTGAACCATCCTTTGGAAACTTATAACACTGCATTTTACCCAAAATACAGCCTTCACAAACATGTTTGACTGGTGCTTCAAGAGGCGGCAAAGAAGAAACCGTATCAGATTTTGGCAAACGCAGTAAACTAGCAAAATTTATATGCCCAAAATGTGCATGCCACAGCTTTGCATATGAAACAACCCTTGAGTCTGTAACTGCATCTGCAAAATTTTATCCACACTTATCATAGAAAGTGAGCTTATACAGCCCACGACACAAAAGGCCAGATGCAACAATTTCATCACCAAAACTGAGATCATGAACTGTACATCTATCATCCACAAATTTGACTACAAGTCCAAGTCTAGCAAGTGCAGATACAAACAAAAGATTCTTCTTGATCCTAGGTATATAAAGTGCATCAACAAGTGTGAAAGAACTACCATTTGTAGCAGTAAGCACAATCTTTCCAATTCCCTGAACAAGATAAGAGGCATTGTTGGCACAAGTGACTGAATTCCCATGAGGGACAGACTCGAGAGAGGGGAACAATTCACGATGTGAGGTAATGTGCTTTGTAGCACCACTGTCGAAATACCACACATGTGAATCTGCAGCAACCGACATGCATGCATCATGAACAACAGGATTGTAAGTGCACTCTGCACTAGAAGCCCATTCTGCATCAACATCAACATCATAGTCTCCTTTCACAGAAGACTCAACATTGGCTGCATTTGTAGTGAAACCAGCACTTGTAGTGGAACCACCCTCTTTCTTCTTAGCCTCTTTGGCCTTCAACTTAGGACACTGCTTGATCAAGTGATCATTAGCTTTACAATAATGGCAACGCATCTTCTTTTTGCCCTTATCACCAGAATTTCCAAACGAATTGATACGAGCAGAAGCATTAGGAATAGAATTTTTGCTACTAGTAGTAGAACCATAAGAAGTGGCTGCATTGCTGTTAGCACCCTTTCTTTGAGAAGCAATAAAAGCCTGTTCAAGTGCCGCTGCCTAGTCCTATTTTTTCCAAAAAGTGACTCTTGCAACAACAATGTGCATAATGCATCAAACTTGACAACTTCAGGATTTCCTTGGGTCATAAGTCTCCAAGTACTAGCAAAAGTCTGGTAAGAATCTGGTAAAGCATCAAGAAAAATATGCACAAGGGAACTGCCTGAAATGACTTCACCTGCAGAAATAAGTTGCTCATTGATATCCTTGACACCAGCAAGGAAAGTGTCCATATCATCTTCCTCATGCATAATCTTCGATTCTAGCTCTTTACGCAGCAAAGCAATTTTAGCCTCATTGCGGCTTGCATAAAGACTTGCTAGAATATCCCGATACTGTTTTGCAGATTTTGTTGAATGAATGTGAGGAGTAATGGTTCGCTTTACAGAAAACACAATCAATGCATGAGCCTGCGCATCATTTACATCCCAACGAGCTTGTTCTACCCTAGGCAAAACAACTCTAATAGCAGAAATTCTTGCAGCAAGACCTACAACATCCTCAACATCGCCTACATCCCCAGAACCAGGACATACATCAATGCCCTGCACAATATTCCAGACACCCTTTTGACACAAGAACATGTTGCATCATGTAAGCCCACATAGGGTAATTGTCCCCATCCAAGCTTTCCTCAGTAGCAAACATCTTGAACACATCTGTGTTGTTGTCAGCGATGGAGAATGTTTGCAACTGATGTGAAAATTGCCCAAAATGAGGATAAATTGAGTGAGTCTAGCACGTGCTATATAGAACAACCCGCGCACTGACAAAAATTTTGCACAAAATGACAAAATTGCCTGTGCAGACTTGCCTGCACTGGAAACAGAGGCCGAAATGAGCCCGAATCAAAAATTTGAGCTCGCCAAAGCTCACAGAAATTGGAGAAAGTGAGCATGCGTGTACTGGAGTTGTTGGTGATTAAGTCCGAGAGGATGGCACCTGCTCTGATACCAATTGTTGGAATTAGGGTTGCAGAGAAACGCACATAGCTTGGAGAAGACGAAGGAAGCTCAAGACACACAAAATGAGAGTGTGTTACTTAGTGTGCAATGGAAAGATAGATTGCCCCTAGAGTGATGGGCGTATATACAATGCACGAGAAAAAAAAACCTCCTAAAGAGGAAAAAAGTTGCCCCGACGGTCCTAGTGTGTTCACACACATGACTACCACATGTATATGGTAACATGACCAAACTATGATGGAAATGTTCAATATGTGCCTATGAGACCACAAGGACAACCCATGGCCCCAGCACAAAGACCACCGATGTGTATGGAAAGACCACAACCAGTGTTAGGTCAACAACCTCCATATCCTGGACATAATGTAGTGCTTGTAAAGTACATGCATTCAAAAGGAGTCATAGATGAACAAGCACTAGTGCCTGTTACACCTTATGTTGAGCCCATCCCATCTACAATAATGGTATAAGGAGAGTGATATAATTCACATCCACCTTCAATGGAAGACCCTGGGACTTATGCTACACCAGAGCTTACACTGATGTACTTTGTGTCTAATCAAGGTGTTAGACCTCCTATGGTAAGACCCATGATTAAGAAAAGGGATGGAAACTGCCATGATTGTGGTGCAGATGATCATTGGAAAAATGAATGCCCAGAACATTAAGCCAATTGAAGCTTTTTGTACACAATGTTGCAAAAAGGGTGGACACTTCCCTGAAGATTGTCCAAAAAATCCGTTAAACAAAGGAAAAGCAGTGGAGAATGTAGTCCAAGTGATACCTAATAGCTCTTTGGTGAGTGAACCTATTGTTCCAATCAAGGTGATCACTACAGCCCAGGCTAAGAAAAAGAAACATAACTCCTTTGATGAATCAGAGAATACTAAAATTTCCTCTCAAAAAACCAAGATAAGAAGAATTCAAAGGTATGAGATGAGAAAACAGAAACAAAAGGATGAAATTGAAGAAAAATCCAAGAAATTATTCCAAGAAAAAGTGAAAGAAACTGGGAGTGGAATCAAGGAAACCACAATAAAATCTGGAGGATCAATTTTGGTAGACAAAATTTTTGAGCCAATGAATGCAGCCTTGGAAGCTTTCCAAGTGGGACTTAAAGCAAGCCAATCCATGGAAAACAAATGGAAAAACTATCCTTCTCTAGATATAGAAACAGCTAAGCTTGAAGCTTATCAAAATTTGGTAAGAATTACTTAGGAGATGCTGAAAAAAAAAAACCCAAGTTTGAGAGTATAGAAAAACCTGAGGAGCTTGTGGTAGAAACCAATAAAGAGAAATCCAAAGCGGTGGTAGAACCCCACGTTAAAACTAAAGAGCCAAAACTCATAGTGCCTGACAATGAAGATGCTTTAGATTGGAATTCCATTCGTGGAGGAAGACTGGCTAGGATATTTATGGGAAAAAGTGTGAGAGATTAATGATGGGAGTATAACTTTGAAGTTAGCTTCTATAGACGAAGTTTGGTTAGACCTTTGGAAAGAAACTTAACTATAAAAACATCTTCGGAAGACCATTCATGAGGCAAGTACAACTCATTCAAGATTGGGGAAACAATTAATTGTACTTGAAGCAAGTGGGATCAATCACAAGGGTTAATCTAAAAGATCACACTTATAGAGATGTAATGAAAACACCCATTCAAGAATTTAACTCAATCTCTTCAGCTGAATCAAAGCTTCCATCTTGGTTAAACAAAGACACACCTATTTGGATGTGTGGAGCCTCAAAAAATGGGAGTTTAAAACGAGAAGAATGTATCTTAGAAAGGATTTCACAGATGAAGAATATGTACCTGAACCCTTTCCAGAGCATTTGTTTGAGCCATTTGAATGGACTCAAATTTTGGCAACAATGGATGTGTGTGTGAATACGTCTATGCCTACTCAATTTTCCAATGAGGATGGTTATGACATAATTCCATACAAATGATCTCAACCATTTACATTGAAGTTGAATTTCAGAAACCCGAGGACCTATTGACATCTCAACAAGTCCTTTCAAACCTCTATTATGATGCTACTGACGAGTTTGAAGAACATTTACATCTGATGATTCTGGGTTAGAAAAAGAACATGTGAGACCCCAACTATTCCTAAAAGGAGGAGAGGAAAAGTTTTTTGACTCTCCAAACCAAAAAACAAGGAGACAAAAATGGTATAGAAGAAAAAAGACACAAGAAACTTGAAATCTACACCTATGCCATTAGTTTCTAGTAGAACACAATTTCTGATGCAGATAGATGCACATGATTGTGTCAATGACAAACTCATGGGTAGATATCCTTTAGACAACAAACAAGGAACATCAAGAACATAAAGGAAAATGAGAAAGGAAAATCAACCAAAACCTAAGCACCAGGATGATGAATCATCCATGACACGGGTTGAAAGAAAGAAAAAATATCAAGAGTTGAAGAAAGCTCTAAAGGAGATATATAAAACTAAAATGGAAACAATTGAGGAAGAGAGTAAAGATGTGATGAGAGTTCCATCCCATTACAAGAAATATACACTCCAAAACTAAAAATCATAGTCGAACAACCTATAAGGGAACTAAGAAAAAAGGGTGAGTCCTATGAAGGACATGAAAATGCAAAGAAGATAGACCTAGCCGAACCAGGAGAAGAGTCTAGACCTGCCTACATTGCAAATGACTTGACGGAAGAAGAAGAAGAGCTTTTGCTAAGCTTATTGAAAGAATATCGAGATATCTTTGCTTGGTCTTATAAAGATCTCAAGGGTATTGATCCAGAAATCTGTCAACATACCATACCTATGAGAGATGATGCGAAGCCAAGTAGACAACTCCCATATACTTATAATGAAACATTTGCCAGAAAGATCAAGGAAGAGATAGAAAAGCTCAAGGAAGCTGAATTCATTTATGAAACTGAATACATAGATTGGGTGTCTCCAATTGTGGTGGTACCCAAGAAAAATGGAAAATTAAGAGTGTGTGTCATTCTCAAAAAAGTGAATGCAACCACCATTTGAGATAACTACCCTCTTCCAATCATCGAGCATGTTTTAGAACGAGTTGTAGGAAAAGAAACTTATAGCTTCTTAGATGGCTTTTTAGAGTACAATCAACTTTTGGTTGATCCCAAAGATCAACATAAAACTTGCTTTACAACTGAATGGGGTATTTTTGCCTATAGGGTTATACCTTTTGGGTTAACTTATGCTCCTGTCACCTTTCAAAGATTGATGAGCCATGCTTTCAAAAAATATCTTTGAAATTTCTTGAAAGTATATATGAATGATTTATGTGTACATTCATCAATCCGGGTTGACCATTTTGAACATCTTGAAAAGGTATTAAAAAAATGTAGACTTTATAGAATTTTCTTAGATCCTAAAAAGTGCACATTTATGGGCAGACAAGGAAACATTATTTGACATATAGTGTCTAAAAACAACATAGCGATCAATATGGATAAAATTCATGTTATTGCTAAATTGCCTAGACCGACAACTGTCAAAGGGATTCAGGCTTTCATGGGATATGCAGGATATTACAGACGATTCATTTACATGTATACTATAATTGCAAAACCCATGTATGGTCTGATTACACTCTTTGTATGGACTGATGAATGTGAAGAATCCTTCATGAAGCTTAAACAAGCTCTCACTTCAGTCCCAATATTGAAAGTACCAGATTGGAATAAGATATTTTATATACATGTTGATGCTTTCAATCTTTCCATTGGATGTATATTAGCTCAACTAGGAGACAGAGAAATTGATTTTCCTATTTCTTATGCTAGTAGACAGTGACGAAGGAAATTTGGAATGGCGGCCTCTACACCAAAACAAACTCCATTGCGCCACAAGGGAAATGAGATGAGGGCACCACCTAGTCTTGGAAGCATGGACTAGGACCGCTACACAAAGAGAGAGAGAGAGAGAGAGAGAGAGAGAGAGAGAGAGAGAGAGAGAGAGAGAGAGATCACTATGAATGAAGCATTAACCTTAGTGTGTGTACAAGGAATGGATAACTTCAAACACTCCCAACACAAATAGCATGTAGATTACTAAACAACCACTCAAGGATTAGCCAAAATCATATCAAGCACTCTCACACACACATAAAAGATTTCTCTTAATTAACATAAGTAAGAGGAAGGGAGGTTACTAGCATGAAACAATTTGCACTCTAGAATGTGCAAGAATAGAGTGAATGAATGAGCTTTATGGGCTCATGGTGAGTGATACAAAGACTCAATGGGCTGAGGGAGGCTTGAAATTACAAAGGGGAAGGACTCTTTATATAGGAAAGAGAGTGATTAGGAGTGAGGTTAAGATCCAAGTGTAATTTGTACAAATGAAGCTTGATTAGGGACATTCAACCAATGAAGAAGCTCCTTCCAAGTGATTTGTTGACCAATTTGCAACTAATTGGCTCCATCATCACTTGTGTTGTCTTCACTCCTTCCATAGCTTGAGTCCAAGAGCTTCCTTATTTTAAAATGTAAAGAATCTAAATAAAATCAATACATATCTAGTAATAATAGAAAGGGGCTGAATGAGAACTTATGAATTACAACAAGATTAAGCATGACTTGAGAGGTGATTAGAAGAGGAATTTGTGATGGTTTTTTGAGCTTGAGAGAGAGGAGGAAGGAGGGGAGGGTGAGAAGACTAATGGCTGATTTTTAGAGAAGGTCTCAATGTGGAAAAGGAAGGGTGTGTGTGTAAAGGTAGAGGGGGTGGTCTCCACCACAGTTGAAAAAACTGGCGTCCGCCATTTTGGCCATATCTCCTAGACCGTAGATGCAAAAATTATAAAAAAAATATGGTCAGAATCTCCAGCTCATCAGCTACAACTTTGATGAGACAACTTTTCTTGGATCGAAGTGGAAGTATTTTTTAAAAATCCAGCAAAATCATGTGTCTGGTTCCTTCCTTTACCAAGTCTTCCACTTGGGTCCCATTTGTTTGAATCATCATATGGCTCCAAAGCCATGATGATATGAGCCACTCATGACCCTTGAATCATGGGTGCATGGCTCCACAACCACATCATATCTTTTCTTTTCACATTTACATATTTTCCCTTCCCTTTACCACTAGGTTCTCCCTCTACCTTTCACCTCCGATGAACTAGTCAAGAAAAAATTGCCATCAAATCATTTTTTTAATTTTTCCAAGAGGTTGTTCTCACTCTTTCCTTTATTTTAAACCTCTAGAAGCAAGGAAAACCAACAAAATATAGTAAACAAAAATTTGTGATAGGCTCGGATCAATTGTTGAATGTGGCAGAGAAAAAGTATACAACCACCAAAAGAGAAGGATTAGGGATGATCTATGTCATAAAAAAGTATAGACATTACATATTAGCCAATAAATTTGTGTTCTTTGTGGACAACCAAGCTTTATTGTACTTGGTCAACAAGCCATGCAACACAGGGAGAATAGTGAGATGGTTCATCATTCTTTTGGAACTTGATTTCACTGTAGTTGTAAAAACGGGCACCACACACCAAAGAGCATATCATTTATCAATGATTATTTCAGGAGAATCACCAAAAGGGGTAGACAATGATCTACTAGATGCAAATCTATTCTCCATAGAAATGATACCCCGTTGGTCAAAAAATATGGTTTCATTCATGACTATAGCTCAAGTGGACGCTCAAATACCATTTTCTATTACACCATGATTAATTGGGCAATCCGCTATGTATCAATTACTAGCTGGAATGTTATACAAAAGAAATCTAGATGGAATATTGCTTTTTGTATTCATCCTGAGGAGAAAGCCCAATACCTAAGTTAAACACACATTACCATAGTAGAACTTCACTTTGGGGAAGATCAAACTATGCAACGGATCTTGAGACTTGGAGTATTTTGGTCAACCATGAGAAGTGATGTTCACTCATTTGTGAAAACCTGTCTTCAATGCCAGAAACAAACACCCATACCTCATGTGACATTATTTCAAATATCAGTCGTTCCTAAGTGGAGTAACTATATAGCTACTTATTTATCAACAAAACATTTCTAGAGGATATGAGTAAACGCCACCAAAGAGCTATTGAAACTAAAGCCAGAGACTATGCTCTTATTGGAAACCAATTGTATCGGAGAGGAAAGGATCAACATTTACGTCTCTGTGCAAATGAAGATGTATATATACCCACTCTAGAACAAGCACATGCTAGATTGATTGGAGGTCACTTTTCTAGTGAAACCACATCTAGAGCAATTTTAATGGTAGGTATATGGTGGTCAACACTTTTTACAGAAGCCCCATAAATATGTTCAAAGGTGTGATGCATATCAAAAAGCAAAAATGCCAACCAGGGTAGATAGCCTGCCTTTAAGGCCAATGATGGGGGCTAGATCTTTTGCAAAATGGGGCATAAATTTTATCGGGCCAGTAAAACCACCTGCTTATAGAACTCAAGCTCAATATATCATTGTAGCTACGGACTATTTGACCAAGTGGGTAGAGGCTAAGGCAACCAAAAAGAATGATGTTAGAACCACAACTGCATTCTTGTAAGAGAATGTATTCACAAGATATGGACTTCCAATAGAAATTGTCAGTGATAGGGGAACTCATTTCCTCAATGCGGTAATTGAGTATCTGTTGAATGAATTTATGGTCATCTATAACAAATCTATTCCATATCATCCACAAGAAAATGGACAAGCTGAGCACACGAATAAAATTCTTAGCTCGGTATTGACTAAAGTGGATAGTTCAAGACGAACTGATTGGGAAATGAATCTACATGCCACTCTATGGGCTTATAGAGTTTCATTCAAAAGAGCTTTAAATGCTACACCCTGTAATCTTGTTTATGGTCTTGATGCCATACTACCGATAGAATTTGTATTGCCGACACTAAGAGTAGCTAAAGATCTTGAGTGAACTAGATATGAATTTTTAGAAAGGCTGGAAGATTTAGAAAATCTTGATGAGCAAAGGCTAACCGCTGTAGCTCACATCTATGCAAAAAAATAGAAGCAAAAACAATTTTTTGATTCACATCTAGTCACAAAAATCTTCAAAAAAGGGGACCTAGTTTTAATGTATTTCTTTAAGCAACACATTCCCAAGTTCAAGAAAAAGGAAAGTGGGCCGTTTATCATTGAAGATGTATCTCCAAGTGGAGCAGTTAAATTGTCCACTCTAGATGGTGAACCAATGGCTAACTGGATTACTGAATGCTGCTTAAAGAAGTACCATTTTCCACAAAATGAATGCATAGCAAAGCAAAGCAAAGAAAGATTAAATGATAGTTGGTTATAAATGAGGCAAGAGAAAAGATTCTTTCAAAAATCAACAAGCACCTATTTCCATTAACACTTTGGAACTAGATGAAAGACTATGGGAATCACAGAATGATGCAGTATCAATGGATGATGAATGGTTGGATGGAATGAACCTTCACATCAAAGTACAATTGAATAATCATAGCACAAATGCACTAGTAGATACTGGAGCTCAAATGAATGCAGTCAGTTATTCCACTTACAAGAAAGCTACGAATCAGTCTTTAGCATCGGGAATATCTGCTATCAAAGGATGCAACAAAAACCCAACACCGACTTTGGGAGTAGTCAACTTGAATGTGATAGTACATACATGTTCATGCCCTCATGAATTTGTATGCATACTAGATGAACATATGAATGAAACAATGATTCTTGGAATCTCATGGATGCAGACATACAAGGCAGTACTAGATTGGGGCACCAATCAACTCAAGCTATCACTTAAAGGAGGATAACTCTTAGTTCCAATTGCACCGAGCAAAAAGAAATGGAAAAGCGGTCGTCCACAAAAGAAACCAAGGAGTAATCAATCTACTTCCTCCTCTAGACAAGCAAATTCTACAAGTATCATGCAAGGAGTCAGGCAAATTTGGGTACCAAAAGCACCAATCAAGGACAATCCGTTTCAAATTTGGGTGCCCAAAATCTCATCTACGATACTAAAGAAAGTTTCACATCTGGCAACTCCGAGAAAAACATCTTTCAGTAGAGAAAGTAGCACTAGATGGGTTTGCAAACCAAAGGAGCATAAATCTTCTCCACAAGCTGCAAATCCGATGAAGTAGTGGAAAGTTAATTCTCAAAGAACTCAACCACAACAGCTCATCAACGGAAAACCAAAATACCAATGGAGAGTTAAATATTAGCAACCGTCATCATTGATACCTATAGCTCAAGAAATTAGTGTGCCAAAGCATCCAGATGGTACAATCAGATAAAGAGCACACAAATTACAGAATTTGCTATTTAGAAAACATCAACAAGAAACCTTGACCACAGAAACCCTTGAGTTAACTACTCAAGATCCAACTCTTGCACCGTATACTGGTTTGAATTTCATTGATCTTCAAAGCATGATAGAGCCAACCACGGCTATGCATAGACACGATTGTTCAACACATGCACACAGTCATCCTGGAGTACGTTATCTAGGAGGGGTGGAAGAGAACTTCAGTAATTAAGGGCAATGTTTGAAGAGGGAGGAAAAAAGTTGGATGTTAACGTGTGGTTTTTTACAAAAGTACCTACTAATGTCCTTAAAAAATCATCAGCAAGAGAATTTTAACTGATAACATCTCCTCAATGAGTGTAAATAGTATATATAGTATTAGCTAAATGGAAAGCAACAATGGATGGGGAGTTGAGAGTTCTCTACTCAGTCAATGTAACCCAGCTCACTCCCAACCAAATCAATGCTCAATGGCATCAACAATCGCTACCCTACCCTTTGATAAAGGTGGAGCTACTGCAAGTTAAAGAAAGACCTTACAAGGATTTGCAAGAAGAAGGTTCATATGCTCTCCACCCCAAATGGAGAAACAATTGGCTCAACAAAAACCCAAGGGACCTCATTCTGTTTACAAGAGCACCTGCATCAATACAGAAGGATCCTACATTTTTTCCTATACCAAGGGTAAGGACATGGTAGGCACACGAAACATTAAAGAAGAAGAGGCCGACATGGCTCAATTACCCAAAATTGCCAGCTCAAGAGGAGGGACCAGCAATGGAGGGACACATGGTGAAAACCCTAAAGGGCACCATAAACTTCTTCAAGAGCCTCGCTGACCTCTCATGTGCAATGCTCTATAAAATCTGCAAAATTTTGCTCACATGCATTCTAGCTTTTCATGAACCTGAGCAAGCAGGAGCCCATAGATGTCTTTCTTAGAAGGTAATAAAGGCTTGTGCTATAATTTGAGCGGATAGCCTCCTCTACGGCTTCTACGCTAGATGTATGTTCTTGCCATTTTTTAAAATGCAGGTTGTAAAAGTCCTCTAGAGTGTGGAACGGCTTGGTAATGACAAGGATATTGGAGCTTGAGAGAGGGTATGGAGTGGCTTGAAAGTACCAGAGGAATGGCTTGGGGATTTTGTGGAGCTTGGACAAAACTCTTACCCCTTGTTATGCACAGTTTATTGTGGAGATTTGTATTTTTTCCAAGGTCTACCACATGGCAAACGTGCGAAGCGGCTATTGACGACAAAGTCTCGGATTTCAGAGAAGGATAGCAGATTGTGCGGAGCCCATTGCGTGTGGAGTTCTCTTTGCAATGGAATTGAATAAGTTTGGATCTTTTACGGCTTGGTTTGTATGACCATTTTTTGGAGTGCGAGAAGGTACCTGATTACCAGATCTTGCAACTTCAAAATGGCCTCCCCTTGGTTGACTGCCTATGATGACAACAACTAAAAGCAACAAGTGGCTATGGAAAATGGATTGTCAACCATCCATTTAGCGACCTATGCAATGGCACAGTTCTCAAGGAACCCTACAAATTGTTTTATTTGAGTTTGTGAAGTCAAAAGAAAATGGAGGAGTTCGCTAGAGGACATCGGCAAAAGTCAGTTGGACAAGGATGGCAGATTGAATACTCGGTTAGATGCCTCGATACCCGGGAGGTATGACCAGAGTCATGATTGTGATTTGACGCTTTGTTTGGCTTGAGAGTTTGAAGCCAAAGGCAAAAGCAATAACTCACAGATAAACAAGGTCAAAGGCAAGCTCGACAGAGATTATGGTAATAAAGATTTGACAGAGGAGATCGACATGGCACTCGTGGCGGTGGCCACAATGGCCTTGACATAAGATCTCTACTCAAATGACAGGTGTCACCACTAGCTTCAGCCTGAGAGAGGCTTATGAGTGGCAGAGAGGGGCAAGCAATGAATGCTCCCTATAATTAATTTGGACCCTTGCGTTGGAGTTTAAGTTATTGGTGTTTGGACCCGTAGGTCAGAGTTCAATGCACATGCATCTGGTAGGGAACCAATGAAATGTCTTAAACAGTATGGATGGGTGTGCCAATTCAGTGTTGTTGGTCAAATATGGACATGATGTGTTCCAACAGTTCATTATCTTGGATTTTTATATTTTGGACGTGATGTGTTCATAGTTCACAAATGGGGATTATTGGACATAGTATGGTCTACAATTCAAATTTTTTACAAAGGCAACCGATGCTCAAGACAACATTGCTTTCATGTACAAAGTTGAGGAGAGCAACACTGAGGTGTATCTAGTATCCCGACCGGTGCTGGCCATGGTAGCTTCTACATTGACTTGGTCTCACTATTGATGTCCACCATGAACTGCGGAGAGGGTGTTAAAGTTTAGGCATCTCAAGTGAACTTCCCTATGTGATCCCATTATTTAGTTTGGCTTTTAGGTATTTAATTTACTTATTTGTCAAAGTCTTGGGTAGGGAAATTTACTGGGATTGCTATATAAGCAGCCCCTTGTCTCCATTGTATACACATTCAGTTATTCATTGCCAAGGTTTATTGGTTTAGGAGACTCTCTCTCTCTCTCTCTCTCTCTCTCTCTCTCTCTCTCTCTCTCTCTCTCTCTCTCTCTCTCTCTCTCTCTCTCTCTCTACGCTTTCGCATCGTCGACTTTGACAGCAAGCTTTACTCTTGAAAAGGACCAAGATCATCTCAAAACTTGTGTGTTTGTGATGATTTGGTCCTTTTTTAGAGTAAAGCACACTCACAATCACAATCGCACGACCGTCCCAATGATGGAAGGGCCATATTTTGAAATAGCTAGCCAAAACATTGGTGTTTTCATAACCAAACTCTTGTGTTTAGTAAAGCACGACATAATAGGGCTGAAAAGAGGCGTCCTACACATGACCAAAAAAACGACACTAAACTTATCCATACGTACAAATTTAGAAAAATTAGAAAACTTTTTTTTTATATGTCCTAAATTTTTTGCAATTTTCAATGTCTCGTAGCTCCCAAACGGCTCTGAATTTTTCTGAGAGCAGCTCAACAAAATGGTGCATCTTGTCATGCTCTTTGATAGTTGTGTGACATAAAAAATTCACATCGTGCTTGAGCACTCCAAACATCAGTTAACAATTTCTATAGAAACTATGTAAAAATTAATCTACGGGCTGAAACAAGCGTCAAAATGATGGAATCTAAAAATACTCAAAGAACCAATTATTTTATGTTTAGGATGTTAGAGTTCATGCATCTCTCTTGGTTCATCTAATCAGTCCCAATTTCTCCCAGGGACAGGTGTTAGGGAGTGAGGGATGTTGTGTGGCTATGCCCACCAGGTGTGAGGTAGGTTTCTCATGTCCGGTTGTGTCTAGCCATGGTTATTAGCCTTGGGTTTTGGTTTGTTCCATGGCCATAAGGCTCCTATAGGGTAGGAGTATTTTTCCCATCCCTGCTGGTATTTTTCCTTGGGCATCTACTACCTTTTCTTTATATTTCCCATTTTACCAGGTTGTGGTGGTGGTGGACATCTAGTTGGTATGGTCCCTTTGAGCTATATATGCAGGGCAAGAGCACTAGGGGAGATCACTCGTGCACAGGATCTGTGATGCAAGGCGCCCCTAGTGGGAAACCCTAGGGTTACAAACAGGGGTTGAGGAGGGCCTCATCTTGCATAGCATTTTTAGCTCAGCCTATCGTTTTCTTCCTTCCCAAGCCAAAGGGGAGCATTCAGCCCTAGCTTCAAATTCCAACACCAATCAACAGTTTTGTGATTTTGTTAAATTTCAATGATGAACGAAAGCCATATTATAAAATGAGCGTCGCCTACCTCATGAAAAAGACATTTGCATTGAATAAAAAGGCGCCCGTTTGCAAGGACAACTGACACATTTTTTATATTTTTCTTAATATCAATCTATTTTTTTACGTAACGTAAGCTCTTCTTTCATTGGAGTAGCACTTTTTCCTCTCTCTTCTAAAAGGCCCTCCAAAAGACCTCTGAAATCTCCTAATGCTAATGAAATGTTGCTTACTTTTCTATGGGTGCAGGTGGCTACTTTCTTTGGTTCAACTTTTTGGTGCTTTACTATTTGGAAGATCTGGAGTTAGTTCGAAGGAGTTTTCACCTTTTGGATGGTGTCTTATACCAACCTGTTGATATTCATTTGTAAGAAATCAGGCTATCTAAGTTTGTTTTGTATAATAGACCTTGTATTTGTCAAGTTGTAATGTCACTTTTACTATGGCTTGGATGGTGTATGCTCCTATTAGAGAGCTTTCAATTACTTATTAAAACATTGAGGTTCAAAGTTGTATCAATGGCATTGGTTGTATGTCCCTTTAGTAAATGAAGGATTTCCTGTCGTTATGCATATTCAGTCATATTTTGAGCTTGGGTAGTTCAACATTCATGAGGGTATTGTAGCCTGCTAAGCTGGTTGTTTGGCACCTTATAAAGCTGAGGCCTGAGGATTATGTTCTTCATAACACTGGGTGATGAAAACCATTTGGTATAGTGGACCTAGTAGTTTGGTATGTAACTTTGGCCTAGCATAGTTTGACACCAACCAGAAGTTTGATTTTTAATATTCTTAATGGTATTAACCCTCTGAGAGTTGAGTACCGTTACTTATTAGTTGACCAATATACCAGTATCACCAGCACCAATACTAGAATGGATAGTCTAAAACTAGTACCATTACGAATATGTCAGTATGGCAGAATAGCAGTTTCAATACCAGTACTATTGGGACCAGTACTACCAGTATCAATACTTGTACCAATTCTAGTATATCGAATGTATATCAAATCTGTATCTATATCAATGCACCGGCTCTCAATAGGACTCGTGTAGAATTACCTACTTCCCTTCTTTGAGTATATAACTCCTAGTTATACATTCATTCTGATATTCACTGCATGATAATATGTCTAGAACCGGTATACCAGTAAGCGGGTAGACTAGTATAGCAATAAAGCAACACCAGTTCTAGTACTCTTAGAACCATTACTAATAATGACAATTTGAAACTAGTACCAGTACTAGTATACCTGTATAGCCGTATTGCAATATCAGTACCAAGACTAACCGTATTGGTACTAGCACTAAAAAACAAGTTTCACAACCAATATACCAGACCTATATCAATACCAATACTCCAGCTCTTTGCAAGACTCCTATAAGAATTACCTATTTCCTATTTTCAAGTATAAAACCACTAGTTTTTTCATTTTTGGGTATTCTCAACATAGACAAATGTTTGGGAACCGATATACCAGTATAACATTATAGTAGTATAACGGTATCAATTCCACCACTACCAGTACCAGTACCAGCACTGAAAGACTAAGACTAATACCAGTATTGATGAACCAGTATACCAGGATAGCGGTATAGCAATACTAGTACTACCAGTACTAGCACTACAGATCTGAGACTGGTACCAATACCACTACCAATATACTAGACTGTCAAAGGTTTGTTTATGATGGTGTAATTGGCTACCAAAGTCTCTTGAAATTTCTCTTTACTTGCACAAAAAAATTGTACCTTTGTGACATGGATAACAATTAGGATGCCCATGCATCACCTGCATATAGAGCAAATGCATTAGGAGATTTCGGAGGTCATTTGGAGGGCCTTCTAAGAAATTCTATTTCTCTCTCTAGAAAATGTTCTTAAAATATACTTGCACTTGTTGCATACGTCCAAAAGGACAACTGAACACTCTAAAAAGTGAACCTAACTTTTCAAAAATCCTTAAAAATGGTCACTTTTTTATTCAATGCGTGTGTTGTTTTCATGAAGTACACGACGCTCATTCAATATAGCTTTCGTCATCATTGGAATTAAAAAATCAGAAAATTATTAGTTGGTGTTAGAATTTAAATTTTTTGATACCACCAATGCGTCCAAAATAACCAAAAATTAAAAAAATGTCTATCTACTTGCCTCAATCTGGCAGTTAGAGAGGGAGAAATTATCAAAATACCCCTAAAAAGGAGATTTTGCCTCATGGTGCGCGGGCGACCATTTGAAAAATTCCAAATGGACCTCCACACGCCGTGAGGCAAAAAATAAAAAAAAGTGGATCACGGTGCGTAGAGGGTCAGGTAGAATTCTCCAGATGGTCCCTCGCGTGCCATGATCCAAAATCCCCTTTTCAGGGGTCTTTTGGCAATTTCTCTCTCTTCGGGTGTCAGATTGAGGCAAGTAGATAGGCAATTTTTAGGTTTTTGGTCATTTCGGACGCATTGGCAGTGTCAAAGGTTTCAAATTCCAACACCAATCAACAGTTTTGTGATTTTGTTAAATTTCAATGATGAACGAAAGCCATATTATAAAATGAGCGTCGCCTACCTCATGAAAAAGACATTTGCATTGAATAAAAAGGCGCCCGTTTGCAAGGACAACTGACACATTTTTTATATTTTTCTTAATATCAATCTATTTTTCTACGTAACGTAAGCTCTTCTTTCATTGGAGTAGCACTTTTTCCTCTCTCTTCTAAAATGCCCTCCAAAAGACCTCTGAAATCTCCTAATGCTAATGAAATGTTGCGTACTTTTCTATGGGTGCAGGTGGCTACTTTCTTTGGTTCAACTTTTTGGTGCTTTACTATTTGGAAGATCTGGAGCTAGTTCGAAGGAGTTTTCACCTTTTGGATGGTGGCTTATACCAACCTGTTGATATTCATTTGTAAGAAATCAGGCTATCTAAGTTTGTTTTGTATAATAGACCTTGTATTTGTCTGGGTACCTTCGTCTTTGAACATGTATATGTTTATTTGTGGGTAATATATGTAAATAACTAAAACACACACACAAACACACATATATTACAAATGTATGTGCATTGAGTTGGATTCTCACCACTATAGCACTCGTTGCTCTATATGTGGGGGGGGGAGAGAGAGAGAGAGAGGAGGGAATATTTAAACTCGATTAAGAGAGTGTGTGTGCAGGCAAGTAGAGAAGAGTAGAGAGTGTGTGGCTATGGTGCTCTACTTAGACAATTGACCAAGAAATTATCAAATGATAAAACATATATTTTTTTAAATATAGCAATAATGTTTTGATCAATAATTTTTTATCAAAAAAGAGTTTTAATCAACATAATGAAAATTATTCATTTAATTCATGTATTACGTTGAATATTCAAACAAATAAATGCAATGCAAGTGGTTACAAGTAAGTAGACCTTTGTAAAGGCTCTATTGGTTAGTAAGAGAAAGTCCACAAATAGTGGAAACTCATGATATTGAATATTGATTTTTGTTAAGAGATTGGATTGTCTTCACTAGACCTTGTTTGAGTTAAAAAAAAAAAGTGATTTTTGAAGAGCTATACGAACAAAATCACGATTGGAACTAATAATTGTGTGCCCTAATTTATAAATAAAACAATGTTGTAGCAATTTAAAAATTAGAGGAACAGATGAGTGTGGTGTGAAAAGTGGGAGACTAGTGTCTAATTGGAACTATGGCTAGGGACAGGTGGACCCAATTAGTCATGTACTTTTCACAATTCTAGAAATTAGTTAAGGATAATTCTAGCCTCTTAAATGTTGGGAAAAGGGTGTCATTCATAGATGCTAAGTATGTTGAGATTTTAGTTTAGAGAAATAGGATTTTAGCTCTCATCACATGTTATCACCCTAGCATCTATGATTGAGAAGGATAGAGGCCTTCCTCACCTCTATTGCTTGTATCCTTGCATTTTTGAGTTAAAGTAAAGTGTTGCTAATGAAACTTGATAATAAAAGAAGTTCAACTATCAAGTCACTGCCAGATTAGGGACCTTACATAAATAATCTATGGTAAAATGGGCCTAAATTATGCTCTTGTTAAGAGATATGAATTCTTGGGAGAGTGACTTAGCCTTGACCTTCAAGCTTATGCTTGAAAGATTAGAGCTAGACTCTTGTGCACAGAGATGGTCATGAGGCTCTTTCATTTTCTATGCTCTTGTTAACTCTTGATTAATCTAATCTTCATTATTGTCATCAATATTGTCTCACTTATTTTCCAAAAATAGTTTTTTTTTTCATTCTTGATTAAATTGCTAACAATTCATGCTTTTAGTCTCAAATTTTAATAGTATCATGAGTTCTTTCATTTTGTCTTTTGCATATTTAAGTAGGTTGACTAGTGGGTGTGTGGTGCATTCTTGACCTTGTAATTTTGTATGCATATTTCTAATTGTGTGCTTTGTGTTTTGATGGGTTTTATTGTGTCTACACATGTCTTAATCCTTTTCCACGTGTACGCCATTGTGTTTTGGCACCTTGATTGACATTGAATGGTTGGTGGTGTCTAAAATTGTGGTGATTAGTGTGTGAACGTCATAACTATGTTCCTTATATGTGTGTGCTTGGGTTTTGTGCTATTGCAAGGGGATTGACAAGATGGACTCCATTGTCACAATGTATGTAATTGGTTAATGATTGATGTTTAGAAGAATATGAGGGGTAGTCTAGCCATGATTTCTCTCTATTATAAATCACAAACAACACTTTTTGGAAAAATTCTTGTGTGATCCCTCCATGCCCTAGCCAGGTTATTACTTGTGTAGGATTGTTGTGCTAGTGCACAAGGAGATTTGGATTGACTGCCACCTGGTAAAATTTATCCATTTGATTGATTGGTTGGATTGAACTAGCAAACATATAGCAAATATAGCTTTTGCAACTAGCAAAGTGTGGCCTTGTCATGTAATTAAATGGAACTAACAAATTCATGCTTCCTACATGTTTGCTATATAGTACTTGAATGTTTTTTCCATTTTTCCTACATAAAAACTGGTGCTACACATTTTCTATTTAGTAATTTAATTCAAGTAGATAGATCTAAAATTTCCTACATAGCAATGGTTGCTACATATTTTCTATCTAGTAATTTAGTGCAAGTAGATGGATCTAAAAATTATTCTTATACAAAAAAAGGTGTGTTCCTATGAAATTGCTATACCGCATTTGATTAGGTTATGATAATCCTACATAGAAAAAGTTTCTATGCAGTTGTTAATTTGAAATTCACTACATTTTCAAGATTGATTATGCAAAATTATGGTTCTACGTAATTTCCATGTAGCAAAATTGAATTTTCTCTCACTCACAATACAACATGTCATAGATTTTTATAAAATTACAAATCAAATGTGATGGCTTGGTGGTGTCACTTAGTTTATAGAGGCTTGCATCAATGAGTGGATTTTTGCCTCCATCCACACTTGACCTTTTTTTTTTTGTGATGTCCGTGTCACTCCCTTGCTCCATCGTTTACGCCTTCTATGTACAAGCTAGCTAATTCTTTTCCACCTTTAATACATCAATTCTTGAAAATCACATGCTTGTAATGATTATTTGAATTAGCCTCAAAGTTTATTTCAATTAGAGTCATACACTATTTTTCACTTGTTTTTATTGCATGGAGAACTCAACCCTTGATAAAGCCTATATTAATTGAAATCATTCCAAATCTACATATTATATGGTTCACAATCTATATACCATCGAAACATTCCACGTGCAGAATTCTTACTAGTCAACCCCCCCCCCCCCCCCCCCCCCCCCCCCCCCCCCCCCCCCCCCCCCCCCCCTTTTGAACCGATACTCCAACCCATGATCAGGACCTTCATTAGATTATTGATGAATACCTTTTGATATATTTATGTGTATTTTCTAACATTATGAGAAACTCAAATATCTACTTGGAACAAGCTATTTGTTAAAAGATATAACCATAAGTGCAATGGGATGGTTGAGGTGTTGCCCAATATTCTATTTCCTTTACTATTTAACAATGGACACGAATTTCAGCATGCTTTGATTTATAGACAATCTGGCAAAAAGATAAGGGAAATAAATTTACAATCCATGATGAACTCTAAAAGGAAAGGTACTAGCTCAAGTATAGCTTTGTCCCACTTTCTATGGCTACGTTGAAGCAAAAAAAGGATTTATTCATGAAGTTTTGTGATTACTCTATAGCCTAATATGGTGCTTAAAGAATTCCCTAACAAAAATTAAATATCTTGTAAACCTCCATTAGGCACTTTGCAAAGAAGTCTTGCAATTGATCCAATTGGAGAAGTTACCTCTCTAGTTTGGAACTTTCTTATCATGATGCAATTAGATAAATAGTCCCTTCATGTTTCTATCATGTTTTCAACCTCAATCACTAGTTATGATGGGTTTAGCTATTGATGAGAAATGAGAATAAATCAAGGACTTAACACTAGAATGGTAACAGGACACTTTTATGTCCTTGGACACTTTTGTGTCCAGTTAAGTGACCATTTTGCTTGAATTATTTGAAGAGTATGAAAATGAATTTCTAGGTGCTATATATCCACAAAGTTGCCTCATGAGCTGAAAAAAACTTAGCATTTTTTTTTGAGTATCGATCCCACCATTAACCTTACTCTTGCACAACATGTTTGAACCTAAACTGTGTGAAAAAACAAGTCCCGTTTTTGGCTTTTTTTCAATTTTTGGCAACTATACCACTCTAAACTTCATGTTTGTGAGGTTTAGATGGCTAGAGGTTAGGCCTTCATAGTTCTCAACATGTTTTGATGCTTATAGGGAGAGCTAAGTGTTAAAATTGAAAGTTATGACCAATTTACAAGAATTGCATAATCCTGTTTTTTAGCCAAAATTAGCACTTTTATGATTTTTTTGGTGGCTTTCTTGATATCCAAATTCAATTTTGATTGTGTAAGTGTAATGTATAACATAAAGCTAATCGTCCTTGAGTTTTGGGGGACCTAATATGCTATATAGCATAGTATATGATGATGGTTGAGTTTTTTGATTGCTGAAGAATACGATATATTTTAGAGTAGCAAGTATAACTTTCTCAATATTGCTAGTTTCTTAGGCCAACTGTGTGTATTTTGTAGGTAGTGACCATATCTAATCATAGACTACAAACTTGGCTAGATATTGAGTAGTTTCTATGGGTTTCTAGATGTCATAATGCTAAACCCAGTTTTTTCATGTTTGTTGTATTTAGCACTTTATGATTGCCCCCAAGGTTCCAATTGTAAGAGATCCATTATCCTTTTGACATGCTCCATGGCTCCTTTTGAATCCAGAGGCCCAAAGGGAACTAAGAAAACATGTATATAGTATCTGTATTGAGCGTGACTATAGAAACTTTGATGATAGGTCCGCAGAATGGCAAAAATGCAACTTTTTTGTACCTATTTTTTTTTGCCCAAAAAAAAAACAATGAGGTAAAAGCAACCATATGTTTTGGTCACCAACCCATTGAAGTTAACGGGGCATTTTATCTCATGTCCTACAAAAATCTGCACTCTTATTTATATGCAATCAACCGTAAGAAATTGTTGTTTTGGGTAAAATGCACCGGTCCATCAACTTTGGAGGCTTGTAGTGACCAAGGGATGAGAAAAATTACAAGTTTCTCATTTTTTCCATATGTAGTAGTTATCGAACTATAAGCTCATGAAAGGATTTTTCAAAATGAGTGGATCTACTATGGTTTTGGAAAATTTTCCCAAAACCCTGAAAGGACACTTTTATGTCCTGTTAGGTTACCATTCTAGTGTATGTGCTAATGAAATATGTAGTCAAGTCACTTTTATAGAAAGTTTAGAAGATATGTACTTACATGTTTCAGCGCCTTCAAAAATTATAAAAATTGGTCATTCATTTTAGTTATGGTGACTCATCTAAAATACTCAAGTGAGTTATAAATTGAATCTAGAAACTAATTTGGATATAAGTAGTTTACTCAAACATTTTCAAAGGGACAATAATGTAGACAATGAAGACGTTCTTCTTGGCTTTGTTGAACCTTCTACTAAATCGTATATAGTCCAAATAGACAGTTGGATTCATGAGAGGTGCAAATGTGGAAAACATTAGTGTTCTTAAGAAGATATCACCACTTTTATTTTTTATGATAAAATAAAAGTGGAAAACATTAGTGTTCTTAAGAAGATATCAACACTTTTATTTTTTAGGATAAAAATGTTTCTCCAAAACGAGTAATGTCAGGCCAAGGGTAGAGTGAGGAGACACATGCAAGACAAGGGGTTATATATAGCTAGGACAAAGGGCCTATGTATACTCTGGTTGGGTGTGGTGAGCATGTGTTTATTCCTAGTTTCTTACAATACATAACTATGCCTACGTGTTTATTGCCTACTACAAATCAAAATAACCTAGATTTTGTAGTTATACTAGTGTACCCTTCCCTACCACGTCCACAACTCATACACCCTATAGCACCAGCATCTTCAGTTGTGGTAAAGGGAGCATGTGCCTTACCTCGGGATTATACATCTGATGTCTAGCAGCCATTGAATTCACTGACCATCAACCTTATTCTTTCTACATAGAAGAATAAGGGGTCTCATTCATTAAGTAGTGAGTACTCCCCCTACACGTGGTCTATCACTCTACACTCACTGCACGCGCGCACACACACACACACACACACACACACTCTCTCTCTCTGTGTGTGTGTGTGTGTGTGTGTGTGTGTGTGTGTGTGTGTGTGTTACTTTAGTACTCTTGGTCTTTTTCTAGCTTAAATTTAAAAAAAGGGACCACACATAAACCTAGCTCTTGGATCGGGACTTGTTGGGGGTTGTTTTGTATGGCAATGATAATTGCACACACACACACACACACACACACACACACACACACACACACACACACACACACACACACACACACACACACACACACACACACACACACACACACACACACACACACTGGGTTACTTAATTAGTCCTTGACCTATTTTCTCTTAGAAAAAGAGAGCTTCAAATTTTTTGAGCCTCCACTATGAGATTTAAAACCCTTGATAAAAAATAAAAAGCCTGATAAGGTGTTGGCTAGATGGACTACACACACTCCACCTCACTTGAGGGAGTTCCCGAGCTTACTTACCTCCTAGGTCTTTTAGTAAAAACCACCTCCTATGGGTACTACTACCGGGTATAGCCCGTCTCAACACTTGAGTATCTCTATCTTGGGTGTAACCCTGTCGTGAATACTCCTGGTTACCTCCTCATTGCACCGCGCAAGCGGCTTCATTTGCTCTGCTGGAGATCCCCCTAACGCTTGGATATCTGTGCAATTTGGAGTTATGGCGACCTCCCTCCTTGCTCTATTTAAAGGTGAGGGCGCATCTCTGCCCCTCACTTAGTTTTGGTTGTACTCTGCTTGATTGCTTGAAACTAGTTACTACGTTTCTGATACAAAGCATGGAGCTCTCTACTCAAGTTACTCTGGTCGATCACTATTATTTCTTGATTTACTTCTTGCATACTTAGGATTCTTTTGGCATGGGTTTATCACTCTGTAAGGAAGATTTTTTGTTGAAAAATATGGTCGTCTCCTCCTGCAAACTTTATAAACCCAGACATGGGGGTTATTCCACGTCGTGTGATTACCAATAGTGCACTAAAATAACTGTTTATTCTAAAAAATCCACCCTATGGGCTGGTGGTCAGAGCATGTGGTTGATTAATGGTGTTTTTTTTCTGCCCTAGTAACGAGTACAAATTGGGATATTTATTGCTTGTCTTGCTTACTAATCTCTATTGCACGATGGCAAGCGTTTTTGTGACTTGATTAATTATTACTCTGTGTCGGGTTTTTCATAAAAAAACTCTTGATGCTGAAAAAAAGGGGGGTGTGTGGTGCTCTACCCTCCACACACGAGTTTAATGTTTGTTCTGGCCGAGTTGCTTGCTATCACGATTTTGGAACTTGGCTTATACTAAATGGCCGCAATGGCGTATCATAACATGACTCAGTGGCTATGGCAATATAGCGGTTACTGTTTGAATGGAAGGGTTTTTGGTTGCATATCTTATATTTTTCATTGGTATTTTCTGGTTTCATATCCTATATTTCTCGCTGAGGACTTAACACTATGGGGTTCTGCTGTCTGTGTTCTTGCGAGTGGTTTTTTAAACAAATGGGGTTATATATTACTTTGGATTCACCTTGGTAAGGTAAGCTGCCAAAAATGCATTTGGTTACGAGTTTTTGTGATTGTTCTCTAACTTGGGCCAATTTACTGCTTTTTTGCATTAGCATGTTGTTTTGTAAATACAAAAAGATAAGAAATTTACCCTATGGGTGTTGGAAGGTTCTGCTTCTTTTGGGTATCTAGGTTACACACTATGGTTGTTCATGGTCTTTTCTTCAAAAAGGATGGGATATACATTATAGTTATTTTGCATGTCCTTAGGAGGATGTTGCTCATGTGATAGCTTTGGATATTATTATGGAACTAGCACTTTAAACATAGTTTAAACTTTCCTTTAAAACTTCAAGGTTCAGAGTATGGCTTGGCTTTTTTTAGCAGCACTCCTTGTTACTTGGATTGCTTAAAGAGATGTATATGGTAAAAGATGTACGATTTGGAATCCATTTCACTATGATAGGTATCTAACCTAAAAACAAGTTTTAACGAGCTTGTTATTTTATAAAAACTCTAATTGGAAATTTTTATAAAAAACTTCATTTGCTGGAGCTTTCAGAACAGATAAAACTGTTGAAAATAAATGAAGGGGGGATTCAGACACTTGGATTAGAAGGGGTGATGGCCTTCTAATCAAAATGATACTCTTTTACTAAAATATTTGGGATTCTTTAAAAATGAGAGAAATCACAATTTTTTGGACTAAGCTTGTAAAGGTTTTAAAAAGTTTGTAAGATGGACATCGATAACAACTTGTATAGTCCATCGATACCTATAAAACACATCCAAGGCTAACTGAATTGTTGTCTTGTTTGGATGGATGCAGGTAAGGACTCTATCTTATCTTGGAAGGGTTTTTTGACTTTGGCAAGCCGTCCTACACTGGATGGAAAACTCACTTATGTTTTGGGAAGTCCTTTTACTATATGCATATTGAAAGGGGATCTTTTTCCTACAAACATTGTACTTAAATGATTCAAATACTGAGTTGTTTTTGTACTTATCTATTCTTTGTTCCATTTCCATCTATCTTTTGAATGTAAAAGTTCAATTATGTCTTATTATCTAAGATTTAATATCTACACACACATACACCACATAGCTTCCACATTCACGTGCTCTTTAACTGGTATCAAAGCATAGGGAGAGTGTTGCAAAGAGAAAAAAAAAGCAAAACATGTTTTTCTATAGCTCTATTGCGGGGTCGAATCACACCACCTATAAAGTGCATGCAACACTGCCTAGATCAGCACAATGTCAATCAAGGAAACAAATGACATGATAGGTGCATGGAGGCAATCTCTATATCTTGTCAAACTGAGACCATCGCACACATACAACACTCTGGAAGGCCAACTAAACCAAAATCAAGAATCTCATTGCTCTCAACTACACCACCCAACCCACATACACACAAACGAAAGGAAACTGACCAAATTATACCAAAATTGTACGAAACTTAAGAAACACCATCCCTCACTGGGATACACGTTCTTTGGAACCCATACAAGTTTGTAAAATCCACTTTGTCTCAAAGGTTTTAGCTTACTTGTTTGATAGTTGGACTTCCTCTTTGGTTGCCTTTGGTTATTTTGTTTCCAATTTTTCCCTGTGCATTCACTCTATCTCTTGATTTGTAAGCCTTGTGCAGCATGTAATGGCGACTTGGTCTCTTCTAACTATACTATAACTGTAGGAGGAATTGAAAGAATTCAAGCGGTGGTGACAATAGTTCTATTGGTTTCCTTTGGGACCCACTTCTTTGTGATTACTTGATGTTTCATTGATAATTTGGGAACCCATACATGTCGCTTCTTTGTTTGTGTTTGAAGAGACTTATTTGGGATCCACCTTGACTTTGCGTGAGTCAACAATGGTTTTTTCTTCAGCCCTTGTATGCTTGGTTGAGGATGGGATTAAGACTTTGGGAGTTGATACTTTGATCGTTTTGAAATCCAAATAAACTCTTGAACTCTTTGTGCTTGAATCAACTTCTTTGGAACCCAAATTTGAGTTACACAAGCTTTCGACTTTGTGATTTTCTTAGTCGTTCTTGCATACTTTGATTCTTTTCCTTTTGGTGTTGGATCTTGTGGTTTTTCATTAGAGATCTTCATCTTCTTGACCCATACTTACTTTTGGCCAAATTGGCTCTTTGGTATCCTGACTACCACAATGGGAGGCTCCACACATCCATAACTCCTTTGGTTGTCCCTCTAGTGGTGCACCTTTAAGAAACTATTCATATAACGCGTTCAAAGGGTATTAAAAAAACCCTTTACTTACATGCTTAAGGCAATAAAATGACTCCTTTTTCTTCAAAAACTTATGGGTTTTTATCTAAAATGAGTTGAAAAACCCCTTATTTAAATTTAATCCTATTAAAGTTTTAAATTTTTGGCAATAAAAGATCCATACATTTGAACTCACGTGATAACTTAGATGTCTAAGAGGTGAACCCTCCGAGGGTTGTCCTAACATGCTAGAAGTTCTGATCTAGCTAAAGTAGATGAATCAAAATCCCCAACTGATGTTCTTGTCACATCCCTATTGCTATGGTCTTTCAAGTTTATCATTGTCGTGGTTTCCATAAGTCTCAGGTAGATATGGTCATAACCGCATTTTCAGTTGCCGCATGAATGGTCTTCCCAATATTATGTTGTAATTGTTCTTCTTGCAAAAATCAACAATAGCAAAGGTATGCTCATACTCAATTCCGCAAGAAGTGATGACTACCTTCTCTAGGATCCCTAGGGGTTTCTCCATATATCCATAAGCTAACTGCAATTTCATTCGCGTGGCTCTCAAGGTAGGTTTTCCCCATTTTTTCCAAATATCTTTGGTAGCAATGGCAACTTCAGCTCCACTGTCTAAACTTGCCATGGTGGTGACACTGAGAGGCGAAAGCACAAAACAGACCTAGTGGCCTCTACACAAAGTCTATGCCCGATGGCCTCATCATGGGAGGTACACAATAGGGGCACCACATAGCTTGAAATGCGGCTAGGAAGCATGGTAGGGGGTTGGCACATAACACAAGGAAGATGTGAGAGAAGGAGAGAGAGGTAGAGGATGAGATCATTAGAGCTTCATTAATATAGGTTTCATAAACACATAGAGATCATTAGAGCTCCATTAATGTAGGCTTCGTAAACACAATTCAAAAATTCATGAGGGGAATTGCACATATTCAACATCTCACAAATTCATGTGTACATGGTAACTCAAAACTCTTGGCCATTAAGAAACCAAAACAAAGGACCATAGCCAATACTATGCCATAGTAGAACTATGTGTGCGTAGAGGTGCATACATAAGGATGTACATATGAGAGCGTGAGTGCTAGAGCTTGATTGGGTCGGTGTGTGTCCGTTTACAAAAGAGAAGGATTCCTTTTATAGGCCACGGGATTGATTATGAGCGAGAGGAGTTATTACAAAATAACCTTAGTTAGAGGCATTCCCCCAATGAGAGAGCTCTGTGTCCCCTGCTTATTGACCAATTTCCTCCTAATCGCCTTCATCATGGAGAGCTTGTCTCCATGCCTCCTTCCATAGCTTGAGTCCAAGAGCTTCCTTATAATATTTGAGAGAATCTTGATAAAATAATAGAAAATCCAGCAATAATAGAGAGAAACCTATAAGAAGTTATGTGTGTGTAGTTGAATAACCATGACTTCTTCTTGTGTGGACAGATAGGCTCCACCATTTCGGCCATATCTCCCAAACTGTAGCTCCAAGAATTATAAAAAAATAGGGCCATAAAATTAGCTCAATGCCTAGAACTTTTCTATTGGAAACTTTTTCTAATTTGGAATGGGAAAAATAGAGAAAAAATCCCACAAAAGTATGTGTCCGTCTTTTCCCTTCCAAAAGTCTTCCACTTGGTCCCCTCTTGATGTCATCTGCAAGCCTTGTGTCCACAAGTGAATTATGCTTAGATTTGATAATATTTTCTTGACTCCAACTCCATAATGCATAAGATTCTCCTCCTTTGACTGTTGACTCTTATTCTTCACCTATAGTGACCATCAGGTAGTGACCGTCATGTAGAATCAACATCCAATGAATTTTTAACTTTCATTGGGTTTGTTCCTACCTCTCCTTATTTCCAAGATCCAAATGTGTCAAAACCGTAGCTATGTATGAAATATATACATAGATTTTTTGTGATTTTCATTCATCAAGCTCTGAGCCTCCTACGCAAAGCCTTGAAGCCTTGCCATCAAGTACATACCAAGAGAGAGGTGGACCAAAATTTTGAAAAGAGGCCCTCATTAGCCCTTCCCTTGAAGCTAGAGGCATTTATGCCTCTAGTTTCATAATTGAGTTGATTGAGTAGTGAAGGAGCTGATATCTAGTTGCCTTTTGAACTAGCCATTGCATTTGGCCATTATTGAGATCTTTGGGATATTCACTTGTTTTCAAGAAAACCAATACATCCTAACAAGGCTCCCTAGCTAGAGAATGAATGATCAACAACTCAAGCTGCCTTTGAGTAAATGGGAAGCCTACAACTTCTGAAATTTTGTGCCAATATCCTCCAAGATTCCATGTAAAGAATAGGACAGTCACGTGCAATGTCCTAACAATAAGACTTCTTCCTTCATGCCAAAAAGGGTAGGATTGGTAACCACCGTAATTAAAAGGATAATTGAGTACATTAGCTCCTTCCAAGACAATACTTAGGATCATGATCCCCAAGATTGTACCAAGACTCCTCCATCTACGGCTTTCTTGTTGATGTGGCAAGTTCCAATTGTCTTTAGAACCTAGCTTTCCACTACATGTGAAGCTAGCAAAAGATCCATTATCCTCTTGGGTGCTGTTAAAAAGGTCCATTGCCTTTCCTGACATTGGTAATAAGCCACCAACCTTGTAGCTCACAGAAATCCTTGATAAATGTTGTACTAAAGTGCATAGCATACACAAAAGATAGGGTGCAATCCACTGGTTGAAAAACACTTCATCTCGACTACATGCATGCAAGATTGTACTCCAATCTTTCTCATGCTGGCGTTCATTTTCTGTGACTATTATGAGAACACCTTGTGCTAAGGGTTCTTTAAAGATTTTCTTAAATGCATCAAACACAATACGATCAAACACAATCTCTACATCTAGTTGCCAAGCCTAGATCTCCAATAGGCTACCACTACATCCACTTGCTTAAGAATCTCCTTAGGGTGGACTCCAAATCCCACTTCTTGGTAACAACCATTTGATTCTGGTCTGCAATTGCTTCCTTTGATTGGTGTAGTGCTAAAGACTTCATGCTTCCTCCTTGCAGATGTATATCTGGTGGATTCACCTTGTTGTGGTTAGTGAGAATGAGACCCATGATTTCAAGAGAGTTGTCACTATCATTCGGTCTTGCAGATTCTTCCTCCGATGTTGTAGTAGAATTGTTAAAAAGCTCATATGCAATAGTCTCTAGGTCCATCCCTTGTTGCTTACCAGTCCTCATGTTGTAAAGAATGTCCTTGCCCTCTGTACCTTGTATCTCTAGAATTTATGTGTCCAATCTTGTTTTTCTCTCATGGCCATGATCCATGGTCTTCCTAAGATAGTTGGGTATCCCTTCCCGTTAGGGATGCTCAAGCCCTGCATAGAACCATCATTCACAAGATCATAGGATACTCTAGACTCACCAATTGAGATGCCAATTTTTTGTTGTTTCTTAGAATTCCTCTTGACTGGCTCCCTTTTGGTCTTCATCTTGTCTTCCCTTTGTGAAGCTTCATCCTGTATAGTGTGTTTAACTCCCATGGTGTCCAACTCTTATACCTTGGTCTTACCTTTTGCCACTTATTTGATGGGTTTCTCCACTTTCATCTTGCCCTTATCTTTAAGACTGATGACACTCACTACCTGGGTTGCCAGCTAGTGATGGTGGTAAAGGTGGAATGAGGGTATGTGGTGGTTGTTGTGGTTGCACAACTCGTTGTAGAATTTTCACAGATGGTGTTTGTTGTGGCGGCCTTGGTGGTGGTGTTATTTCTCTTGGTGGTGAAATCTAGCTCCTCTATTGAAATATTGCCTCCTTGGGTGTGGGAAATAATACATGCCATGGCCATCTTCCCCACAATTGTAGTAGTGGTATTCTTGGTTCTGCCTTCGTTGTCCTCTCCCTTGCTCTTGATTGCGGTTGTGTGCATGCAATTGTTGCACCAAATACATAGATAGATTCTTCAACTGAGTAGTGATGTGGCTCAACATGTCTTGTTGCTCTTCTAATGCCTCTTGCGGTTGGGTCTTCTGAGCGGCTGTTGTAGTTATTGGGGTTAGTCAGCCTCAGCTTGATTCCTCTGACTTGTTGACTCTTTCTTTCATGCACAGCTTCTTGTCTTTAAGGCGGGCTACTTCCATTGCCAAATCATATGTTGCAGGGAATCTCCCCTTCAACTTATCTTTAAGCGACATCCATAGGCCAGCAATGAAACGGTCCTTCTTCAGGAAATTAGGTGCTCCTTCACCTTCCTACAGTGAGGCAACCCATCGCTTCCACAAGCCCTCACCTTTGCTAACACATTGGTGGTGTTGCTTTAGAAATGTCTACTATGTAGTGCATGTAGGGAAGAGATAAGACCTCTCTCTCTCTCTCTCTCTCTCTCTCTCTCACACACACACACACACACACACACACACACACACACACACACACACACACACAGAGCACACAGTAAACACAATGATTTGATTAATTTATAAGTTTCTTAGGGTTACAAAAATTTGGCTTATTTACAACTCCTCTTTAGACGCTTGTTACCACCAAAAATGATCTCTTAACCCTTACAAAATATCGTGCTTCTCATCAAAATGAAATAAAACAAAAATGATATAGCTTCCCATGTTCAACTGTCAACACCTGGAATCCCAAATATCATTCTAAAACAAAATTTAGACACCTATAAGTGGAACAAAGAATTTTTCCATTGTTGACACTCTGAAATCACCAAAATTGACCTACAGGAAGATTGAATGCAATGAAAGACTATTTTGGCCATAACTTGAGCTCTCGGTATCAGATTAAGAAACTTTTTTTTATCAAAACAAAGCTGAAGAGTAGCTCTACAACATTTAGTGTAACCCTTGATAATTAAATACCCTTTAGGTCATTCATAGTTTGTCAACGTTCAAAAAGATGTTGTTTAAGGCCTCAAAATACATCCGAAAGCTAGGAGTGTCTAAAAATGATAATTTGAGAGAATTGTGAGGAAACGGTCACAGTATTGGACATAGTTTTGACTTTTTCCTAACCAAAGCACTTGAACACATTGGAATAAGATTGCTTCCATCAAGATAGAGATGTTAAGCCTAGAAATCACGTCTGTTTTAGATTCAAACTCAGCTTATACAAGCTGCACAATCCCAAGGTGCACAATCCCAGTGATTAGGGAGAAGCCACCCATAATGGATCTTCCATTTTGTTGTTGATATAGACCAATTATGTTGAGAGAGTTTGAATGATAGATCATGAGAGTGAAGGATTGTATAGATACATTAATGATAGTGAGGTCAACCTTTATAGGTTCTCATAGCCATACCCAGAAGAGTTGATGGATTACAACCTCTTATATGTCTATACATACAGAGTCAGCTGCCAATGGATATCTATAGTTTTTGACAAGTATGGATGAAAATACACAGCCATAGAAAGCACAAATCTACATACTACATTAGAAATAGGTGGATATTTGGTCAATGAAGGACCACAAATACCTCCACAAAACACGAGAATTCCTACAAGCATTCCAAAAAGGGAGCGGCCTGGATTCCCTCTTAGAGCGATAACGAGTAATGAAATGATCATAGAGATGGCAGACATGCCTCCTCAAGTGAATCTCCCTAATGGACCAATGTCCAACATAACGACCAATCCCTTTGAAGAAGACCAATATACAACCAGGTATCGATCAAACGAGACAAGGAGAGTGGAAATGACGATCTATCCACCAATGAACGATGTGGGACCAAATACACCACAATAATTGTAGTTTGAGCTACATCAAGATGTCATACAAGGACCAAATATCATTAGAGGTGTTTATCTAGTGTTTTAGGGCAAACTACTCCCTAAACATGATCACAAGCACGACACAGACAACATACTTATCATCCGATGACACGACTAACCCGTAGGTGCACAGAGGCAATCTCGTTAGCTTGTCAGGCTGAGACCAACAACCTACACATACGCATTTCTATGATGCATCAATCAATAACCCTTGTTGACTGCAACCCACTCTATCCCTAAACTCTCACAACACTGTTTACACATCAAATGAACTCGGAATCGCATCAAACTTGCTAGGCACCATCCTCTCAGTAGGATACACTTACCTATAAGTCTAATCTCATCAGATTTTAACCCTAGTTATCTCGAATACAGTCGCGATAGACTCACATGTCATAATCTAAAAGTGTGCGAAACCTAAGTTTATGAGTATCTATGCGTAGCTAATCTCTCGCTCATTCCATAAAATACTTGATTGTTGAAAATAGACACTGTTTGTGCTACTTACAAGCAAAACAAGCTCGTGGAAGGATCGCTCGCGAACAGCTCGACAATGCGAATGCGTGGCGTGGGCGCATAGCTCTCGGAGAGGCTACCACGATGGAGTGGTTGCTTCGTGAATCTGGTGAGGGAGATGCACGTAGCAAAGAGGATAAGATCACACACTCTCTCTCTCTCTCTCTCTCTCAGAATCGTACGACCCAGGATTAATTATTCAAATGGTCTTTTAAAAAATGGTTCTAAGGCGACTTTTATACTTTAGTCACCTTAGCTCAAAAAATGTACATGGGGTTCTATTCATCATAATTACAAAGTGGAAACACATCTGGGTCCCGGCTGACTGATTAATCTTTACATAACCCAGACAAGTGGATCAAAATGATAAGACGTATTTGACATAGAAAATGGGAATTTGATAGGCTTTACAAGGTGGGCGCATTACAATAGTTGGACAAGTTGGGCTCCAACACTCCCCCCCTCCTAGTTCATGTCTACCACGACATGACTGTCTTTGTCTTCAATGTCGTTGTCTTTCTGCCTAGTTTATTTGATGTAGAAATGCATCATATCACATAGATTCGCTCGCCATTAATGGGCCAAAAATCTTTGACTTTTACATGAAGAAGCCGGTGTAAAATGCTTCTTCGAATGTTTGGAGATGGTAGCTGGGCAAAAACATGAGCCGTCTGAAGTAGGCATATAAAACTGGCTCTGTAGGTGGCCCACTTAGATCATATGATAACTCTGATATGTTTCTTTCTGTATTCATGTACTATGAACTCCAGCTTTCTGAGAACATTGTGAGACAGGTCAAAAAAGTCCGAGCTATTTTACAAAGCATCTTGCAGGATAGGTCGGGAGAGCCTCCGAATTCTGCGATGGCATGTGATTAGCACTTGTGGTGCTACTGTGCTTTGTTGCGAGTAATAGTCACTCCCCACAAGGAGAGGCATCAGTACAAATTTCTTGCACTCTTTTGGCACCTATTTGTGTGCCGATTCTGCTACACTAGCGGTGATTACCATTACATGTACGTTGAGTTGTGGATATTGCCACTATACGATGTTGTGGAGCTACTTTCTAACTTGATTTCTGGTAGCCCTTGCTTTGAGACTTGGTCCGGAAGAGCCCTTTTTGAGACTGTGGCTAGTTGAGTCTACATAGCCTTTTATGAGGGTTATTGCATGAGGTTTTTTGAATCCGACCAATAAGGGCCAAGCTACCTAGTGCGAGGTGTATTATGTTGTTGAAGATCCCCTTTTCTGGCCTCGCCATACAGGTATAGGTGCTTTTATACCAAGCTCGTGGTCATGTGTGTGAGTTGTCAGTGGTTTATGCGACCATTTTATGGGCATTTTATGTTTGTGCATGCTTTGAGAGCATTTTTCTTGTTTATGCATTGTTTTACATTCTTTTTGGGCATTAAAAAAAATATGAACCCTCTAGGGGCCCTTTGGGATTAATGTTAATTGAAGGCCAGCCAATAGGAAGAGGGTGGTGGACACACTCTATATCCTCAAAAAAGTAGCGGGACAAGGTAGCATTACACCTCTTAATGGCCTCTTACCTAGTGAGAAGGTAAGAGAGGTGGCTAGGGGAAAGAGATGGGGAGGGGGTGGGGGACACTTTGACCTCCTTTTCCCTAATTTTTGGCTTGGATTAAGAAATACACTAAAAATTTGAAATTTTTAAATTTTCAAAATTTAAACTTTACCTCCTTAAAAACATCACTTTCCACCCTCCAAAGTCTTTCCAAACCATTTCTATAGCTAAAAAGTGATTTTCTCTCTCTACAAACCCTTTCCAAGCTCTCCATTGCTGCAACAACCACATCCACCCCCTATAGTCCAACATAATCTCTCTGCTAGCTTTCTCCCACCTCCATTGTAGCACTAAGCAAGCTGCTCTCCCATCTCTTTCCCTTGACCACCACAAGTTTTCACATCAAGCTAGATCCTCTCCCTTCTTTCACATCCATTACAAATTGAAACAAGGTTCTCCTCATTCTACTTTTATTCACTCACACTACATGGAAACCTCTACTTTTGAAGGTGGAAAAATTATGAGCTCGTATGACTTGCATACCACAACAACAGGAGGTGTGAATGGTGAGTGGGCATTGCAAAGGTTCACCTCCAACATAAAGATAGAATGGTAAGAAAACTACCCTTGTAGCTTACATTTAGAGCTTAATATCATCTCCATCTTTAAGTTTATCATGCTAGAGACAATCAACCTCTTTATGGCTTTCAATGTCTAGGGCTTCACACCTCATAACATCGGGGTGTGCTAATTTTTTGATGGATTTGGCACACAATCTAGGGTTGTGTAGCATGTGATTGAGTCACAAATGCAAGTAAGTTATATTATCTATGGAGAGTTATCAAAGATTCTCCTTCTAAATTCTTCTTTGTATAGTTATCACTACATTATCACAATGATATCATTTTGTACTTGATAATTTTGTGCTCACAAAATCTGGTGGTTACTTACAAGTCCAACTTGTTTTGAGAGGACATGAGCAAACTACCATGTGCAGAGATGGAAAACACTCTATTCTTGGTCCGTGAGGAACCTTTCACTACCATGTTAAAATATTTTGATAAGAATAGTAGGCTTTGTGTAGAATCTTGAATCAATAGGTACTCTCTAGGAGATCTTAGAAAATCCCTCCATAAAGTACTACCATCTTCCCTAGTTTCATAGACATACAAATACTCATGTGTATATGAATATCTAGATGAAGAAGACAAATACTTCTAAGAGAAGCTTGACAACAAAAACATTGTTTCCCTTTGTAATCTTTTTCATGAGGTTGAATTTCTCTATAAACTCTTTTGTTTTTTTTTAAATGGTGTCATATTAAGTGAGAGTATTTAATTTAGATTGTTGGAGTTTCATACAGATTTGAGAAACATTGTTGAACTTTATGGATATTTTGATTTGCCTCCAAGATGTTTCAAGTCTCAAGTCTTAATCACTCTACCATGAATAAATTCAAGAAGTATTTTGATTTTAGCTTAATCATTAATGGTTATTCTTATTAAAGTGGATCATCACCTTTGTCAAGATGTCCTCATTTGGGGATGCTGAATATATCCCGCTTCATTAGCAACATTTCACAAGTTGAGAAATATAAATCCTTGCTTTCAACATGCTATTGTTTCCATACTAGTATGCATATGCCAAGCTTGACTTAGAGAAAGGACACCTTGAGATGAAGGTGTCGATGTATAGTGGTGATTGATAGCTACACGAGCAATCAACTTATTATTGATTCATGTTTCAACATATATATATTGTAAAGCCTTTGAGTTTTCACCTTTTTTGAGTAGTGTTGACAAGTTTTTGGTTTCAAATCTTCTTAAATATCCCTATTCATTGGCTATCGGTAGCTATTTCTTTGATATTGCTTAAGATGATACCATTACCTATATCACCCTTGTGAGATCACCCTGTGAGATTAACTGCTGTTAAATTTTGGATTTGACTTCTACTATGTAGATCATTTGGATAGAGAAAGAGTAAACATGAATAATAGATGCATGGATTGTTAACATAGAAGATATATACCACTTGAGCCTATGTAAATATAAGGAAACAACGCAACCATCCCATTGCACTTATGGTTATATTTTTTAACAAATAGCTTGTTCCAAGTAGGAAATTGAGTTGCTCATAATGTTAGAAAATGCAATAAAAATATTCATCAATAAGCTAATGGAGGTACTCATCATGGGTTGGAGTAGCAAGGGCTTGATTAGTAAGAACCCACCATCTGGAATGTTCAATTGGTATATAGCTTGTGAACCAAATAGTGCGTAGATTTGGAATGATTTCAATTAATGCAATAAAAATAAGTGGAAAATACAGTACGACTCTAATTTAAATGAACTTTGACGCTAATTCAAATAATCATCACAAGCATGGGATTTTAAGAATTGATGTATTCAGGTTGGCAAAGAATTACTTAGCTTGTACATAGGAGGCATAAATGATGGAGTAAGGGGAATGACATGGACATCACCAAACTAAGGCCAAGTGTGGATCGAGGTAGAAGTCGACGCATTGATGCAAGCATCTATAAAATAATTGACATCACCAAGCCATCACATTTGATTTGTAATGTTACATAAACCTATGACATATTATATTCTAAGTGAGAAAATCCCAGTTTTGCTACATGGCAATTACGTAGAACGTGTATGTGCCTCAAATCTTTTTTGAGGTGCTTCATTAGCGAGAATCTATAGAGATGCTCGTATAGCTTATAGGAACAAAAATGGTGGGGATGGCGCGTGGATTAAGAGACTGTGTGTCAGATGTGTGGAGAGAGGGAGATTTTTCATGCCTAAGGAGATTTTTCCTGCCTAAGGAGATTTTTTCCCTTTTGTTGTGCTTCTATCATGGGTGGCGAGGCGAGGACCCGTCTGTACGCACAAGATGTAGGCGGCCATTGCAGGCGAAAACGAGAGCAACGGGCATGTGGTGCTGATGAGGAAGAGTAGTCAGGTCATCTCACGAGGGAAGGGAGAACAAGAAACGTCTGTGCAGGGTTGGCAATGGAAATTTGGTGTGGCCTTGCAGCATGATGAATGCAAGCGACGAGCTGCTCGTGACCACAGGCAGGTGTGAGTGCAGAGACAAGATGCTCACAGGCTTGTGGAAGAAGCGAGGGGGCGTCGAGTGTAGCATCGCGATGCAGGCGAGTGTCGATGCCGATCGCTGAGCAGGCGCAGGGGGACAAGGGAGAGGGTGTGTGACGTGGAAACTCACTTTTGATTTTTAATTTATGCTTCCAAAGGAATCATCGACGGAAATTAATTAATGTTGTGCAAAAAGACCCAGAATGTAGACACAAGAAGATTTATAATTTTGCACAATCAATCGAGCAAATGTAGTGAATTTCAATTTCACAACTACATAGAAACTTTTGCTAAGTAGGAAATGTCATAACTCAATTAAATTCCATATAGAAATCTCATAGGAACATACATTTTGCTACATAGGAATAATTTTTAGATCCATCTACTTGCACTAAATTTCTAGATAGCAAATATGTAGCAACCATTGCTATGTAGGAAATGTTAGATCCATCTACTCGGTCTACTCGCTCCGCGTGCGCATTAACCAAAATCTCACGAGATTCCCTAAAAGACTCTCTCTCTCTCTCTCTCTCTCTCTCTCTCTCTCTCTCTCTCTCCTCTCTCTTCTGTCTCTCCTCTCTCTTCGCCCGCGTGCTCAGAAGGTCCATCGCGACTCAGCGCAGACCCCCCCTCGTCTGGCTCTGCACATCCCAGGTCGCCTGCACTTACCTCCATTGCGACCTCTACTCAGATCGGATGCATGGGGACAGGCACACAGGCATGAAGAAGCAGGTATGTCCCCCAACAACTATGTGCACAGCAAAGCCTTCCATCAGCAGTAGCTTGCATGTGCTCCACGAAAGACGCCATCCTCATTGGACCCCCGTCGGCACTATCGCGCCCGCTCCAATTCACTCTGTATCCTCCGTGACTCACTATTCTCTCTCTCTCGTTGGCGACAACTGTAGTCCCTCTGTCCCTTGCACGTGCCATCTGTGAAGCGGACCTCCGCCCTCACCTTTTCCTTTGCTCTCGTTTCCCCCTTGAAGCTTTGCGAGCATCTTCCTAGATTCTGCTTAATTCACCTCCTTCCCAAAATTGGGCACCCCTACTTGCACTAAATTGCTAGACAGCAAATGTGTAGCACAAATTTCTATGTAAGGAAAATGGGAAGAACATTCAAGTACGTGTAGCACAAATTTCTATGTAAGGAAAATGGGAAGAACATTCAAGTACTCTATAGAAAACATGTAAGAATGGTGACTTTGCTGATTCTATCTAGCAACTACATGACAAGGCCACACTTTTGCTACTTGCAAAAGATTTATTTTTTTAATTTTAATTAATTTTTTTGCAAAACTCACAATTGTGAGTGGATATAACTATGAGAGATCGTGGTGTTTACCGCGGGCCATTACCGCAAAACAAGAGACATGAATTCAAAATAAGGAGAGAGAAACCCTTTTGATGTTCAAGCGTGATTTTACCGCAGATATTACCGTGTGCATTTCCGCGCAAATTACAGCATTCATTATCGCTAAGGCCATAGACCCCCTTCCCCCTCTCCCTCTCCCGCGGGTTTCCATTTAAATCCAAAACAACTCAAAATGTATTTACACACTACAACTCCTACACTCCCAGAATGCTTGCTCACTTCACTTAATCTCTCTTTCACTCTAAAAATTCTATACATAAATCATTGAACTCACAACAAAACCATTACAAATACTATTCATAAGCACATAACGAAACATTTGCAAATTAATCATACACTACACCAAGTGAAAGAATGGAGAGTTTTATTAATTCTCATCTTGTATAAGATCTCTACAAGCACTAGGATCCATATTTAGACCCATAGTATTCAAATCAATAAACAAGTTTAGAGATTCTTCCTCCTCTCCATCACTTCCTGTAGAATCATCATCGCTTTCTCCCTCTTCCTCCTCCTCAAGATGACTATTTGCAAGGCTTGGCTGACCTTCTTTAACTTCTACTACATCTTCCTCTGCATCTTGTGGTGATGGTATGATGGGATCAATTACTGGCTCAATGTCCGTCTCTGCAAAGATAGATCTACCCCGCGGCGTGACTCGAATGACATACCAAAGTCTTCTTTGATATATACATGGCACATAAAAGACCTGTACGTCACACACAAAGAATAAGCTGATATACATATATTAAATTTTTAATTTAAGTTAATTGCACATAGCCTAAATTACCTGCTCGCAACTACTAGGATACACCAAGTTGTCAGGTTTTCCCCGATGGAATTGGGTGGAATCCACCATAATGACCCCATTTTCATGTCTTTTGACCTCACCCGCAAACCATCGGCACTCAAAGAGGAATTTGTGAAAAGATCTGAAATCCACTTTGATTATTCTCTCTATAGTACCACAATATCTAACCTCATTTGTTGTTGTGTCAAAGTTTCCCATCACGCCGCAATCATTAGTGGTCCGACGCTCATCTATCTTGCGGGTGCGAAAATGTCGGCCTTCGGACCAAATGGAGTTGAAAATGAGACCCTACAATCACAATGCATAAGAGGTTACATCGCATTTCATAAAGTGATTTGCATACATGCATACATAACATATACACACTCACCTTGCGCAAGCATCCTCGTGCATACTCCCATTCTTTAGGGCTTATTTGTTCTCCTTGTGCTTTGGCATTGGTCATGGCATTATGGATCCACTCTACTTGAATCAAATCATGATATTTTGCAAGCTCTTTAGGAAAAGGAGGTGCACGTCTACCTCCATGGGACCTCTTCCATGCATCTCTATCCCTTTCTCTAGCTGCGCGGGCTTCCAAGTACATATTGACCCATTTGGTTATGATAGTGGCATTGAGTAAAGAGTAGTTGTTGACTATGGCATGAAACTCTCTATCCATGACCAAGAGTGAGCCTTTTCCACTGGGAATGGTTGAGTGCTTCCTAGGATCCTCTTCTTCACTCCACAGACGAGGCAATGATGGATCCACTGCGATGAGATACTGTGAGACATACACAAATGCCTCTTGCACCACCCAACCTTCTGCCATGCTCGCCTGAAAACATTAAAATCACATATTTTTATTAGTAACTCCATAGCGTATAAATGCTATCTATATTGTATTGATTTTGCATACCTCCGGTTGTGACCTCAATCTAACAAAATCCTTAAAAGTCTTCAAGAATCTCTCCAAGAAGAACATCCATCTAGAGTGAACCACCCCACAAATCGAAATCTCCTCAACAAGGTGAAGCAATAGGTGTATTTGGCTAACAAGGATTGTACGTGGGAATGCATCCTCAATAGCACACACTGCCTCTACTGCTAGCTGATGGGCTACTGGTATGGCTTCTACTTCTATCTCCTTGGATCGAGCTCACAAATCTACAGGGCACAAATAAGATAGTAGATGAAAAAAAATTCCATTGTTCATGCATGCACAACATGATATAGTACTTGAAAAAAACCCATTACCTCACAATCTCACCCACTTTGAATATTGCAGCCTTCACCTTAGTGTCCCCATAACCACTAATAGTTATGGGAAGTACAAACTACAAACAATAAAACATCTTAGTGAATGTCAACCTATATATAAGGACACATAGACACCACAAACTGTTCTACTCTTACCTGAAGGATTTTATGCCAATCATGGGATTTCAATCCATACAATTGAGTGGAGCCACCCTTTTTGGTTTTTGTGAAAGCACCTTTGAGTGACCGCATATATCCCGTTGGAGTTCTGATGGATGCAATAACTTGCTTCGTCCGCTCTTGGTATACCTTTGACATTATCCACGGTGCTTTTGGGAGAATCATCTTTCCCCGCTCCCCCATGCGGGGCGTGGCTGAAGGGGGGAGACGTCTCATGGATCTTAAATCTTCCCTAGCACCCAATGAATCCTTCTTGCCAATTATGTGATCCCAGATAGCTTGCCCAACATTTTTGAATACATGCTTATTGGACCCTATGCAACCTATCACAAGAAGAAAGTACATTAGAAGCTAATTTATGCACTCCACAAGCATCCTTCACAATCTGTATACATACCTCAAAAGTGCGTCGACACTAGCATTGCTCCATCCAAACATCGCCTGAAGGTTAAGGAATTCGAGAGATGCCCTTAAAATGGAGTAAGAGCATCTATCATATAGTGCGTGTGTGTCGAATCGAGTAGCTCACTCCTCATTCTTTCGGAAGCTTCTTCGCATGCACACTCTGGTTTATGCTCCTCCTCTCGTGCAAGGAGATCCTCAACCATTCTATGCAAATGGTCGTCTTCTGCATCCATGTAAGGAGATGGGATGTGGTCACTCGTAGAGGGAGCAGCAGTTGGCTGATTTGATGTGCTTCCTCCCTCTCTAATGGATTCCTGGCGCATGCGCTCTTCCACCCTCCTTTCCCCTCCTCTACCAACCGCACGCCAATGAGGGGTGACATCAATAGCCGCTACAATTCGCGGATCGTTTGTTTCCATCCGTGAATGCTTGCGAGGATCGTCCCATAGTCCATAATCTTCTACATGGCTCAAGCATATCCATCGAAGTCGAGCAATGGCGCATTTGCACCGCATGCATGGGCATGGTAATCGCTCGGCCAACCACCGTGATCTATCCGGTTCAGTGGACTGGCCAAACTCATCCCAAGCAACCTACATTAAATTACATACACTAATTAAAATCAAATTACCAAAAAATAGGGGCACAAAACATCAGTAAAAAGTAAAAATTAAACTTTTAGGTAAAAATGTCATTTTCAAAGTACTAAGAATACTTTCATTTTATATATATTTAATAAAAAACATAGTACCAATAGATTTTGAGGATCAATAGTAATAATGTCAGAACGTGGCCATCTGTGTGTATGGCCCGAAATTGTGCCGCAGTAATAGCCGCGGAAATGAACGCGGTAATGCAGCCAGTAGATCTCGCGGTAATATGCGCGGAAATTCAATTTTCAAATTTTTTTATAAATAGGGGCACCCGCGTGCCCCGCGAAGTTCAAAGACCTAAAATTCGAATTTCATCGTCTTCTCTACAAAAGCCGAGAGCGCGAACCTCACAACCTTGAGCTCTACCTCCATCTCTACTCTTCTACTCTCCACCATCTCTACTCTTCCACTCTCCTACCCTCTCCCAATAAGCTCTTCAATTCCATGTAAGTTTTGTTGTTATGTTTTTTGATTTTTTCACATGCATACACACACACACGCATACACACATGCATACACTCATGCACACACATGCATACACATGCATACACACCCACTAATTAGTGCATGTGTTCTTTACACACACTAATTAGTGTATGCATTATTCTAATGCACACACTTATTAGTGTAAGTAAAGACACACCAAAACCTAAATTTGTTAATTATTAGTTACTTGCAAAATTTAAACTTGTTAAATTTGTCAAATTTGTTAAATTTATTACTTGCAAAACCTAATATGTTAAATTTGGGTTTGGCCATGCACACACTAATTAGTGTGTGCATTGGCCAATGTGATTGGTCAATGCACACACTAATTAGTGTGTGATTAGTGTGTGCATTGACCAATGTGATTGATCAATGCACACACTAATTAGTGTGTGCATTGGTCAATGGGATTGGCCAATGCACACACTAATTAGTGTGTGCATTGGCCAATGTGATTGGTCAATGCACACACTAATTAGTTTGTGATTAGTGTGTGTGTTGGCCAATGTGATTGGTCAATGCACACACTAATTAGAGTGTGTTAACACACACTAATTTTTGTGTGATTAGTGTGTGCATTGGCCAATGTGATTGGTCAATGCACACACTAATTAGTGTGTAATGCACACTAATTTGGATTGACCAATGCACACACTAATCACACACTAATTTGTGTGTGATTAGTGTGTGCATTGGCCAATGTGATTGGTCAATGTACACACTAATTAGTGTGTAATGCACACTAATTTGGATTGACCAATGCACACACTAATCACACACTAAATAATGTGTGCATTGACCAATGTGATTGGCCAATCATGACATTAATTAGTGTGTGCATTGGTCAATGCACACACTAATTAGTGTGTGTTAACACACACTAATTAGTGTATGTTAACACACACTAATTAGTGTGTGCACAAGCCAATTACCCAACCCAATGCACACACTAATTAGTGTATTTTAACACACACTAATTAGTGTGTGCACAAGCCAATGCACACACTAATTAGTGTATGTTAACAAACACTAATTAGTGTGCACAAGCCAATGCACACACTAATTAGTGTATGTTAACACACACTAATTAGTGTGTGCACAAGCCAATTACACAAGCCAATGCACACACTAATTAGTGTATGTTAACAAACACTAATTAGTGTGTGCACAAGCCAATTACACAAGCCAATGCACACACTAATTAGTGTATGTTAACACACACTAATTAGTGTGTGCACAAGGCAATGCACACACTAATTAGTGTATGTTAACACACATTAATTAGTGTGTGCACAAGCCAATTACACAAGCCAACACTAATTATGTTAAATTAAATAGTAATCAACACAAAAACATAAACATACCTCCATGATTAAGTCGTAGGTGACGTATTAGGCCCCAATGGTCGTTCAAGTGATCGCGCAATCGGTCACACTAATCATAAATACAATGATCTCTTATTAGTCAATACATACACTAATATCTTATTAGCACTCAAGGCTTTGCAAGACTCTTTTATAGGTTGTAGACACACCTTGGATTCTTTCCACATTGGATTCTTTCAACATTGGATACTATAGAGAATCCAATGTTTGAAAAAAATCAATGTGTAAATTTTTAATCATATATTCGAATTTTATACCCTAGTTTAATCTTTGTTGTAATAAATGCAGACCATGTCTTTTTCTTCCACACCACGCTTTCGCAGCATTGAGGATTTCATGGTGGATGGGATGTCATATCCCAACGCTCTCTCTGCCTATCATTCACAGCCGTCACCTCAGTAGTCATCATAAGGGTTCGGATGGTTTCGAGACGCTCTTGGTGGGTCCGCTGTCGTACCTGTGACCGATCCAGATGTGGAGAGGGCATTGCGTCTTCGTGCTGAGTGGTTAGGTTCGCAGCAAACCCTTATGCAGCGCTATTCACCGGCGCAGCTAGCAGCTTTTGGATTATTAGAGGTCTCTACTCCTACTGGTGGCACTCCATACCTACAGAGTTTTTCAGCTACAGCTCCAAGTTCAACTTTTCCTTCATAGGGTCCAACGCCCCAGGGTTCGACGCCGTTGGGTGCGACGCCACAGGGTCCGACGCCACGGGCGTCCACCTATCCATCACCTATCCCACCTTCTGTCCCAGATTCACGTCGGCGCTCTTCTGGCAGTCAGCGTCAGGGTAGCTCGCGCGCTAGCGCTGGTCGATCTTAACGAGGGAGCGAAGCTAGTTGTTGTTTTGGGGGGGGGGGGGGGGGGGGGGAGGGGAGTACTACAGATTCTCCTCCACATTCACCGCTCCCTGCTCCAACAGAAGATGAGGACCATGACATGCCTTCACCAGATGCTCGCGGGTTATACTACCAGGTTCATAGAGGAGGTATGGTGGATCTCGGGACAGCGCAGGGCAGGAGATTCCGCACACACGTCAACCAATTAATCCACTCCACATATATCAATTGTTTTCTCAAATTTGATCAGCAAGATCCCTACAACCTCACATATATAGAGACAACCATGCACATGCGTTTCCCCAACCCTAAGGGGCAACAATTCTCAAGGCAATGGTTGCAAGAGCATGTCAAAACATTTCTCAAGAACAAAAAATCTAGTGTGAGAAGAGCTGCAAAGAAGACAATGGAGTCTCCAAAGCATAGCTATCGGCCAGGAAATGTCCATGATGTGGAGTGGGAGACAGCTATGGGCGAGAAAGAGGACAAAAGGGCAACGAGTGCGAGGATGTATACGCGTCAAGTTGAGGCCAGATCCCATCAGACTCCTACGCATTATGGTTCGGGAGGAAAAATGGCTTGGAAAGACAAATATGTAAGTAAAAATATTTGTTTTATTGTAAAAAGTCTAATGTTTTTCATTTAATTAATTGGTTGCTATTTTTTGTCAGTATAACATTACCATGAATCGCCCGACCAGAGATGTGCATAGATATAGAGAGAACCATACCGAGTATCAAACTTGGTGTTGGTTGTTTGAAAATCAAATGATCTCTCGAGAGGAGTTCAAAAATGCGTGCAGAAGTCTGCAACATGTAAGTTTAATTTTATTTAAATAATCAAATTGTTGATTTTATATCAAATATTAAATAACAAAGTGTTAATAGTTTCTTTTTCTGGTTTTGCAGAGTCAAGGAGTTCCACGCGAAATGCCGCCATCTCCCCCATGAGCATCCTCTATTTTGTATACGCGGGCCCCGTTTGCCCTATCCCACATGACCATACTCTATTTTGTACACGCGGGCTTTTTTTGCCCTTTATGTAAATGCAATACCTATCATTTTTTGGCTCAATACCTCCCCCAATTGTAATTCCACTTATGTAAATGAAATTATCAATCTTTTTTTATTGTCCAATTGTGATATTTTGTTGTAATTAATAATAATTTTGTAAAATATCTTAAATAAATGAAAAAATAGTTGACCTTTTGGATGGTCCTGCAAAGGACAATCCAAACGGTCATCTGTTTTTTTATAATAAACCCGCCCGCGATAATGCCTGCGATAACATCGACGCGGTAACTGTCGAGGGTATGCTTGCAGTAAACGACGCGGTAATATAGCCGCAGCCATTACCGCGACTGTTACCACTAGACCATTACCGCAAATGTTGCCGCAGTATTTTTTGCATACGAGAATTTTCATATTCCAAATTTGTTTGTTTTTTTGCGGTAATGTGAGCGATAATACCACGCATATGTTATAGTGATATATATATATAGTATTAAGAACATCAGAAAAACACACCAACCTCAAGCTCAGACCGAGCCTTGAGCTTTACTTACTATTACAAGTTGTCGTCATGATATGTATGGCTCTAGACCAATCCTCTGAGGCTTGTTTGCCTCCGATCATGTGGATCGTCACTTTGCTATCTTGTATGATTTCACAAAAGCTTGCCACAGCCAAATCCCCCTCAAACACGCGGCGGTTCCTTGGGCAAAAGATATATTTTTTATAGGTTTGCTAGTTCAATCAAGCAAATCAATCGAATGGGATAAATTTTATCAGGTGACAGTTGGTCTAAAGCTCCTCGTGAGGACTAGAACAAAAATCTTGCACGCATAGGCACAAATAAATTTTAGTAAGTTTCATCACCTTCAAATTTTAAACTTAGGAAGTTTCGTCACCTTAATTTTAACCTTCAACTTTACATTTGAAGGTTTCGTTGCCTGGTAAATTTCATTAGGTAAATTGTATGTATTTAAATGTTTTAACACTAAAGATCTTTAAATTTTGTAAGTTTCTTCACCTTCTAGTTTGAATCTCATACGAAAATCAAAGATTTGTGGGTGGGATTGCACTAAACTTAGGTTCTTTGCAAGTAATTGCACATGTGAGCTTCCGCACAACATAATGACAAACTGCAAGTCTTACCATGTGTCTCGATTTTTCCCATTTTGTGGGGAGGGAGAGAGAGAGAGAGAGAGAGAGAGAGAAAACTAGAAAATAGGAGGTTAGTGAATGCCTTCTATTGACCCTTGGCCTCTTGAACAAATCATGGATCAAGCATAGCTTTCTAGCTTCCCCAGACTTTGAATAGATGGGTTCATTAGGAGCAAGTGGGCCGCTCTCATTTGTTTGTGCTAGTGGAGGCCATGGTGATGGTGATGGAAGGATGCACCACGCCCACATTGCAGCTAGAAGATGTCATCACAAAGGCAGCCAATTATGGAATTCTTGAAGGGCCATGCATATAAGTGTTAGCAGACGGAAGCTGGCTTGACTCATGTCTTCAAGCCGGTGGTGGCGGCCACTGACTGTGGCCCGATAATTAATCTAGATGGAACTTATCAATGTATGGTCCAAGTATGTATTATTTTCCATGGAGAGCACAAGGCGGTCATTAGCTCCCACTCTAGCTGTGTGTCGTCATCTGGTCGGGCGCCCCACATCGCAACGAGGGCATACATACAAGTATAATTAATCAGGCATATTGCAATGCTGACCGTCGTCAAATAAGCATGGAATGTGATCACGTGAACCTCACAATAATATTCACAGTACCATTGCTAATGGTAGCAAATGATAGAAGTCGTTGTGCAAGCAAGTGTTTGGTCATGCAGATGGCGCTTCCTAATTCTAGCCTATACGCTTTCATCATGCACAAGGCCAATGGTTGTACTCGAACCTCGTTGCAAATGGCCACCTGCATCTTTGTTTGGCGTTTTCAAATGCATGCATGAAGCATTAAGGTTCTATGGATGCAAGCGGCTTATAGGGCCGGATGGTACTGTGAAGATGCCAAAACGGAGCTGGGTGACGACTGCTGGTTGCAGATTATTGAATTATGGGGTAGACTAATGAGCATGCTGAAACAAGCAAGGTACAAGCCAATGGTCGACTTCGAGAATGATCATGTGAGAGGCAGTCATGATCAGTACGTGTGGCCGGATGGTGGGAAGATAAAGTAATCAAGTGCGGCGAATGCATGTATTACTATTGGTGCATCTTGCATCACTCATCAAGATTTTTTTAGCGATGCACAATTAATGTTGTTACAAACCTCAGTCGGTTCTTAATTAATATCGTCAATTACTACGTAGATTAGTCCACTATAGACTTGGAATTTGGCACCACAGATTCCATGCTATGATCAAATGTCACCATTGCTTAAGTCTCCATGAAGTATTTACATATGGGAATTATTTTTTTACGAAGAGGTTTACAAGTTGAAAACCAGATTTTAAAGAGAAACTTGATTATGAAGGAAAGTATGTGTGAGTATGTGAATGGTGCAAGCACGTGGCCTCTCTCTCTCTCTCTCTCTCTCTCTCTCTCTCTCTCTCTCCGCGCGCGCGCGCGCGCACACACACACACAGTCTTGAGCCGAAAGACCTTGGCATGTCTCTTTGGATTGTTCTTTTAATGATATGAATCTTCGTGCTTCCCTCTTATCTCTTATTCAAGGGGTCACTACAATAGAAATATGTATATCACGTGGGTCCAACAATTATGATTATTTTTATATTCTATATATTTTCACATTTTGACAGACAAAAAAGTGTTGAAAACATTATAATGGAAAAGAATCTACAGATTGAATAGGAAAATGGTTTCTTCTATTGGTGGAATATTCATAATTAAAGGGCTTTACAAGTATTTCTTGAACGCACGTGATATATAGGTTTTACATAAAGTGACTCCCTCTCCCCTTAAGTCTCTTACTATGCAATGTTTTTTTTGTTTTCTCTCTCTTCTCTTCATCTTCTTTCTCTCTGCATAGCTCTACTGTGCTCTCATTAAAAAAATGAACAAAAAAGTGTATCAATTTTTTTTTTGTTTTCTCTCTCTTCTCTTCAGCTTCTTTCTCTCTGCATAGCTCTATTGTGCTCTCACCAAAAAAAAAAAAAAACGAACAACAAAAAAGACTGTATCATGCAGAAAATACTGGCTCTATGTGGCTTTTATTAAAGCGAATCTCGCAAGATCCCCTTCTTCCCGTCTCTGCCTGCTCGCGAGGAGCTGTCCTTCACCATGCCATCGTGGCATCTCCTCATCCTTGCACCCTTCGTCTACATCGCCATCGTCGACGTCAGAGCTGGAGCCATTGAAGTTGTCGTTGATGGCAGCAGAAGGGGAAGACGTTTCGGGGCGCCGCAGTTGGCCACCATGCCAAGGAGGCGAGCACTCATTCTCAAAATGGCGGGCTGTCCTGTCATCCACCACAACTATGTCAGACAAATAGACGATTCGCATTAGCACCTCCAAGTCTTCAACGTGAGGAGGAAGAGAGAGACCAACACAAAAAATGACCTGCAATTGTCCGTCCACTTTTGTCTCTGTCCTCATCCCATGTCCTTGTGAGCTCCACTGTAGAGCACAGATCACTCTCTGCACCCGTACCCCGTTGGATGCAAGCATTCCATGTGATTAATCCCACCTCCACCTCAGCGTTCATCTCCCTTTGCACCAACATGTCGTCCCCGACAGTCTCTCACAAGCCACAACTGTTCTTGCCACAGCCTGTCACATATCCCGATGACCCCCCCCCCTCTCCAAGGCTCTTGCTATCGGTCGATGCTTTACTGATTTGCTTTTGTCCCTATCATCAAGCAGAACCACTTTGCAGAGAGAGAGAGAGAGAGAGAGAGAGAGAGAGAGAGAGAGAGAGAGAGAGAGAGAGAGAGAGAGATTCATCGTCAGAGCCCTTTAATCATCAGCTGGACCACCTCCGCCCTGTGCATGAAAATGATGAGCCACTCAATCTCATTCTCGTCCGACTCTACGCCTCCAAGCCTCTTCGTCATCACCTTGAGCAATATGGAAATGGTTTCTACTACCTGCCGTGAAAGCCATATTGCTCTAATCCAATTATATATATCGCCTATTCGGTCTCCCTCTATTACGCCGATCGTAGCAGTTGTGCAATACCAACCAAGGCGCAAGAGAAAGCATCGACGCTCTACGCAGCTGCACCATAGGCGTTCCTTGCAGGAAAACACACCATAGGCACATCGTAGATTCGCAAAGATTTCTCTCTTTGATCTCTCTTTGTGTGCATCTCGATTGACCGACAGATTCGCCCTTCACTTTCTCTTTGCATTGACCTTTTGTTCCCCTTGCACGTGTCGACTCCCTCCCCTTTCCTCTTTGATGACCAAGGGGATCTTCTTAGATTCCACTTAACAAAAACGGGGTTCAACCCTAGTGGCTTAAATTATGCTTGCTCAATGTATAGCTGGAATCCCAACTACAAAGTTGTGAAAATATTCTAAGGATAGAGAGTGTGGTTTTTAATGTAAGAGGGATGAATCCTTTCAAAAACAAGGAAGATACAATCTCTCTCTCTCTCTCTCTCTCTCTCCCCCCAATATTTTGAAGTCAATAAGAGAGCCTACTTTGATTTGAAATCATGTGTATGCAAGGGAATATCAATTGTTGGTTCCCTTTGATTTTCAAGAATTCTTCTTTGAAACCTTGGTAGCATATATACTCTTTTTTTTTTTTTTTTTGCCATAGTTACAATTGTGATCGGAGAGAATTTATATTAACTCTAGAAGAATACAAATGCCCACAAGCACTACATGTCCTTTGGGGGGATGAGGGTTTCAACAGAGGCTTGTACACAAGTACAGATACAATACTAGCGGTTATAAACCTATCCTCTTGAATGTTCCAAGCAGCTCAGTGCGTGAGTCCAATATTCATCCTTATCCATTGACCCTCTTCTAGATCCAACACCATGGATGAGCTCAGTGCTCATGCGCACAATATCATCGAAACAAGCTACAGCCAGCTTTGCCTCAAATACCCAAAGATTCCTAGACTTCCAGGCCTGATTTAGGTAATGGCTTTGGAATCCATGACCTTCCAAGATCAGGTCATCATTAAATAAAATTGTCTCCCAAGTTCTTCGTACCCATTTGCACACCTTAGCGGCCAGCCCCCATGAAGTAGGGCAAATGATGAATAGATGCAAAAGGGGGTCTTCGGAGGCTGACCTACATCCAAAGTGGATGTCAAAGCCGAGCACTCTAGTTTTCACCTTAACACCAGTAGGCAAGGCTCCCATAGCACCTTCCAGATGAATACATGTATCTGGTCATTGAGTCTCCCAGATGTCCTTAACACTCTTTTGCCAGTGCTCTTCAGGCAAATTTTTCTTCCAGATTTTGGTGAGCGGGACAAACCAATCCACTTTGTATATCAGCACATTATAGGTATTTTGTGTCTTGGGAAGCGTGCACACTCTATCCTTCAGACAATGCTAGGCTCTCCAATCAATTTCTGATCCATTAATAGGTGGAGGTGAGGCTGCAAACACTTCCAAGAGTCTACCGATTAGAAGCCTTTTGTACATACCCAAGTTATGTTGCATCACTACAAGCTCCACATCCTTCCAACAAAATCTTTTATCATCCCAAAGATGATAGAGTTTAGAAATTCCTTTGTTGTTTGACAAGCGTGCAACTTCCCTCAAGAAGGGGTCCAAGGAACCCTTCCCACATTTTGAGAGCCAGGGCGACCGGTTGAGAGAGGAATTCCTGAAGTATCTGAAATTTTTCCCCTCTTTCAAGGTTGAAGCGGTATTGTTGCACTTTCGTGCAAGCTCCTTTGTGCAGCCTCCAAGCTTCAAGAGTGTCCAAAAGGGCGCCAAGATCTTGTCCTGCACTGTGGCATTCTTCCAAGTGCCCTCTTTCGAGGCAAGCTTTGCTTCCTTAATCATATCCCATGCAATAATAGCCAGATCCTCCTTTTGGTCGCATATATACTGATGCACTACCACTCCATGTTTCACCCCTATATAGCATATATACTTCTATATAGGGTTGAAACATGGAGTGGTAGTGCATCAGAATCTCCACTAGAAAAGAGATTGAGAATTCTCAAGCATATCTTCTTACATTTTTTCTCCATAGCAAAGATACAAACACCTTACATACTCCTCCTTGAATCAAGATCACTTCCCCTTGAGGTTATAGACATGGAACGAGTTTTGAAGTACATTATTTAAATACATTAAATCTCTCTTAACATTGTAAGGGAGGAAAATAACAAATTTGAGAAGACTAGTAGAAGCAAATAATCCAGCTCAGGATGAATGGGAGAAATTTCAAAGTGGTAAGAATATGGACAGCTTAAAGCAAGTGCTTTATGATGCATTACTAGACCCTTTTGAGAATGAGGCTCTCCCACAATGCAAACGTTTCATGACATGAGAAGAATTTAGAGACTCACACTTTATGCATTGCCCTTCTCACATTGCACTATCAATCACAGAAGAATCTTTTGCTCTAAGAGAGGAGACCATACTCAGCTATTAAAACTTGAACCTATCCCCTCACGTCATACAATTTGCACCATCTATACTATATATGAAACAACTTAAAAATTTCAAAGAAGGAGAGACCCTCCATGTGTCACATTCTGCTTCATTTCAAAAAGAACCTTTCAAGAACTTTTAATTGAAAATGCAAAAGGTAAGGGTAAGTACTAGGATGGTAGAAAATGAAAAGACTTCAGGGACTCATGGCATTGGAAAGTCAAAAAGACTTTAGTACTCTATCTAAATTTATAATACTTAAGTTTATAGCTTTTGGAGGCTACTTTACTCATGCCTCAATTTCAAAGCTAACCACTAATTACTTTTATTTTTGAAAATTATTTGAAGAGTGGCTTTCTTTACATTTTGAAGGCCATAAAGAATTTTTCTCCATGTGTTGCTCGATACATCTCCTTTCAAAGGTTTGCATGGACCTTCTATGTCGTAAATGATTTTTGACATCGATGTTTGAAGTTCAAAAGTTAGATGCATGTGTGTGTGTGTGTGTGTGTGTGAGAGAGAGAGAGAGAGAGAGAGAGATTCTCTCGATGTGTGTGTGAATATAAGAGACAAAATCGACGTACCATTTTTCGAGTTGTTGGCGCATTGTACGAAGGCTTTTCACATTTGCATTACATTTAATAAAGTACATTGAGCTCGATAATTCAACGATAGGAGTCCAACAATATGTTTTGGATATCCTGAACGCATTATGTATGTGTGTGTGTGTGTGTGTGTGAGAGAGAGAGAGAGAGAGAGAGAGAGAGAGAGAGAGAGAACGCATGTGTAAGAGAGAGAGAGAGAGAGAGAGAGAGAGAGAGAGAGAGAGAGAGAGAGCACCATTCACTATAGCATGTGTGAGTGAGTGTGTGTGTGTCTATGTGTGTGTGTGAGAGAGAGAGAGAGAGAGAGAGGGTGAGAGGGCTCTCACACTGGCACTAGAGAGAGAGGGGAGGGAGAATAAGTATTGGTTTTACAATCAACAGTCAACAAAGCTAAAACCGATGAAATCCACAATCGAAAATCAAAAATAAAAAATCGACATCGACATCTACGAAATTGACAATATACAAAATTGAGAGTTGAAGCAATTTAGAAAGTTCAATCCGACAAATCTAAGGCAAAAGATGTGCAAGCCCAAGGTAGGAGCAGACCTCAACAAACGGGAAAGGTGGATGACGGGAGGAAACTGCAATAATTCTCGGCTATTTTTGAAAGTTCTTACGCTAGATTTCTTTGAGCTTTGTTAGTGCTCTTGCCTTTGGGTTGACTTGGAATTCAAAGGTGAATCTCAAAATTTGTAAGTGGCATTATTGCACTAAATCTAGGTTTTCTCGAGCGTTTAAAGACAATTAAAATTTTTGACGCAAATCTCAAAATTTTGTAAGGGGGGTTACACTAAATCCACTCGAGGCATATCGCTTTCTCTTAAAAACTTAGAAAACTTGCATATGAGAAACTTTAGAGGCAACTTGATTATATTTGAAAGCTTTTACACTCAATTTCTCTATACTTTTAGGTTTTCTCACCTTCGAATCTATAATTTAGAGATAAATTTAAAAATTTACAAGTGGGATTACACTAAATTGAGGATTTATCAAGCATTTGGCTATACTATATCTTTTGTTCAAACCTTTTAGAGGTAAACTTACTCTATTCAAAGGTTTTTGCACTAAACTTCTCTACACTTTGTAGATTCTTTAAACATTAATTTATCTTCTCTAGCCTTTGTAGTTTCTTTTTTTCTTTTTCATGCTCTTAAGAGTATGATTTGAATTAACTAGAAAAGAACACATGTAGACCTTGGCATATCCTTTACACAGGGGTCTCCAATCAATACAACATATTCACATTGTGACCCAAAACATACCCAAAATTTTTACAAGAACACTATATTTCTATCAAGGACCTATCTTCTTCTTCTCAACAAGCCACTTCCTCCTGCTTGATAACAACCATTCATAATTAAACATAAATCTCAAAAAAGTTAGATGGGATTATACTAAACTTAAGTTTTTTCCTCCAATTGTTGTGGGTGTCCTAACATTCAAATTAAAGTTTACGAGTGTGTGGCCCTTCCTATGGATGGAGAGAGAGAGAGAGAGAGAGAGAGAGAGAGAGAGAGAGAGAGAGAGGGGACCCTTTTCTTGGCACCCAATCCATTCTCGTTCTTTCTTTGCCTTGGTCTCCCCCCCCCCCCTTTTCAAGCCCTTTCCTTATGTCACGTGGCAAGGGCCTCCAAGGTGCATTAGCTATATTTGAGAAAATTTGTAGGTAGGATTATACTAAACCTAGGTTTTTCTTGAGCACTAGGGTACACAATAGATTATTGTTATTATTCAATAGTCCATTATCTATATTCTTTATAATGGAGTTTGAAAAATTAGAGGAAGAAGAGGACCACCCACGCATTTTTTTTTGGTTGATTTGCATGGCCTGTTGGATCAACACCAAAATTGAGTTGTTGAGTCCCTACTGGGTCGTCCTCCTTACAATGGACACTTTAAAGAGCCTTTGAAAATGGAGTGAACTACTTCAGATTCTATGCGATTCCATCCTTTTTCAATGACCTGTAATAGTCAAAATTGTACGCCTGGCAACCTGTTGTCAGCTTGTGTGTGTGTGTGTGTGTGTGTGAGAGAGAGAGAGAGAGAGAGAGAGAGAGAGAGAGAGAGAGAGAGAGAGAGAGAGAGAGCACTCTGCCACTAGCAAGTAGACATAGAAAGAGAAAGAGTGAGGTGGGTCATCGGGACCAAGACCAAGACCTTGATGAGGATAGCTACTAATGATTATGTAGAGGCGAGCATGGGACAAGCATTGGCCATTGGTGGGGAGTGCTTGGTAGTAGAAGATGGTTGCTCAAGGCAAGAGGTATGCATGGGTTTGCTTGAGCCACTAGGAGTTTGGTCTGGTAGGAAGAGAGTAAAGAGCTAGTGGCTTAGGTGGGAGCAGTTATAGCCACAACTCGGACAGACTGTGTGTGTGTGTGTGTGTGTGAGAGAGAGAGAGAGAGAGAGAGAGAGAGAGAGAGAGAGAGAGATGTGGGAGCCCATTCCATTGTCCAAACTTAGGGGAAGCATTCTTCTCCATGCTCTCTCTCACCCCACCCATCAACAACGATGGCACTTTCCTTTACATTAGAGCAATGTGGGGGTTGACGTATCGAGAGATATTTATCTGTAGGTTATGATGGTGATGTAGTAATTGAAGCAAAAAGTTAAAATGGGTCCTTTTCTTGCAATGGTGAATACAAAAAGACCTTAATTGGGGATGCAAGGATGCATAGCATCTTAGCATTGGATGCATTTGGGCTTCTTCTATGGCTAGCAATGTTGTTTTAGCTTCTAGGAGCCATTACCGCCGTGTACTTTAGCGCCACATATTTGGAGAAGTTGTAGATGTTTTACATCTATCCCAAGGCATGTGTGTGTGTGTGTGTGTGTGTGTGTGAGTGAGAGAGAGAGAGAGAGAGAGAGAGAGAGAGAGAGATTGTTATTTTCCTAGAGTAATTCCAAGGACTACCGTTTCATTCTTTTCACACGTGGACACGTAGATACACACACCCCTATCTATATATGACTTTGTGTGTGTGTGTGTGTGTGTGTGTGTGTGTGAGAGAGAGAGAGAGAGAGAGAGAGAGAGAGAGAGCGAGCCAATAACCATGTTTTTCTTGGTCGCAGCAACGCGCGGATCACATACTAGTAGTAATGATCAAACTTAAATTTTAGCTCACAATCCCTTCCATGCAACCCATAGCATTGGGACAACAAGGATGAGTCCCTTTGTGTTTGCACAATATACTCATTGCAAGTTCTAGCATTTAAACACCATAACATACTTAAATGTTGAGCTTTTGATCTCATTCAAGATTTCTTTCCTCAAATTTTAGCACCTAAGTCAAAGGTAGAAATACATAATTATAATTTAAAAAAAAATTAATGCCATAAAAACAATTCCAAAAGAACTTTCTTTTGTATTCCAATAATATCCATTTGCCTCTCTCCCTCTCTCTCTCTCTCTCACACGGCGAACTAAGACACACCGACGGGTCGACTGGTAGAGAGGATTAAGGAATGAAAACATGTGTGCTTGGGTGTGGAAAACGTGTGTGTCCGGATGTGGATAAAGTAGTAGAATACAAGCCTCAGGACTAAATAACACATAGTATTAATGAGGGGGGGAGGTAAGGGGATCGAGGGCAAAGAAGTGTGCGCACGAAAATCGGAGAGATTGCAGTCGTAGATGGGCACTTAAAAACTAAATCCGACCACAGACTAAACCCGAGCAACGCCTATGTTTTAAATATAAAACCCCAAAAACCCGAGCCATGGGTACAACATGTGCGCGCGGGTGGGATGGTTACCCCATGCGTCACAATCTGGACGACGAAACCCTGGGTTCAAATCGAGTCGTCACCCGAGTTTTTTTCGCGTTGACTTGTCGTGCGTCCGGGTTTAATCTGCCTCGGGCTCCCCGCATCGACTTCTGCGCCGTCGATCCCCTTACCCCCCCTCTTTAATGCTATGTGTCACTTAGTGTCGTGGGAATACAAGGCACAAGGGCATGATGGTGGGCAACAAAAAGGAGGCCGACATAGTGTACCTGATGTACGTACGTGTGGGAGCCCAACTCCAGAAACCTCCATCGGAGTCCAGCTCGTCGGCTTTCCGCCTACATTTCCTTCCCAGCCGTTCATTTTTGCTGCTGCAATCTTCTGTAAGGCCACGCTCTCTATAAAACACACTCTCTCTCTCTCTCTCTCTCTCTCTCATCATCCTCCCCGCAGCTACTCCGCATGGCTAGCCCAGTCTCTCTCACCCTTACTCTTCACCTTGCCCTCACCCTCTCTTCCCTCTCCTGCGCCTGTTTGGCAGGCTTCTATGTCCACCCCCTCCTGCTGCCCCTGTTGACAAGCAGCTCCGTTCTGCACATTGGTTCTGCCATGCGTGCGCACCTCACCAGTACACCCATGCTTTTCATTCTTCTCAACCTTCTTGTTGTGCTTCTCTATGTCACTTCAGGCATGATCCCACAAGATAAGAGGAAGCAGAAGCGCCATAGTGTGATCATGATATCCAGCAGCAAAATGGGCACGATCGATGATGACACGCATAATGATTATGATGGCGTTGCGATTGACGATGGCACAAATGATGTTTATGATGGCGACGATGGCGCTGCTGATGGATACGATGCAGTTGATGGCGATGGTGCCTCTATGGACGCTGTCTCCAACATTAATGATGTCCCAGCTGACAATTTCAATGTCTCGAATGAGTATGCCCTCCTGCATGATGTCTCTGATGGAAATTCAGTCGCCGGAGATGAGGCAGAGGACGTGAAAAAATTCCATAGCCAGCCGGAAAGGCGCACTCGCAAGAGCGAGAAACATCGCACCCACCTTGTAAGAAGCAAATCAGATGGGATCATTATGCAAGGTGCGCTGGGGCAGCAGAGAACACCATCGGAGCTACGTCCGGTCCCACTCTTGAAGAAAGCAGGCACGTTCGAGTCAACTTGGCGCCGCCGCCGCGTGAAGCCTGTTGTGGTTGTGGCAGACCCACCTGAAGAAGGGCTAGTTGCAGAGGAGGAGGTGGACAGGAAAGCCGAGGAGTTTATAGGCAGGTTTTATCAGAGAATGAAGCTCCAACGCTAATTAGAGAGGGGGGAAAAAAAAACTGTATCAGAATTGTACTTAAATTGGCCCCAAGCCCCCCCCCCCCCCCCCCCCCCCCCCCGTTAAAAATTCACTTGTATCTTTTTAATTGTACCGTAACTCATGTAAAGGACCAAAAACTGGCCAAAATGGTCATGACTCTTAGCCTTGCCGCCAAGTTGCCGGAAATAGTTCGCGGACTCGATCATGCGGATGCATTCATGACATTGAATTACAATCATGTGTTTGCTATGTTGCTGCTTTGCCATTTCTTCATGCGGATGCATTCATGACATTGAATTACAATCATGTGTTTGCTATGTTGCTGCTTTGCCATTTCTGAGTGTATTTTGCAAAGAAATTACCTACACGATCTTGGATAGATGTGATAAATTATGGTCGTTAAATAGGTCCAATGCTTTGTGGAATCATAGCTTGTATGTTGTGTGATCATTGTCATGCTCATTCAAGTTTAAAATGTTCCTATCGACACTTATGGCTAGGGTAATACCCATTCATTCTTTTAGATTGCAAAAAATTGCACCTACATAGAAATGTGGTGGTGGGTAAAATGGCCATTGCGCTTTGGCCAAAAATGGTATGTATTACTAACCACTCCATTCTTCATTATCCTTACTTGACGAATAAGAGAGATCGATGTGTTGCACTTATTGTTGAGCTCTCTCTCTCTCTCTCTCTCTCTCTCTCTCTCTCTCTCTCTGTGAGTGCGCGTGCAGTGCAATGCAAGTACAACAAGTGGTATCAAAGCCGGAATTTTAGCTTGGGTAAAGAGACACATTTAATGTAGCTTGAGAACTTTATGAGAATGGAATGAGAGCTTGAGATCTCAATTGAGAGAGAGTTCATTCGCAAAGAGACATATGCTCTTGTGGAAGCTTGGTAGAGAGTGGTACAAAGTGTGACAGTGCATGTCAGCTTAAAATTGTGTGTGCACAACAACACTATTCTATAGATCAAAAATTCACTTGAAAATACAAATTTGAGAATTTTTTCTACTACATTCACCCTTTTTGGCAAGCTCTATAATTTTGTAAAACAAAGTAAGATTCCACACCTTTTTCACTTATTTTGTTTTCTTGCATTGCTTGAGGGTATTATGCTTTTGAAATCACTATAGGTACTTGAAGTTGCAAGCATAAGGTATGAGATGTGGTGGTGGGCATGAGTGATGCTCTTGTGGATATCATGTATGCGCGCCAAGTTGCAGTGATCCTGGAAAGCACTCAACTACATGATGAGATTCCTGTTTAGGATGACTTCTAAGAAGAGCGTTGAGTTTTTACACGAGATTGATACTAGTTTGAGGAGTTTTTAGAGGTACATATATGTTTTTGCAAAAGAGTCATATGTTTCCTTGGTATGATTTGTGCATATGGATTTTAGTATACTCTTGATTGAGTTTTTGGATGTATGTACTTAAGCCCAAAAGAGTTGCTAGATGTATGCGCTTGAGCACAAAAGAGCTCCTTTGTTCTATATTTTTGGGATGATTTGTGTGCTCTAATTGTGTGCATTTCCAAGCAAGTATTGTGTTGATATGTGCATGTATTTTGAGTCGTTTTGAGTACAAAGAATCTAGAGTCTATGCTTAGGCAGCACACAAGAGATTTCATGGATTACATATGAGGGGTGCACCTCCAAAAAAGTAAGTGATATGTGCATGTATTTTGAATCGTTTTGAGTACAAAGAATCTAGAGTCTATGCTCAGGCAGCATAGAAGAGATTTCATGGACTACATTTGAGGGCTACACCTCCAAAAAAGTAAGTGTAGCATGTGAGTTAAGGGGAGTGTTGAGATGTCGAGCTCTACACCTTGAGCTGGCATCCACTACGGGTCTTGGCCGCTTACGGCATTTACTCACTGGCGCGTTAGGTGACCGACACGGAGGATCTCTGCCAGTGATTCTACAGCTGGACTACACTTATAGTGCCAGCCTAGTACGCTTCTAGCGAGTTCACACTTAGTGACCGCATGTACATATGTGCTACTTTTTCAGCTTTAGCACTTAGTCATTTTGTACTCTCTTTTCTGTGAAGAAGAAGAAGAAGCTTTCCATCTCTGTGTGCTTTTGTGCTTGTCTTGTGTAGCTCTCTTGCATCCTCATTCTTTACATGGTATCAGAGCCTGGTGCAGGCAAGAGAGGCTAAGAGAGCAAGAGCATCACAATCCCTTCGTTCGCAATCCACGACCAGATGCGAACAAGTTTCTGAACAGGTTTTTCGCACAAGTTTCTGAACAGGTCTCCAAAGTGCAGTATACAGAGATTTACTGTACAAGTACAGTGGTTGTATGTACGCTTGATTGTGGACACTCGTTGAGTGTAGAAAGCGTTACAGGAACTACGATAGCAGGTTCAGCAGATTTGCAGGTTTTTGCAGATTGCAGCTATTTTGTCTTAGTGCTTCAAGATGTCTGACGGTTTCAGTCAGATTGTTACTGAGAAGCTTGAGAAAAATAACTACCCTGCATGGAAGTTCAGAATAACAAATTTGCTAAAAGGAAAAGGTTATTGGGACTATGTAGAAGGAGACAATGAAAAGGAACCAGAGATTCCCGAGGCAAATGCTACAGCAGAACAAAGGAAAGCTTTGAGGGACTGGCAACAAGGCCAGAGCAAAGTGATGTATTGGCTTTCTATGAGCATCACAGATGGCATGATGGGCTATCTACAGGATGCTGAAACCCCCGCCATTGCATGGAAAAACTTAGGCAGAGTGTTCGAGGTGAACACCAAGGCCAGGAAGCTTCAACTAAAGTCGGAGCTAAATCAGGTTAAGAGGAACAACCTCTCCATCAATGATTATGCTTTGAAGATCAAGAGTATCATTGAGGCTCTTGGATCTATTAAAGTCTCAGTGGAAGACGATGACATTGTCCGTGCATGCTTGGATGGTCTAGGAGATGAGTATGTACATTTTAGGTCTTCCATGAATACAAGAGACGACATCCCCGTGTTCCAAGATTTGATTTCTATGCTTATTCTTGAGGAGAAGAACCTTGACACATCTTCTTCTCATGGCAGAAATAATTCTGAACAGGCCTTCTATTCTAACTCCAACATAGGTAGAGGTAGAGGTAGAGGTCGTGGTCGAGGCCCAAGGGGTTGCAGGGGCCAATTTCTGGAAGGTCAATCAAATCAAAACAATACAGGTGGCAGGGGAAACCAGTCTCAAGGCAGGGGGAGTCAAAGAGGTCGTGGTGCAGGATCAAGCAGGCAGCAACATACTCCAGATAGTAGAGAATGTTGGACTTGTGGTGAAAGAGGTCACATGTCACGTGACTGTCCAAAGGGAAAAGCAAGTAGAAAGAGAGAACAGGGCAACTATGCATCTACTAGCAGAGATGCAGATGACAGCAAAAACGAGCGCATGTTTGTTATGCAACATGTAATGAATACAATGACTGCAGAGAATTCCACCCAAGATGATGTTTGGTATGTGGATTCAGGTGCCTCTAATCACATGACGTCTCGTGGAGAGTGGTTTAGAGATATGCGCAAACCAGATGTGTCAGGCTATGTGCAGACAGGAGATGACACAGCTCACCCCATTGCTCATGTAGGGGACATACCTCTAAATACGAAGAGTGGGAAATCAAAGTACTTAGCAGATGTACTTCATGTCCCAAACATTACAAAGAATCTTGTTTCTATTGGACAAATGATTGAGCAGGGTTTGCAGGTTCGCTTCAATCCAAATGGCTGTTATGTAGAAGATTTCCAGAATGGCTGTAAGCTGATCACAGAGGGCAAATGTGTGGGCAGAATGTTTACGCTGAATGTAGACATGCCTGAGGTAAAAGCTGCATTATTTGCACAGGGCACAGGTGTTGTGGCTGATGTTGACATTTGGCACAAACGCATTGGCCATGTCAATGAGCAGAGATTGCGCAGCATGCAATAAAAAAAGATTGTAAAAGGTTTGCCCAAATTCAAGGTGGATGGTATGCATAAAGTGTGTGCAGCATGCCAGTTTGGAAAACAGTCAAAGGGCTCATTTCCACATGAGCGCAATGTATGTAAAAGGCCACTTGAGGTGGTGCACACAGATGTTTGGGGTCCAACCGATACTGCAAGTATACATGGTTGCAGGTATTATGTCTCTTTCATTGATGACCATACAAGGAAAGTATGGGTCTACTTCATGCGTAACAAAAGTGAAGTGTTTGGTCACTTTCAAGACTTCAAAGTCATGATTGAGAAGGAGACAGATATGCAAATCAAGACATTGAGGTCAGATGGAGGGGGAGAGTACTTCTCCAATGATTTTTCAGATTTTCTGCGAATGCATGGTATACACAGGCAGTTTACATGCAGATATACTCCACAGCAGAATGGGGTCGCAGAAAGGAAAAACAGGCACATTGCAGAGGTTGCACGTGCATTGATGAATGAGAAGAACATGCCTCATCATTTCTGGGCTGAAGCTGTAAATACAGCTGTGTACAAAGCTGTAAATACAGCTGTGTACATTATGAACAGGACACCTACAGCTGCGGTGCATGATGTAACACCTGAGGAAAAGTTTACAGGTACAAAGCCTGATTTGGCACACTTGAAAGTGTTTGGCTGCATAGCTTACGTGCATGTACCAGATGAGTTGCGTAGGAAATTGGATCCTAAAGCAGAGAAATGTATTCTTGTGGGATATTCCCTTGAACAAAAGGGGTACAGGTGCTACAATCCTACTACACGAGAATTACGAGTGAGCAGAGATGTAGTCTTTGATGAGATGAGCAGCTGGTACAGTAATGCACATGGCACTATTGGGGCTGATGTAAAAGATGATGTGGTTGTACAAAATGTGAGGCCACAGTCACAGGTTTTGAGTGGACCACAAGAGTCCTCTTCTCGTGGCTCTGTTGAGAAACCATGGAATGGTAGACTACGTACGCAGGTTACTCCACCAACAGGTACAGGGAATGTATCACGAAAAGGAAAGGAAAAGGTTGATGAACCTCCCTTTATGGTTGATGCATCATCAGGTTTTTCACATGTAGACATGGATTCAGATGGTTCTGAACAAAGTCTTGATGAGGAATTTGGAATTCCGGCTGTCAGGACACCTGGTGTAAGGAAAGTACAAGAAGATGCTAGAGGGCAAAGGAGTGACCCAAGACCGCGCAGATCTAATAGAGTCAAAAATCCAGTTCAGAAATTGACTTATGATGGGTATCTAGCAAATCACCAAGCCTACATGGCTAAGGTGATACAGGATGTGGAGCCCACATGTTTTGAGGATGCAGTTGGAAATGTGCATTGGAATGATGCAATGAATGAAGAGATGGCTGCATTGGAAGCAAATGACACATGGGAGTTGGTGCCATTGCCAAGTGGCAAGAAAGCTATTGGCTGTAAATGGGTGTATAAAACCAAGCATAAGGCTGATGGTAACATTGAGCGTCACAAGGCAAGGCTGGTCGCAAAGGGTTATGCACAGACGTATGGCATAGACTATGAGGAGACCTTTGCTCCAGTGGCAAAGATGACGACAGTGAGAGGTGTCATAGCAGTGGCTGCATCTAGAGGATGGATTATGCATCAAATGGATGTAAAGAATGCCTTCTTGAATGGTGAGTTGCAAGAGGAAGTGTATATGGATCAGCCACCTGGTTATGTCGACCCAGGTTACCCAGATTATGTATGCAGACTTCTCAAAGCTTTGTATGGTTTGAAGCAGGGCTCTAGAGCATGGTATGACAGGATTGCCAAGTATCTTGTCAGTATTGGTTTTAGGAGAGCTCATGCTGATCATTCACTCTATGTACGTGAGAGTGATGTGGGGATTGTGGTCATTACCATATATGTAGATGACCTTATTATTGTTGGTGACAATGCTATGGAGATTGACCATGTGAAGGGTCTTCTCAAACAGGAGTTTGAAATGAAAGATTTAGGCGAGTTGCGCTACTTTCTTGGCATTGAAGTGATCAAGACTCCAGAGGGTGTATGGCTATCACAGAGACAGTATGCTTTGGACATGTTGTCAAAGTATGGTATGGCTGATTGTAAGCCAATTTCTATTCCCTTGGATGTGAATGCAAAGCTGAGTGCAGAGAAGGGTGATGTTGTTGAGGATGTCAACATGTACAGGAAGATTGTGGGTAGTCTAATCTACTTGACTATCACAAGGCCAGACTTGAGCTACACAGTAGGCTTGGAGAGTCAGTTCATGCAACTTCCGAGGAAGCCACATTTGGATGGAGTACGACGCACACTTAGGTATGTGCAAGGTACTCTTGACTACGCATTGTTCTATGCAGCAGATGCACCATTAGCATTGTATGGGTATACAGATGCAGATTGGGCAGGTAGCATTGTTGATAGGAGATCTACGGGTGGCTTCATGTTCTCTTTTGGGAGTGCTGCTGTTACTTGGAGCAGCAAAAAGCAGCCTACGGTTGCTTTATCGAGCACAGAGGCCGAGTACAGAGGTGCAGCAGTTGCGGCGTGCGAGGTAGCTTGGCTACGCACATTACTTGAGGACTTGGGAGTGCAGGTGGACCAGCAGATTTTCATCCATTGTGACAACCTCAGCAGCATGCAGTTGGCTAGGAACCCAGTGTTCCATGCTAGGACCAAACACATAGAGGTCCATTACCACTACGTTCGAGAGCGAGTGTTGGCGGGCGACATCGACTTGGTCTACGTCAGCACAGAGGAGCAGATAGCGGATATCTTCACCAAGGCCCTCGGAGCTGAGAAGCTTCGACGTTTCCGGTCTATGCTTGGACTCTGCGACATGCAGAGCTCGAGGGGGAGTGTTGAGATGTCGAGCTCTACACCTTGAGCTGGCATCCACTACGGGTCTTGGCCGCTTACGGCATTTACTCACTGGCGCGTTAGGTGACCGACACGGAGGATATCTGCCAGTGATTCTACAGCTGGACTACACTTATAGTGCCAGCCTAGTACGCTTCTAGCGAGTTCACACTTAGTGACCGCATGTACATATGTGCTACTTTTTCAGCTTTAGCACTTAGTCATTTTGTACTCTCTTTTCTGTGAAGAAGAAGAAGAAGCTTTCCATCTCTGTGTGCTTTTGTGCTTGTCTTGTGTAGCTCTCTTGCATCCTCATTCTTTACAAACATGTGGTATCTTATTCGGAATTTTTTTTGAAATTTTAGAGGATTATGTTTGCAAAAGGGGTATTATTTCACTTTGCAAACAAAACTATAAGCTTCTTAAGAAAAAGGGATTGTTTTATTACATGGTATTCATGTAAATGAATAGAGCAAGTAAAAGCACTCACAAATTCAATATCAATCCAATTCAATGCTTGCTCCAAGAGTAGATAATAATGCACACACAAGTGTGCTCCTCCAATTTGACTCCAAAATTGACTAAGTTGACCTCAAAATCAAACACCCAAGTCTCAAGGTTAGGCATCCCTTAGCACAAATTCAAGAGAGTATAGTGATGATAGCACCTTTAATTAGGATATTATACATACAACACACATTAAGATCAGTGATTGAATTAACAAAGTGATAGCAAAATTAGAAAAAAAAAAGCACGATGCTAGTGGAAATTAGTGAATGGCTAGTTAAAATTAGTAAAACTTTGGACAAAACTAGGAAAAATTAAAGTGGAACTAGGGGATTTGGGGCTAGCATAGCTCAAAATTTGATAGAAATCATTGCACACACATAAAATGATAAACCAAATTTGAGTTACACACTCAAATCAAACAATTAGTGAGCAATTAGTAAAACTCAGTGACACTTGTACTCAATACCGTTCCATCCTTGACTCCACTAGCTTAGGTATCATTCCCAATAATAGCACCAATTCTAGGGTGTCACATAGCATAGGACAAATCCACATACAATGAATCACATACAATGAAATCAACATAGTTGTCAATCTTAGAAGTAATAACCCAACTAGGGCTTGGAGGGATCACACAAGAATTTCACCAATTATGTTAAATGCTTTGATACAAGGATCCTTCACAGTGTTGTTTATGATTTAAAATAGATAGAAGTCATGGCTAGGCTTCCCCTCATATTCTTCTGAACATGAATCATTAATCAATTACACACATTGTGACAATGGAGTGCATCTTGCCAATCCTCTTGAAAAAGCACAAAACCATGCACACACACACATAAGCACAATGGCTATGACATTCACACACTAATCACACCTATTTTGGACATCACCAACCATTTAATGACAGTCAAGGTGCCAAAACACAATCAAACACACGTGGAAAAGGATTAAGATGTGTGTAGACACAATAAGACTTATCAAAACACAAGTACACAATTAGAAATATGCATACAAAATTACAAGGACAAGAATGCACCACACACACACTAACCAGACTAATTAAATAAGCAAAACACTGATTGAAAGAACTCATGATACGATTAGAATTTGAGACTTAAAGCATGAATGATAGATATTTAATCAAGAATGATATAAAACAATATAATTTTTTCTTGGAAAATAAGTGAGACAATATTGATGTAAATAATGAATTATAGATTAATCAAGTGTTAAGAAGAGCATAGAAAATAAAAGAACCTCATGACCATCTCTACATATAAGAGTCTAGCTATAGTCTTTCAAGAATAAGCTTGAAGCTCAAGGCTAAGCCACTCTCCCAAGAATCCATATCTCTACACAAGAGAATTCTTTTAGGCATGGACTCCAAGCTCATTTGCAATATCCATAATTTAGGCCCATCCTACCATAGATTATTTGTGTAAGGTCCCCAACCAACACTTTAACTCAAGAAAGCAAGGATACAAGCAACAAATGCAAGGAAGGCCTGTATTCTTCACGGTCATGGATATTAGGGTCCTGCACCAAAACCCAAGTCGATACCCAAATCTTATGTGATGAGAGCTAAAATCCTATTTCTCTAAACTAAAATCTCAACATACTTAGCATCTACGAATGACACCTCTTTTCCCATGTTTAAGAGGCTAGACGTAACCTTAACTAGCTAGAATTGTGAAAAGCACATGACTAATTGGGTCCACCCCATCCCTAGACATAGTTCCAATTGGAGACTAGTCTCTCTTTTCCCACTGCACTCATCTGTTCTGCTTTTTTTTAATTCCTACCACATTATTTTACATATACAATCTTGACGCATAGTTATTAATTTCAATCGCAATTTTGTTTGTACAGCTCTTCAAACATCACCCAAAATATTCTTTCTCAAACAAGGTCCAATGAAGACAATCTAATCTCTTAACAAAAAGTAACATTCAATATTATGAGTACCCACTATCCCCGGACATTCTCTTACTAACCAATATATCCACTATTTGCGTACATTCTCTTCAAACATCAAATATCCTTTCTCAAACAAGGTCTGTCAGGACACGGGTCCTACGGGCAGGGCCCTACCCTAAAGGGGGGTCACGGACCCCGGCCACGGGCCAGCTAGCAGTGTGGACAGGGGATCCTAGGGCTAAGAGCCTATAAGTATGGGCGGTTGGGTGGAGGATCCAGGTCTCTAGCTCCTAGGGTTCTTACATTGGTATCAAAGCCAGGTTGGAGGAGGGAAGAAGGAGATTGGCATGCATGGTCTTGGACTCTCTCTCTCTCTCTCCCACGCTCCCTCGATCGTCGCAGGAAACGACTCCTGTGAGCCAAGCAAGATCGGCATGGCTGCGCGGGAAGCGACTTTAGCAGCGAGGGAAGTCAGCTTGGAGGTCGGCAGAAGGAAGCGGCTATGGTACCAAAACCTTTCGCCCTGGCCTTCTGAGGCGTTTTCGACACTGCAGCAAATCAAACCAAAGGCTTGACTGCGCGCCGTGAGTGTTTTTTCGTCTGCTGCATCGCCTTCGAGCGCCCTATTTTGGGGCACCCACCTTTGATAAGAACCGGAATCCACGGCCTCATGCATGGCATGCAACCATGCCATTAGGGGAATTTTGAGGTCATTTTTGTGCCTTTTAGCATGTAGAGAGAGAGTGGTCTCAACCAATGGTTGAAGAGCTTCCGTTACGGAACCTCTATTTTTGAAAACTCACAAAAAAAGCAAATAGTCTATCTTTACCGCAACTTTGAGCTGGTAAATAGCAATGTAAACAAGTAAAAGTGCAAAGGCATTTAATAGCTGTCGCTTTTAGAAAGACGTACTTCTCATATTATATTATTTTCATTTTGCACGTTGCCATCATAAAACAACGTTTGGATTATATCTCATGATCTTTTCCAGTTTTGAACCGTTTTTTGCACATTCTACTTATTCTTCTCTTGAACTCAGACTAGACTTCTCTGCTCATTTCTTTTTTCACCATGGAATCTTCATCACGATCAAAACGACCAAGAACTTCCATTGAAGCCATTATCACTTACAACACGACTGATCAAAATGGACAGAGTAGAATTTCTATATTCATGCCCATTGTAGTTTCTATAGACTTGTTCTCTAATGCTGAAGTCAGAAAATCTAGAACAATGTTTTCAGTGAAGACTTTAGACTCAGCAAATGTACTTGAATTTGTGGATGAGGGTTGGAACACCAAAACAGTGAATGGAATCACTTGTTATGTGCAAGCTGGCTCAATTGCTTGCAAATACATGATAGGGACACAAAACTTCATTATGTCATTTTATTACTGAAGATGGCACTATGTTGGTGGTCAGCTAACTCCACTTGATCAAGACATGGAGGACTTCATTGACAGCCCAATAGAAGACATTGATATATGGGTAAACAATGAGCATCTGTCAATTGTAAAGATAAGAGGCATGTGTAGCTTACAACAATTGAGATTGGACCTGCAAAATGATGAAATTGAACTGCCCACAACATTCTGCTTTCAAGTAAATGGTAGAAAGGTAACTATTATGCCTAAAAGTCTCTTGTTCTCTTATTGGTTCTTTATTTAACTTTGATTGTTTTTGTAGGTATCAAAAAGGAATGAAAACAGGCTACAGTGCAAGGACATCTTGGTGCCTTAAACATCCTTCAAGGCAATTTTGTAACACATGCCCTGCGAGGATCTTATTTTGTATCACATGACCTACAAGGATCTTATTTTGTATCACATGATTTAAAAGGATCTTTATTTTGTTATTGAAATGCAACTTTTTCAAACATCCAATGATTTGATTTTGTAACAGAGTCTTAAAACAAGTATTCAATTTCAAATATTTGCACTTACATACAAGGGTCCATACAAGGGCCAATTGGTTACAAGTGGGCTATAGAATAGACAATTGGATACAATAGAGAACTGAGAAGCTTGATACAAGTGGGCTACAATAAGCTAGAATAGTTTTTTGGCAGGAGTTTTCCTGTCCCTAGGGGACTTCCTTAATGGGGTTGGTGCTTTTGCAGGAGATTTTCTTTTTGAAGTGGGCTCTTTTGTCCTGGGAGATTTTCTTTTTGAAGTGGGCTTGACTGGAGGGCTTGAAGGCTGCTTCCTCTTTCTCTTATCATCCATCTCTTCACTTGCCTTTTCCTGCTCACCACTCTCTTCTTCATCTTCCAGCTTTGCTTTCCCCTTCTCTTCAACATCATCATCTTCAAATACCTCTTGCAGTTCTCCATTTGCTTCAATCATATACTTGATAATCCTTGCTCTTGTCAACCATAGCACTCTCTGTTGATCTATACAAGGCAATAGAAAGCAAGTTTTAGGAACAATAAAATGAGAAAAAATACAGCTGGCAAATATGAAATATGCTATACTTCTATATCCTGATTGTCATTGCAGTATATGAAGTCCAAGAGGAGCTTGGCATTTGTCAATACCCTCCATCCACATGAATGGCTTTCAGGCTGGATTGGAACGTGCAATTCATTACATGTATTTTTGGGAAAAAATCTTTGAGGATAATCCATTGAAGTGAACAAAGCATAAAGAATTCCAACCTTCACCACTACAAAATGGATGTCATTCAGCATCTATAAATCTTATAGTAGCACTATCCAAAATTCTTTATAAATGAGGTTCTGCTTTACTAAAAGTATGTGCTTATGGTTTACAAAATGTGTCTGCTGCTATACTTACAATTTTTCTTGACCATGTACTCCAGCAAGAGAATTGACAAAGTAGCATTTTCTTTTCACAATATCAATTGCAATTAAACTCCAATGTGAGCTATAAAAACAAGCCTCAGTTAGCCTTCTAACGTGAATTAGCAAATTCTCTTCACAAGGTGTAGGTAGAAAACTTACCTCTCATGATAAGGAATCAAGAAAAATTCACAGATTTCCAAGTCCACATGAGTCAACCACTTTGTGAGCTCTCTAATGTTTGTCTCTGTCCTGAGAAATTGGGAGATAGCAGGGTCTAAAATCTCCACCTTTTGTTGAAGGTCTGGCTCATATGAATGCATCATTAACCTGGTAAAGAGTTCTTGTTATATAAAGAGTTCTTGCTATAAACAAAAATACAGAGGAAAACAAAAACAACCTAAGGCATGTGATAAGGAGTGGAGAATTCATCTCCTTGGTCCAGTCCTTGAGAATTTCCAAGGTCTCAGAGTCAAGTGAATTGTAATCCTCCCTAGGATCCTCCCCACTGAATACAGTGACAACAAAACTAGTAGGATTGACACTCCTCAAGAGGGGCACTGGCTGAGGTTCCAACAGGTCAAGCTCCTTTCTCTCTGCAATTTCCTTGTCTTACTTGGCTCTCTTTTTCCTTTCCTTTTCCTCTTCTTCAGTAATATCAAAAACTCCTACTTCAGGCTCCTTGGGCTTCCTCCATGGAGGAATGTTGAGAATATTGAATGCCTTTATATCATGCATAGGGACAAGCTCCAAAATTTTTGAAAACCTGTATGTCAGCCTCCTAAGAGTGATCATGTCTTTGTCCATTAGAGTAACCCTATGGGCATGAGCTGCACAAATATAGGCATCTTGGAAAATCTCAATCATAAAGTCCTTAGAAGCCTCCTGGATACATGCCAATGCAGTACTAGTCCACCTCATGGAAATCTTATACTCCTCTACAACTTGTCTGCACAGTCTCTGGAAGGGCAGTTAGGGAATTGCAAGATTGATGGCCTTTATGGCCTTCCTTATCTCTCTTAGACATTTGACCCCTTGCTTGAACTTTCTCTTTGTAAGGAGAGGCTTAAGCTGCACAGGCTTGGAAGCTTTCCTCTAATGTGTATCTTTCCTTTTGCTTGTTTTAGGGTCGGGTAGAGAAGAATCCTTCCTCTGAGATTTGGTCTTCTTTGTGCCAGCAGAGGTTGGTTTGCTAGGATCTTTAGAAGTGGATGGTTGGTTTGGTAAAGTACTAGCTGAAGCTTTGCTAGGCTTAGGAATCTCTTCTTCATCTTTGGATAGAGGCTCATCAACTTTCCTTGCAGTCTTCTTGGTCCTTGCCATCTTCAAAAGGAATAGGAATGATTGTTGCACAACAAACAACAAACATTAGTAACAAACAACAAACATTTTTTTCCTATTATGACACCCCGTGCGGGATAACCATAGCATTGGAAGTTTCCACCTTCCAAGCGGCTCGCGACCAAGTGACACCCCGTAGGCGAAATAGCAAAGCGAGGAAAAAGTTCACACATACAAAGATCGCGCACGGGGTGACGGGGTGACGATTGTTCTTCTTGGTCCTTGCCATCTTCAAAAGGAATAGGAATGATTGCTGCACAACAAACAACAAACATTAGTAACAAACAACAAACATTTTTTTCCTATTATGACACCCCATTCGGGATAACCATAGCATTGGAAGTTTTCACCTTCCAAGCGGCTCGCGACCGAGTGACACCCCGTAGGCGAAATAGCAAAGCGAAGAAAAAGTTCACACATACAAAGATTGCGCACGGGGTGATGGGGTGACAATTGTTCCAAGTGCGGGTAAAATTGGGTTGTGAAAGCGCCGCAAGAATCGGATAATAGCGAAGCAAGAATCGGGAAAAATTGGGCAAGAATGTGCTCGATTTGAGTGCTTCTCGGGCTTGTATAGGGCGCTATGCGCAACTCCCTAGGTGCACAACTCCCTAGGCGCATACTAGCGGTTGGGCACAAACTTAGAGGCGGAAACCACTTGGCACACCCCCCGAGGCGGCATTTTTGGCCATATAAACAACCTACCCATCCCACTTTTCCGCTCATTGTCCTTCACAAGGCTAGAAATAAAGCTTCCAAGCGACACCCTGCGACACCCCGTGCGCGAATTTTGAAGGTGTCGACCGCTTACCCTGTGACACGCCGTAAGCGAATTTATTGAGTGCCAACTCTCTCCTCACCCTCATAGCTCGCATAGCAAGTGACACAATTTGTTGTAATTATTTCTTGCTTGCTTAGATTTACAACTTGCATACTTGTTTGTAAACCATTATTAGTTTTTTGCATTATTAAGGAAGGGTAGTTTATTGATATATTTTAGTCATAGAAGAAATATATTTCTTAATGTCATGTCTACTTCTTAATGTCTTGATGGACTTCTCTTTTCTCTTTCTCAGACATTTGTGAATTGTCATAATGGATACAGAGGATATGCAAGAGACTGCTGATGAGAGGCTGATGTCTTTTCTTTACAAAGTTAATGAACTTGCAAGATTTCAAAGTGTCAAAGAGATTTTTAATGATGCCTTTGAGCTTCAACTACTTGTGGATGGCTTCTCCACACAAATTAGTGAATTGATAGAGATATATACAGCATTGACCAAAGATCACAGGCTTGATAATCTTGTTCATTTTCTTGATATATGCAAAGCAGGTAGCTTGGCAAGGACAGGTATTGCAAAGAAGTGTTCAAGCCTTCATCCAGACTGGAAAAGGATCATAAAGCCTTGCAAATTTCATGGTAATATGCATTGCCAGTTGGTAGAGTATGACCTTGGACTTATCATTTTCTTCAGTGTACTCCCAACACCAGAGGGCAAACAGATTCCAAAGCAGATTTCTCAGATTGAGGAGGACCAGGAGGAAGAGGAGGAAGAGGAGAGGGAGATGGAGTTCCATGAAGAGGAAGAGAAACTACAAAGCATTGAGATGCCGGACATTGCAAAATTTAAAGCAGAAAACATCACTAAAGTGGAGAATGTTGACATTGAGGATGAAGATCATGATCCTTTGCATTGCACAACAACATTTTCCACATACAAAGTTAACAAAAAGGAATATGTTTTGCTGAATGAAATTCAACATCTTTTTGATCTAAGGGAAGTTTTGGCTGAGTGGGGATGTAATGACATAGGATTCATTGATTACTCTTCTTGCCCCTTAGCAGTCTTGGACACAGAGGCAGAAAATTTTATTGACAGCTCAAGTGTTGGAAAGCTTGTGCAGGACATTGTTCTGAGATATGAGCAACAGGGTGTACGTTTTGAAGAGGAGTTCAATGAGATCCAAAAAAGGCTTAAAATAGAGCATATGGGAGAGGAAAAGACCAGAGATTATGAAGTAAGGGCAACTAGATCCATTGATATATGGGAACGTGCCTTTTTTGAGGAGGATGAGTCTCCTAAGGTATGTTTATGACCATTTTGCTTTGTCTAATTAATGTGCCAAACAATTAACCAAGACATATTTTTGCAGATTGAAATACTGGACACAGACAAATTCCTTGGCAGGGGGAAGGGTTCCAGACCATTAAATTTAGGAAGGAACCAGAGCTTGGGACACTTTATTGGGAAGCTCAACAAAGAGACTGTCATTATATTCCATAACAAGTTTACAAGAGAACCATTGCTGCCAATGCTTGCAATTAAAGCACTTGCAAAGGTTGTTGGTTCATATCAGCTTCCTCCAGGGTTAGAGAAGTTAATATTGGTGGAAAAGGAGGAAGCCATCAAAATTTTTGGATTCTTCCCTGGACTTATTGGTTTTAGAGCTGGTTATTTTGCCACAATGGCATCCTATGTGCTTGCCCACATCCTATGGGACCTCATTTCTTGATGTACCTTCAAGACCATGATCTTTGATGGCATTGTGGAGAGCTTTCCACTGGTTATACTTCACATTGGATGAACCCTTCTTGGCATTTACCTTTCCTAGTTTGCCATGAAACCCTAGGAAAGCTCTGGCCTTCACACCACCAACAAAGACCTTTCTAGGCACATTGTTTCCATTTGAAGATCTCTTCAGGTCTGTTTCAATCTTAACCTTATTGATAAAACCCTTTCAATACATTTCATTGCAGCATCTCTAGCTGCTTTTGGCTGTAACTTCCAGGCAAACCCCACATACAGATGTACAATTTTCTCCACAATTCTGCAAAGAGCATGCAGAGTGCATATGTGGACATTAGCAAGTGGAATATTTAAAACTGCTTTGAAGTTTGGATCTTGAGTATGCCTATTGGGTGCTTTGTTCCAATTTGCAGGATTACATTCTTTTGTTGATGCCATACAATACAGACAAGGGCTCTTTGCCATAGCTCCTTTGGAGACATTGTACATACATTTAAGGGTTTTAAGGTCTCCTCCCATGTGCCATTCCACCCTGTAACTTCCCAAACCCTTCAACTTCAAGCTCTCCCCTAATTCTTGTGCATTAATGACTTCGGGTATTGTTGTTTGATGGAAAACCCAATCCAGAACATCAAAGTCTTCACTCTCTACTTCAAAAGCACCTAGCCACCAGACATTCTTCTCCGATTGCATGCTGAAGTACTATCATTTGTAATGCTCTGTTCGGTTTTTCAATGCTTCTGTTCATCAATTTTAATGGAGAATCCTCTCAATTTTTCTGTTTCTTAACAATCCGCATTCATCAAGCTTTATCACAAAACTGACAACACCATTTGCTTCTGTATGCTCCAGCTCATAGAATCTGATCATTTCCTTCTGAAGTGTCTTCAAGTCAAGGAAAATATTATTGAACTCGTCAAATTGAAGATCCCTCTTTTTACCATGATAGGTACCATGAATGTGGTGAGGCTCACCCAACATCTCCATTATCCTCTCATTGATCTTTTTCCTTGCCTCCTGCACAATGGATGGCTTTGGAAGCAAAGAGGACCTGACTTTACATTGCTTTAACCTTGAGTTCACATTTCTGAACAGCTTGCTATAACCATCTCTGCTAATGCCTACCTTATCCATAGTATATTGCACATCCTCCTTGTCCAAGCAAGAGCTCTACAAAAATCCCTCAATGCACTGCTCCTTTGCCTTGCTAAACTTCTTCTCTGTGAAAATCTTTTTGGCAACCTTGGGAGGTAAAACATCACAATAATGTTTAGCTGCCATTTCCATGTTTGATGCAGAGTTTGGTTGTAGCAAAGTCCTAAATCAAAAGGTACAAAATTAACTGATTATTGATCTTGTCCAAATGACACCAACAAAATAAACAAACACTGATCAACTAAATTAAAGTTAACTGAATATTAATCATTTAATAAAGAACAACTGCAATAGGGTCTTAATAACAACCTAACAAAAAGATTAACTACCTAGCAAAGAAAAGTAACCTACGCATATTAACAAAGAAAAGTAACCTAAGCATATTAACAAAGAATAGTAGCAACTTAACAATATAAAATAAGCATATATACCTTGCTGCTCTGATTCTTCCTGCTGCAACCTCCTCCACCACGTCTCAAGGCTTCAATGTTCTTTGACTTCTTTTCTCTTTGTCTGTTTCCTAACATTGTATTCTTTCTTCTAGCTTGTTTGAGCTGAGTTTGTAGCTTTTCGTTGCTCTCTTTACATTCCTCAAGCTGTTGTTTAAGAGTATTTATCATTTGTTTGGCCAAATGATCTTCTAACTTAAGAATATCTCTCTCTACCGCAAGACTCTGTGTATAACCCAGCAACCCTCTTTGACCATCACCCACAAATTTTATCAAAGATGAACAATTTTGATAATGGGGGAGTGCTCTTTGTCATTGGGTCCACTGGATACAATCTTCCATCAGTCCAGAGATCAATGTGTTTTTTTTAATCTTGCCGCATTGCTTCAAATATGGACGAGGACACCTCTGCACATTTGTTTCTCTTGCGCACTGGACAATATTCTTCATTTAGCTCAATGTGTAGATGGTATAAGCTTCTCTTCTCCATGGAAGTCTATTAACAGTATTTGTTAGAGATAGTACTATAGAGAAAAGCTCTGCAGATACGAGGAAGAAGACGACACAGAAAAGGTTTGTTTCAGCAAGTGAAATTTTGAATTTTGGGCCAGAACTGACGTTTTCGTTAGTTTTGGAGGGAGTATTTTTTAGAATACTAAAGATCCTAGAAATATTTGACAATGACATGTTTCCGCGGAGGTAAAAAGGACGCAAACTCACCTTTTTACAAACATTTCACTATTTTTTAAATAAAGTATATATTCTCTCTCTACATATTCTTACAGGGCACAAAAGTGACCTCAAAATTCCCCTAATGATCCCCGGATTGCATGGCCATGGCAAAAAGTTCTGGTTTTTTCGCTCTGGAAAGCATCTCTTGCTGACGCAATTGGTGACGACAAATCAACATTGTTTAGTACGCGACGAAACCTACCTGGTAAGACCACGGTTTAGGTTGTGACCAAATTTTTCAAAGTCTTCAACAGGGGAAGCTTGATGCACAAGGTTATGCGGCATGCTTGATGTTTCTAGCCGCGGTAATCCGGATTGGCACATAGCTTTTACATGCTGTGACAAACAACATTAGGTATGCTTTGTCGATGCATTACAATGCTTTTACTCCCTTGTTATCTGCATAACTTGATCTACAATTACTTGTTGTATCTTTGCATCAAGTTAGATATGAGAATCGCAAGATAATCTTTACATGCACCAGGTATGAGTGCACTTTAGGCACTCCAAGCACAAGCACGGCTTGTGACAATTGTTTTAAGCATTACAATTTTGCTGGCATCGAACCAAGGCTTCACTGGCCAATTTGGATTCAAGCATGGCTTGAGTACCTACCGCCCTGATTTGAAGCATGGCTTGTCAGTCCTTCAATTTGCTGTAGACGCATACCATATTTTCTATGTTTTGTAATCTCAAGGAGATTAGCACATCCTACTGCTTGATTTGATATAGGAGGCACGTTGTTCGGCATGGCCGACTCCTGGTCACTATTTCTAGCCGTTGCCAAAGGATGCTTGTCACACAGTCTTAGCTCATTTCAGTGGAAATTCCTCGACAAGGTCGATTCCTTTTGTCATTCTCTTTGCATGTCAACAACCGCCTCAGTTGGCTATCAGCAAGGCTTCAATTTCTGTGAAGCAAGGCTTCAAGTTAGGCATCTTGCATTGAGACTCCCCACGTTTGGCATATGCTATGAGCATACAAACTTGGGAGGAATTTGGTAATCTGCTTGCAGGTTCTTTCATTGCATGCCAAATGGATGTATATGATACAAGGGACGTATATATATACACGCGAAAACTCTCTCTTGTGCAGCAGACTAGGCTATGAACCGTTATGGAACGAGTTCTTCTCCATCAAAATTTCAGGATGACTGGTTACAGCAGGATAACCAGGTTAGCCTAATTTTAAATTTGTTTGTTTTTCATGTTTTCATTGGAACACGTTGTCTGTCATGTAAAGCAAAGTGCTTTGACAAATTCACATGAAGCAAGGCTTCTCACGCGTGCCACGATACTGCCCATTGACTTGGCATCAAGGGCATTGGCACGCCAGTTTGGGAAACTCTTACCATTGCAATGTGTGGCAACAACACGTTATGATGCATCGCTACCAAGGCAGACTCTGCAAGGCACTTATGGTTTCGGCTCTCATGCTTGAGGCCGTTATAGTAGCCAAGGGCTTACAATTCTGCATGCACGCCATGCTAACAGGTGGCATGAATTCCACCGCTTCATGGATTACGCTTCCGCTATCACACTCGCAAATCTGTCAAGGACAGACTAAGTGATGGATTGTTTAATGTGTTTTTTGGTTGCGGTCAACACAACAGCACAAAAAAAAAAAAAACCAAAAATTTGGACTTGATTCCTAGGCAAAGTGCCCATGCCAAGTCATCCTCATACAATCACGAACCCTACAAGGTAGGTGAGTCGGAATGAGTTTTATGTTTTTCTATTACCTCTCTCGATGAGAGAGTCATACAAAAAATTGTGGACTGCTTATACAATAAGCAGCAAGTCAGGCATAAGATGAGTCAGGGCACACAGCTTGGGTACACACTTTACAACCTTAAGGAAAGTTCCTCAACCCAGCATGCTCTTCTTCTCTCTCTCTCTCTCTCTCTCTCTCTTTAAGGGAATAATGAACATCTTCTAAGAAGCTTTTGATACGTGTTTTGCTGGAGAGTTAGTCTGAGTCAAGGTGCTCTAACTCTCAGCTAGCACGTGGATAAGATGCTACTCAAATTAGTCTTCATCAGTTCGTCCATTGAACACTTATTTGCATAAGGGCTATGAGCCACGTAGGCTAAGAGCCATTGTTAAGCCAAGGGTAAGACCCAACTATTGGCATTCTTTGGGTGATTGTTCTCAAGCTCGAACAGATCTACCCAGGGGAGTACACATCGACGTTAATGGACAAGCAAGAGTCTTGTCATTACGGATGTTTAGGGTGTCATTTTTGCACTACCTGTTCTCAGTGCGACACTCAAGTTGAGTTTTTGAAAATCTTCAACTCACAGTAGATGATCTCTACAAGGAAGTATATATGCAACAATCAATTGAGACTGTATGGCTGTCCACAGGAGCTAGGCAGTTCACTTGTGTGGATTTCGTGCTCTCTCTATAGCACTACGGAGTGTCTATGGACATAGTGTTTTGGGGTACGACCCGGCGGGTGACATCTACGTCATCCCATAGGCATTGAGGATTACAGTTGATCTGCCTTGAGGATCATACTTTGATCTCTCCCAGTTAGACTTTTAAGGAAAGAATTCCGCAATCTATCACGCGGTAGCAGACAAAATCAACTTTTCAAGTTGATTCCAATCAGTATGTACACGGTTAACTATGTTGGTTACCGTTAACTGCTACTTGAGCAGTTTCTACAAAGGATCTTACCAAGGGGTTTGACTACATAGATTTTAACCAAAGGGGTTGGATTGCGAATGCAACACCCATGGTTCCCAGTGCAATACTGTTTGTTTGTTCAGGTAGGAGATGTGCTCCTCTCCGTTTGCATACGAGTAAGTGAACATTACGTTCAAATCTCCAGGTACGCATCTATTGATTTGGTGTTATTCCATTTTTAGTATGCTTTGCTTTTTTTTTTTTCAAGACGTATAAGCACGCTTGCATGTTACAGAGCCATGCCAAGGGCATGTCGGCACAAAGTATTTTGGACCAAGTGTTCAATCTACCTTCTGCCTTATGATGTTACGAACCTACTTGTAGGGTTTGATTTGGCACATGTTGTCACATGGGATACAACATGGTCTCGGAACTCAATGAGTTCGGTTTAGCCAGTGTGGATCATGATAATGAGGGTCCCTCTCACTCTTGTCGCAGAGTGTTAGCAGTTACCTCCACACACAAGTACAGCTCGTACTTGATGGATGTCACTTTTCCTGACATCCTTACTTGAGACATATTCCACATGTGGAGAATATGAGTCTCTGGGACTGACACTGGCGCCCAATTCTTAATGATGTGTCGCGACAAAGTCCCTAGGTGTTGGTCGCATCCGTTCATTAGACCATTCGAAGCACATAGTATCAGGTACAATTTGAGTGGCCAAAAATTGTCGGGTACTAAGTACAGACTTGTTGTGATTACAAGTGCTGTGAAACCACCTTAACGGAGGGTTGTTTCTACATATAGCAAAGTCTACTACATTCATGAGAATGTCTCATGGTTGGTTCCTAGGTGTGACCGGGTTGTCACATTCTATTATGGTCCAACTTTTGCTGCAAAGTATGCTACATTCATGAGAAGGTCTCATGGTTGGTTCCTAGGTGTGACCGGGTTGTCACATTCTATTATGGTCCAATTTTTGTTGCAGGATTTTCACGTAAGTATAGTGGAAAGTCTCGTCATGGAATTGCGGTTCGGATATGTTTGTGTTAAATGCATGCACACTAGGTGTTATGGGCCCTATTGTTTAACACAAATTTATTCGGAGTGGCATGCAACTTCATGGACATTATTGTTTCTGCAATTTTTTGCACTACCAGTGCAATCTCTCTTGCAGACTTAGTATGAGTTTACACCCTGTCATACAAGGTGCTGACTGAGTATGGGTGTTTGTGATTGGCTGCTTGAAACTCCAATCTGCTTTCAACCTAGTTGGTTGTCTCCATTCCATATTGAGTATATGGCTGGATACTCAATGATTGAGTCATAGTTTGTCGTCAGTCGTGGGCGACTTTCTGTAAGTGGTTGGGAGAAAGCACCTCACTCTTACTGCTGCTATTCATCCCGCGTAGGATGGGCAGTTTACAAAAATTCTATTTAGTACTAAAGGATATGCAAAGTGCATACGTTAAATCACGCTAAAGGATATTCTAAGTGCATACGTTAGCAAGAAGTGGAACAATTGGATCAGTTACCTTTCTAGTTTGGAGTTTGCTTCATATGATGCAAGGCATGTTACAGCTAGTTTTAGTCTCTGCCTGTTATTCTCAAGTTATCAACCTTAATCATCAGTTTTGATGCGGTTGGCTAATGGCAAGAAACCATAGCAAGTCAAGGACTTGGTTGTTGCTGATGAGTATGTCAGCATAGTACTTTCATGGAAAGATGAGCCGAGGTTATATTGCACATTCAAGGACTTGGTTGTTGCTGATGAGTATGTCAGCATAGTACTTTCATGGAAAGATGAGCCGAGGTTATATTGCACATTCAAGTACCTCCAAAAAGTCTGAAACTTGGGTATACATTTAGACACCTCTTCGTTATGATAACTCGTTTAACATACTCAAGTGAGTTTTAAATTGAGTCTTCACATTATGTTGGTTATGGGTTGGTTCACATTATGTTGGTTACGGGTCGGTTAACCAAGACGGTTGTACAGGGACAACAATGTGGAAAATCAAGATGTTATTCTTGATTTCATTGAACCTCCCAATAAACCGGGTTCCGATTCAACAAACCGTTGGATCCATGAGGGATGCCACGGTGGAAAACATTAGTGTTCTTATGAAGATACCACCACTTGTGTTTTCGAGGACGAAAACTCTTCCAAAGGGGGGAGTAATGTCAGGACACGGGTCCTACGGGCAGGGCCCTACCCTAAAGGGGGGTCACGGACCCCGGCCACGGGCCAGCTAGCAGTGTGGACAGGGGATCCTAGGGCTAAGAGCCTATAAGTATGGGCGGTTGGGTGGAGGATCTAGGTCTCTAGCTCCTAAGGTTCTTACAAGGTCCAACGAAGACAATCCAATCTCTTAACAAAAAGTGAATTCAATATAGAGTAGTATCCACTATCTCCGGACATTGTCTTACTAACCAATAGAGCCTTTACAAAGGTCTACTTGCTCGCTAACTGCTTGTATTGCATTTTTTTTTTGAATATTCAATATAATACAAATAATACATGAATAAAATGAATAATTTTCATTGTATTCATAAAAAATATTTTGATCAAAATGATGTTTGTTAACCGACAAGCCAGACAGTGGAGTCATACTAGGTGAATAGGAGGCTTGGTGACTGCCCAACGCTCCCTATTGCTTGTTGTTGCAAGTGATAGTAAAGACCTTGGGGCATGATAATCGATAATGGAGACCCTTGTGGTGATGTCATTACAAGTCATACAGTGGAGTCAACACCGAGCGAATAGGAGGCTTGGTTACTTCCCAACGCTCCCCATTGCTTGGTACTAACCTTGGCAAATGGGTGTCGGCCCAGTTAACATCCACGGATATCACATTGTTTTGAGTCAGGGACCAGGCTTGTCGGTCCTATAGGTGCTTGGGTGATCGCCGATGAGAGGCGCACCACATATCTCATTTAATACTATTTTTACTTTGACCGACCACTGTGGATGCCCATGCGTGAATGGGTTAAACTCTTATAAAAGGTCTATTTTGACCTAAAATTATTATTCTCTGAGTTGTAAGCTAAGAACTGCTCTTGCTCCATCTCTGTCTTCTTCTCCTTTGTGTGCTCACAGGTGTGTGTGTGTGTGTGTGTGTGTGTGCACGCGCGCTTGAGAGAGAGAGAGAGAGAGAGAGAGAGAGAGAGAGAGAGAGAGAGAGAGAGAGAGAGAGAGAGAGAGAGAGTGTATGTGTGTGTGATCGAGCATTGGTGGCAGCGAGGCGGTTGAGCGCAACATCGACGACAACTCCTTCTTCTTCGCAGCACATGATCCTTCACGACAAAAGCATTGAGAAGTGAGTGACACACCCCTGCCCCTTTGAGCTTGCTAGGCTCTTCTAGTTGTGTGTTTGCAGCCTTTTGAGGCTCGCACATAGTGCACAAGTAAGCTCCTAGCTTCGACACGTATGGCAAAGCGTACATTTTTTTTGCCGCTTTTGGGACTGCCTTGCATTAAGCTTGAAGAGAACTCAGTGCCACCTCTAGAAGCCTTTATTCCATCTGTTTTCTGTTTTCTTGTTGTGTTGTGTGAGAACTGATAAGGGACTATAAAGGGCAAATTAGCAGGTGTAACATTTGATGGCCTAGTAACTTGTTTGTAGCGGAAAATAGCATGAACAGAGTGAGCATTTCATTAGAATAGATTCCTAATGAGAATAACAAGAGTTCTTGGGTGGAGAGAGCAACAAAAAGTATAACACCTAGTTAGATAGCATGAACAATACTTCAAAAGAGAGAGAAATTAAGCTATTGACAACAGTTGAGGACCGGATTTGCATGGAGCCGGTCCCCCCTCCAAAAGGCTTTGTATTATGGTTTCTCCCATCAAGAGAGACATTTTACAATACAATTCTTTGTGTTTCTTCAATACTAGCTAGTGCAATGAAGATGGAAACTTCAAGCACTAAGCAAAACACTTATAAAAACATCAATTCCCTCACGGTCTCAGACCTAAGACCTCACACACCTTCGAAGATGGTGAGAGCTAGCGGGGTATAAGAGTAGATTGAGAGGAAGAAGGAGTAGTCTTACTAGAAAGGTGTATATCTCCTCACATAATCACTCACATTAGCATGGCATAGGTTAGTAATTAGCATGGTAGAGGAGCTGAGCATCCATTGAGGCTTGGCTCTTGGTTGGATTTGCATCACAAAGCCAAGAGTTGTTGGTGTAGGCCTCCCTTCTCACAAGCTTGAAGTAGGTGATAAGCTTTCCATTAAAGCTTGACAAGGAGAGAGAGAGAGAGAGAGTCTTCTTACTCCACACATGGGCTAGTGTGAGTGTGTATGCAATAATGCCTTCAGAAAATCAGCCCCCTCTCTCTCTTGGTCGACCCTCTTGCTATTTGCTCATGCTCACACCCTATTGGACCTCTCCAGGCTTAGCCAATGGAATTTCAAGAGCATAAGTGATAGCCTTCTAACATGTGTCCCCCTTTCCCCTTTTGTGAGAGCTTTAGGTAATTAATTAATGCAACTAAACTCTCATTAGACCCCTTTGTCTCCTGGCCAATAGAAATCAGGCAAGCCATTGGGCTGCTGAATGCTCATTGGACCCCTTGGAAGAATGTCCAATAGTCTTCTAGAGAGCTTAATTCCTATTGGTTCTTTCGTTAAGTGTTTTTTAATTAGTTAAACTAGATTTACTCTAGCCTAATTCTCATTGGTCCACCTCCATGGCCATCCAATAGGATTTGCATTAAGAAGAGAATGAAGTCTAGGAGGGCCTCTTTAATTGGCAGTTTAAGGAAGTCCAACCTTTTGTAGTAAGAGAGTAATCAAACAAGCAAAAAGGCTAGTTTATTTGAATTCAAAAATTTCCCTCCAAGATGAAACTTAAAATCTGGCGGGTAAAACCATATCATGTAGCATATCCATGTAAAGAGCTTGACGTGTAGATTGCAGATCTATGGTCTTCGCTGAAATCAAAGATCATATATAGGAGTTATGGAAGGCCAAAAATCATAAAATTGTCCACCTCCTTTTTGGGGGGAAAAAGTGCATCCTTTGACCACTCTTACATATTTCTTACACACCCACCATTCTTGTGTGCATGGCATATACCTATTCGTCATAATGTTAACCACCTCCATAAGCTCGTGGCAAATAAAGAGGCCCTCCTTGACCCCATTCTCTTCCTAATGAGTACACCTTGTGGGCATCTGGGCTAGGGAGCTGACATGTGTCCCTCATTCCCTTTGTGTAAAGGAGCTTGTGTGTGTGTGTGTGTGTTTCTCTCTCATCCCCTACTTCCAGGGCTCACCCCCTCCTATGTAGGATTCTTTGAAGACTTTTTGAGCACACACAAAGTATCCAATTTTCCTAGTGTTTGACCTTTGGACATAACCTTTGAATTTTGGAACCTTAGCATTTTGGAAGTCTTAATGGGTTGAACCTTAGGGTCTTTAAAGCCCATTGTTGCACCTTGATCTTTTGCAAATGGCCCCCCCTTTGGATCCCTATTTTCCCTCCTTTGGATCCCTACTGTGGCCAGTCTGCCAGCTAACCAATATTCTAGCTTTTTCTCCCCTGACACTTCCCCATATTAAATGATCAGTTTAACATGAAAAAATCATTTAGGAGAATGAGATATTAGTTATTATGACAACAAGTTTTTGTTAGCTTTCTGTTAAGTGGATGTAAGCTTTGTTAGTGTTGCATTGTGCTGTTTTTGTTAGTTTTGCAAGATATGTAATAAGCAAGTGTTAGTAGAGTTGTTAGTGAGTGTAGACAATGAGAAGTAGAGTAGACAGTGAGTAGTAGAGTTGATTGTCTATGAGTGTGCAATGTACTGTGTTTGACAGTGTGTTAGCAGAGGTAGTTAGCATTAATTAGCTTTTAATTAGTTGTGTTAGTTGAAAAGAGGTTAGACAGACCTTCTAGGAGCTGTTGTGTTCGCGTGGGAGCTTGGCGTCCACGCTGTCAGATTATCCTTAGAAAAAATATTTTTTGAGAAAGTTTTTTTTTTGAAAAAGACTCAAAAATATTGAGACCAAAACCCAAAGCAAAAAAGAAAATTAAAAAATATTATTTTAAAAGTAAGGGATCGAGATCTTTCCCCAAGCCCAAGCCCAAGCTCTCAGTCTTATGATATACTATACATACCACTTTATATATAAAGACTAGGATCTCAAGTGAAGGGAGGGCATGTGGGACAAGTTCCTCAGGTCCTCCACCATCCCCTTCACACTCACCCATTGGACTTACTAAACCCAACCCTCCCTCCATCTAGGAAAAGACTAGTTTTAGGATTCTAAGGGTTGTACGTAACCGATCAATCGGGGGCTGTAAAGTACGGCACGTCCCCCTAGCCAAGACGCTCGTTTTGAGCTATCATGCGTCATATTCCGTGGCTTGGTTTTAAAAAAAAGGAACCAAAAATAATAAAAATCTGGGTTGTAAACACCTAAAAAACTAGGTGAGCGGCCTTTATGAGCACTCACCAACACGTCTAGAGTGTTGAGGTCACATGTACCTACGCTCTGGTCGTGTGCTAGAGGACGAGCACATAGAGAGTGTCTCCATTTACGCGGGCACTCATTATTCATCTACCTTAGGCTCTAGGCCCTCAACGGGAACCCAAGGTAGTACCACTCACGACCCATATATTGCGTCTAGTGACTCTTCCTCTGACTACGACATCATGGAGGGTTACCTGATGCCTAATCCCGATAGCTCAAGCCAAGACATGCATTCCATGGACCCACGGTCCGGGCCGAGCGTGCTTAGCCGCTTGAAGGAAACCTTTAGTAGATCCACTCGCTCCTGAACAACGTAGACCCCAAGCTCCTCGAGAATGTGCATGTGAATACTCCATTCACTGCTCCCCCTGACTCTTCATAGCTATTCCCCTCCGAGGTTATATTACCTGATGGTAGAAGCCTTGCCAAAGTGCAAGAGGTTGAGCGGTATATCATTGTGGCTAGGGAAAAGGAAATCAAGAGCTTATGTAGGATAGAGCAATGAAGAGAGTTAAAAGCGAAAGCCCCTATGTCAACATCCATAGGGGCTTTATTACCTGATGGTATAAGCCTTGCCGAAGTGCAAGAGGTTGAGCAGTATATCATTGTGGCTAGGGAAAAAGAAATCAAGAGCTTATGTAGGATAGATCAATGAAGAGAGTTAAAAGCAAAAGCCCCTATGTCAACATCCATGCTAGGCAAGCAATCAAGTGCTCCTAAATTAGCAACCACTAAGGGTCAACCCATAGAGAGCCACATTGCATCTAGTTCAAAGGACATCCCTAGAACTTCAATCCTAGATGGAGCATTTATAAACAAAAACTGGGAGTATGAACTACAAATGGAGACTTTAACCGACCTATACACATGTCACATCTATCACATGGGTTGGTTAGATGTCCTACAATCCACAATGGGTGCTACTAGTGTAGAGTATCAACAAGAAAGAGCTTGTGAGGTCATGCATAGGGTTATTGAGGTGGAGAGACAGAACAAGGGGATCCACATGCCTTCAATGGGTCTCATGAGATTCTTCGATACAGGGAAGGCTAAGCAACCAACCTTATTGCAAATGGAGACTCCCTTGGTAAGTATGATGGATCCTCCATATGTTGTTTCACCAAGGGTCTCAATACAATCTGAGCCCACAAGTGATAGCTTTACCTTTCCAAGTATAACTCATCTTTCTCTTGATAACACCATGGCTACCATGCCTACCCCAGTTATGGGCATGCCAAGAAACACGCCATGGACCTCTTTTGTTAGTAAAGCACCTCTACATGGTAGCTCAATGCCTGCAACAGTACCTACAAGTGCGTACCAATCGTATACACCTATGGATCCTCGTACTCATGTACCTCCTACCTCTACCATTGTTTCAACAACCTATGCTCCACAACCACAATATCCAAGCTCTTATTTCAATGGGACCATACCGGCTAGCATTAGCATACCAACTACCACGTCTGCTATACCCAAGGCCACACATATGAACTTTGGCCACCACTTGGCACAACACTGTACCCAACTTGGAACCCAAGGGCTTTCTATGTGCCAAGCCCAATGCCAATACCTACTCCACATGTAGTCTCTGGAGCGCCTTCACCCGTGGTGCTTGCTCACTTAGGTGACTTGGCAACGTTTGCTCAAGCTATCGATCGATCTATTGCTGAGAATATGTGTAACACACCAGATAGAGAGCCTAGAAGTAAGGCAGTACAAAATTTAGTGGAGACGGGGATTTGAGAAAGCATATGAAAGTGTTTGAACAAATATGCAATTCTCTAGGAGAACACAATGACCTCCATAAGAGTAATGCTTTAAGCCTGACCTTAAGTGGAAAGGCTGGGGATCGGTATAGAACGCTAAGGGTGGAAGAAAAAACGGTTTACCCTACTCTTAGGAGACTGTTCTTGAAAGAATACATACGAGAGGGAGTGCTTTGGGGTGTAGCATCTCAACTCCAGAAAGCCCAATGAGAGGAAGGAGAGCTAGTGAGAGACTTTATTAGTTGCTTGAAGCCTTTGAATTCTCGTTGTAATCCAAATGAGCACTTCAATAATAACCAACTTCTTGATAAATTCATTAGAGGACTACGATATGAGGATATCTACAATGGCCTAGTCATTAGAGGCATCACCACTTGGGAAGCACTCACCACCAATGCGATCCAATTGGAGGATAATTTAATGATTCAAGGAGAAAGAGTGTCTATTGAGCCTAAATCTACTAGCTCGCAAGCATCAGGGCATCGTCCAATGACCCTAAAGCCTATTCCTAAGGAGTCAAAGATATCTGAGATGACTTTAGCAGATCTCACCAAGGCTATTCAAGAGAGTTTTAGAGACAATCGTGCTCCGCAAAACAACCATATGTATCCAAGAAGGGACCAAAATGGTTCTCAGTTTGCTATGGTCCACATAGTACCAATGAATGCCCTACTTTTAGAGTAAACTTTATTGGGAACTGCAATGCTTGTGGGAGGTATGGTCATCAAGCTAAGGATTGCATAGTATTTAAATGCGTGATGGCCAATAGACCAACCTTAGCATGGACGGACACACCTCAAGTGCCTGCATTGATGTCGGCCCCACCTCTTGAAAAAACGTTGCAACACATGGTCCCTAGGGCCCAAAATGTTGTTCAAACAACACCCTTACCACCTCTAGTGCTAGGACCACAACCACCACACCCAAGAATCACTTTTGTGAATCAAGTGGATTGTGAGTCATCTATTGCTTGTTTGGAAGGTTGTGAGGAAGATATAGACCCTAATATTTCCTACGGGATTGATGCACTTGAAGAAAGTCCACAATACTACATGTAGGACTAGGACTATTGGGGACAAGTCAAACCTGTCTATCAAGTATCTGCTCTTGCAGTAAGAGGCCAAAATATCAATTACATTGTCAAGAGACCACATCTTCAATGCTATGAGTGTGAAGGTCCACATTGTGTAGCCAAGTGTCCTATTAGGTTACAAAATAATGCTACACTAATGCAAACCATTTAAGCGAGCACGTCTACAATGTTGATACTCATGTGTAATCAATGTGGCATAGATCATTTGATTGCCCAATGTCCAAATAATCCAAATGCACCGAAGATCATGCCATTAAACTTGATTGAGGTTATCGAGGAGCCATCACAAAGTACACCTGTGGTACCAGTAAATGTACTCACATGATCGATGCTCCAAAAACAAAATTATATTCTTGAGGAGAGAGACACGGCATCAATTACGCAATCTCAGAAGAAGAAGAAAACATGAAGGAAAAGATTGCAAAAAGTAGCGAAGTCAGGCCCCAGTTCAAAGACCAACATAGCAACTGGTGACGACCCCGTATATATGAACAACGTTGAAGAGGATTCTGATTCAGGTGAAACCATGGACATCAAAATGACCACTAGGAAAGAAACCAACAAGGAAGATCGTCATGAGCCACACAATGGCCAGGACCAAAGAAGAAGATAGGAACTTACCTAAACCCTATAGAGGATATCGAGCGTGTTAAACAATTAAGGAGTTTGGTAGAAGATATCCAAAGGAATCTAGAGCCATCACCTAGGTAGATCCAGATTACAGACACATTGTTCCCAAGGATATCAAGAAAATGTGCGTGCTAGAATAAATAAAAAGAAATCTACCATAGAATGGCCTAATTATATACGGGCATGTGATGCTCATGAGAATTTGGTAGATAACTGGGGTGAATACCTTCAAAGCGTTATGTGATGTAGTCCACAACCCATTGACATCGCACAGCTAGAGGCTAAAGCAAAGCCAAAGTTGAGCCGTACCGTAAGGAGATGACAAAATCGACAGTTAGCTCAACACTAAAAGGAAGCGAAAGAGAAATCACAGTCCACAGAACAACAAGACCCCATAGACTTACACCCTGCACCTGAACATTTCAAATCCTACACCACTGTTAGTAGTGGCTCACAAAGGCTACACCGAATATACATCAAGCGGGAGATATGCTATGGTTGTACTCACTTTGTATAAGTCTTGGGCTCACTTGGAGTACGTTCCAAAGTTGTATATGTTAGATAGGAGGCTCAAACTTAAACCCATAGTAGAAGGGATTGTGGTGAAAGCCTTTAAAAGGAAGCCTTTATGCAAGGAGGCTTCAATCTTGAGGATCCACTTTTGAGAGCTCTCTCTCTCTCTTGAGTGTTCACTCTATGGCCTAGCCTTGAGCTTAATGTCCATGCTTAAGAGGCTAGGACTAATCCATTGTATTTAGAGTAAGCTCCTCTTGATTAATCTAATTCCTATTTTCTCATTAGTCTACTTCTTCTCTACATTTCATTATGTCATGAAGTAGTATTACACTCTCATTATTCTAGATTTGAGAGAGGTATGTACTTCTTTCTATTAACCACTCCATAAGCATTCCATTTGTGATATTTAGCATCACTAATTAGATTGATTAAGTTGGGTCTTAATCTTGTAATTAGTGTGTGTGCCCTATTGTTTGCTTGTGTGTAAATAGGTTTTATGAAACTCTAGCACCATTCACCTCGTGTGTGTAGCTATTGATGAAGTGTCGTGATTGACATGTGGTGGTTGGAGAGGCCAACACAAATGTAATTAGTGCGTGCTTATCATTAGTGTTCTTGGGGTTTCTAGTCTATGGTAAGTCGGACTTCAGTGGGCTTGATGTGTGTAGCAGTTGATTGATTAGTGATTAAAATATGATTAGACTTAGTCTTGCCATGGCTAATCTCTACTTGCATTGGATAGGTGTTCTCTTGAATCCTCTATTTCTATTCATCCGATGCTCGTGCTTTCATGCCCTAGCCGGGTTGTCGATCCACGGATTTGATAATTTTGTGTGGGTTGCAATTAGGTCGTGCTACAACGCCTCCCAACCTTTGGTGCCGTTGCCGGGGATTGATAACCTAAGATAGTGAGTATAGGATGTCCAGAATAGATTAATTTCACTACTAACTTGTCATGCTTTTTCATGTCCTGGACAATGCTAACTAGAACAATTTTGGCATATGCTAACTAGTACAATAACTTGAGCTACATCTCCAAGATCTATGACATATGATATATCAGTAGAAAGCACTTGAAACAAGGAATCCAAATGTACAACCTCCGAAATTTTTTGATATTATTTGTAAAAAAATTACCGGACGCCCAACTTTTCGAAGATGTGCTAACTTGAAACTGCTAACTAGCACAAAAAGCGCGACAGGTTAACATGCTTTCACCCAGCAACACTAACACATTACTTCATTAACATGGCATCAAAAATACTTGTAAAATAGAGTGAGAGTTTAGAGAAATTGACACCAATAGAGGACCGGATTAGATGGAGCCGGTCCCCCCTCCAATAGACATTTGTATTATAGATTCTTCCATGACAGAAGAATTGTTTACAATACAACTTATTGTGTTCCTTGAAATCTTCTTGATGAGGTGAAGACGGCAAGCTTCATTCACCAAGCATTAGCATGGTAACAACAATAAACATGATTAGCATGAACATGAAGAATGCCTAACCTCAATCCCAAGAACTCAAACACCATGAAAGGTGAGGAGAGCTTGTAGGGAGTGAGAAAGAAGAGAGAAGTAGAAGTAGCTCTACGAGAAAGTAATAATCCCTTGCACATAATCACTCATAGCTCTTGTAACATAGCTTAGCATAGTGATAATGGAGATTACAGAGATTGATAAGCAATCATAAGCATTCTCTTGTGGGGATTTGCATCCATAGCCAAGAGCTTGTTGTAGTAGGCACTCAAATTCTCAAGCTTGTAGAAGGCGATAGAGTTCTTTCTTCACAAGAGTATGTGAAGAGAAGAATGAGAGAGAGCTCGAGCTCGTGGGATGCTCAAATGAGAGAGAGAGAGAGAGAGAGAGAGAGAGAGCTAGGTCAACCCCCTTTCCTAGGCTTCCCTTAAGGCTCATTGGGCCATGTAGCCCTCTAGCCAATGAGATCTTGGCTCCCTTTGGGAAAAGTTGTGTAGTCTCTTGACAAGTGTCCTTCTTTCCCTCTTGTGAGGTTAAGCTAGCACCCCCCCTTGCTTAAGCACATCCCTTGCATGCTTGAGCAGTGTGCGTCTACACCTAACATGTGGCCCCTTTCCTCTCATGAGAGTATGGGCCCTTGGTGAGGTGCATACATGCTACTCATATCCCTCCTTTGTAGGGCTCGCCCCCTTCTTTGTAGCAATTTATTTGAACTTGGTAAGCAGGCAGGCCCCTTGCTTAAGCATAGCCCATCTCCTTGCGTGCTTGGACCTTAGATTTAATGAATCCAACCCTAAGGTCTTTTGCTCCATTGGTTAGCCTTGCTCTTTGATAGACCATTTCTCTTTTGGACCCCTTTACCCTTGTTCCGGTTTATTTGTATCTTAACCCTTGTTCCCGTTTATTGTCCCATATTAAGTGATCAGTTTAATATGAGAAAATCATTTGGGTTGGTTAGATATTAGATTTTATGACATTACCTCTCTCTTGAAATCATAGTCATCCTCAACTATGAGGTAGAATAGATAAAGTTGCAGTTATTAGTCAATTTTACTTAGCGGGTACAAGATCCTTTTTTACCCTACAACATCTTTCCAAGATGGATGACTAATCCATTTGGTGCTTGGGAGACATAGATGCCACAAGCATGTCTGCTCTTTAGTCCATTTCATTCTCCTAAAGTAGAGTGACAAATTCTACTTGGTGTTTGAGAGACGTTGTCATCAAAAACATGATTCTAAGCATGCATACTATTTGAATTTGTGCACAATGTAAAAGAGAACTAGTCTTATAAGACAAAATCATGGAGCATTTAAAAGAAATTTGTATATTTTGCTTATTCTAATGTAGCATTGTAAGTATTGACAAGGTTCATACTATCCTTAAGCTGTATTCCTTGCATCCATCTAGCATCTTCAATTAAAGGATAATTTTTGAATTTGATAAGATATCGTCGGATAATCTTACCATGTCGTAGTACCTTGTCTTCATGCCGAAGAATAGCTTCGGGTTGTAGCACCTCTTCTTGGTCTTCAACTTCGGGAGAGTCTTCAATAATTGGTTCACTTGGTGGCTCTCCTTTGTGGGGCTTGGGTAGGCTCACAAGAAAAGCATTGTGTATGAACCAATGGTTGGGCAAATTGAGTTGATAGGCCATCTCATTAATAGGCTTCAAGATTTGGAAAGGACCATAGTATCGTTTTGCTAGTTTAGCATAATACTTTTGGTAGCCCGTAGGATTTTATCTCGCCGTTTGCCTTAATCGAGCCTTAGGAAACTTGAGTAAGACCCAATCATTTTCTTTGAACGTTAAGGCCCTTCTGTGCTTGTTAGCAACAGCTTTTTTCCTTTGTTGGGATATGGATATAGCCTCCTTAATCTTTTGATAAGATTCTTGTAGGTCACAGCTATACTCATCGGAGGCGAAGATCTTCCCATGTACTTTCAGTAGCAAGGGACTTTTATGTCTTCCCTCAATTATCTCAAAAGGTGTTTTTCCCGTAGAAGTATGTATAGTATTATTGTAAGCATACTCTACAAGAGGTAAGCATTTTTCCCATTGTGAGCATTGATCTACTCCTGTAACATAAGTCTTTAGTAGATCGAGGTTATCGTAAGATTGGCTATCTCACTTTGGTCATCCGTTTGTGGTAATAGGCCGAAGACAAATTCAATCATTTTCAAAGAGACCCTTCCAAAAATTACTGGTCATTCTAAGATCTCTATCTGACACGATGGATATTGGTAATCCATGGTGTTTGAAAATATGTGATATGAAGTGAGTTACCATTTGGTGTTCCTTAATAGTCTTTTTGACAGGAATAAAGTGTGCTTGTTTGCTAAACCTGTTGACTATTGTCCATATTCCCGTATTCCCATGGATAGAATTGGGTAATCCAAAGATGAAATCCATGGATATACTCTCCCATGGTGAATTGGGATAGGCAATGGTTGGAATAATTTAGGTTGCTTCCCTCTATCATATTTGGTATTTTGGCATACTACACATATTGAAACATACTGTTGTATGTCCACTTTCATGGTAGGCCAATTGAATACGTCTCTACTCCTCGAAGAGTGGATTCATACATAACTTTCTCACAAAGGGAATGGGTAACACATAGCCGATTGCCATGGAGAAGATAACCATCCTGCAAGGTGAATGGTTCCTCTTTCTTCCCCAAAGCAAGGGCTGACATTATGTCTCTAAAATTAGGGTCAAGAGCATACTCGTCTATCATAGAAGATAGATCATTGTGAGTAGTTATAGACACTGCATTAACTTTTGGTCATCGTGAAAGTGCATCAGCCACTTGATTGTGCTTCCCAGCAATGTGAGCAATATGAAAATTAAATTGCAAAAGAAAATTTTCCCACTTCATTTGTTTGTCGGACAGCTTGGTTTGCGTCATATGAGACTTTGGTGGTCGGTTTGTAGAATGAATGGAGTCCCCAATAAGTAGTGCCTCCATGTGTCTAGGACATGTAGAACAACTAAAAGCTCTTTCTCATAAATTTCCAAAACTCGTTCATCCGTATTGAGTCTTCAGCTCTCACATGCTATGGCATGCCCTTCTTGAATCAAAACTGCTCCAAGGCAATCACCACAAGCATCACATTGGACCTCAAATGGTTTTAAGAGACCCGGAAGCATGAGGACTGGTTGGGAAGTAAGCTTCTCTTTGAGCTTATCAAAAGCATTTTGCTCCTTAGCAGTCCATACATACTTAACATTCTTCTTAGTTAAGTCGTGTAGTGGTCTTGCTACTTGAGATAATTTTGCTATCAAGAGTCTATAGTATGCGCACATACCAATAAAGCTTCTTAGCTCATGTAGATTCCTTGGGTTAGGCCATGCTTTTATTACCTCTAACTTTGATGGATCCATACGGATACCATCTTGAGAGATAATATGACCTAGGTATTGAATCTCTTGAAGGAAAAATTCGCTTTTCTTTTGGTTGAGAAAAAAATTATTCTCCCTCAATGCTTGAAAAATCACTTGGAGATGTTGCTTATGTTCCTCCAAAGACTTGGAGTGGATGATGATATCATCAAAGAACACTCTAGTGAATTTGCGGTAAGGTCTAAAAATTTTCTCCATTAGACAGTTGAATGTAGTAGGTGCATTAGTCAAACCAAAAGGCATGACTAGATATTCATAGAGACCAAATGTTGTGCGAAACGCGGTCTTTAGGATATCTTCATCCACTATCCTTATTTGATGATAGCCACTCTTAAGGTCAATCCTACTCAAGTAGGTAGAGCGTTGTAGCTTATCAAACAGATCTTCTACCCGAGGCACGAGAAATCTGTTTTGGATAGTGATATGGTTTAGTGCTCGGTAGTCCACACACATACGGTATGTACCATCCTTCTTTTGCACTAAAAGGACTGGATAACAAAAGGGAGAGGAACTAGGCCTCACCATCCCTTTGTCTACCAATTCCTAAACTTGCCTCATGATCTCCTCTTGTTGAGCTTGAGAAACTCGATAAGGAGGCTTGTTAGGCGGTGAGCTTCCTGGAAGGATCTCAATGTGATGGTCATCACCCCCTCGTTTTGGAGGTAATTAGTCCATAGGGATATCATCGATGAACACATCTTGGAATCCTTATAGAAAATTAGACAAGTCTAACTCTTCTTGATTCCTACCATTTATATTTGATGAAAATTTAGGATCTTTTAGAGACTTTTTGACAAAAATCATGTACACAGAAACTGAGCTCTTCATTGATTTATCAAAAGCAGGAGAATTTACAAGTGGAATAGTGCGACCACGCTCACTACCATCTATATCCATATTCTTTCCCCTGTAGGTGAAGTAGATTCTCCTTTCAGGGAACTTCATATTGGCAGCCATGCGATCAAATCATGGCGCGCCCCTAGGATAACATCCTCATGTTGGAGAGGAGTGATGAAGAAGTCTTCTTTGTTGATATAGCTTTGGACATGAAGCCTCAACTTCCCAATCAAGGGAGTAACAGAGGCTTTCTATCCCTTGAGAGCTGCATTAGCCATTACCATATCTCCCATTTTCGAAGTTTGAATGCCCAACTTGATGGCCAACTCCGTTGATATGAAGTTGTGAGTAGAGCCAGGGTCAAACAAGATGAAGGCATCATGCTCTCTTACCTTTCCCCAAGCATAGGAAAGTGATGATCATTTGCAATGAGCATCCTCTTTTGCAGCTTCAATGGTGGAAGCCCTAGGAGTCTCATTGCGAGCATTCTTTTTGGGGCAAGAACGATAGCCATGTCCTTGCTCCCCACACTTGAAACACTTATGGTCCTTGCGAAAAGCTTCAAGCTCTTTAGAAGAGACTTTGTTTTTACCTTTGTAAACTCCCTTCTCCTTGGACCGATTGTTGTTGTTGTTGTTGTTGTTGTTGGAAGTGCCTTGGGAAGAATTTTGAGCATTGGTCTTCCCCTTTGCATCATTTTTGTCTTTGTTTTCCATGGGCTTTCCATTCCGTCCAGCCCCTTGATGGAAATTAATGCGTGAAGCAACCATGGTGTGATGGATTAGTTCACTAATATTACTAGGCCATTAAGAGTTGATGTATTCGGCCATCTCTTCAGGTAATCCCACACAGAATTGCTACCTTTGCTCGATAAAGTCTATCTTTTGAAAGACAGTAGCTTTGAGATGTAAATCCCAAAACTTGTCTACATACTTGTGGATAGACTCATGAGAGAGAAGCTTCAAGCTGCGCCATTCAGTAAGCACTTTTTCTTCTGCATCGCTTGCAAGGAATTGCTTCATCATGGAAACTAGTAGAGTTTTCCACGTCTTTGGGGCTTTGTCGTTGCCACGAAGGCTAGCCCACCATTGACGAGCTGATTTTTGAAACTGCATAGCTACATGGTGTAGCTTGGAGGACTCCATAAAGCCCTCGTCTCCCAAAGGCCGCATCAAATTGTTGGATGAAGGCCAGCACTTTGTTGGTAGCACCAAATGTGCCATCATAGGTGAGAAAAGAAAAACTCTTTCCCCCCTCCTTGAACTTCTTTAGCTTTTGTGACCTTCGCCATGCAGGGAATGATTTGTGATGTCCTCCCCTCTTGTATTCTCTAGGAGAATAGCCATAGCTTTTGTCGGAAGAGGAGGAAGGTGAAGAAGAAGGATAAGAAGAAGGTGAAGAGGAGGAAGGTGAAGAAGAAGGAGAAGAGGGTGACCTCTTCCTAGCCCTTTTTGTACTTTATTTTTCCTCTCTTCCCTTTCGGAGTGACGAGGAGAAGCACTATGTGTTGATCTTTTCCTCTTGGGAGGAGTAGGCGATTGTCTAGATTGCTGTGTTCATGGAGCCACATCTTCAGAGGAACTTAAATTTTCATTTCTTTCTTGCTCTTTGGATTCCTCCTCTCGTATGCGAGAGAGTCTTCTTTTGGGAGTCTCTTCATGAGGCCTCCTAAGCTCTCTCTCCTCATGGAGAGGAAGGGAAATTCCATAAGCACAAAGTTGTTGAGTAACTTCGGCTTGCAAAGCAGGGTTGCCCAGAGCTTGCTGCAACCTAGTGATAAGATAATTCACAAACATGGGAGCATCATCATTAGCACCTTCATGTGCAAAATCAAAGCTGTCAATATTCATTCTACTCTCTTGATTATTATCAGCCATGTTAACAAAATTTATGTATGTACTTAGTGTATGCTTTGGCAATTCAAAACTTTAGTTGCCACTCCTCTTAACCTTTGAAAATTGGCTCTTAAGTATCTACACCCACGGCTTGAAGTGGTTAATTACAGAGAGTAGAGGAGTAGGCTAACATAGCAGAGTTGCCAAGGGCTAGCTCCTTTTGGACTCCTTATGGCTCAATAATGGTAAGGATATAGGCAAGTCTAAAAAGACTCCATTACTGAGTCCAAAGCTTCCAAGGTGTGCACCATATCCCACATAGTGGGCCCAACAAAACCGCTAATAGATCCTAGTTCCACTTACCCTTATATAATTAACAACAATCAACCATTTATAGGCTACTTTAGGACCTATCTTCTTAAGCAAGAAAAGAGAAACCAAATGCTCTGATACCAATGTAATGGAATTAGCCTTTTAACTTGAGTTGGAGCAAAAAGCGAATAACATATTGAGCATTTCCTTGAACATTCCTTTGTGTTTAGATGTAGAGTGAGAAAGAAAGTGCTTGGATGGAGAGAGCAACACTAACACATTGCTTCATTAACATGGCATGAAAAATACTTGTGAAAGAGAGTGAGATTTTAGAGAAATTGACACCAAAAGAGGACCGGATTAGATGGAGCCCCCCTCCAATAGGCATTTGTATTATAGATTCTTCCATGACGGAAGACTTGTTTGGAATACAACTTATTGTGTTCCTTGAAATCTTCTTGACGAGGTGAAGACTCAGCAAGCTTCACTCACCAAGCATTAACCAGATAACAACAACAAACATGATTATCATGAACTTGAAGAATGCCCAGCCTCAATCCCAAGACCTCAAACACCATGAAAGGTGAGGAGAGCTGGCAGGCAATGAGGAAGAAGAGAGAAGTAGAAGTAGCTCTACGAGAAAGTAATAACCCCTTGCACATAATCACTCATAGCTCTTGTAGCATAGCTTAGCATAGTGATAATGGAGATAAGAGAGATTGATAAGCAAGCATAAGCATTCTCTTGGGGGGATTTTCATCCATAGCCAAGAGCTTGTTGTAGTAGGCACTCAACTTCTCAAGCTTGGAGAAGCCGAGAGAGTTCTTGCTTCACAAGAGTATGTGAAGAGAAGAATGAGAGAGAGCTCGAGCTCGTGGGATGCTCAAATGAGAGAGAGAGAGAGAGAGAGAGAGAGAGAGAGAGAGAGAGAGAGAGAGAGAGAGAGAGAGAGAGAGAGAGAGAGAGAGCTAGGTCAACCCCCTTTCCTAGGCTTCCCTTGAAGCTCATTGGGCCATGTAGCCCTCTAGCCAATGAGAGCTTGGCTCCCTTTGGGGCAAGTTGTGTAGTCTCTTGACAAGTGTCATTCTTTCCCTCTTGTGAGGTGAAGCTAGCACCTCCCCTTGCTTAAGCACAACCCTTGCCTCCTTGAGCAGTGTGCCTCTACACCTGACATGTGGCCCCTTTCCTCTCATGAGAGTATGAGCCCTTGGTGAGGTGCATACATGCTACTCATATCCCTCCTTTGTAGGGATCTCCCCCTTCTTTGTAGCAAGTTATTTGAACTTGGTAAGCAGGCAGACCCACTACTTAAGCACATCCCTTGCTTAAATAAGCTGCCCCCTTGCTTGCTTGGACCTTAATTGCCTAAAGTTTAAACATTAAAGACTATGTCCTAAGGCTTTTAAAACTTACGGCCGGAGGCTTTAATGAAGCCAACCCTAAGGTCTTTTGCTCCATTAATTAGCCTTTCTCTTTGATAGACCATTTCTATTTTGGACCCCTTTATCATTGGCCCCATGTTGAAATAGATCTATAAGCACATCTGTATCTTAACCCTTGTTCCCACTTATTCTCCCACATTAAGTGATCAGTTTGATATAAGAAAATGATTTGGTTTGGTTAGATATTAGATTATATGATATTACCTCTCTCTTGAAATCATAGTCGTCCTTGACTATGAGGTAGAATAGATAAAGTCGTAGTCATTAGTCAATTTTACGTAGCGGGTAGAGGATCCCTTTTTACCCTATGACATCTTTCCAAGATAGATAACTAATCCATTTGGTGCTTGGGAGACATAGCTGCCGCAAGCATGTCTGCTCTTTAGTCCATTTCATTCTCCCAAAGTAGAGTGAAAAATTCTACTTGGTGTTTGAGAGACGTCATCACAAACATGATTCTAAGCATGCATACTATTTTAATTTGTGCACAATGAAAAAGAGAACTAGTCTTATAAGACAAAAAAGGATCATTTAAAATAAATTTGTATATTTGCTTATTCTAATGCACCATTGTAAGTATTGACAAGGTTCATACTATCCTTAAGCTGTATTCCTTGCATCCATCTAGCATCTTCAAAAGGATAATTTTTGAATTTAATAGGATACCGTCGAATAATCTTACCATGTAGTAGTACCTTGTCTTCATGCCAAAGAATAGCTTCGAGTTGTAGCACCTCTTCTTGGTCTTCAACTTCGGGAGGGTCTTCAATAATTGGTTCACTTGGTGGCTCTCCTTTGTAGGGCTTGAGTAGGCTCACATGAAAAGCATTTTGTATGAGCCAATGGTTGGGCAACTTGAGTTGATAGGCCATCACATTAATGGGCTTCAAGATTTGGAAAGGACCATAGTATCGTTTTGCTAGTTTAGAATAATACTTTTGATGGCCCGTAGGACTTTTTCTCGTCGTTTGCCTTAGTCGAGCCTTACGAAACTTGAGTAAGACCCAACCATTTTCTTTGAATGTTAAGTCCCTTCTGTGCTTGTCAGCAGCAACTTTTTGCCTTTGTTGGGAGATGAATATAGCCTCCTTAATCTTTTGAAAAGATTCTTGTAGGTCACGGCTATAGTCATTGGTGGCGAAGATCATCCCATGTACTTTCAGTAGCAAGGGAATTTTAGGTCTTCCCTCAATGATCTCAAAAGGTGCTTTTTATGTACAATATTATTGTAAGCATACTCTACAAGAGGTAAGTATTTTTTCCATTGTGAGCGTTGATCTACTTCTGTAACATAAGTCTTTAGTAGATCGAGTATCGTAAGATTGGCTACCTCACTTTGGCCATCCGTCTGTGGGTGATAGGCCGAAGAGAAATTCAATCTTGTTCCTAGATTTTCAAAGAGACCCTCTTAAAAATTACAGGTCATTCTAGGATCTCTATCTGACACAATGGATGTTGGTAATCCATGGTGTTTGAAAATCTGCGATATGAAGAGAGTTGCCATTTGGTGTGCCTTAATAGTCTTTTTGACAAGAATAAAGTGTGCTTGTTTGCTAAATCTGTCAACTATTGTCCATATTCTCGTATTCCCATGGATAGACTTGGGTAATCCAAAGATGAAATCCATGGATATACATTCCCATGGTGAATTTGGGATAGGCAATGGCTGGAGTAATTCAGGTTGCTTCTCTCTATCATATTTGGTCTTTTGGCATACTACGCATTTCGAAACATACTCTTGTATATCCACTTTCATGGTAGGCCAATAGAAATATGTCTCTACTTCTCAAAGAGTAGGTTGAATACCTCTATGCCCCACATATGGAGGAGCATGGTATTCATACATAAATTTCTCACAAAGTTGAGCATTGCAATGTGGAATTGATGTAATTTTTTGCATATAATTTCGGTCTAAATTTGGGTGTGTGTGCCTACTCAAGGGCATTCAAAGTCCAAATTGAAGATGAATGATTGGCCTTGGTTGCCAATTGTGATGATTAAAAGACCTAAATTGGTTGGTGTTCTATGTGTATAATTGATTTGGGATGATTCGATTGATACGCAACTGAGAATGATTTTACGTACTATTGTCAAATATGCCATTTTTATTAATATGGTAAGAATTTTGTTGATTGTGCATTTGCAAATGCTATAAGCAAGTAGCATCACAAACCAATATGACAAAAATAAAAGGTTTGGATGATTACAACTATTTGATACAAGCAACTCAAGACATTTGCAATGATTGATACATGGATTTGAATTCTCTATGGAGAGAAATTGTGCTTTGGTCAATCATGTGTGCAACTACCAATCGATTGTGAATCAATTAAATCTTGATATAAAAATTGGAGTTTTGTGCACACAGAAATCAAAGTGGAGAATTGAAGATTACATGTTGACATGCACAAATTTTGGTCTAAATTTTTGGAGTGCATGGCTAATTGAATGCATTAGTGAATAAAGGAATGATGTTGATGAAAATATTCACTATTTTTTGTCTAATTCTTGATGTGTAAGGTCTCATTGCATATTGAGTGTAGCAAAACTGGCTTGAAAATGAATTTATGTTTTCAACTTTGTCAAAATAGTGTCAAGAATGGAGATCATTGGTGCAAACCATAATTATGCCCAATTGAGTATGACCTTGAGAATATTACTCTTTTAGGTGTGCAAAGAGAGCCAAGGGTTGCTTCAAACCTGAGAGTTTAGAGTGATTGAAGGGCGACTGCAACATTGACCTATAATGAGCCTCTTTGCTAGACCCTCGTGAACCAAAACTACCTTGTGGACACCGCCTCTTGAGGTAATAATAAACAAACTTCTGCTTTAGGCCGCTCTTTTGGCATTTTGCAACACACACACACACCCATTTATGGTTGCTGATTAGGCGCATAATGTTTTGCACAAGCACACACACACACACTGTGACGCCCTCGTTCGGGGCGTCGCGGAAACGGGGCCGCGCCGGCTCACCTGCGATGCAAACGGGACCTGCAGGCAAGCAAACGCACATACAAGAACGCAACTTGAAAACTGAACGCAAGAGGGACACGAGAATGAGGGATGCGAACGAATGATCAATATCATAAGAAAGTGCCGAATACAAGGGACGCAAGTAATCACTTGAAAACAGGGCTGGCAAGTTGGGGGAAGTGGCACATACTTCCCTTATATACTCCCCCGGGTTGAGAGAGCTTGACGCCCACGTCAAGCCGGGGTTTGAGGCGTGCCAATACAAAATTTGTTGCCGAGGTTGAGGGGTGGATATTTACAAAGAGGGGAGTTTGGTGTTGCTCAAAAATGTCTAGCTACCTAGGGTGGTGCTAGTTACAAGGGGGGTGAGGACTATTCTATGTGGTGTCATGTTGATCGATGTCCTCCTCTTCAGTGGGCATGTTGTAGAATCGGAGCACAAGGGGTCGTCCGAGACGAAGCATCATTTCTTCAGGTACCCAAGTGCATTCCGTCATGGGTCGGTTGCGCCACTTGACATAGAATAGTTGTCCCCGGCGCCCAAAGCGCGACTTTAGGATGGCCTCCGGCTCATTTGGTGGGCCATCCTTTACATATTCGGGGACATTCCGACCATAGGTGCTGTCCGGTGCAAACCTCTTGAGGAGACTTACATGGAAAGCGTTGTGGATGTTGATTTGTGGGGGTAGCTCCAGCTTGTAGGTGATGTCGTTGTAGCTCTTGAGCACCTTGTATGGCCCGTAGAATCGGTGGTTGAACTTCAGGGAGAGGCCTTGAGGGAGGTTGATATTTTGGGAGCTTACCAATACCAAGTCACCTTCTTGGAATAGCTCAGCCGGTCTTCTCTTTTGGTTGGCGTATTTGGCTATGTGTACCTTGCTTTGCTCGAGACTCTTCTTTGGGCGTTGCATGCGTGTTTGCCATTGCTGCAAAAACACTTCACATTCCAGATCCTGGGCATGCACGTCGCTGGTTGCCAGTGCAAGAGGGGTGATGACTAGTTTACCTGTGGAGAGCTCGAAGGGGGTGTATCCAGTGCTGCTATGGATGGAGTTGTTGTAGTGGAATTCCAGGATGTCCATGTATTCAGACCAGTCCTTTTGATCTGCTTTGACGTAGCTGCGGATGTAGTCTTCAATGCCTTGGTTGACTCTTTCTGTTTGGCCATCGGTTTCTGGGTGGTAGGCGGAGGAGAAGCGGAGCTGGGTTCCTAGCAGCTTGAAGAGCTCGCGCCAGAGGTCGCTGAGGAAGCGGGTGTCGCGATCAGAGACTATGGCTAAGGGGAGGCCGTGGTATTTGAAGACTTTGGCGAAGAAGTGTTTGGCTACTTGGTAGGCTGTGACGGGAGGCTTTGCAGGTATGAAGTGAGCTTGCTTGGTGAAGTAGTCGATGACCACGATGATGGTAGTGTGGCCGTGGGAGGGGGGGAGGTCGACCATGAAGTCCATACTTACCATGTCCCAAGGCCGGGAGGGTGTTGGCATTGGGTGGAGGAGGCCAGCAGGCTTGACTCTTTGAGCTTTGACCAGTTGGCAGGTTGGGCAGGTGCGCACATAGTCGATTACGTCGTCCTTCATTTTTTGGCCACATGTAGTGTTGATGGAGTTTGTCATAAGATCTCTTCTGGCCCCCATGTCCAGCTAGCTTGTATTCATGAGCCTCCCACATGAGGTCTTTCTTTAACTCTGGATCATTGGGGATGTAGATTTTTCCATGTGTGTAGAAGAGGCTATCTTTGACTTCAAAAAGACCCACTGCCGCTTTCCCAGAGATGTGGTCGTTGAGCATGCGGAGGACAGCAGGATTAGCTTTTTGGGCGTCGAGGATACGTTGGCGTAAAGTGCTGGTTGCTGTGGAGATAGCCGTGAGGGTGGGCATTCGGCTGAGAGCATCTGGCATGACATTTGTAGTACATGGTTTGTGGATGATGTCGATGTCGTATTCTGCGAGAGTATCTTGCCACCTAGCTTGCTTGGGGGTGAGTTTGGGTTGTGTCTGGAAGTACTTAAGGGAGATGTTGTCAGTGTATACCTTGGTGTGTTTGTCTTGGACATAGTGTCGCCACTTTCGGAGGCAGTGGACGACAGCAAGCATTTCCTTCTCATGGGTGGTCCATCTGGTCTCCACATCTGTGAACTTGTGGGACTCGTAGGCGATGGGTTGATGTTCTTGCATGAGGACACCGCGAATGGCACCATCGGAGGCATCGGTGTGGACTTCAAAGGGTTTGGTGAAGTCGGGTAGTCGAAGGACGGGGGTACTGCACATGGCTATCTTCAGGTTCTCAAAGGCTTCTTCTTCTTTAGAGGTCCACTGAAAGGGTTTGTGGCCTTTGGTTATCTCTGTCAGTGGCGCCGCAATCTTGCTGAAGTCGCGGATGAAGCGGCGGGTGTACTGACAGAAACCCACGAACTCTCGGACTTCTTTGATGGATGTCGGTGGAGCCCACTTGATGACAGCGTCAACTTTCTTGGGGTCCACCATAATCCCTTCGGACGTGACAATGAAGCCAAGGAACTCGATCTTCTGGACAGCGAACTCACACTTCTCCAGCTTGGCATAAAGTTGTTGTTCCCGGAGGCGCTGGAGTACTGCGGCGACATGCTTCTGGTGCTCTTCTAAGGTTTTGCTGTAGATGAGCAGATCATCGATGTACGTGATGAGGTAGTCATCAATCATGTCGCGGAAACTGTCATGGATGCTTTTGCAGAAAGTACCCGGACCGCCGGTGAGACCGAACCCCAGGACCATCCATTCCCAGGAGCCGTAGCGGGTGCGGAAGGCAGTCTTCGGGATGTCTTTAGAGGCGATGCGGACTTGGTGGTAGCCTGATCGGAGGTCGATGCGAGTGAAGTATTGGGCACCCTGTAGTCTGTCCAGCAGATCTTCCATGAGGAGGACTGGGTACCTGTTCTTGATAGTAATCTTGTTAAGGGCCCGGTAATCCACGCCGAGTCGCATCGAACCGTCTTTCTTCTTGACGAACAGGACTGGGGCGCCAAAAGGGGAGCTGCTTGGTCGGATGAACCCTTGGTCCTCTAACTCTTGGAGTTGCTTCTTGAGCTCTTTGAGCTCGGTGTCGTTCATGCGGTAGGGGCCTTTGCCGGGGGTGTGCTTCCTGGGATGAGGTCAATTTCATGTTGAATTTGACGAGGAGGGGGTAGGCCGGGGGGGAGTTCTGGGGGCATGACATCCTTGTACTTATGGAGGATGGGGGTAAGGGAGGGGTCGCCCACTTTGGCTTGCTCGATGGTGATGGAGTTGAGCCTTGCTGTGGGTTGCTCCTTTGCTTGCATGATGCAGAGGTGAACCTGAGCTCCTTTCTTGAGAGCCCTCTCTGCTTGCTTTGCACTCATGAGGTTGAGTTTGGGGGACGAGTATTTTGGGAGTTTCTGTTTTCCTTTCATCGCTGCTAACTGTGCAGGGTCTTGGCGGTTGATGGGGGGGGCTTTGGTTTGCATATGCGCCTGACGGGTGAATGCTTGCTGCGTTGTGAGTCTGGCGCCTTGTACTGTCACTGCTTTGCCTTGATTATTCAGCAGTAATTGATCCACCTTCATGCCGAGGAGTGCAATGAGATACTTGTCGTTGAAGGACAGACCAATGATGGCCTCAAAGTCGTCCATTGGGACCACTATGAAGTCAAGGCGACATGTGAATTCACCCATCTCGACCCTGACTTGACGGGCTGCCTTTACGTTGCTATCCTTTCCTTGGGCAAACTTGACTGTAGTTTCATTGACGGTGGTGAGGCGTAGGCCCAGGCGAGCGGCGCACTACGGGGATAGAAAGTTGTGTGTAGCGCCTGAGTCTACCATGATCCATTGTTGCTGGGTCCCAATTGTTGTCTGGACATACAAGTTCTGAATGTCCGTGATCGCTGCTGCCATGCATTGAGGGTGGAGGGATACTGCTCCTATCCGAAGTTGTTGGTCAGCACTAGTGTCAGCCGTTTCTTCTATTCTTCGTTGGGGGGGGGAGGGTGGTTCTTCGATTTGGATGGTGTTGGCTCTGCTAGATGATGTTGAGGCATAATTGCGCTTGCGTACACAAGCGTAGTAGGGACCATGATCCTTCCTGCAGTCGCTGCACCAGACGCGGTCAGGGTGCAGGTTGTTATTATTGAAGTTGTAATTCTGGGAGGCAAAACTGTTAGGTGTGGGGTTGTAGGAGTTGCTTGCAAAAATGTTGCGTGGGACTAAGGCGCCATTTCCGCGGCCTAGTCCCGGGTTGGGATTGGGTGGTGGGGGGCGGGTAACATTGCTTCTGTTATTATGTACAAATCCGCGGCCTTGCCCGACGGGTGGGTTAGGCCAGTGGTTGGGTGCAAAATTGTTGGGGCGAGGGTTGTTTGGAGGCAAACCTGGTGTGGTGTTTGTGTCACAGAGCTTTTTTGCCATGTTGGCGGCCACTTCCCAGGTGTTGGGATTCTGTTTCTCTACCTCTCGGCGGGCCCAGTGCTTAAGGCCGTACAAGAAACCATGTAGCCTGTCTGCTGTGTGCATCAATGGGAGTTGGAGCATGAGTCGCCGGTATTTGACAATGTAGTCTGATATGTGGCCGTCTTGGTGTAGATCGCGCCACGAATCCCTGACTTTGTTGCCCTCATTTTCTGGGACAAAGTAGCTGAGCATGTCTTTTTGTAGGTCCTCCCAGTCCTCCCAATGCTTTGATTGCTGTTCTGTGAGGAACCAGACATAGGCGTCGTCGGCGAAAAAGGTTTTGGCCACTTGCACATATCTGCGTCTGCCTATGCTGTTCCACTGCATGTAGTCTTCTACCTCGCTGAACCACTTGTTGAGTTCCAGTGAGGAGCGGTTGCCTTTGTATTTCTCTGGGGGACTGGGTTTGAATTTTCCCAGTCTGTTTTCGTCTTCTAGATGTCTGTCCGGGCTGTAGTAGCGTCTTTCACTTCGATCATCCTCGTCATCTTCGTCTTCGGGTCGTGGTCGTCTTTGTGTGTTACGCCGCGAGTTGACATTGCTGGGACCTGGTTGGTCTTCATATCGTTGGCCTAGCTGTGTTTGAATCAATTCACCCAGGTTAGCCGACATCAGGGTGATCTGTTGTTCCACGGAGGCCATGATGCGGGCCTCCAGTCTTCTTTCTATTGTGTCTTGTGCATCTTGTCGTGTCTTCGTTTCTTTCTTCTTCTTCTTATTCAGATCAGGCTCGGTTCTGTATCCGTCATCATATTCTTGATCTCCAGCCATTCCTGTACTTTTGTGGCCGAAACCGAAAAGAAAAACTCAAAAATGTCGAAAACTGACAAACTGTGCGAAAACGGCTTGAAAACGTTGAAAAACTATGAAACAGTGCGAAACTGGGTCCAAAACGACGAAAACCGCGAAAAACGGCTCAAAAACGGTGAAAACCGGTCCCAAACGGTGTAAGACGGGGCAAACGAGGTAAAACGCTGAAAAACGGGGCAAAACGGGCCAAGAATGCGAAGAACGCGGTGAAAACGGGGCGAAACGCGGGTCAAACGAGGCAAAACGGTGAAAAACTGTGAGGAACGTGGAGAAAACGCAAGGAACGGGGCAAAACGGGGCAATCACGCAAGGAACGTGGTGAAACGGGGCAACACGGGCCGAGAACGCGGAGAAAACGTGGAAAAACGAGGTAGACGGGCCGAAAATGTGGTGACAACCACGGGCCGCGGGCCGACGTCGGGTCGGCGGGGACTCGAGCCGAAGCTCTGATACCAAGTGTGACGCCCTCGTTCGGGGCGTCGCGGAAACGGGGCCGCGCCGGCTCACCTGCGATGCAAACGGGACCTGCAGGCAAGCAAACGCACATACAAGAACGCAACTTGAAAACTGAACGCAAGAGGGACACGAGAATGAGGGACGCGAACGAATGATCAATATCATAAGAAAGTGCCGAATACAAGGGACGCAAGTAATCACTTGAAAACGAGGCTGGCAAGTTGGGGGAAGTGGCACATACTTCCCTTATACACACACATCCTCGGGCCCACAATATACACGCTGCTGCAAATTCGGAGCTGCCCTTGCTATCACTTCCAGTAAACACACACACACACACAGTGCACAGTGTTGGTTGTGGCTCTCTCACGCACATTAGCGAGTTCAGCTACACCTGCTCTGAGTCTTGCGGGATGTTGCCTTCACTTGTGCCACTTTGTGGCGTCTATAGCCTGTGATTGTAGCCTTCAAACCACACCCGAGACCCACACGCAAAAAGCTACAATTGCCAATTTTTGCGCATCAAGCCACACACACACACACACACACACACACACACTGGTTTGATCTCGGGCCTCTTTCGCTGCAAGGCTACCGACTCATCCATTTGCTCAAAGAATCGCGTCGATCTGCAGCCGTTCACCTTACAATCCCAACTTAGGAATATCAAAAAATAAAAAACATCATAGGCTGCGTTCCCACCCATGCCCTTCCTTCAATAAGCAGTGATTACCCACAAAAAAGAAACAATTTCCATCGTCCTCCTTGAGCCAAATGAATGCCGATAGAAAGGAGTACAAGGTCGAACTAGCACATGCTTTGGCTTGACATTGAGCCTTTTAGGAATTCAAGTTTGTTATTGAGAGAAGGGAGTAACAGAAACTGTTGAATGGGTTGTGCTTCATGAAAATTTCCAAATTTTGGCATCTACGACTGATTGCTTACTCCACGTCTACCATAAGATGAAAGCTAATGGAGAAATTTTGAGACTAAAAACATCACTAAAATAGAACTCAATTGTGTATTGTCCATAGATCATCAAGGGGTTTTCGGTTTGTGTTTGGTCAAAACGTGTTCAAAAAATAAATTAAATGCTGTTTGAAAATTTGCTATTGAGAGTTAGGCAAAACAAAATTGTGACGAGTTTTTGCATTAAAATGATTGACATCCTTGATTAAGGATGACATATGGTGCTTAAAGTGAATGCATAAACTCCCTTTTAGCATTATTTTTAGTAGGTAGTGGCCTATGATGCATAATCAAGAATTGATTGGGATGGCCATTATGCTTTGCATGAATGGGATGTGTTCTTGAGCATTGCTTTTTAGTGCTTGGTTTGAACATAAAACTTTTCTCATGCACTAATAAGGTGTTGGGGTATAAAGCCCAATGTGGTCGCCCAGGTAAGTGGGCGGGCCGCCAGGTATGTACACACATTCTTTTGTTAAAACCTAATAAGAACTCACTATGCTCTACACATTACAGTAGATCGAGTTTACCATATCGTCGTGCTCTTCTTCTCGCACTCTCTCTCGCGTCGCACTTCCGCTCGTACTCCTTCAACTGGTATCAGAGCTTAGATCGAGGCTCGGGGCAGCACTGCAGGAGGCTAGAGTCACCAACTCAGATTGGAGTGAAATTCGTCAGGCGAAGACACGGCCCCAAATCCTGTGGGTGAGCCCGAAGGGCTCGGTGTTCTCAGAATTTCATTCTGAGGTCATCTCGGTCACTGTTCTGCTTCGACAAAGGTCTGCGCATGCCATTTTCGACTTCGTGGTCTCGACGGGTGCAGATCCGACTCTTCAAATTTGCGGTTTTTGGCCTACGACTGCAGGTGCTGAGGATATCGACACTCCCAGAGTGTTGATTTGTGGCTGTCTACACATCGAAGGACGGCTCACAGTTCTTGGAGGCGTGTCACATACGACACGGGCGCATCTACACACAGATTGTAGGCGACATCCACTAGTTCATCAGGTAACTTGTGTTTGCTGCTTGATATTCCAGATTTCATCCTGACATTGCAGGTACTTCCACATGGGATGTATTGTCAGAGATGATGTATGTTTGTTGAGGGTTTGCTGGTTGTGAGTCACGCAGCAAACAACCACCGCAGCGGTTACAGCATACAGTGGGAAATTTGTGGATGTATGACTTTGTGGGAAGTCTATGTACTGTCAGATTTACTGCAGCCTTTGTTGAGGGTCGAGTGAGGTTTTATTGAGCTGGGGGATTCTCAAATGTTGAGATCCTTTCGGTGATACAGGTCTTGGAGCGATCCCTCGAGCACCCTTAGATAGGCAGCTAGGATGTATTGACTGTGAGTTAGACAGTTGGGATTGCATCTTTGCTTTACTGCCGTTGAGGCATTGTCGCAGTCTATGCTTACAGGACAGTGACAAGACAGTCAGAGACAGTACAGGTGCAGGACAGGTTTACCCACAGCTTACAGTGTTAGAGAGACAGTGGTTTTTTTGAGCTGTTTTTTGGTCTATTTTTAGTACACCAGAGCCATTTTACAAAGGAGACTCTGCCAAAATTTCTGCAGAATCTGAAGCTTTCTTGGTTCATTTGACAGGTTGATATTGGTTCAGAGGTCATTTTACAGGAAAAACTCTGCCGAATTTTTCCTAGGAAAGTAAACTACTGTGAAGCGTAGCTATGGCTGGATCACAGGACACTGCTCTTTACAATATCAAGAAGCTGGATGGAACCAATTTTCCATTGTGGAAGAAGCAGATTTGGCACGTGTTGGTACAAAAGAAGCAGATAAAACCTATAAAGCTCAAGGGGATAAAACCAGAAGATAGGACGAAGATGAATGGAGCGAAATGGATGAATTGGCACTTTCTACCATTATGCTGACTTTGGCAGAAAGCGTTTACTTCAATGTAGCAGATGAGATGTCGGCTTATCAAGCATGGTTAAAGCTGCGTGATCTTTATGAGAAGCAGCGTGCAGCTTCACAGGTATACTGGCTTAAGAAGCTTGTTGACTTGAAGATGAAAGAAGGGACACCTATGTCCAATCATCTGAATGAATTCAACACAATCTATAGTCAGTTGTCAGCTCAAGGTGTCAAGTTTGATGAACCTGTTAGAGCTATTTATCTGTTGATCACATTGCCGCAAAGTTGGGACACTTTTCGCACAGCTTTGAGTAATTCTGCACCTCCAGATGGTTTGAACATAGCAGGTGTAGAAGGAAGTCTGCTTACTGAAGAAACCAATAGAAAGACAATGGACAAAGGCAAATGAACAGCCTTAGTTATCAGGGGAAGGACCAAAGAAAAGCACAAAGGTGGAAAGAGGAATCAATCTCGTAGCAAGTCCCGCAGTGCTAAAGGCAAGAGTGACATAGAATGCTACCATTGTGGCAAGAAGGGTCACATGAAAAGAGACTGTAGAGAATGGAAAGCAGAAAAAGGCAAACAGAAAGATGAAGACCATGGTGAGAAGAACAAGTCCTCAGTGAAGATTCAAGAAATAAATGTGACAAACACTGTTGCAGAGGATGATAGTCTAGTGTCAGGAGAGATCTACTTGTTGAAGAATACAATGGACTCAGCTCTTCTTACAGCATCTGATGGAAATGCACTGAGTGGCTGGATTATAGACTCAGGGACATCACTTCATGTGTCTCCAAACAAGGAGTGGTTTACCTCTTATGTGACCACTAAAGATCATGTTCGGCTAGGCAATGGGCAGCCATGTGAGATCTTAGGTGTTGGAGATGTTCAATTGAAGTTTCAGAATGGCGCTTCTTTCACGCTGAAGAATGTGAGACATGTTCCCGCAATTACAAAGAGCTTGATCAGCACAGGTTTACTTGATGATGCTGGCTACGTCACCACTTTTGGACAGAACATGTGGAAGATATCCAAGGGTTCTATGACAATAGCACATGGAGTAAAGTTTGGAGGCCTTTACATGATTTATGTATCAAATGTCTCTAAAAATGTAATCAATGTAACCGAGCAGACGAACGTTTCTTTGTGGCATAGCCAGTTAGGACATATGTCCAAGAAGGGAATGGAAATATTGTCTCGTTCTGGTTATTTTCCTGGCTTTTCATTTAATGATTTTGAATTCTGTGAACATTGTCTGTATGGTAAGCAAACACAGCAGCCACATAAGCATAGAAGCAGTAGAAGAGATACACAGTTGGCACTTGTTCATAGTGATTTGTGTGGACCTATGCCTAACCTATCTCTAGGGGGAGCTTCTTACTTTATGACATTTATAGATGATTACTCGAGGAAAGTATAGGTGTAGGGTAGTACATCACTTCTCTACATCTCTTGTATATTAGCTTGTATAGTAGCTTCTCTCACACCTAAAGTACCACATTGGACTTTAAGTGGGAGGTTGTTGGGGTATAAAGCCCAATGTGGTCGGCCAGGTAAGTGGGCGGGCCGCCAGGTATGTACACATATTCTTTTGTTAAAACCTAATAAGAACTCACTATGCTCTACACATTACAGTAGAGCGAGTTCACCATATCGTCGTGCTCTTCTTCTCGCACTCTCTCTCGCGTCGCACTTCCGCTCGTACTCCTTCATATGGGATATTTTTGAAAGAGGAATGACAAATTACATAAAAGTTGAGATTCTGTGAATGATCATGGGAGAGCAGTAAAATTTCGGGCTTGTGATTGAGCATGCTTTTAGGTCTTGTATTGGATGTTCAATACTTAAAAGCACTAATGATTTGAGTTGTTCTAAAGGGAGGTGGGCAGGTGTGTGATTTCATTGATCCAAGAAGGGGTCATCATTGCAAAATATTGCAAAATTTGGAGCCCTACTTAGAGCCATTCCAATTGTTTGGATTAAAAGTTGTAATGCTAGCTCATAGCTTGGTCAAAAGTTAATTTTTTTTCATTTTAAGCTAATGTGTGTCCAAGTTTTTTGAGATCTTTCAAGTACAAAATTTGGCTATTAAGAGCCATTCATCTCATTTCATCAAGTTGCAGTCATCTCTAGCTCATAAAGTGCTCTAAAATTGTAAAATTTCATGTGAGCTAGTTGTTAGCCAACTTGTTTGGAGCTTTTAAATTGTAAAATTCGGCTTTGGAGAGTCACTTCAGTTCATCAAAGTTACATTATTTTCAGCTCTTGGCTTGTTTAATTCCATATTTCAAGTGAGCTAGAAACTAATCAACTTTTGAATCATCCATGAGAGATTGTAAAATTTGCTTAGGTAGAAGCATTTTATCTCTCTCATTGTTGTTATGTATGCATAAATTTGCTATCAAAGAGTACCATGTTCATAAACAAAGGCACTTTTTTCCCTAGGGTTTTTCCCTTTGGCAAATTCGGGTATGCAAGACCCTAGTTTTAGGTTTTTATTAATGTTTTTTTTGTGTGTTTTTGGCTTTCAATAATTGGCTTTTATAGCTTGTGTTTACACTTTAGCTTCGAAAAGCTTCTTTTGCAAATAAAAAGATCAAGAGACTTCTCTACAAAGGGGATGCTTGCTCAAGGATGCTCAAAAGAACATGAATAGGTGTAATCCTTCCATGATTTTTCTCTTTTGTCCATCTCTTCATTCTCTATGCTTGGCTTAAGTAATTTTTGCTTCTAAGCTGTGGGTTTTTCATGTTCAAAAGCTAGGCATACTAAAGTTCCAACACGTTGCTTTGTGAATATTAACTCATCAATTATATTTTGGTTTTATGTGTGCTAATCATAGGTAATTGGCCATGACCTTAGGTTAATGTGAGTTCATTTCTCATTAGTCCTAAACTCTTAGTGCTAGTCTTAATACTCCATTCATTTTTAACATGACCTGGGTCTATGATTAGGCTTTAGTTTTTTAGTCCAATTGCCATTAGCATCTCATCTTGGAAGATATAAAAAGTGCTAAAAAAATGAAACAATGAAGCAAAAAAGTGTCAAGAAAAAGTAGCAAAAATGCTACTAGACACATGAAAAGAAAATCTCTATGTTATGTTGTGTCTTGTGAGCCTAGTGCCTTATTGGCACTTGGCAGGCAAGGGGAACCACCTTGGCTCGCTTGGTCAAGGCCATAAATCGATGCCCTGGGCTAATAGGGGTTAGCCGCCACCTTGGTAGGCTAGTAGGTTTTGGAACACCTTCTTCAAGGTTCAAGGAGCCGAGAGTCGCACCTAGACTTGCCTTGGGGTGGTAGCCTTGTATTGTGCTTTATTTTCTCAACGAATGACAAAAACAAAACTTCCATGAGCTTCAAAAAGTTGTGACAATGTACTAATAGATTAAGAGCTTTTTTATATCCCGTAAATATGATAGACTTGAATGATTTATCAATATTGGTCACATAGTTTTTAGGCTAGTAGGTTTATGAACTTGCATTAGCTTAGGGTCATAATTGATTGCTTGTGTTTCATGCATAAAACTGAAATTTCAAGTGGTTTAATCTTCATGATAGTTGAGTGTTTTTTTGATTTATGTTGTCTAGTTTTTTACTATGATTCACCCATCCTTATTAGAAGCAAAAAATTCACTTTGCATGATTGTTCATTGTACTTCATGTTTTGATCCTTTGTGGCCTTTGATGCTCATTTACTTGTTCTTATGTTTTGCAGCTCAACATTTCTTCCATGGACTTGCTTTCTACCATGTCACCGTGTTTTGCTTCACCGGCACACAAGGACGTGCACCAAATTAGGAATGGGGGGAATGTTAGCAGCGGCTAACACAGGCTACACCGAATATGCATCAAGCGGGAGATATGCTATGGTTGTGCATAAGATTTCCAACTCACTTTGTATAAGTCTTGGGCTCACTTGGAGTTCCAAAGTTGTATATGCTAGCTAGGAGACTCCAACTTAAACCCATAGTAGAAGGGATTGTGGTGAAAGATTTTAAAAGGAAGCCTTTATGCAAGGAGGCTTCATTCTTGAGGATCCACTTTTGAGAGCTCTCTCTCTCTTGAGTGTTCACTCTATGGCCTAGCCTTGAGATTAATATCCATGCTTAAGAGGCTAAGACTAATCCATTGTAATTAGAGTAAGCTCCTCTTTATTAATCGAATTCCTATTTTCTCATTAGTCTACTTCTTCTCTACATTTCATTATGTCATGAAGTAGTATTACACTCTCATTATTCTAGATTTGAGAGAGGTGTGTACTTCTTGCTATTAACCACTCCATTAGCATTCCATTTGTGATATTTAGCATCACTAATTATCTTGATTAAGTTGGGTCTTAATCTTGTAATTAGTGTGTGTGCCCTATTGTTTGCTTGTGTGTAGATAGGTTTTATGAAACTCTAGCACCATTCACCTCGTGTGTGTAGCTATTGATGAAGTGTCATGATTGACATGTGGTGGTTGGAGAGGCCAACACCAATGTAATTAGTGCGTGCTTATCATTAGTGTGCTTGGGGTTTCTAGTCTATGGTAAGTCGGACTTTGGTGGGCTTGATGTGTGTAGGAGTTGATTGATTAGTGATTAGAGTATGATTAGAGTTAGTCTTGCCATGGCTAATCTCTACTTGCATTGGAGAGGTGTTCTCTTGAATCCTCTATTTCTATTCATCCAATGCTCGTGCTTTCATGCCCTAGCCGGGTTGCCAATCCACGGATTTGATAATTTTTTGTGGGTTGCGATTAGGTCGTACTACAAAGCCTCCCAACAACCACAGAGGAACGTAAGGTTGTGTATACAAAGGCTCAAACAAAACCTACCGATGGAAGTAATGGAGTATATGGTGGTTCATGTGATAATTAAAGAAATAGAGTTAGCAGACCTTGGTGAGGAGTCCAAACCTATTTTCATTGCCCAAGATCTGACAGAGACTGAGAAGTATGTACTTAAAGGACTTCTCAAGGAATACAAGGATATATTTTCTTGGACATATAATGATATGAAAGGTGTTCCACCTTCTGTGGTGCAACACACAATCCCCATGAATAGCATGGCTAAACCAGTCCAGTAACGACCCTACCCAATGAATCCTAAGTATGCAAAGATTGTTCAAGAAGAGATTGAAAAGCTTGTCAAATGCAAATTCATATACCCTATCGAGCACTCAGAATGGGTGTCTCCAATAGGGATTGTGCCGAAAAATAATGGGAAACTTAGAGTGTGTGTGGACCTCAAGAAGGTCAATACTACCACTAGGAGGTACCATTACCACTTGTCATATTCAGAACATGTGCTTGAAAGAGTTGCAGGAAAGGAAGCTTATAGCTTTTTAGATGGGTACTTTGGATACAATCAAATCATAGTTGCACTAGAGGACCACGTTAAAATGGCTTTTATAACCAAATTGGGAGTGTTTCCATTTTGTGTTATGGCTTTTTGTTTAACCAATGCTCCTGCTACCTTTCAAAGATTAATAAACACCGCTTTTAGAGAATATTTGAGGGAGTTTTGCGAAGCTTTCTTAGATGATCTTTGTGTTTATTCTTCTTGGAAAGAACATCTATCATGTTTACAAAAAGTATTTGAGAAGCACAGATTGTATCTCATCTCCTTAAACCCTTTTAAACACCAATTTTAGGTTAAACATGAGTCATTTTAGGGCATATCGTGTCCAAAAATGGGATTTGCACAGATGAGAGAAAAATTAAAGCCATTGCTGATTTGCCACCACCTACAAAGTATAAAGGAGTTCAAAGGTTCATGGGACATGTTGGTTATTACCGATGGTTTATTTTAAACTTTTCCAAGATAGCTCGTCCTTTGTACAGGCTTCTTATTGAGTTCCAGTGGACCGCGGAGTGTGACCATGCTTATGAGTCATTAAAAAAGACCTTGACAAACACTCCTATTCTACAAGTTCTCGATTGGATTGTAATTTTCCATGTGCATATTGATGCATGGAACTTTGCTATTGGGTGTGTTCTAGCTCAACCAGGAGAACATAAATTAGACTACCCCATTAGCTTTGCAAGTCGTCAATTGAATGATGCTGAGAGAAACTACACCACTACAGAGAGGAAAGGTTAGATATTATTTACGCAGTGAAGAAATTTTGCTCCTACCTTCTTGCCAACAAGTTTGTTTTCTATGTGGATCATCAAGCCTTGTTGTATCTAGTAAATAAACCTTGTTCCACAAGGAGAATTACATGATGGTTGTTAATTCTTCTTGAGTTTGATTTCACCATTGTGGTGAGACCTGGTAAAAGACATGTCATGGCGGATCATTTGTCTTGCATACCCAATGGTGAAGCCCCTACTAGAGTCGATGAGGAATTGCCCGATACTTCCTTATTTTTGTCGAGACCATGCCTTAATGGTGTAAGAAGATTGTGAACTTTCTAGTTAATGGTTTTCCACCCAAGGAGTTTCATAAGGATATAGCTCAAAAACTGTTAAAAGAATGTGAACCTTATTCTCTCATTGCAGGAACTCTCTGCAAGCTAGGGAAAGATGATATTCTTAGACGTTGTGCTCGTGAGGATGAGTATTTATACATACTGCAGGAAGCCCACATGGGTATAATCGGAGGACATTTCTCAAGGGAAGTAACTACTAGAAAGGTGTTGCAATCAAGCTATTGGTGGCCTACCTTATTCAAGGATGCATTACTTGTTATGAATGCCAACATTACAAGGTCACACAACAAAAGGATAAGATGCTCTTACATCCTATTAAAGAGACTCAACCATTTGAAAAATGGGGTTTAGACTTTATAGGCCCAATTAGTCCGGCAAATCGTAACACTCAATCTCGATATATAATCATTGCCACTGACTATGTGACAAAGTGGATGGAAGCGAGGGTGACACGTAAGGCTGATGCAAGGTCAACTACCAAGTTTCTCTTTTAGAACATTATTACAAGATTTGGTTGTCCCTTTGAGATTGTGAGTGACAATGGTACTCATTTTATAATTGGAGTGATAAAGAAACTGACGAAAAACTTCATGATAGCCCACCATAAGTCCATGCCTTATTATTCACAAGCAAATGGTCAATCTGAGAGTACTAACAAGACCTTCATTTCTATCTTGACCAAAACAGTCAAAGCCCATTGCATAGATTGGGATTTGAAGCTGACATCAGCTCTATGGGCTTATTGTACTTCTTACAAAGTGGCTATTAAGTGTACACCATTCAAAATGGTATATGGCCAAGAAGCAGTTATGCCATGCGAGTTTGTAATTCCTAGTCTACATGTAGATTCACAAGAAGGTTGGGATGGTAACCCTTTAGTTGAGCGTTTATATATCCTTGAAAGGTTAGACGAAGAAAGGCAATTGGCTGTGCAAAATGCACTTGTTGAGAAAGATAGGAGGAAGAAATGGTTTGACCATCATTTAAAGAAAAAGATATCAATGTTGGGGATAAAGCTTATGTATGGAGACACTATACACCGGATCCGGAGCTATTATGGGTTCCCAAGCGAGAAAGGCTTGTTTCGCTCAGCTCAACCATGGAAAAAGCGAATGAAGCTTCTTGCTCTTCATGTAGTTCATATACAAAAATAGAAGCTTCAACACAACCTCCACCTACCATTGTACATATCCATACAAACAAGAAAGAGTTTTCACCTCCCGTTGGAAGTTCACCACCTACAACAACGTGGAAAATAAAGTCATGGGAGAGTACCTTACCACCCTTGCAACTAGATAAAATACCTAGGGCGGTCGAAAACTATTGGTCAAAATCTTCACCCATGAAAACTTGGAACAATTGGTTGGTGATGATATCATTCCAAAAGGTATGACCTACCCAAGGAAGGGGGGAGTGTTTGCTGACACCAATCATTCACTTGCTCCCCTCTTAACCTTCCTCCCTGACCTCTCAATCTCCAATCTTAGGGAATGTATATATAAAGCCTTATACTCACAAAAACCAAAATAAAAAAGTAAAAGAGCAAGAGCCACCAAACAAAAACCTGGAAGCCTACAAGTTCTATATATGACACAAAATCATAAAAACACAATATGCACAAGGACACGACCCTTATAATATTTGCACTCTAACCATCATCTATCTGTGTGTATAAATCCTAACAACAACAACACGTTCTTGCACACACTAGAAAACACAAAAAATACCTCTAGGAGGCACATCAGTGGGAAGAGGCAACAACCTAACCTAATTATTTGCACCCTTCCTTTTAGGGAGTTAAGGGAACATGATATTGTAAAGATGGGGAGGTAACTCTAAGGCTAAACCATCATCGAGAAAAACAAAGTCATCATCCGTGAGACTATACGTGCAATCCGTGTACTCATGTAAATCTTCTTCATCATTAGAGGCACCAATGTTTACTAAGAAGGTCACGAGACGTTTATAGTCATCTTGGTCAAAAGGGTAGACTTGTGCAATGGGAGAGACACTCTGTACTAAGTATGGATCAGTTGTGGTCAAAAGACGTATCAGCCTTTCTAACTCCTCAAAATTCCTCTCATATGCTAGTGTGCCTACCAATCCCATTCACAGGCAAGCACCGGAAAAACTATGTGAAACACTTGCGAAAAGTAAAGAGGGTACCTCTCATCCAAGGTAGGAGTGGATGACTCTAGCGTACTAGCCATATTTGGAAATTCATGATATCTTTCTCTCATTCACTCTTCAAATCAAACGCGATCATCAACACAAACAGGTGTTTCTTGACCATTAGCATTGCCCCTTGTCTTTGTTTTTGCATCCATGTTTGTCTGCTTTAAATGTGATTGGTAGTGCAATATTCCAGACATTTGCTTAGATTAGACACTAGATTCTATATAATTTTTTGTCATAATCCTTTGTCTAGGTTTCGGAATCAAGCAGTCTGTCTAAGCTAGTTTGACCAAGTTAGGAGTTAGAGATCATATCTTAATACCATGGGGAATGCCTTCCTAATAATCAATGGTTACTTTAGGCTCTTAATTGGATTTAGGCAGCATTGTGTGCAATGTACTAGGACTTTCTAGTGGGCTTACTCCCTATTGACCTTTAGCTTAAGTACTATAAAGGGAGTTTACTAGTGTGATGAGCCTGGGAAGGGTAACAATGTCATTGACCCCCCCAAAGTTACAAAATTGAAATGCTAAAAAAGAATTTAAAAAAAAAAAAAACAAAAGTGCCACAATGTAAAAACTTAAGCTGAAAGAGAAATCCCAGCTTGATTTGGTACGTCACACACATGTATTGCCTATGGTACTAGAGCCCTAGAGGTTCCCAGTGTGGGTGCTTTTCATTGGAAAGCAAAAATCCCAAGGCATACAAAATAAGCACACACATCAAAATCGAATCATTGTAAAAAAACTTTGGGGGTCAAACAAAGGGAATAATTCAACCGATGATTTCATGAGCAATTCCTTTTATCGTAGCTTAACTACAAGGTCTTCCAGGTATACCCTCTAGTCAGCCCTTGAACATCAAATACTTTGTTCTCACGATTAAACAGCTTAATTGACTAGAGAAAATTGACAAGCTTACCCATGGTATTAATAGTTGACCTCTAGTGCCTCTCAACCATTAGATTAGCAACCCCAGGCTTATTTATTTTTTGCCCTTTACAACTACTTCTACGTTTGATTATATTACAGTTTAATCTTTTAGTGCTAACAAATTGTTTAATATTCTGTTACAATTCAATTTGTGTGCCTACAAATGCATATGCTTTTTTATTATATATGCGAATGCAATTATTGTGCCAATTTTGGTTGATTTTACAGTGATAAAGAAGGCTAAGGACACTCAATCTCGAATGCTCTTCCACCTCAACGAACGGGCTTCATCTTAATAGATTCCGAGGACGGAATCTACATCAGGAAGAGGGGCATGTTAACCGAAAAGTCAGACAATGGAGTCAATACTAGGCAAATAGGAGGCTTGGTGACTTCCCAACACTCCCTACTTCTTGGTGTGGACCTTTGTATTAAAGCCATTACAAGCGACAGTAAAGACCTTGGGGCATGGAGTCAATATATTGGGAAAATAGGAGGCTTGGTGACTACCAACGCTCCCTATCGCTTGGTGTTTGAAGGGGATCGGGGAGCACCACAGACGGAGAGTGAGAGAGAGAGAAGGAGACACACGACACAGATATGGGTGGGGAGACTCAAAGAGTGAGAAGCCCCCTATACACTTATGCTATGTATAAGGTATACAAGTCAGCGGGCGCCCAGACTCTGGGCGGCCGGGCAAGGTACAGACGCCTATACCCCAACAACCTCCCACTTAAAGGCGACTGTGCCTTTAAGCAAGAGAACCTAGTCTAAAGACTACAAAAGGCGAGAGAAAACCGCTCTCAACCGATGCCCACTGGCTGACTGTGATCGTGTGCATCCGGCTGTCCTGCTCCCGTGTAAGTCCATACACCACCAGACGTACCACACACGTACTGCAAGTATGTACGCAATACCTGCATATCTCCCTCGTGCACTATGCCATCATCAGTCAACAAACGATTGACAACCCCAACTGCAAATGCTCCCACTGCAGCTGCGATATCTGGTCTCAAGATCAACATCTCATACATGAGACCACCGAATGCCGATGCCATGCTAGCGGGCCCTGCTAGCTCTACGGAGCATGCATCAACATATATATCCTTGGAAATAGGCATCTCTGACTGACAAGGCGTGTCAGCCACATGCATCTCCTGACTGTCCATAAAAGACGCATCAACCTGTCGTGCAATCTCAGAGAAAACCAGCTGCTCTAGGTGTCTGCTGGAAGACATATCCTGCATAACTATATCCCCATGCTCACCGTCGAGCATAGAAAGGAATGACTGCATAATCGCTGACATCTCAGCCTCCTCTGCAATCATCCACTGCAAACATGACCACTCAATCTGCTGTGACTCACTAGAGCTCTCATGCTCTAACTCCGTATGCATAGACTCTTGCACAACGTCCTCCTGTCGTGACTCACTAGAGCAAGACTGCTCTACCTGTCTATCCTGCATAGAAGTATCTCGCACAACTGACTCTCTGCTTTGCTTAGTCACTAGCAAAGCATGCATGTCTGATTTTGTCACCTCTCTGTGTGACTGCTCAAGTCGTGCCCCAACTGTGTGCACAATGAGCTCACTACTCTGCACTCCATGCAAAGCATCCTGCAACCCACAAGCAAAAGAGACTCGCCTGCTCTCTCGCTGTCTACCTGGCTGCGTGATCACAGAGACAACACCGTCTCTCCCGTGATCCACATGCAATGGGTAACCTGTACCACTCCTGGCACCTCTCGCAATCACTAGCAAACCCAAATGCATCACAAAATCTCACTCTCGTAGAGAAATCTGACATCCACTATCCCGTAACTGTCTGACTGAGATCAAATCCCGTCTCAAATCTGGCACATAACGCACATGATGCAGGGTAAATCTCATACCACTGGGCAAGGAAAAACATACGTCTCCTGTACCCTCAATGTCATACACAGCACCATCAGCCATGTGCACACAACCAAGTCTCCCACTAGAAAACGTGCTAAACCACTCACGATGCGACGTGACATGGAAAGTAGTATCTGAATCTAGTAACCAATGTGAAGACAATGTGCAATCCGATATGCAATCCGTAGACATAAGATCGTCTGAAGACAAGCTAGATGTAAATGTGACATCGCCGTCACAAGCATACTCAGTAACCACCGTACTGATCTCACTAGCATCCGTCGTGCCCAAATCTGCATCACACATCTATCGCCTCCGTTGTCTCAAACGCCTGAAACATCGACGCCTAATGTGCCCTCTATGTCCACAATGCCAACATGTCAAGTCTCTATGCCGTCGAGACTTGCATGTGGGACCAGTCTCTCCCATGGACATAGAAGTGGGACTAGACTCTCCTGTAGACATGGATGTCGCGTACATAGCATGTAAACTCTGCCATAAAGCATGAGTTGTAGTCTCCCTCGAGACCTGCCAGTAAACAGACTCAACCAGATGCAAACAAATCGTAGACATGGCTAACTCATCAAGATCCTGCCAATCATCATCACGCATAGAATTGGGCTTCGCCGATAAACCATGCAAGGGTTTATCCTGCCCCAAATCCGCCAATGCAACAAGCATATGTTCCTTCCAAGCAACAAAATCTGCACCATCAAACTGTGTCAGACCATAACGTTGGAAGTCAAATGAAAAATCAGCCATAATGCTCGCAAAAGAGCAATCAACAATGAGTAGCAAATGTCAACCAAATCAGCCCTAAACTGGCTCGAATCGCATCAATAAAAGTCTGCAAATATGGCTGTAAATCAGCCCCAAAATTCAGCTCTTTAACAGCTGCATAAACAAGTCACAAATGTGTCCCAAATCAGCCTACAACTGAGCCATAGATGGACACCTGCAAAGAGGAAACAATGGCTGAAAATTCAGCACCCAAATAAGCCCTCAAACCTGCCTCTAAACTTGTAAACCTGTAGCTGAAACCTGCTGAAAAACCTCAAGCCATTAGTGCTCGAATCCGGCTACCTAGCTCGTAGCCACACAAGCATACATCACAATACTCACTCCTGTGAGTGTGCCAAGATAAATGTACGCATGTCAAACCCGTGAGCTAATCACCAAGCCCACAATGTGCGGTATCGATGCATACACACGCACAAATCTCCCACCTGCAGAGAACACCGCACGCAAATGCTGAGTGCAACCCGCAATCTCTACCTAGATCGCATAAATGATGCGCATAAAACTCCTGGGAATATTTCGCCAGAGTTTCGTCAGTAAAACGGCCACAAAACCAGTAACCAAACTGACTGCACGCTCAAAACCATGAGCAACCAAAGTGCATCAAATTGCACTCCAAATGCATGCACCAATCTCCACACTTTGCATACATCATTGCAAACACCTGCAAATCTTGTACACAAATATCTGCTCTACCTGTGACTGCCAAAAAACATGCTCGAGGCATACATTGCCGAGCTCAAAATGCAATCACATTAGTCTCCCTGAGCATCAAACCACATAAGGCATACATCGTATCCTCCCACCTGTGATGAAACTTGCAGCAAATATCACTCTCACATCTGAGAGCAAACCATGTGTGGAATCCTCGACACACAATAAACAACTGCTGCTGCTGCAGAAAATTCAGCGTTCAGAATTTTAAAATTCTGATATGACGAGGGCGTCCGGAGTGTGCCAAAACCCCAAGGTAGACTCCTGGATCACATGTATCCAAGTCTAGGTGTGAAAGCTATGCCAAAAAACCTCCGTTTCGACCCAAAAACGCAGCATAAACTGCCAAAAGAGGGCTGAAAAATGCAGCTCCTCAACCGTAGCTCGAATGAAGTTTTTGATGGCTCGAATGGCTTCGAAAGGGGGGGAAAACGCCAGGACATTTGATGGAAACGCTCTCGGAAAGCTGAATTTGCTAATGCCGAAGTCGAAACCCTGTTTGCACTCTTGAAAGTGCGCGCGCGCGTAGACGCGATTTCGGGAATGAAACCGACTCTCCGTTGTCGTCGTGACTGTGCACACACGCGCTCCCTCCACACCTACACTCTGATACCAATTGAAGGGGATCGGGGAGCACCACAGACGGAGAGTGAGAGAGAGAGAGAAGGAGACACACGACACAGATATGGGTGGGGAGACTCAAAGAGTGAGCAGCCCCCTATACACTTATGCTATGTATAAGGTATACAAGTCAGTGGGCGCCCACACTCTGGGCGGCCGGGCAAGGCACAGACGCCTATACCCAAACAGTGTTGACCTTGGTGTTAAAGCCATTACAAGTGACAATAAAGACCTTAAGGCGTGGAGTCAATACTGGGCGAATAGGAGGCTTGGTGACTACCGAACGCTCCCTATCTCTTGGTGTTGACCTTGGTGTTAAAGCCATTACAAGTGACGGTAAATACCTTGGGGCATGATAAACGACAACGGAGACCCTTGTGTTGATGTGATTACAAGTCATACAATGGAGTCAACACTGAGAAAATAGGACGCTTGGTGACAACCCAACGCTCCCCATCGCTTGGTACTGACCTTGGCAAATGGGCATCGGCCCAGTTAACATCCACGAATATCACATTGTTTTGAGTCAGGGACCGGGCTTGTCGATCCTATAGGTTCTTGGGTGATCACCGATGAGAGGCGCACCACATATCTCATTTGATATTATTTTTACTTTGACCAGCCACTGTGGGCGCCCATGTGTGAATGGGTCAAACTCTTATAAAAGGTCTATTTTGACCTAAAATCATTATTCTCTAAGGTGTAAGCTAAGAAGTTCTCTTGCTCCATCTCTGTCTCCTTCTCCTTTGTGTGCTCATAGGTGTGTGTGTGTGTGTGTGCGCACGTGTGTGTGTGTGTGTGTGTGTGTGTGTGTGTGTGTGTGTGTGTGTGTGTGTGTGTGTGTGTTTAAGTATGAATCCCTTCATAATTGAACCATACTTAGACAATTGTATTACATAATATATTAAATAACAATATTTTAAAACAAAATTTCATAAAACCCAATTAACATTTCATATACAGCAATACATCATTCTGTATCTGATGGATAATACAGTTATTTAGATCAAAAATTTGATCTCTAATCATTACAAATTGATATCTCAGTGTTGTATCGCTATGTGTTCACCCTTTGGGATGAGCTTCCACTACATCTACATGGAGAAGGATCCAGCTGTTACCTACATCCATACAAAAACATTCACTTAGAACTGGCTATGTTTGTGTGTATTGCAGGTGTCGACATTGGATCCAGTTGTCATCCATGTCACACCTATAGACCTAGTTTACAGCCTACCCTTAGGATTGATCATTAAGTTGGACTTTTAAGTAAGATAACCTTTGATTGTCCAATCATGTGTATCCCAATATCCATTGAGTTTCCCCAAAGAAATGATGTTAATGACTACTACCATATATGATGCAGATACCTATGTATTTTCAGTAATTTTGGTTCAAAGATCATTGTAGACTTCCTGACCAAAATCGGGCAGCATCTCCCTTGTAATCCGATTACTATTTCAAATCCTCAGTTTATGACATCTCTCAATGAGACCCTCACAAGCGGTTTACGGCATCATTAATGAAAAAACCATGTATGTCATGTGTCAAAACCTAGCAATACATCACATGTCACTAGCACATATAACCATCCTTAAAAATCTGGTAGCATCTTGTTTGTATCTCAAAAAGGTTTCAGAAAAACATATCCTTGATTACTTTTATGTCTATTTGTTATGTAATGAGAATTGATCCCACAAAACACAAACCTATAGTTATCATAAACACCTTGTAAGACTATGAATAAAATGACTTTGATTGAGGAATCCTATTTCTTTAAGTTTACCCAATCACACAAGTAAGAAAGTTATAAGATATTTCCCACATCCCATAATGATGTTTGTCATCCAAATTTAGAATAACTAGTCTTACAGAAGCAAGTAAGACAGCATCCCCAAAATGGCATGCGTTTATCTCAATATGTAAAAAACCAATGCCGCCTGACTAACCAAATTCGGACAGATTCTTGCTTGTAAATAGAACAATTCTACAAGCCATTCATTTATGCCAATCAAAGAGAATAAGATCTCAGTATGTAAGGTTAACATTGTCTGTCTGACCAAATTTGGATAGCATCTTGTTTGTAAATTGAACAAAATTTCAAAATTTCAGTATGTGCCATCTCATAGTGAGACCCTCCATGGGAGGTTTACGGCTTACATTCTTCGCATACACCCAAGTTCCTTTTTTAATTTATGAAATCAAAAAGTCACTAAAGCATAGCTTTTTCAATGCATTAAAAGAATACCAACCCTTTCCTCACTTCCTCATAAGGTAGTTTATAAGTTTATGCATTTTGCAAAATGAACAATTGTATAAAAAATCTAGATTGCTATCTTTATCGAGACACTCTAAGATAGATTTTAAGGCTAGTTCAACACGTGTTTTTTATCCTGGAATGTATCTTTATAACTTCAATGTTTTTTTGGACTCATCATTCTTCATACAGAACCACCAGGCAGTGTATCATAATGATCACAGTATTAAAAAAACTTTAAACGACTTAGCATTCTGGGTATGTCTATTAACAGATTCCAAAATCATGACTATCTTGCATATAACCAAATTCTAAGTAGATTTATGAAATTTCGGCAGCATCTCCCTTGTATTTTGAATAAAGTTTCAAAAAATCTCCAAAAACCCATGCCATCTCACCAAGAGACCCTCACAGGAGGATTAAGGTCCAAGTCACCTTACCATAATTCTTTTAAAATTATATTCCCTTATGATGGTTTGAAGTCCTGAAAGAATTATACTTCCAATGCATGAAGCATTAAAAAAAATCATGATATGCCAAAATCCTCACGTAACCGCAACCCAATTTGATAGCCTTTCCTCTTTAGAACAAGATATCCTTAAAAAATGGTGCCATCTTTCTCAAGATTTTTCAAGGGATGTTTAAGGCGAAGACATCTTGACAAACCCACAGTACCATAAACGAGATTGATATAGTTCCTATGTTTCTTATGCACAACATAAATCAATTTTCCTACACATCTCCCAATTTCTAGAAGCATTGAGCTAAAAATATTCATATGTACTATTAGTGAACATAGTTTGTTCAAGACAAATTACTCTATACAAAGCATGAACATCAATCATGACCAGATTCTAAATAGGTGAATTGGCACCTACCTGTGTAGGCGGTTGTTGCATATTTCCCTTATGGTAGATAGAGATCCTGTTGTTGCAGATCATGCATGACCATTGAGACAGAGTTGCGTGACTCATGTCTGGGTGTTAAAGCTGAAAACGCAAGGAAAGCAAGTGCTCAGAGAAAAAAACGCAGCCCCATTATTCTGAGAGCGCAGCAGAGAGAAGGCTCAATATTATACTATTGAGAACAAAAGAAAGGGGCCACCTCATATATAGCCCGCGAATATATGCTCCTTAGTCCTCATGTTGAGAGTGTAGCTAAGGGATAACGAGCCAATGAAAGGGGACCAGATGCACCCCAAGATATTATATAATGGAGCACAACCACTCAATCCGAGACAGCCTCCTAGACATAGGGGCCTCTTAAGCATAGGTATGTCACTTAGTCACTAGATCAGACAGAGTGAGGGCGAACCAGATAGACTGAGAACAAGGATAGGGTATGTTATAGGCCACGGTATCGGCCAGCATGTGCAACAAAGAAAGAACCGCAGGCTTGTTATAGCCAAACAGAGTCGACTCCCCCTTTTTTTGGAAAAATCCCAAGTTAGGTAGACTCCAGCTCATCAAAGCTAGAAGTTTTAAAACCAAACCATGTGAAAACTGCCAAATTGGCTAAGGGTTGGCACTCTCAGAGAAAGGACTTGTGATTGTAAAAAGAAGGCTTCCATGTGCACTTCAAAGTATGGGTGTTAGTGCTTGAGAACGCAGAGAAAGGACGAGTACATATAGAAGGACTCGCAACCTCACCACTTCTAAGAACGCAATCGAGAGAAGGATTTACCAAAAGAACTATTGCATATTCACTAACTGACACCAGTTAGGTATCCCATGAATGAGCCACAGTTTAGGTAGGTCACATGTAGGCACGGTTGTTCACAACCCCAAAATAGGAAAAAATTAAATTTAAATGTAGAGGTTTTAAAATTCCATCATGTGCTATCCGAGTAGGGAGGAGTCACAAGGGGAGAACTACGAATGAAGACTAATGGGAAAATGAGAAGAAAAGTTTAAAAGGGCTGAAAAAAAGATAAACCCCGCAGTAAAATCCCAACTTGTGAGGTAAAGCATCACTATCCCTTCATCAAAGGAGGGTCGGTTCATACCAAGTTAGTGTAGGTACTCCATCTCTTCACGGGAGACTCATCTTATTACCAAGTTAGTGTAGGGTTTCCATCTTGGTACAGGAGATATCGAGAATGAGGTTACCAAAGAGGGAACAAGTCAGCCCAGGTTTAGTCCAATAATTGTCAACTAGATAAGTGTGTGTGTGTGTGTGTGTGTGTGTGTGTGTGTGTGTGTGTGTGTGTGTGTGTGTGTGTGTGTGTGTGTGTGTGTGTGTGTGAGAGAGAGAGAGAGAGAGAGAGAGAGAGAGAGAGAGAGATCGAGCATTGCGGTGGCATCGGTGTTGGCGTCGATGTGGTTGAGCACGGCATCGACGGCGGCTCCTTCTTCTTCACAACATAGGATCCTTCACGACAGAAGCATAAAGCGGTGAGTGACACCCCTCTGTCCCTTTGATCTTGCTAGGCTCTTCCAGTTGTGTGTTTGTAGCCTTTCAAGGCTCGCACATAGTGCACAGGTAAGTTCCCAGCTCTGACACGTATGGCAAAGCGTACACTGCTGCTATATTAGAAAAATATATGTTTACCATTCAATTCTTTCTTCGTCGATTGTCTATAGCAGAGCACCACAACCACACACTCTCTACTCTTCTCTACTTGCCTATACTCTCTGTCTCTCTTAATTGATTTCAAGTACTCTCTCTCTCTCTCTCTCTCTCTCTCTCTCTCTCTCTCTCTCTCTCTCTCTCTCTCTCTCTCTCTCTCTCTCTCTCTCTCTCTCTCTCTCTCTCTCTCTCTCTAGCAACGAGTGCTATAGTGGTGAGAAGCCAACTCAATGCATATACATTTGTAATGAAATCTCTCTCTCTCTCTCTCTCTCTCTCTCTCTCTCTCTCTCTCTCTCTCTCTCTCTCTCTCTCTCTCTCTCTCTCTCTCTCTCAGACACACATATTCACTCACACTCAAATATATACACAATTAAGAAATGTGGTCTCTTCAGTTAAAAATAATAAACTGTCGATAATATCTTATCGAATAAAAATTACATAAAGTCTATGTAGGTTTGAAATTACAATAAGGTTCTGGGAAATTACTCAATCAAAAAGAGTTTGATAGACTTGTTATAAGTTTGTCTATGGTAAAATTTATAATTCCTCGCTCAGGGGATGGTTCAACAACATCTTTATGTGAAGTGGTAGTATCATCTGGCAAAGGTCCATACAATGATTCATATCATTGAAGCTTTGCTTGTGCATCACTTAAATCTATTTCAAGATCAAGAATACGGCCATGAAGCATGTCTGGTGTTTCTCCTTGGCTGGCAAGGTCTTGTCCTTGGCTGGCTAATTCAATCAGTGTTTCTGACTCTTCAGGAAGTAAAACAATAGGACGCTTGCGAGGAGGCATTGGATTATTTGCATTGCGTGCTGCCACCTTTTCTGCAATGCATCCACGTCCAACGCCAGCAATGCTTGGACGATCTGACCAATCCACTCTCTTCAGCAAAACATATCGAACATAGCATTGCTAGATAAAGTAAATTGCTACTTGGTTGTTGTTTGGTAGGCATCTCTCTTGTCGTATAAACCTTTGCAGCAATACACGTGCCAGTCCTTTATGTTGCAAATCAGAGAGCTTTAACAAAGCTGTATCTTTTGCATTGCCACTTATTTGAAATAGTTGATGGCGTACAAAGTGATTAGGGAAAGCTTTTTGCACTCTTTAAGGGTTAATGATTCGCCCTGCAGCTCAGATTCGTCTTCTTCAATGTTGGAAATAGTAGAAAGATCTGCTTGTCCACATCTAACTTGTTCTTCTTTAAAAATTGCATGAGCTTCAGCGTGGTTGAGTTCTTCTTCCATATCTGCATATCAGGTGAACATGTCATTACTTTTAAATACCCATTCAATTAATTTGACATTGGAAAATATATCGAATGACAAACATAGAATTTTTGCTCAATTAAACATACAATTAAATCTGACACCAAAAGTAAAACAATGATGAAATCATGAGACTGCGTTTTCATTAATCATCAACTGGTCGTAAGCCAGATGTCATTACAATTTTGTAACCCACTCTATGGACACCATTTAAACATAAGGAGAGATCAAAAGCATTAGGCCAGGTTTTGGGGTGAACGTGCTTGCCGCTTTCAAGATGAGCAAGTACATTACTCAAAAAATGGAGTTTGGATATTGAAGACGGCTGTGTCGGGTAAAAGGTGTAAAATAGGTGGTAGCTGAGAGAGGTCTAATGCAGCAATGGATGACGATGCAGGCTCTATTCTAAGAAGGATTTTTGGTTCCACAACAGCTTCAGAAGAGCTGGCTTCCACTCTTGCACGCTTTGCTGCTCTTTCTAACTTTTCCTTACTCTTGAACTCCGTATAAAGCTGTTGCGCAAGATGTATGCGCTCAGCTATGTTTGGCAAGGAAGTAATTGCAGGATTTTTCAGTTCTTGAAAGGTTTTCATGATCTTTCCAATGGTTTGTTTGACCATGTTTACTAAAGCACCTAATGTCAGGAGGGCTATGTCAAAAATAGCTGGTGCAAACTCTGCCTGGAGCTGCTCAAACACAAACTTGGTCAGAGTCTCTGTAAGCTGATAAAAATGCTCCGGAGCAACTGGGTTTAAACAACGCCTAATCTCTACCTCTTACATGTAATGAAAGTGTATCACAATCACTTCGGAGACAAACTTTCGTTGATGTTTCGCTAGCTTCGTGTCTGCCATATCTGTATGACAAAATTATAAATTAAGAATCTTACGAAAAGATTATACACCATAGTAACATAGTTATTATATAATGAGTGTTAACCCTATATATATTAAATGATGATACAAATTTATTAAACAATATTAAATTATTGCAAATTAAAGAGAAAATCTTATGATTACAAACCACATTGTACGAATCGACCATGAAAATTAAATTAGAGAGAGAGAGAGAGAGAGAGAGAGAGAGAGAGAGAAACAAGCCAGGAGTGTGAGATGCTCTTAGCACAAGAACTGGACCCTGCTATGTGCAGAAGTGTGAGATGATGAAAGAACTTACATCTAAAGGATTGGAAAATTGTACATGTGAACAGCTTAGCTAGTGTGAGATATTCTTAGCACAAGTCCTGGATGTTGTTGTAAAATAGATTGATAGTTTTTATCAATCTAATTCCTGATAAAGTGTGTGGAACTCACAACACAAATATCAGCGGATAAATTAACAATTGCAGATGTAAGTTACCTATCGTGTGTGTTTACGTCCAAAACAACACCAAGTCATTTAATGATGAAAAATGATGTTCTTTTGGAATATGAAACACACGAGTAACTAGTATGTCACATTAAGATAAAGAGGGCATGAAAATATGCATCTTTTCACTCTTAATATAATGAGTGGTAACGCTTGTGTTTCTATGTAACACATATGACAGAAAAACTTAATCTAAAATTGTAAATTTTATAAGCTATTTCTAATGGAGTGTGTGGAATGCACAACTCAACCATCAGCAAACAGCTCAACAATCTCAAATGTAAATCAATTGTTGTATATATCTACGTTCAGAGTAACACCAAGTCATTTGTTGATGATGTTACTACAGAAATAGAAGCACAAAAATAACGAAAGTCACATTAAGATGAAGAGGGCATAAAGTATGCATCTCTGCACTCTTAAAATGATGAACGTTAATCTTTGTGATTCTATGTAGAATAATCAACAATGATTTACTTTAAGATTGTAAATTTTATAGGCCACTCTGAAGTGAGAGGTGTAGCATCATGCCTCCTACACTCCACGAGTCGACCTCTAATCCTAACTCATCTCTATGGTGAGAGATATACTACTACACCATACGAGTGAGAATCTAAATTTACCCTAAGCCTTCCCTGGAGTGAGTCATATAACTACACACCACGAGAAAGGAGACTATAAAGTTCTACACACCTCTGGAGTGAGCCATATGGCTACACACCATGAAGTGGCCTACGAGCTGCAAGCCAACTTTGTGGTGAGAGTCGAAACTACTGCACCACACAAGTTTGGCACAACACAAAAAAAAGTTAGTATTTACTGAAAATTTAAAAAATATACCTGAAAACCGCTGTAAACCGAAGAAGCTGTCGCTATCTGCTAATATCTCAAAAGCTCCAAGCTCTGTAAAACTCGCAAAAAGTCCAAAATGCTTTTCGATCGAATACGGTGAAGATAGTATATATATAGACTTTTTCGATCGAGATATTTTTCGATCGAAAAATATCTTGATCGAAAATTGTTTTACACGGGTATTCGGGTATTATTCGGAAATACGGCATATATTGATGTTTTATACGTATAATTTTTGTTATACGGACGTATAAATGCAACGCAACCCCATAACCTCCAGATTGGAGCCTAGACCATTCAATGGGAACTTTGGATCCAAAGAAAAATTTTCTCTAGGGAGTGGTGTATGCAGTTGGGTCCATCATCTATCTGTGATACTAACCAATTGAGATTTCTCTCTTAATTGAGAATGATTGAAATCTTTCAATTGGCACGTTGCTTTGCAATAATGAGCCAGTATGCTTTGCCAATCACAAATTTGTGAGTATCAATGATCCTTAGCAACTCTATATATGTCTTGGAAATGGCAACCACCTTCTCTATCTTTTGACAAAATCTTGGATTCTACACAGAGGACACACATTTTTGGACCACAATAAGAGGCCTGGATACTTTGAGATCCATAACTCCCATATTTACTATGCAACTCTTTCTATCAATGTTGCTTTTGTTCTTTGTATACCACTAAGAACATATAGGGAAATGGCAAAGCATGTAGCACAAAAAAATTTGTAGTGTTTTGTTTGGAAAAATAAAAGTGATTCTCCTATATGAACTTCACCAGGTGGTTGGCTTCCAAAAATACTTGCTTTATACTAGTGCTTTCAACCAAATTCCTTTAGAGAAGGTTTAGAGAATGAGTGGCATAAGACACCCAAGTTATTTTAGGATAATTTTCTTGAATTGACAAGCCCACACTTTTAGATTTGCTACATTGTTAGCCACAATTGTAGAAAAAGGTAAAGCTAAAGAAACCACTGAAGTAGATCAACCTTGTAAGTCAACTTTACCTTCAATGAGTCTCCACCAAATGTCCAATGTAGCCTCTACATCAAGAGCCACACCGTCAACAATGCAATGGAAACCAAAGAAAAAATTTGATCAACCAAAATTTGCATCACAAAAAAGCCTTTAAAAGAAGCCGAAGAGAATCAACCAAGTGTTAGTATCCAAAGAGCACATCAAAGTCTGACCCATTTTGGATACATGAAGCACAAGTTCAACCTCAACAACAAAAGGTGATAGGTGGGTCACATCAAATGAGTCAGTCACTGCTCATGGCCATTTTCAGGGAAACACCAATGTTTGGGCCAAAAAGCCTAAGGTAATAGCTTGCACTCAATCAAAGAGCTCTACAAAGAGAAAGCCGAGCTATTAATGGAAGACAAAAAACTAAATCAAGAGAAAGAACGATAGCAAAGAATGGCAAAAGCGATGACATTCAAAGAAACAAGCAGTATTGCAAGTATGGGTACCAAAGTCAGATATAAACCAAGCTACCCAGCAAAAAAAGGTGCAACAATGAATGATTCCGGTCAAGCTATTTGAGGCACAAGGATTTTATGAAGTTAACACTCAAATATGGTTACAAAAGTAGTAGCTCAACCTAGAAGAATGAAGATCAATCATATACACAAAAATTGACCCAAAAGCAAGTAGTCACAATGAAGAGCCAATAGAAGCCAACCACAATTGAGGGTGCTACAACCTTCAGATGGATACCTCATCGTCTACTGTAAAAGCAAGGCTTCTACAATTGTAATGATCAGATATGGATACCGAAGCCTAGTCTCCATCAAGCAAAAGCAGAAGAGCAAATGCCCAACACAAAGGTGGGTTCCAAAATATGTAGTGGGAAATAAATCACAAAGAGCCACACACATTGAAAACCACTTCACATGGAAGATAAAGGAAAGGCTCCATTTGTCCCTACTACAACCATAGAGTTGGTTTCACAAAGCAGTATCAACATATGGTAAGCAAGTCAAGAGGAGCTAAAGTATGCTAGCCTATTGGACAAAATGGTGGCATCCATAGACCAACAAAATGAAAGAGGCATAAATGTCCAAGAGCTTATGGAATTGGGTTTCTAGCCTTGAATAGGTATGTCCAAGTCTCCATTAAAAATACATGGTATAAGAGTCAGATTTGGGCAGCTAAGACACTAAATGAGAAAAGTGTTGGTCCCAAATCTTCAAGTAATATCTTCTCTAGTCTATGCATCTTTGCTATTCTAGATACTACTCAAGCTGGCGTATTTACATTGTGTCACTCGTGCTGGTATAGGTGAGCATGAGTCTTACCAAACGGTGAGCATGAGTCTTACCAAACGGAGAGCGAACATTCTTGAGTAAAGAGAAAACCGAGCGACTTTCTCACAAACATTGAGCATAAATCCATGTGCTTTAGAACCTTTCTACATTTATTGAAGCTTCCAGTAAGATTATTCATGAGAAGTCTACAGTTGAATATCCTTAGACATCAAACATTCGTAGTCATAGTTGTCCAAGGGATTTTGTAGTCAAAGTTCTCGAAGGGATTGAATATGTGTGGTTCAATCAATCCAAAGTTATGGTCATTACAGGGATTGGAGAGAGAGAGAGAGAGAGAGAGAGAGAGAGAGTCGGCATGGTGGTGGCATCAAACCTCCCAAAACTAGAATAAAACCCTTTGAGAGTATTTTTTGTTTTGTTTTTGGAGGTTTGATGCCACCACCATTCTGACTCTCTCTCTCTCTCTCTCTCTCTCTCTCTCTCTCTCTCTCTCTCTCTCTCTCTCTCTCTCTCTCTCTCTCTCTCTCTCTCTCTCTCTGTGTGTGTGTGTGTGTGTGTGTGTGTGTGTGTGTGTGTGTGTGTGTGGAACCTACAGTCCATGCCAGCGCAGACCATCTCCACTAGGTTCTTTTGTAGATTTGAATAGAGAAACATAAAATCTATCTCTCTCTCTCTCTCTCTCTCTCTCTCTCTCTCTCTCTCTCTCTCTCTCTCTCTCTCTCTCTCTCTCGCGTGTCTTAACTTTCCCTTGTTTGCGCGTTTGAACTCCACAGATGCCTTCAGAAACGTCTCCCTCTCTATTAAAATCGTTAAAAAAACTACTGCAAACAGTCCACGCCAGCGCAGACTGTTTCGAATAGTTTTTTTTTGAGTTGTGAGAATAGTCTTGAGAGACATAAAATCTCTCTCTCTCTCTCTCTCTCTCTCTCTCTCTCTCTCTCTCTCTCTCTCTCTCTCTCTCTCTCTCTCTCTCTTGCACGTATGAACTCTAGTGCAGAGGCCTTGTCCTCATCCCTCTCTTGCATGTTTGAGATGTGCAGAGGCTATTGACCAAGGATTGAAATAACGCTTGGCCATTGCACTGCACCATGAAAATATCCTTGAAGTTGCTGCCTCACATCACCTCCCTAACCCTCCAAAACGTCAGGCATTTGGGCTTCATCCTCCGTAGCCAGAGCCTTGCCATCTCAATCTCATTAGAAATGTGTATCTCTCACACTGGCTCTCTTGCGGATATGAGTATGAGGGAACACGCCATTGGAGATTCCATACAGACTCACACTGGCTCTCTTGCAAGCACTTCTTGCGTGACATTGTTTACATGATGATGTAGGTTTTGTGATACCAATTTGAATGTAAATTGTGCATCATTGATGTGATTTTGTAATGAGGTCAAAGGAGAAGACACTGATGGGGGCTTTTCACAAGCCAAGCTCCCATACCCCTCTTCTCTCGTCCCCACCCCATGAAAACCCCCTCTTAGGGAGGGAGTGATAAAAGACATTGGAAAAAGTAAGAAAAAAATAAAGTATGATTATGTAAATATATGAGAAAGGTAAAATAGGCCACCTCATGCCTGCGGGCAGCCCATCCCCACCTTGCCTCCTTTTTTCTTCACTGTTGCCCCGCCGGGTGTCCCTTTTCCTCTCCTCCACTCAAAAGGTCAACCCCCTCTCTCTTCCCCTTGTCCTTTCTCCTTTCTCTCTCCCCTCAAGCTACCCCACCTCTCACCAATAATGCATTCTAACTCACCAATAATGTACCCTAACTCACATGCAACTTACCCTATCTTCCAAAATAGTATACCCCACCCCCCCTTTCTCTCTCCTATCATATCCCATGACCCAAATACCCCCCCCTCTCTCTAAAGGGCGCCATGTCTCTTGTCTTGTAGCTAAATAACCTCCCCCACACTCACACACACTCAGTTTCACTAAAAAAAAGGTGCCCACAGACCCATCCCCACCCGGTGGTTACCTGATTTTTCTTTTGTTCACACACATCTGCACACAGATTCACCTCTGAACACACTCCTCTCTCTCCCCTCTTGTAATTACTTTATTCTCCATGTCACCTCTCACTTTTTTTCATCAACCCATCTCTCTCTCTCTTAGTCTCTCTCTCATGAGACTGCTGTTCTGGCACATATACACACAGCCAGACAAGTGGGGCCCACAGTCACATGGCCTATGTAGATAATGATTTCTTCATTTCTAAATTCTAGAATTTCTCCCCCCCCTCCTTCCCTATATAAAGAGGGGTCACCATCACACAAAAACACACACCATCACCAAAGAGTACACTATGCACTGTGTGTGCCTAGTGCACACACACACACCCACACCATCACCATCACCGCAATCACCATGCTCGTCTTGAGCATGACCTCTACACCCTTGGGCTATGGAAGATGAAGGGAAACTAAATGAAGGATGATGGCCATAACCCTCGTGCGAGTCTTCGCCATCAACTCCCACCTATCCGCCATGTGCTCTACCACGCTCTCCCTTCTCATTCCCCTACCCTATGCTCCCCATTTCATCGCCTTATTCTCTAAATAAAGCTTGAGGTTTTGTGAGTATGTTTTCTTGCAATGTTTTGCCCATGTGAGGTGTGCGGAATCGCCACCTAGTCTTGTGTTTGGAGTGAGCTTGTGTATGTGTGAAGGGTGTGCAGATTCACCATCCTTTTGTGGTGCCTAAGTACTAAGCCACTATACCCCCTCCCTCACCCTCTCTCTCTCTCACTTGATCTCATTCCCTTTCCTCTTCATCATTACACCCAAGCATCCATCTCTCTTGGATGAAAACTTTGTTATGGTGGTGTGTTGTTTGCGTCCTAGCCGCTGAAGCTAGGTGGTGCCCCCTGTTTGCTTTACCATGACAGGCTCGAGGCGCGCCATTCGGTCCCCGGTGTTTTAGAGGCCGTCGGGGTTCGGGGTTCGCTTTGCTCCTGTCAACACTATTGGAAAGAGAATGGGGTCTAGGAGGGCCTCTTTATTTGGCAGTTTAAGAAAGTCAAATCTTTAGTATTAAGAAAGTAATCAAAGGATAATTCTTGAATTCAAACAGGCAAAATGGCTAGTTTATTTGAATTCAAAGTCTCCCCCCAAAATGGAATTTAAAATCCAGATAAAACCATATCACATAGCATATCTATGGAAAGAGCGCGACGCGTGGATTGTAGATCTGTGATCTCCGCTCAAATCAGAGATCATATGTGGGAGTTATGGAAGGCCAAAAATCATAAAAATTTCCACGTCCTTTTTGGGGGGAAAAGTGCATCGTTTTGACCACTCTTACACACTCACCATTCTTTCACACAGGGCGTACACCTATTCGTCAAAATGTTAATCACCTCCATAAGCTCATGGAAAATAAAGAAGCCCCCCTACACCCCATCCTCTTCCTAAGGAATGAAGCTACTTGGATTGTGCATGAGTAGTGGCATGTTAGCCTTTGTGTGATTTGTGACACTGGTATTGGAGTAGTGAATGCAAGAGGAGTACGTAGGTGCTCATGTGGAGCTTGTTGAGGGGTTCAACTTGGCTGGCATGGAAAAAAAATTGGGCATTTCAGAAAGGAATATGTAGTTGATGTCAAATCGGCATGGTAGACACATGGTACATACTACAGACAGGGAGAGTGCTGGCAAAGACTCAGTAGGGTAGAGGCATTTAAAAAATGTCTAAAAACTAAAAAAAAATATCAAAACAATCCACATTGGTGCGGACTGTTTCAAGAGCTTTTTTTTTTGGGGAGAGAGAGAGAGAGAGAGAGAGAGAGAGAGAGAGAGAGAGAGAGAGAGAGAGAGAGAGAGAGAGAGAGGAAAAAATCAAGGTACCCTTAAAATCTTCACAAATATGTTGTTCTACAAAGAGTATCATAAGTGGTGAGTCCTATTAGTCTTTAGTTTTGTACTTGCTGTTTTTAATAGTTAGGCAAGCAATTATCACCCTTGTGCACCTATATATAAAAGCTAATGAGGTGGTGGATACATGCAAGCGATAGGGTGGATGCAAGCGAAGGGAATATGTGCACCTATATATAAAAGCTAATGAGGTGGTGGATACATGCAAGCGATAGGGTGGATGCAAGTAGTGTTGTTTGGGACACATTTCAAAAGAGACCACTGCCAACGAAAAGCAACGGTAGGGCGCGAGGCATCTCATTACTGGTGCTAGTGCAAATCCTAATGAGGAACGAGCTGAGAGGCTATGGGTGGTGCTACTTCCATTCTTACTAGTATTGACACTCGTGGATGGGTAGCAATAGTGGGGAAGCTCAAGACTGTGACAAATTGATAGCCATGGTGGCCAATCTAAAATGATGATGTAGGGATACCTTAGAGTAAAGCTGAATATTCCTATTTTCAAATAAGTTGTGGTTGGACAGAGAGACAGAAGGGGGAGGAGAGGTGTTTAGGGATAGCTAAACTATTGTATCCATTTTGCTATGCAAATTCCTTTCATGATATTTTTAAAATATCAATCATGTTCGGATCTGCTCGATTTTATGATTGCTCAAAAAGTTTTTCTCGAAGTTTCGAATTCCGCGTGAGCATAAGAGTCGTAGTCTATGTAATTTATGTCCGGTGAAGTGAAGGAGGAAGCCCAGAAGACACTCACGCATTGAGCACAGTGAGCTATGAGTGGAGAAGCTTCTTCATTAAAAAAACTTCTTGGAAACATGGAAGCTATTGCAACATCCTTTCAGGTCGCATTTACTACATTTGTTCCTTAAATCACCCATCAACTCCATCTTTCTCACTACATGCTTTTGTTTGAAAAATGTTTCATATCCATATAGACTATCCCATGATTGGCGCATTAGACACTCTTCCTTTGTTTCTCCCAAGCACTCATCTTGCATGAGAGGTACTTCAAGTCAAGTTGCTCAACTCCAATAAGAGAGTATACCAAAGGCACTTTTTTTCCACCTGGTTTTTTCCCTTTGGTCATCCAAGTTTTAGACCCTAATCCAGAAACCCTCATCATTATCTTCTTATACATTTCTACATCCGAAATAAGAAAATCACTACCCAAATCAATCGGCAACAACTTGGAGCTACAGCTACATATCCCAACATACTTATCAAGAGCAAATCTTACATAAGGACAACAACCAAGCTTCATCAAACACGAGAAAAACAAAAAGTGACATGCAAAGACAATGGACAAACAATGACAACTTTAGCAAGAAAGCTCTCAACAACAAGCATAAGGAGCTCACTAGTACTAAAGTTAATGAAGTATTACAAGAAGATACCAAGAGCGATTCCATCATCAAGTCAATGATAAAGGGAGGCACATCAAAAGCCATCTTCACAATCAAAAGTATCAACAAAGAGAAGAATGAGCAAAAGGATGTAAAATTGTGTTGACAATTAAAGTCCAACACATGCATCAACAAGAACACAACAAATATGAAGAACTTCAGGAAGGGGGGAGCATCATTAATGACTTACATACAAGGCTAAAGACCATCCTTGAAGACAAATCTCACAACAACCCTAACAACAATCTTGCACATGGTCGTGTCAAGGGATGACACGATCTAGGAACAAAGAATGTTAGCCGATTGTCTAAAAGGACGTCCACCTAGTCGGACACGTAGTCGGACACCACATTTGTACTCTGTTATATTTTTTAGCTAGTGTAGCTACTCTGTCTCTAAATCTTGATTCCCGTGTAGCAGGACAATTCTTGAGTTGTAATTCTTTCATGATATCTATAGGCCCATGTGAGCCAGCCACTAGCCATTTAGAAAGCCCTAGGTATAAAGGTCAATAATTTTAATGTGAAAAAGGGGACTTATCTTTTGAAGAATACAGAAGCTCCATTGTATGTACGCTCAAGAGACTATGAAGCTCCAACTTGTAATCTTCGCAGCTAATGATTGGGTAATCCGATTTCAATTCCAAGACTTACGTTGTGTTCCGCATCCTTTGCTCTTTCATTCAAGAGTAAGAATTGTCAGTTTTGTTGTGGTTCATGACTATGGGTTAGTGAGACTAATATTTAGATTTGAGTGCTCAAATCATTGTTTTTTGATGTTTTGACCATAGGAGAGTGTTTCTAGACCATAGGATGACCTTTTTGGATATTTTTATTGCAGTTTTTAGGACCTTTTTCATGATGGATCGTGATCTTGGTACCTTGTCTGTCGGATTGCAACCAGACTCAATAAGATAGTGACCCTAGATGTGTTAGACCTCCTCGTAAAGTTTCGTTGCATTTTGACTTTGTTTGAATGCCGACATGGCGTGATGACCAAGAGTGGTGAGAAAGACAATAGACACATTTTTCGATCATTGAGTGGTGGTTTGCTTGCTGAGTTGGTTTTTTGGCTTGATAGGTTCACTTCTTGAGATTGACAACCTCGAAGAATATCCATGCCCCATTCGAGTCACTTCTTGAGTATTGACATTATGGTAGTGCTAGATATCTATGCTACAGACGCAGTGACGCTAACAATGAGGTAGCTCATTCAAAGATAGAACTCTCATAGACCCCCTAACAAACTCCTTCATATGGTTGGCCACATGCTATCATTGCCTCTTTAACTTATGACACATTTCTATGAGTTGTACAAAGGTAACACTAGCCTTTCTAGTCACCAAATTATCCCTTACATTATAATTTGATTTTCCTTTTCCCAAAAGAAAATCAAATCCATTGTAATGTTGCTTCAATTTTCTTCTCTTTTCCTGCACTTGTTTCAACCTATTTTTATCTTTTATGGCTAGGACGTATAACACTTATGTCATGATACCTTGTAGACCTCTTACCTATAAGCATGATACCTTGTAGACCTCTTACCTATAAGCATGAGCATAGGTCTTGAATCTTCATTTTCTCTCTCCAAATAGATTATGCTTACCACCTTTGCCTTTCCCTTCTCTTCAACTATCAAATCACTTGATTTTGCCCTTTTATTACAATACCATAATATTGAGCTTGAGAAGGAGCCTGTGAAGGAAGAGAAAACATATCCCCACCCATTATCTTTGTCTTATCGCATTGAGGGATTTTATGACTGCATTCATCACAATTGTAGCATTGGAACCATGCCTCTTCCTCTAGCACCTGTAAATCCCTCATTATTTCCATAACCACAACCATATCCATAGGTTTTACCTCTTCCACCTCCCATCACATGTACATTGAGATTCTTCTCAAGACCTACCACCTCTTGCATCTCCTTGTGAAAATCATTCACATCATGAGAAGCTTGTTGAATGTGGCTCTTTGACGAGGACTCTTGGTTTCTCTACAACTTTCACTTCAATCTTTGGCTCCAAATTGATTCAAAGTTGACTAAGGTGATCTGCTTTCCACTCTTTATTCTTTTTAATTTCAGCTACCTCTTCAAAGGTTTTTGGTTTCTTAAGCTTCATCTTCAAGTGTATGCCTCTTCTCAATCTTGTAAGAAACCTATTCTTCTTAACAAGGCTGGATGAATTACAATCCACAAAGATGTAAACCAATTTGTCCAATTTGCCTTCACAAAGTTTTTTGTGGCCTGGCCCTCACCCTGTACCAAGCCCTTGAATAGACTACCATACCTTTTGTGCGTCTTCAACTTGTTGAAAGTGTGTAAGAAAAACATGTCTTACCATTCATAAGTCATAACTTGAGGAGGTTTGGATAATTGAAGCTCCTTTTTTTAGTCTTCTAACCATTCTCTAGCATCTCTCTTGAAGCAGAAGTGGAAGAGTTATAGCACCAACGTTGGGTATTGCTTGTCAACAAGAAGGTAGACAAAATTCATTTGCTGAATGAAACTTTTGGCATTCTCATTTGATTTTTCATGAAAATGTGGAAAACTAAATGCCATGTCTCCCAAAACCTATAAATTCAATCTAACTTGAAAAAATTCTCCAATGGTGGGCACCAAAACACTGTTGGGAAAACAATTCCTCTATAAAATTGTCTCCCAATAGCACTTAGGATACAAATTTACCACCAAAACATGTATCAAAAGAGCTCCCACAACAACAAAATTAAAAAGTAAGAGATCCCTTGGGAACTTTCAAGCACATACCCACCCAAAAGACCATCATGGAAACTAGGAAGCACTTGCCCTAGGGCCATGGAATTACAACACATGCCAATCAATGCACTTGAGTAAAAGAGGCTCCTTCTTCAACAGTTGATTCTTTAAAACCACAACTTCAAAGTGTGCATATGACACAAAAGATGCAAACCTTCGCCAGTTACCCTAGATCAAATTGCATCTAGGCTCCCATATCCTATAATGTGTGGGAAGAGACTGCATCTTCCAAAAGACAACTTTAAATGGGATGATTTCAAACTTAAAAATTTCTCTATAACTTTTGAAAGAAAAGTTTTGAAGACACAAAATCTCAAATCTATGCAACAAATTATGAAAAATTGGCACGAACAGTAAGCTAGAATGGCACAATTACATGTAGGAAAGGCTAGTCGGGGGTTAAAAACTACATCCATGACAAAGCCAAAATGACCAAGAAATTTTAAATTTGGATATTGGTATGAATTGTTTTTATGTTTATACAATAGTTTCAATTACATACAAGTGATACTTAAAAAACTCACTAATAGACACTTCTTATAGTAACTTGTCAATTGACACTACACTAGCAACTTGCATTGCATGTACATGTGCTTGCTAAAGAAAGATAAAAATCCCACAAAAAGAAAGCTCACATATTTGTGACTGTTTCACAAAGGGTTGGCTTAACCTATTGCAATGCTTAAAGAGCGTAGTACATAGTTGCAAACCATGTCTCACAAGATCTACAAATTCTTGTCGAGTGATTTAGTTCTAAATAGAGCATAAGTAAAAGCATGCTCTATAATGAACCTGACGACATAATTAGCATCCATTAAAGTTTGTCTCACTGACGACACTTTTCCATGTCTTTGAGAAGAAAATTCAAAGTGTGGGCATCAAATGCTTGGCTTGCACCTTTGTAGTTAGATGCATTGTCTATGACAATGGCAACAACATTTTTGGGCCCATCAGCTTTTCAAATTGATGGGTAACTCAATGCAGAAGCGTATTCCCTAATCACCAATGCTTAGAATTATGCTATGGTGGATGAAGACTTAGCTTAACCATGGTGCTAGAGTTAGCGGTATAAATATGGGGATTAGGGTTAGGTTACACCGATTGCAAGAGAGAGAGTATAGACACAATGATAGAGATCAAAGTGCAATGATTCATTATAAAATAGCCTCTAATATAGTCTTGGTGCTTTACAATCATTGGCTAGAGAGGTTGCACCCTCTTGCTATTGGACCAAGTCATCTTTTATCCTTCCTAGGCTAGAGGACTTTCCCACATGGTTACCACAAGTTGGGCTTACCCTTACATTTGCCCCCTTAAGCCAAACTTGGGTTGTTTACAAAGAATTTATGTGTTTTGGTTTCCTTCATGTGTTCATATCATTATGTACTCCTAGAATGACATGCTTCATCTACTTGATTCATGATGGCGGTTCAATTTGATGCATCAAAATGGTTCAATGTCTCATGATACATCGTAGCGGTTCTCAATTGGATTCATCACTATGGTTCACAAAAGAGACTTAGTAGGTTCACTAGTAGTCCCAAAGTAAAAAAACTAATCATTCATTTATTCATTTTGTGTGAAGGGGTAAACATGTGTATCCCCTCCAAAATTTGTCTTCATGTTGGTTGTCATCTTCATCTTCATATGTTGATCTTCATGTTGATGTCGATCTTCATTGGTTCGGCTTGTCAAGGAATGCAACCTTCATGGCTAACGGTGAAGAATACACATGCATACCAAATTGGTGCTTGTGTGTGTGTGTGCTTTTCATGATGGGTGGTCTTACCATATACATATCATATAGGCGATATCTAAACCTGTGTGCATGGTGTCTCTGTACACAGATAGAACATACATTTTGAAAATATTCTCTTTGCAAAGAAAAGACTTTTTCTTGATTGCTTAGTGCCTTACTTGAGTGTTGAGAAGAGGACCCTCAACTTTATGAAGAAGAAGCTCGATAGTGCTTGGTGTGGAGGTAGCCCATGAGAAGCAAGGCTAGTTTAGTGTGTCTTTGAGCTCGGTTTCAAATGTGGGAAACAAATTCGTATATTTACAAAGTCAGTCCCTTGTGGACCCAAAAATGACTTTATATGGCAGTTTAGAAGGCTCCTTGTCACATCCACCGGTTGTGAGCTCAAAGGGCGGGATAACCCCCTATGGACCCGAAGACTTCTGTATGTGAAGGGCAACTACTCACCTACTATTAAAAAACTTCAGGGTCAGAAAGGTAAGCAAAATATACTAGAGGCATGGAGATGTATGCATAGCAAAAAAAAAAAAAGTCCCCCTTCTGTAGGCCGCAACAAATGATGTTGAGCAAGCAAATGTAGTAGTACACACATATAGAAACTTAATCCTATAGTGATGGCAACATGCCACATAGATGAGAGCTAGAGATGATAGTAGTGTGTACTCAATGGCAAGGGTAGCAATTATCGCAAGTATCAAACAAAGATACGGTTGGCCAACTCGTGAGAGTTAAAAACTATGATGCTGAGGTAGGAATTCAAAACTTGGCGCCATATTGCAGGTATCAAACAAAGATACGGTTGGGTCGACTCGTGAGAGTTAAAAACTATGATGCTGAGGTAGGAATTCAAATCTTGGCGCAACGCTAGGGTAGTGTAAATTTGAGCACACTAGGAGACGAGTGTGCACGAGTAGCAATAGGCCAAGGATGTACAACTTGCTTGCATGGAATGAGTAGCAAGGTGACGATGAGGCGGGTGCAGGAGGGAGCGAGGGCAGTTGCAAGGAATTGGTTACAGTGGTGTTGAATGGTAGAATCACTTGGCCTTGGATGATAAAGGGTAGTGCACAGGAGGTTGACGTGCTCTTAGTGGACCCAATGTCTATGCAATGGAGTTAGTGCTTCTTTTGGAGTCTGCCAATTTCCCCTTCAAATAGACATAACCCTCATTCTTTTGAGCCTTAAATATAGGGTGAGTCCCATATTTTTTGGTAGGTATTGCAGACTTTTGAAGCTAGCTTCCTCTCAAAAAATTCTTTTGAGAATTAAATTCTCCACACACACACACACACACACACACACAATTCTTATGAGTTATTGGAAAGAAAACAGAGCAAAAATGCAATAATCTCGCAATTTTAACTAGCCAACTAGTTGCTCGTATGAGATCCAATTAGAGCAAACAGATAGTCTCCATATAGCTCTTGATAATGCCTATGCACACACACCTCTAATGCAAAGAGATTATGAAAATGAAGGGATTAATTGGAGATGTAAATTATGCAAAAAATCATACTAGGTGCAAAGGCTAATTGAAGGAAGATTATGCAACAATCAAAAACTTAAATGCAATCTCCTCCTTCTCTAATCACCAAAGGGTAATGGAGCATGCTCATGCCCAAATGGTGATTAGGGAGTGAGATTATTAAAAAAGCTAATGCAAATAGGCCTAGGTATGGAACTGTCGCCTTTGATACAACTTGATGGGTTAGTCGATGCAGAAGCGTACTCCCTAATTGCCGATCGTTAGCATTAGGCTATGGTGGATGAAGCCTTAGCTTAACCATGGTGTTAGAGTTAGGTTTAGATATATGGGGATTAGGGCTACGTTACACTGATTGTAAGAGAGAGAGTATAGACACAATGATAGAGTTCAAAGTGCAATGCTTATTAAAAAATAGCCTCTAATATAGGCTTGGTGCTTTACAATGAATGGCTAGCGAGGTTGCACCCTCTGGCTATTGGACCAAGTCATCTTTTATCCTTCCTAGGTGGCTAGAGGGATTTCCCACATGGTTGCCACAAGTTGGGCTTACCCTTACACATTTCATAGTAAATTGTTATTTAAATCTTAAAAATTCAACTTTAGTGTGAACAACTTTCACTCTACACATTGTGAGGAATCACCTAATTTATATCTATATAGCCTTCCGATGTGATTAATCTCTACACATGACATATAATTTTGATTTACCCTACCTAAATCACTTTCAAATAAGAGTCGTACTCTGCACAAAGCAAGTGATTACTATTCTATCTCCCTAAATTACCTCCAGTGTGAGTCAATCTACACTTGGCAAGCAACCAAGAAGTAATTCTACCTAAGTTACTTCTAAGTGTGAGCATGGCTCTAGACAAAGAAGTAGCTACTAATGTAAGTTAAACTAAATCACTTCCAATTGTGAAATTTTTCTACACATGGTAAGCAATCACTAACTCTACTCTAATTACCGTTTTTAATCGCTACATTATTCTTAAATATCAAACTTTAACTAAATATTGAACTTCTTTTTTTTCTACTAAAATAGACTCTATTTCTAATTAATAGCTCAATGTACAAAAGGTGGGGTTTCAGAGTTCACCTTTCAGGTGAACTCAAGTCAAATCTTTCACTAGAAATGTCCACAATGGTGAAAGGCTCACGGATGGCTCAAATAAAGAACAACTTATTTCAATCCAAATATAGTTTGATCAAACTACAAATCAATCAAGTTGCTAAGAAATTATACAAAATGATGATTAAGCTGATGTGATTCACTATATAAAACATCCGTTTCATTATCTAGGGGATTGTACAATAAGCTCAATTAAAGCATATATGTATCCCAAATAATGTACAATGCAACTTAGAATTAGGTGAACCCATGGACTTCGGGTGATTTTGGGGCTTTTGATGGTGTTGTTGTTGAAGCTGGACAAAATTGTCCTAAGACACTAAAGTTTCCTATTTTCCTACCAAGTTTTGGTTTATTTGTCAAGCTAGAAAGAAGTTTTTTTACACCTTGCTTCTACCATAGGTTGGTTATGAGGGAAAGGGATTTTTCTTCATGCCAAAATACAAGCCCTATGGAGAGAATTGTGTTAAGTTCTAAGACATAAATTTTAGTAAAATTTCAAGCTCTTTTGCCAAAAATTTCATAAAATTCTTATATCTTGTTGTACAAATGACCTTTTAATGTTTGTAAAAGCCAAGTGTTAGTACTTAGAGTTACAAGACAATGGGATGACCTTCAAGTAAAAGTTTCCAAGTCACTTGCAAGTTATAGACATAATTTCATACTTGAGCACATGCTGACTAGGAGCATAATTTTGGCCTTTCAAAGTTCCTTTCATGCTATTGGTGGTATTCTAGTGCAATTCGACAACTACAAATGACTTTATATGTTGAAACCAAGAAACTATGTATTTTTTTTACTTTTTAACTCAGTTAGGTCTCATTGCTTGAACCCTATCCTAATTTTCTTATTGAGAAAAAACTTCTAGTATTAGTGCCACAATAGCATTACTCGCTGCAAAAACCAATGGACATCCTGCAATATGTGCGACAATATGTATCCAGTGCACCTATTCAACCATACCTCTTGCAATCAACTCATGCATGCGGTCCTTGGTGCAAGTACAACCATCTCTAGTCCATGGTTGTAACTACTAAAGCTATTATGTCAATCTCACTTGTAGAGTAGGAGGGAAGGAATAATCAAAGGGTGATATTGGTAATAACTCGAAAATAGATTTGATCAATGTGCATTGTCACTATGGCCAATTCAATATTACATAAATTGAGAATATCTTTTAGTTTGGAACGAACTTTAATTTGAGTTGGTTGTATCTCAAACATCCACACTCCAAGTTTTTCATAGATTGTAGATTTAAATTCTAATTTTGGAGCACTTTCCAATGATAGGTCACATTAGGGGTTTTAACAAAAGATTTGGAAGCTTTATCGCATGCCCATTTTTAAAACAGGAAAGGGAATTTTTCTATTTTATCTAACATTGAGTCATAAATAAATTTGAAATGGAAGACAAAAAAAATATAGCATAATAAAAGTGCATTGATAGGTATACCAAGGAATGCTTTTACTGTAATGACACGAATCATTGAGTAAACAAATGTCCCTTTTGGCAACAGCATGAGATGGAAAGGGAAGCATCTAACAATCTATTGGGATGTGCAAATCCTCGAAGGGAAGTGGAAGTGAAGCACGAGAAAAAAATTAAGTTTAAGAAAGAAATAGAAATGTATTGATCCAAACTTACATATTTCAAGAACCTAAGGTGTCGAACCACCACTATCAGCATGCAAACTAAGCCATTGAGTCAATGCATAGTTTAAGGAAACACTTTTGCGATGGTGAACACTTGATTATCCAAGAGAATTATTAAGCAAATGGAAACGTGAGCAAAACAAATGAATGAATAATTTGAATGCTACAAGAAATAAAATTAGAGTTATAATGTCTAGATACCTTTCAAAATACACATTAGGAAGCATAAAGAAGTTGCACCTTTGTTACAAGAAACCTGCAATTATGATCATGTTGCCTAAACCGATGGATGTGCACTTTTGGACCCTAGATGGGTGGATCTACACCTTTGCTTTTGAAAATTGGTGAATACGCATCAATTGTTGCACTGCTTACATTGGAAAATCTCCACACTGGTGTTGTCTAAACCAACAGATATGCACTTAAAATAATTTGATGTTGCCCAAATTAGTGAGTCTACACCAAGATGGCAATTGTGTAGTGCCCACACTGGTGAATCTGTGTACATGTGACCAATGGACTAGGCACGAAGTAGTTTATCCCATAATTACTACTATTTTGGTATACCATACTAGTAAATTTGAGTAAAGGAAGACATATGATATTGTTTCCAATTATTGTAATGACTTGGGAACAGGTACTTAGCTTTACCTTGAAAGGAATCGGCTATGGCAGAATGACAATAAACCATTCATGGTGTAATTACTAAGTTAACAACAAGAGATTATAGAGAGAGATTAGCACTAATAGAAGTAGCAAATCATGAAGTATATTGATAACAAACTAGATGCAAATGATGAGTAATGAGTGGGATACAAATTGTGTAGCTTAGACTTTGTTTATAGAGTAGGAAGAGAGCACCTAGTGATATAATCAATGACGTCAGAGATGTAGGCTTCCAAACTAGAGGGAGTTTCTACTAGTTGGTGGTGCAAATGTGTCACACACCCCAACTCCCCGTATGTGTCATAGTACCACCAAAATGGAACAAACTTTCCTCCCCTGGAGAACTTAATAGCAGGATGTAGGAATGAAGGCCTCTTCCTAGACAATTTACGGGTAGGCTTCATGCCAAAATACACCTCGGTCCTCCCCTAAAGATTGGTAGGCAACTAGGTAATAGGTCATATACAAATGGTGCTTCCTCCAATGTCAAAGGTCAAAAGGTGAATGCCTATTACAAATCTTCAATATTTTGTGTTTTCAGTGTCAATTGCAAAGTGTTGGTGTTATTGATACTTTTCCTTCCCTCAAAGTGTGTCATCAAAGTGGTCAAAGTGGATGTTGATGATGATATTGCATAGAAAACAAAATTTGTGCAAATGTGTGCAAGAGAGGATGGTCTTATAAAGTGAGGGTTGTCTTATAAATTGTAGGGCAGTGTCTAATATTTCTACAGGCTTTTTATTTATGAATCCAATTATGATCATGTCTTTTATACATGCAAAATACAAAGAGTTTGTGAAAAATACAGAAACAAGGTTGTGTGAATGCATGGTGTGAAGTGCTATTGGGGCTTTCGCTAACTTGCAGATTAAGTCTTACAAACATTGCTTTATTTGAGCTTTGTGGAGATTTGGTGGTGGGACAAGCTCTTCAAAGCCCTTTAGGGAACCTTTTGAAACAAGGTAAGGTGTTTTTTTCATGACTATTGTGGGAACCCTAGCTTGGTAGGAGCAATAATGCTAAAATAAATCACCTTTGGCGCTAGTTTTTGGTGAAACTTTGTGAGATTTTTCTAATCTATAGGGGAAACTCTATTAGATTTCTCCCTAGTTCTTGCCATAATCTATATGTATCTACAGTCTTCTCTTTGACGCCTTAGAGGTTGAGTGAACAATTAGAATTCTCTCAAATTATTGCATTTACAATTTACACATTTATAATTGTGAGGGTATGTCTCTTCTTTTAAGAGAGGACACTCACAATCATAAGAAAATTTCCATCCTTTATGGTAAAGGGTCCCTTCACCCAAAAGATTAGATAATGTCTTTCTTTTCTAAGCAATTCCCACATTATGTGAGATATTTATATCGAGAAAAACATTACCCATGCAAGCTTGCCGTGATTACCCAACTTTTACAAGGAGCCGGGAACCCTTAGTCATAAACTTAACAAACCAAAGGGATAGTCAATGCTTCTTTTTCTTCTTCTTTTCTACCAAACTATTATTTTTAGACAAACGAGGGACACTTACGAGATGGCTAAGATATTGCGATGTTGTCCCTAAGTGGCTTCAATGGTGACATCGTCATCTAGCTTTGGCTTTATCTCCGGTTGGATGAGACCAAAAAGTATTCTCTAAAAACAGACTTTGTCTCTCTCTTCACATTTGGCGTTCCAGATATTACCAACTACTTGGCTCTGTTTGCGTGTAACCCACTTTTTGGACCAAATCCTATTGAGATGCTCAATCCACTCCTCCGAATAGCATAGCTCTTTATAGATGGCTTTTGTCTTAGGCGAGAAAAATAGTCTTTCACCAAGCCACTTCCAAGCTTTCCAATCAAGCAATGTGGATCAGCGGGGCAAGATTAGGTAAGAGAATCTTTCCAAGAGCCTTCCAATGAAGATCTCCTCTTCTAGCATCAGTAACACTAGTATTTTAAAACATGTGGTATTAGTATAAACTATTAGGTCTTTTGAAAAATGTGTAACAATGAACTATTTAAATTACAATATTTTCCAAAAGCATAAAAAATAATATTTGATACAATACTAAATGCACCTCCTTAAAGATAGAGACACACAAATGTCAACACCCTCTCACAAGGGCCTAAAAGAAACAATTTAAAAATTATTATTATTATTAGCTTGCCATAAATGTGAAAGCTTTATCCAATGGTCCAGAGATGCACCTGAAATCCAGCCCATTACTAAGGACTACTTATGTAGTCCAAGAAAATCCAAACAACCCAAAACATCCCCCCCGCCTCCGCCCCCCCCCCCCCCCCCCCCCTCCCTCCCACACACACACTATCTAACACGGGGACTTAATGACCCTAAAGCGTTGGGGTCGATGACTGAGCTTGAAGCACGCACATCTTGAGGGAGGGGAAGGGTCTAAAAAGTTCAACACACGGATAGCATCACGAGACTTGAACCCACGACCTCGTGGTTGGAAGGTTGATGTGCTAACCATGCAAGTGCATGTGGTTTGTTGAAACCATTTCGAGCACCCTTGATGATAAAGTGAGTTTACGCTTAACCCCCCCCCCCCCAAGCTTGTTTACTTTTCAGCAATCGACATCTATGCGTGCCTTTTGTTTTGTGCCCACACTTCTTGATTGTTGATCCCACCACCTTAGCTTCATTCAAGACCCCATGTTAGATAGTGTTGACCCCCCCTCCTCCCTCTTTGCAGCTAAGAAGAAGAAAATGTGACACTCTCCTCCCTTACTTCCACGGATGATAAGGCAACTCTAGCTAACTATCAATAGTGACATCTTGTGTAGAAAAATGGAGGAGATGACATCTAAAACCTCTCAAAAGAAAATCCAATTAGGATCCAACTAAATCAATGTGTTTAACTAATCCTTATAACATGTTTGAAACATAAAGTAATTGTCGATTGCTCTAAGTTATCATATGCTTCCATTGAACTGGCTATTGTTTGATGTCTATTGGTTAGCAAGTGACTTAAAGGCAATAGATTTTTTTGCTCATAGCATGGTCCAATTGTTTTAGGACCTATAGATACAATGTAGAACCTTGGTATACATGGTGTATAATCTATCAAGATTTATAGACTTGCATATCATATAATATTACAATCATAATTTATAGACTTGCATATCATATAATATTACAATCATAATTTATAGGATTGTTGATTTTTTATTAACCAAGAAATGGCTTTTGCTATTATCAAAAATCGGATACATGAGTCTCTCTCTCTCTCTCTCTCAAAGGGGATGTTCACATACGACACGGTTCTTTACAAAAGAAGACACATACACATAGTTGTATAATGTGCCATTGATATATATATATTTATTTATTTATATATTTATATATTTATATATATATTTATATATATGTGTGTGTGTATATAGATATATATAGACCCACACATACACACACACATGTGTGTGTGTGTATCTATACATATATATATGAATACACCATACACACACACACATATATATAGAGAGAGAGTTTTTGCAAAGCCTGGTTCTGGTGGAACATCCTATCTTTCAAAAGATGTCATCCTCTCTCCATTTAGCTTACCAGGGTAAATTTTACTATCTTTAGAAGAGGCTTTTCTTCTAGTTTTTGGTTTTTGCAATTTACACATGTAGCTAGTTGTACTTAGTTCCCACAATTCCAACTTGTTTCTTTAGTGACCTCAAACTCATCCTCGTTTAGGTATTCTTAGAGATTTTTTAAGTAATATGAATAAGCAAAGAAAGAGAGCGAGAGAGAGAGAGAGAGAGAGAGAGAGAGGGGGGGGGGGCAAGGGAGGGCAGTTAGAAATTCCTATTGCCTAGATGTAGTAGATTGGTTATCCAAATTCTCTTATAAGGAATAGATTCAGAGTCTCAGATTTATTGGAGGTTATTTCTCTCTCTCTCTCTCTCTCTCTCTCTCTCTCTCTCTCTCTATTTACGCGTGCATGTACCTGACCCGCTATCTCATTGCAAGGAAAAATTCATTAATCATATTTTACTAAAATATAAGGATACTTTGATGTGAGTAGTTGTTGAAAATCAACCTCTTTGTGATCTCTCTCTCTCTCTCTCTCTCTCTCTCTCTCTCTCTCTCTCTCTCTCATGTTAGGAAATAGGACGTAGCTAAGTAGAAAATTGAGTAGATTTCTTAATGGAGAGAGATAATTTTCACACACAAGAGAATTATAGAGTAGACTAGAGAGAGAGAGAGAGAGAGAGAGAACACACAATATATGTGGTTCACCGAACGCGGGCTACATCCACGGGAAAGCAGCCACTCAATTGCTTTAGTACTTCAAACAAGAAGTAGGTTACAAAGATTATACCCTTAATAGAGCTCCCACCTTGGTTCACTCTCACCACCTCACACCCACCTTGTTGCATCAACTTCACACTCCAAAATGTGTGTAAAAATGGCCTCCTTTTATAGGCTGAAAGGATTGCCCTCTCTCATGAGAGGCAGTCGTGTGTAGCCGCCCTTGTGTAGACAAGTCGAAATGGACCCTCCAATCCGCCCATGTGTGGTCACCCTTGAGAAGACAAGTCCGCCTTTGAAATCAGCCATCGGCCACCGGCCATTTTCTGATCACTTTTCGACCGCCGTCTAGCCATAATATTCCGGCGAAAATGAATATTTTAGTAAATGGCTGTGAAAATTTTTGTTTTCCGCGAGTAATTTTTTTCATGCACAATGGCTACTCCTCATAATGGGGGCCTTACATATGTGTGTCTTTAATACAAAAAATTACAAGGGGTAAATCAGGCTCCATACTTAACAATCTCCCACTTGGAGACTGATCTCCAAACCAAACCTGTGACTACTTTCCATCCTAGCTTCTTATCCTTGAATGCCAACTGAAGATGAGAAAAAGATCAACTTCTCCTTGTTGACCACCTTTGTAAACATGTCTACAGGATTTTCACTTGTATGCACCTTTTCTAGCTTTACATGTCCCTCTTCCAAAAGAGTGCATATAAATTGATATCTCACCTCAATGTGCTTTGTCCTTGAATGAAAGGTTGAGTTCTTTGCAAGATGGATAGCGCTTGGCTATCACTGTAAAAGACACAATTGTCTTGTTTGAATCCAAACTCTTCTAAGAATCTGCGAAGCCACAGAAGGTCTTTTCTTGCCTCTGTCATTGCTACATACTCTGCTTTCGTGGTAGAAAGTGATACCATTTTCTGCAGCTTTGAAGCCTAGCTTACTGTTGTGCCTCCAACCGTGAAGACATAGCCAATAGTTCTCCTTCGAGTATCTTTGTCACCTGTCATATCTGCATCAGCATACCCTTGAAGAAAAATATCAGCTCCTCCAAAATACAAAGCATTTGTTGTTGTCCCTTTCAGATACCTAAGTATCCACTTCATAGCTTCCCAGTTCTCTTTACCTAGGTTGTCCATGAACCTACTTATAACTCCCAGTGCATGTGCAATGTCTGGCCTTGTCCATATCATAGCATACATAAGAGAACCTACCGCTCTAGGATATGGAACTTTAGACATATAGGCTATCTCCTCTTGTGTCTTTGGACACATATCCTTGGTTAGTTTAAAGTGACCAGCCAAAGGTGTAGAAACCATTTTTGCATTTAGCATTGCAAACCTTTCTAGTACCTTCTTGATGTAATCCTCTTGAGATAGCTTTATTTTCTTCTTCGTCCTGTCTCTTGATATCTTCATACCAATTTTCCTCTTTGTAGCACCTAAATCTTTCATTGAAAAAGATTTAGATAACTCCTCTTTTAGGCCTTTGATGTCCTGCATGTTAGCGCTTGCAATCAACATGTCCTCAACATACAACATTAGGATGATGAACTTCCCATCTCCCAAATTCTTTGAAAAAGATTTAGATAACTCCTCTTTTAGGCCTTGGATGTCCTGCATGTTAGCACTTGCAATCAACATGTCCTCAACATACAACATTAGGATGATGAACTTCCCATCTCCCAAATTCTTTGTGTAGACACAGTGATCTGAGTTGCATCTTGTGAGTGATGTAATGAGTCCATCTCCACTTGCATGCTCTTTATCCATTCTTCTTTCGATTTGTGCTGCATAGCTTCCTCGTATGATTTTGGCTGTCCAGAATTTGAGATCAAGAGATGGTCGAAGGAAGGAATAAACCTTTCTGAAGGTCTACTTACTCTTGTAGAACTTTAGGGAATAGGTTGAGGCTCCTCGTTTGGTTGACGTTGTTGTGCGTTGTCACCGTTTGCACTCCTTGAGTCTCCACCGTTCTCAAGCTCCATGTACTCATCACCTGTTTCTTTTGTTTGTTTTTTTTTCAAGTAATATTTGTACATATTTTGTTCCTTGAAAGTTACATCCCTACTCGTAAAGATTTTACCATATTCACAATTCCATAGGCAATACCCAAATTCACCTTCTCCATAGCCGATGAAGAAACACTTTTTGGACTTTGCATCTAGCTTTGACCTTAGGCTTCTATCTATGTGCATGAAAGTCTCGCACCCAAACACTTTGAGAAATGAATAGTTCACCAGTTACCTGTCCACGCCTCCTCTGGAACTCCCCCATCCAATGTCGTTGAGGGTGACCAATTGATTAAGTACACAGACGTACTTACTGCTTATGTCCAGAGCTCAAATAGTAGACCTACATGTAGCCGCATGCTTCATGCTCGCTCCATGATTGTTTTGTTCATCCTTTACAAAATCCCATTTTGTTGAGTTGTCATTGGGGTTGTCTTTTGCCTCCAAATGTCATTGCTAGCCCAAAAGCTTTCAAAAGCTTAGCTGCAATATTCGCCTCCATTGTCGGATATGAGGCATTTAATCTTAGTACATGTTTCATTCTCCACAAAGGCTTTCCACCTTTGAAATATGAAAAACACATCGGATTTATTCTTCATTACATAAACCCATGTTTTTCTAGTCGCATCATCTATGAATGTTACATAGTACAACGAGCCACCAAGTGATGGTGTACTTGCAGGACCCCAAACATCAGAATGAGCCAACTCAAGTTTTTTATTTTCTCTTTCATTTTCAAATTATTGAAACTTTACCCTCTTTTGTTTTCCATAAGCACAATCTTCACAGAACTCTTAATTCCACTTCTTTCAAACCTGGTAGAATCTTCTTTGTTTGAAGGATTTGCATTCCTTTGGCACTCATATGCACAAGTCGATAGTGCCACACCGCACTGTCTACTTCTCGGTTGTTGCACAAGCTGAAGATTGCGAGCTAACGGTACACAACGTACAAATAAAGTGTACCAATCTTTTCTCCTTTTGCAACCACCAAAAGATCTTCCACTGTTTGTTTCCAAATGCAATGTTGTGACCTTCATCGTCCAATTGTCCTGTAGAGATCAAATTCTTGCATAGAGAAGGAACATGCCTAACATCTTTAAGCTTCCATTCATTTTTGTTAGCAATTTTGACACAAATCGTACCTTTGCCGACAATTTCACAAGCTTCATCATCTCCCAAGTATACATATCCAAAATTACCTTTGGTGTAATCTTGGAAATGTTGCTTGTGTGGTGTCGCATGGAATGAAGCCCCGAAATCTACTATCTAGGAATTAGACACATTGTCTAATGAGATAATTAGAGCATCTTGCTCTGCTTTAGCTGCCACATTGGCCTCCGATGTTGGCTTGTTGTCTTGAGACTTTGACTCCTTCTTCTTCTTGGACCAGCAATCCTTCTTGATGTGGCCCTTCTTGTCGCAGTTCAACCATTCAAGAACTGACTTTGTGCATCACTTGCTCTACCTTGAGCGATCACGACCCTTTTGGCTTTTAAACCTCTCCTTAGGCCTTCCTCTTGTTTCCATTGACATTGCAGCACTTGATGATACTCCTATGCTTCTCCTTCGCATTTCCTTGCTTATGAGAACATCCACAACATAATCAAACTTAAGAGTATTTGTGCCAGAGATAAAATTACTTACAGCCATCACAAGGCTGTCCCAACTATCAGGTAGAGACGATAGTATAAGGAGAGCTTACACTTTGTCATCGAAAATATTTGATAAATTTCAGTTGACTTATGTTGGTGTTAAAGTCATTTAAGTGTTCTGCAACTGAAACATTCTCAGCCATCTTTAGATTGAACAAGCGTTTCATGAGAAATACCTTATTGGATGTCGATGGTTTCTCCTAGAGGCCGTCAATTGACTTCATCAAGTCCTTTGTGGTCTTCATCTGCAAAACATTGAATGCCACCGTTGACGTCAAGATTAACCGGATTGTTCCCAATGCCTTTCGGTCAAGGACAATCCATGCTTCATATACCATCGTTGCGGGCTTCTGTGCAAGACCGCCTAGTGGCAAATAGAGGTCCTTCTGGTACAGATAGTCTTCAATCTGCATCTTCCAATGTTGGTAGTTCTTTCCATTGAACTTCTTGATGTTGAGCTTCCTTCCTCCGCCATTACTCCCACTTAATTCAATGAATCCTTTCCTTGAGATACTTTAGCTACGAGCAAACCTTGCTGTGATACTAGTAGTTAGGAAATAGGACGTAGCTAAGTAAATAATTCGATAGATTACTTAATAGAGAGAGATAATTTTCACACACAAGATAGATTATAGAGTAGAGTAGAGAGAGAGAGAGAGAGAGAGAGAGAGAGAGAGAGAGAGCAGACACGATATCCGTGGTTCACCCAATGTGAGCTACATCCATGGGAAAGCAGCCACTCAATGGCTTTAGTACTTCAAACAAGAAGTAGGTTACAAAGGGATTATACCCTTAATAGAGCTTCCGCCTTGCTTCACTGTCACCACCTCACACCCACCTTGTTGCATCAACTTCACACTCCAAAATGTGTGCAGAAATGGCCTCCTTTTATAGGCCAAAAGGGTTGACCACTCTCATGAGAGGCAGTTGTGTGTAGCCGCCCTCGTGTAGACAAGTCCAAATAGACCCTCTAATCCGTCCATGTGTGGCTACCCTTAAGAAGACAAGTCCGCCTTTAAAATTGACCACTGGCCTTCGGCCATTGATTTCCGACTAGCAGCCACCGGCCATTGACTAGCGGCCAACCGGCCAAACGATTGGCCGTTTTCTGATCACTTTTCGGTCGCCGACCGGTCATGAAATTTTGGTTTTCGGTGATTTTTCTTCACGCACGATGGCTTCTCCTCATAATGGGGGCTTTACATTTGTGCATTTTTAATACAAAAAATTTACAAGGGGTAAATCAGGCTCCATACTTAACATCACACACACACACACACACACAACCTCTCTTTGCTCTCTTCTTCTAGTTGATTGCATCTCTTTTTCAGCACATACAACCTCTCTCTACTCTCTTCTTCTTGTTGAGCGGTGCCCTCTCATCCCTCTCTCTCTTTCTCTCTCTCTCTCTCTCTCTCTCTCTCTCACACACACACACACACACACACACACATCTATGCATGCCCGTGTGTTGGCAGCAGCCTAACCATGATCTTTGAAGACCATTCACACAAGAAAATATACTCTTGTCAAATTTGAGAATGGGCTTTCCACTAACCTCCTATCTTTACCAACTCTCTCTCTTTACCAACTCTCTCTCTCTCTCTCTCTCTCTCTCTCTCTCTCTCTCTCTCTAGTGACAAACTTGAGCTACATTTGGAGCTGGCATGTAGCCGGCTTAGCTTTTCCATAAGCAAGAAATCCTCGCTCTATTTGTAGAAATGTACTCAACCTTCGATCCAAACTTGAGCTACATTTGGAGTTGACAAGTGGATGGCAGAGCTTTTCCATAAGCAAACGATCCCCCCTCTATTTGAAGAAACATACTCTTGTGCACGCATGCATACACACACTCATCGCAACAATCAACAACTTGGTGGGAGAGGGGAGGAGGGCAACACATTTGCTCACGATTCGTGGAGGCGTCAATTATTCAAGAACTTAAAAAAAGAGTATAGGAGTGCCTCTTTAGAGTGATTTTTTAAAATTTTAAAAAACAAAATTACACAATTTATTAAAATAATATCAACATTGGTCTTTAAAAAAGGTCCTCAAAAAAAATCCAAGTATATCTTCAAAAGTCAAATTTTCATTGAAGACTAAAATCCCCCTTCAGGTTTTTACCTTTTTTAATTGGAAATATTTATATTGATACATTTACACTGTGCAAAGTAGAAAGTATCAGGAAAAAAAAAGTAAGTCTTTTGAATTTTCATTGTCAAGAGGCTTTTCATTATTAGGTGTTACCCGTTCACTTTTGTACTTTAGAGTAGATGTTTTGTAAAGTTTTCTACGAAGTGAACCAATGAGTGACATATGAAGTGAACCAATGAGTGACATGTGGAGTCTATGTCTTTTCTCAGCTTTTTTTTTTTTTTTTTAAAGCAAAACTCACAATTGTGAGTGATTGTATTATAACGTCACCAATAGATTACAAATCAGCCTCAAACTCAAGCCTAACCTTGAGGGATTCTCAACTTTTTTTTTCAAGAAGCAAAACTCACAATTGTGAGTGATTGTATTATAAGGTCACTAATAGATTACAAATCAGCCTCAAACTCAAGCCGAGCCCTGAGGGACAAGGGGTTACAAAGGGACAAGGGGTTACAGCTGAGCTTAGTTACAAGTGCTTTCCTCAACAATTTTAAGCTGCATTATATATATCTTCATACTTATGGGCACCACAACCACATTATATATATCTTCATACTTATGGGCACCACAACCACGAGAACCATTCAAGCCATCTTTCTTATCAAGCCTTTTCGTTGATGTTTGAAAACAAAAAAAAAAGAAAAAGACTTGAAAGATATTATATTTTCGTGATTGTGATTGCAGGGCCCTCTCTTTCTTCTCCAAAACAAACCCCTCACAATCAGAAAGAAAGTTTTTGTCATGCATGGTAAAAGACAAACCCCTCTCATACCCTCAAAAACACTAGATATTGAATTTTATGCCCTTGTGGTTCGAATGGTCTCTCTCTTTCCTTAGAGAGAGCACCTTTACTTTTAGTCATAGGGTAAAGATGCCAACTTAAGGACACCAAAATTGTGCACAGATGGTGACGAGCAATGCTTGATAGATTTAAGAAAATTGGGTTTCTCACGTGCGCGACAGTAAGATGATCCTCACTTGCAACACACTATATATGGACTTTGATAGGCGTTCACAAAAAATGATGCAAAAATATTGGATAAAAGCAAATGGGACTATCCTACTGCAACATAAGTACACTTTAACTTACGTATTGAACTCGTAACTTGCCAATCAAATGACACCAAGTAGGATTGCATTTTCCACTTACTGGAGGGTAAGGTTTATATCGAAAGATTGTCCTGTTATTGACCCCCTTTACCCTATACAAATGTTTGGCCTACTTAAAGGGCATGGCCATAGTGTTGACTATGCTTTTGGCCTTATAAAGTAGCAAAAACAATATAGTCTACGGGTTGTGCATATCAATTTTTGATGGTATTGACTACATTTTTGGAGCGCAGGTGCCTTGGGGGGCCCCTACAGACCTGCGGGAAATTGTTCTACATTGTTAGTAGTGTGGCAGCATTCTATCTTTAGGTGAAGCTTGAACCAAGGGCTCGTGGCTTGACATAGAGAGCCAGCAATGCCCATAGAGTTTGGGGGTTTTTGTGTTTAGGCTGATCCCTCCTTGCATGTGTGACCAGAGATCATCCAAGGCAGGGCCCATCAAATTTTGAAGAAGAGCTTCTTGATCCTTTGGTTAGCGCAAGCAGCTATTTGATGGTTTTGTGATCTCTTGTGGGCTCGAGTGTGAGTTGCCTATTCTTGGTATGTTTCCACTTGGGAAGTACTTGGTGGGGCATAGATCTTCCCTCTTCATGGTTCTGTTTGGTGCATGACCAGCAAGTGTGGTGTGTGGCAGACTCTAGTTTTTGGTGGCAATAATCGTATAGTAAAGATGGTGCAAGGCTCACCACAAAAAAGACTGCTATGATATCTTCCCTTGGTTTAATTTATGGCCAGATAAGATGGAGATTTAGACTTCGTCCTTATTGCGGTTATATCTCTGTTTGTAGATGGTTTTTTTTTAATGCAAGGTGGCTCCATTATCAGTGTGTGTGTCTTGTATCGAGTAGTAGACCCCTATTAATCGCCTTGGCTAGTAAAACTAGTCAAAGCTTATGGTGGTGAATGATGTTTGTGTCATGTTGCTACCCATGGCAACCTTTTTGCATGGACCTTGATGAAATTCTTCTTTTAATCTATTAATATAACTTAGCTCACCTATGTAAGCATTGGCAAAAAAAAGAAAAAAAATCTTTTTAATTTTCAAATGTTATTATTGGTCAACAGTCCTTGTTTTCGCCCACGTGTTATTTTGCGTATTATTTAGACAACACAAATATCAAATTCTTTTCATGAAAATCTTGAAAGAAAATCCTTGACACGTTTTCCTCTTTGGAAGACATGGAGTAGATAATGTCAATTTGTATTGTAAATAGACTAAACTATGGCATACATAATGCTATTAAGAGGAATTTAATAATAACATAATGTTATTAAGAAGAATTTAATAATAAGAGGGTTCTTATAACATAATGTTATTAAGAAGAATTTAATAATAAGAGGGTTCTTTGTGAGAGGAAAAATGAGATAGTGACACTAGCATTTAATATTTTTTCTCTGTCTGGCTTATACTTTTTGGAAATAACTGTAACAATGACTTATTTAGATTGCAATATATTTCAAAAGCATGAAAAACAAGTGAAAGGGTCACGACGGCTTTCAAAAACAATAAGAAAGTGATAAAATTATTAGGTTGAACTAAATTGGTATCACTGTTTGGGAAAGGATTGCCTCAGCTTAGTCTTGAGCCGATTGAAAATTGAAACTAGCTAACTGCAAACCATGGTAAACGGAAGAAAAACCGATGAAATATGTGAGAAAGTCGTCCAAAAATTTTACAAATCTCAAAAAAATTTCTAGTATTTCTGATTTTCTTCTTTGTAAGGAAGAAACTTGATCAGCAAACAACCACTTATAAAAGAGACTTTCTCGAACGTTAACATTGATTGGAATCAAGCTATAAAATGCAAAAAATGTAAAGCCATGTGAAGTTGTGAAATGAAAGGTGAAATCAAAAGAACTAATTAATATATATACGTGTATAGAATTTATTAGAATTATGCAAAGTGAAGCTTCACTTTAGGATTGTAAAACAATAGAATGCAAAAAAGAAAAAATTACGTGTGTGTGTAAAATTTACGAAAATTTATGCAAGGTGAAGCTTCACTTTAGTATTCTAAAACAATAAAATTCAAGGAATGTAAAGACATCTCAAGATGTGAAATGAATGGTAAGTCTCCATCGTGTGAGGATGTGAAATGAAAGGAGTCTCGCTAACCGAACACAACACTAAGGGTTTCTTTGAGAAAGCCAATAATGACTAAACCAATATTTAATGGCTCTCTTAGGCATGCTAAAGAAACCCCTCTTTCTTCCTTCCATTGTGTATATATATGTGGTACCCACATGCCCCACCCCAATCACGTTTCAATTTGAGTCTCGTGAGAGTAGTCACATTAAAGTCCTACATCAACTTTTCCCATTTCTACCTTATCTCATGTCGACGGTGCCTTATGATGATTGCCAAGGCCTCTCTCAAGAATCATTGGGAGGGTATCTCTCTCTCTCTCTCTCTCTCTCTCTCTCTCTCTCTCTCTCTCTCTCTCTCTCTCACACACACACACACACACACACACATACACACACATATCAACCCCCTCGTCACTATACGGCACGGGGATGTGGCTCAAAGGGGATCTAGGGCAAAAAATTTGGGAGGTGAAACGGCTATAATCTAGGCCGTCAGATCATGCCCTGAACTAGGGAGAACTAGGGTCAGATGAGCTAAGTGTGATTGTGTGCAATGCCCACATGGATAGCGACATGCGGTAGCATGATGGTAGGGCTTTCGTGTGGCTACAAGGATGTCTCGGATTTGACCCTCACCCTGCGAGGAGGGAGAACTTGGGGCACCATTTTTGTCCCCAAATTCACCCCTAGTTCTCCAAGTGATCAGATAGCTCAAGTCAAAGCTACTCAACGCCCCCGAATTTGGGCCCTAGATCCCCCTGGCCGACCTTGTGTGAGATAGTGATGAGGGGAGCATATCAACCCCACACAATACTTCACATGTCAAACCCATATAATACATCACATCTCTACCTCATCTCATGTCAAGGTACCTGATGACAATCATTGCGAGGCACTCTCTCTCTCTCTCTCTCTCTCTCTCTCTCTCTCTCTCTCACACACACACACACACACACACACATCAACCCCACATAATACATCACATGTATCTTTGATCCAGTATGACATACTTGGCTTCAGAGGAGGACAATAATAAACTCATTCTCTCTCTCTCTCTCTCTCTCTCTCTCTCTCTCTAAATAAACAAATATATTTATTTATTTATTTATTTATATACACAAGGTATCCCCCATAGATTGGGGGTATCTATAATTTTTAGATATTGCCCATACTATCTCTTTTTCACACTTCATGTGGAAGTAAGCATAAATTGAGGGAGTTGCTATGTAAGGGAGCATACAATCCCTTACATAGCAACTTCTTGAATGTAAGGAGTCTGGTATTGAACTTCTTGTGGGTACAATCCTGGTATTGAAATTGTTTTGGGTACAATCCTATATAATCTGAAGGCACGAGCTTGAGATATCTTTGTATATTATTTTGATGAATATAATACATACACTCACTATTATTATGAGGTTGGGGAAATAAATATTATTTGAGGGATCTAGGATATCTAATTGAGCCTTTTTTTGGTTGCAATTACACTCAACCCTTCATTAACAAGTAAAAAGTGAAAGTCGCTCTTTTAAATAAGTTGAGCTTTTAGGTGAAAACACATTAAGAGCGTCGATTTTTTTCCCAAGTGATTGGTAACATTTGGAAGGTCAAATGCGATGAGAAAGATAAAGTGTTCCTTTGGCGACTTCTTTTCGGTTTCATCCCCACCGGGGACAAAGCTAAAGCTAAAGGTCTAGCCGAAGTTATATGTGTCAGATGCAATCACCCGAACAAATGCCTCAAGCACATGTTCTGGGGTTGTTTGAAAATCAAAGCTTTCACGAGCTCTATTTACAAGTGGGTGTACACTCATTTGGGAACTGCCTTCTTTAGACGTGACCATGCTATGGGGTCTAGACAAATCAACAATATGGATCTACTGACAAACATTTGCATTGTAAGAGCTACTGTGTTGAGGGCAATTTGGAATTCCAAAAATGAACTACTTTTTCAAAAGAAGGGGGAGCCTCTGGACCCCAATGTTGATTTAAAATTGTATTAGTGGAAGCTATTGTGCAAAAAAAAGAAGCTTAAAATGTAAGCTTCGTTTGTAATTGTAATCAAGCTGTCGCGACCCCCTTTGATGTATTATTTTCTTGAGAACCCTTTGCAAAGGATATGCCAGAGCAGTTTGTAACCTTCTAAATTTTATACAATTAAGCTTGATTGAGCACTTTTTTTAAAAAAAAATGTCTATAAATTCTGCCTAATAGCAAGTTTAGGGTAAGAAAAATGGGACATCTGGTAGAATTATTACAAATCGGCTTGTGTCGAAAGGCTTGTCTCAGGACTATTTGCCTTGGATGGTGACAAGCTCGTTTGATGGCATCGAGGGTCCACAAGTGGGTCGTGGGGAGCGAGGGAATATGGGCAAGACGTGTGGTGAGCCGCATGGCGGCAGGGGGGCGGGGTTGCCCACTGTGGGATATAAACCCAGGCACGTCGGAGGGCTACGGAGTGCCAACATGGAGGGGTTATGAGGCAGGCCATGATGGACGAGGTGGGGTCCGCATCCACGTGTCTGGACATCATTAGGGGATGTATGGGATGGCTACTTGCTCCTCGAGGTTGGTACCTTAGTTAGTACCTCATACCCTTGGAGATGGGGCCTACATTTAGTCTCGCTCTTTTTGCCTCTCTTTTTGATGCTCTCTAAGGCGCTCGCTAGCTCTTCTCCTCATCTCGGGGCTCCCCTGCTCAAAGTGGGGTTGCAAGCTAGGCACAAGGCAAGGCCAGGGGGTGGGAGGTTGTCGCCAAAGGCTGAGTGCAACTTCACATGGCGGGTGGAAAGACGAAAAGGAAGGGGAAGGGTGGCGGCATGCGGGGTGCTTATCCCCCCCCCCCCCACAAGGCTGCAAAAGGAGGAACCCGCATTGGGAGAAGCAAAGCCCGATCGTAGGTAATGGGGAGGGGGTTCACAGGCATGGGGTTGCTATTAAGGCTTGGCCTTTGACATGGACTCCCTTTTTGCAGGTGACGATCCAGGAGGAGGAGGACCTTTCCTCACAATGAGGGGAGGCAAGCATGCCAAATAGTGAACAAGTAAGGGTTTAGGGTGCTTCTCAATTAGCCTGGATTTAGGGCACGACGCCGGCATGGGATTCTCACCCTTGCACAAAATACATTGCAAGTTACGACGGAGGTGGTGGTGTCCAAGGAAAGGGAGGAGGATGATTCCCCTCCCACTCCTCCTATGAAAAAGAACCCAAGTAAGCTCCTTGTCAAGGGGGGTAAGGTTGAGAAGCGACCTCCTGCACAACAAAGAAACACGCGATCTCAAAGCTTGGTGCAATCTGAAAAAAGATATAAGTTTCGTGAGGATAGGCATGCTGGAGATGACATCAAGGCCAATGTCCGTCAAAATCAAATATGTCTGGGTTTACACTTGCACAGAGGCATGTCCATGGGAGTGCTCATTGAAATATGTTTCTGATTACTGTAGGGTGTTGAGAAGGAGACAGAGGTCCAAGTATTGCACGAGACCACTTCCAAGAAAATGTAGGTATGTCCGGGTTTACGCCTAATCATGGCCATTGGGGTGCACTCTAACTGTTGCTCTTTATGTAGTGTGTTGAGAAGGGCAAGAAGACAGCCATACCTCCAGACAAGGACGGGTCTCAAATGCCACATGAGGATCCCGTTGTTGTGTAGTTGGTGACAAAGGGAGGGATGCAGGTATTTTCACCTTCTCCAACTCGGGTTTGCTTGGGTTTACATGTGAGGCCCATGTTTGCACATCGGGCTTGCCCACATTTTCATGCCATGCCGAGATTGTCTAGGTTTATATGTCAAGTCTGTGGTGCTAAAAGGTTGCATTTTATGGCCTCTCTTTATAAGGTGGGTTGATCCCAAGGTTTTGTTTGTGGGTAGAGGTTAAACCTGAAGGTTGATGAAGGCCCGGATGGGAAGAGGCTGCTTGTGAATCCCAAAGAAAATGTCCAAACGAAGGGTTCCGATGTGAAGAGGCCCCTTGTGAAGCCCAAGGAGAAGGTCCCAATGAAGGGTTCTGAAGCAAAGAAGTCTCTTGTGAAGCCCAAGGAGAAAGGTGCAGATGTGGTTCAAAAGCCCTCAATTGTCCACTTGAAGGGTCGTGAGGTAGAGAAACAATCCAAGGTGGCGAGTGAAAAGGGGAAGGGAAAGCTTCAACTTCAAGAGAAGCCCAAGCAAAATGATGTAATTGCCACCGCAAAAGAAGCCGAAAGTAGTAAGAGAAAGCTTCTTGAAGTAGAAGAGGCTAGTTCAAGGTCTATATCCAAGTGAACAAAGGCCGGAACCTCCCAAGCATTGAGCGTCTGTCTTGTGAGTCCCTCTTTGACCTGGGTCTACATTTAGTCTCAGGCATGCCCGGGTTTATATTTGGCCTAACAAGGGTTTCCTACCATTTCTAAAGTTATGCAGGTATGTTCGTTTATACAGGTGTGGAGAGCCGACTCATTGAAGTCATCCCGGCCATATGAAGAGCTTTATGTTGATGGGAATCTCGTCTAGATGTGCCGAGCATATCTAGCTTGTCCAAGTAGAAACACACAGATGGACAAGCGGCAACGTATGGTGGACCACCTTTGAAAGTAAGATGGGTTGAGGGTAGAGATTCCACATAGAGTGGTAGGGAGGGTGACTGGTGCTTCTTTAGTGACCCCATTCCAAAGTCTACACAGAGAGATAGGTTACGTGCGATAGAGCGATTTGAAGATGTGGACCACAAGTACGAGTTGAGTCGCAAGGCTATTCAAGCAAGGGCCCTCATAAGGGGCTTGGAAGCCTGGTATTGTATCAACAAGAAGAAAGTAATATGCACCAAAGATGACTTTCTCCTTGACGTTGTGGCTACTCGTATGCGAAAGGCTGATGTTGTGCAAGAAATGAAGAAAAATGCTTTAATGAAGAAGATACGGCAAGGCTACGAACGCCATGTGACTCTCTCTCTCTCTCTCTCTCTCTCTCTCTCTCTCTCTCTCTCTCTCTCTCTCTCTCTCTCTCTCTCTCTCTCTCTCTCTCTCTCTCTCTCTCTCTTTGTTTGTTGCCCATCAATGTCCGGGTCTACACTATCTAACATTGCCCGGGTTTACATAACTTGTCTATGCAGTGTCGCGTTTGAAGCTTGAGTCATATAAGTGAGGATGAAGAGACAGGTGAGGAAAATGGTACACGGATGGCAAGGATGATGAAGAAGATGATGATGACCAAGAAAGTGAGCAAGGGAGTGACGAAGAAGGTCAAGAGGATCATGAAGAAGGGGGAGATGGGGACGGGAGTGACAAAGGGACTGAGGGCAGTGGGGATGATGGAGATAGTGGCGGGAATGAGAGTGGTAAAAGTGAGAGTGGTAAAAGCAAGATGATGGCGGGGATGATGGGGAGGATAGCAAGGATGATGCAGACAATGCATATGGAAAAGAAGGGGCTGCTACCGGTGCTCAATGTTGGAATTAGGGTTGCAAGGAAACGCACACAACTTGGAGAAGACAAAGGAAGCTCAAGGCACACAATAGAGAGTATTTTACTTAGTATGCAATTAAAAGATAGATAGCCCTAGAGTGATGGGCGTATATACAATGCACGAGGGAAAAACCTCCTAAAGAGGGGAAAAATGCCTCGCCGGTCCTAGTGTGTTCACACACATCACTACCACATGTATATGTGTTCACACCCATCACTACCACATGTATATGGTAACAAATCCCCCCTGGAGTGATGAGGTGAACAAGAGTTGACACATGATTCAAGGGAAGTGCCATGCCCTGAGGACATGATTAGTCTACAAAGGGGAGTAACCCCAAAGCTTTGTGGAAAGCTTCAAGCTTCTCATGAGACAATCCCTTTGTGAAAATATCTGCATTGTCCTATGTTGGCACATCAGCCAAGTTGATCTCTCCTGTTGTGAGCCTCTCCCTGACATAGTGGTAATGCACCTCAATGTGCTTTGTGTGAACATGAAAAACTAGGTTCCTCACAACTACCAATGCGCTCTAACTGTCAGTGTAGATAGTGTTGGTAGTGTCCTGTCCAACACCCAAATCAGCCATAGGGCATCTGAGCCATACACACACAATAGTAGCTCTGAAGACTGCCCTGTACTCAGCCTCACAACTAGAGGTGGCCACAATAGGTTGCTTCTTGCTCAACCATGATATACACGAACTGCCAAGCATGAAACAAAAACCACTTGTGGACACTCTTGTGTCAAAACAACCAGCCCAATCTGAGTGCAAAAAAGCATGTAAGTCTGGTGGCAATGATCCCCCCTTGGGATAAACCAAGCCAAGATGTAAAGTGCCACTAAGGTAGCAAAAAATCCTCTTGACAACCTGCCAATGCTTAGACCCTGGGCTATGCATAAATCTGTTGACCTGTGAGACTGCAAACTAAACATTCGGCCTCGTGTTGCATCCATAAATGAGGCAGCCAACAACAGTTTGGTAAAGAGTGACATCATTAGGATCACCATCATCATACAGATTTAACTTCAAACCTGTTTCCATGGGAGTGGCAATAGGTTTGCAATCCTCAAGTCCAAACTTACATAGTAATGTCTCTATGTAACTTTTCTGACACAAGGCAATACCACCATCACAGTGCTTAAACAGTATACCCAAGTAATGATGCAATAGCCCCAAATCTTTTGTCTTGAAAGTAGCATTCAAATCAGCCTTAAATTCATCAATATATCTCTCATTTGGTTCAGTGATCAACAAATCATCGACATAAAGAACCACAATGAGAAGTACATCACCCTCACGCTTTACATACAATGTGCTTCTGTTGGACTGTTACAAAAGCCTTGTTTGACCAAATGAGTGTCAGCTTTCTCATACCAAGCACAATGAGATTGCTTCAACCCATACAAAGCCTTCTTACATCTGCACACTTTGTCCTCTTGTCCTTTCTTGGCAAAATCATGAGGCTGCGTTACAAAAACTTCCTCAAATATTCACCATTCAAGAAAGCAGTAACAATGTCTGTACATCCCAACCAAAATGAGCTGCCAATGCACATAGAAAACGCACAGTAGTCATACAACAAGTGGGAGCAAAAGTCTCTTCATAATCTATGCCTTTTTTATGTGCATAACCCTTTGCAACAAGTTGAGCCTTATGGCGATCGATCTCACCATCCGGCTTGCGTTTCATCTTGTAAACCCAGTTTGTACCAATGGCCTTTTTGCCAGGAGGCAAATCACCTAAAGTCCATGTGTCGTTTTCTATAAGTGCATCATATTTTGATTGCATGGCAACCATCAAATTTTTTGAATTCTATGCTTCATCAAAAGACAAAGGTTCCTCAACATCATGTAAGCTTGATGATCTGTAACATTTTCTGAAATCCCCATAGGTTGTACATTTGCCTCATTGGAATTTACATTCAAACTTCCACCACTGAAAGGAGGCAACAAAGTGTCATAAATGTCTTGTGAGCTTACTATTGTCTCTAGTACACATGATAGCAAGGGTTGAACAGAATCTTCCACAAACACTACATCATGTGAAACCAGAACGCTTTGTTTGCAGTTGATACAACCTGTAACCTTTGCTTTCAGCACTATAACCAACAAAAATAGATTTGACAGCCTTATCATCCAATTTTTTCGCTATGTTTGTGGCACCAAAGCATATGCCAAACAGCCAAAAATACGCATGTGCTCAATAGAAGGCTTTCTATCATGCCATGTTTCATATGAGTAACAGACCACAAAGCTTTCGTAGGACACCTGTTTACTACATAAGTGGCACACATGATGGCCTCAAGCCAAAAACAATGCGGTAAAGCTTGACTTTTGACCATATATTGTGCCATTTCCATAAGTGACTTGTTTTTCCTCTCAGCAACACCATTTTGCTGAGGTGTATAAGGCACTGTACATTGGTGTTTTATCCCACGAGTAGCTAGAAATGCATTAAATTCATGAGACATATACTCTGCCCCTCGATCAGAATGGAGGGTGCCTATAGTACATTTCGATACATTTTCACCCATAGCCAGAAATGGTTTGAAGCACATAAAAACTTCAGACTTCTCTTTAAGCGGAAATACACATGCATGCCTCGAGTAATCATCAATGAAAGTCATGAAGTAAAGGTAATTGCCCAAGGACGGAGTTTGCATGGGCCGACAAACATCACTATGCACAAGTTGCACTCTGCATGTGGCCCTAACTAAACGATCCTTTGGAAACCTCGAACGTTGAATCTTACCCAAAATACAACCTTCGCAAACATGTTTAACAAGTGCTTCAAGAGGCGGCAAAGAAACAACCATATCAGATTTCTACAAATGGAGCAAACTGGCAAAATTCAGATGACCAAAACGTGCATGCCAAAGTTTTGCATCTGAAATAGCCCTTGAATTTGCAATTGCATTTGCAAAATTTTGTCCACACTTGTCATACAAAGTGAGCTTATACAGCCCACAGCACAAAAGCCTAGATGCAACAATTTCATCACCAAAACTGAGATCATAAACTGTACATTTGTCATCCACAAATTTCACTACAAGTCCAAGTCTAGCAAGTGCAGATACAAATAAAAGATTCTTCTTGATCCCAGGTACATAAAGTGCATCAACAAGTGTGAAAGAATTGTCATTTGCGGCAGTAAGCACAATCTTTCCAACTCCCTAAACCGGATATGAGGCATCGTTGGCACAAGTGACCGAATTCCCATGAGGGACAGACTCGAGAGAGGTGATTATGAACCATTCACGATGTGAGGTAATGTGCTTTGTAGCACCACTGTTAAAATACCACACATGTGAATCTTCAGCAACTGACATGCATGCATCATGGATAGCAAGATTGTAAGTGCACTCTACACTAAAAGCCCATTCTGCATCAACATCAGCATCACAGTCTCCTTTTACAGAAGACTCAACAATGGCTACATTTGTAGTGGAACCAGCATTTGCATTGGAACCACCCTCTTTCTTCTTAGCCTCTTTGGCCTTCAACTTAGGACACTGCTTGATCAAGTGATCATTAGCTTTACAATAATGGCAGCGCATCTTCTTTTTGCCCTTATCACCAGAATTTCCAGACAAATTGCTGCCAGTAGAAGCATTAGGAACAGAATTTTTGCCACTCGCAGCAGAACCATATGAAGTGGCTGCATTGCTGCTACCACCCTTTCTTTGAGAACAATAAAAGCCTGTTCAACTGCACGCTGGTAGTCTTGCTTTTTTTGGAAAGTGACTCTTGCAAAAGCAATGTGCATAATGCATCAAACTTGACAACTTCAGGAGTTCCTTGGGTCATAAGTCTCCAAGTACTAGCAAAATTTTGGTAAGAATCTGGTAAGGCATCAAGAACAGTCTGCACAAGGGAACTGTCTAAAATGACTACAAAAATAAGTTTCTCATTGTTATCCTTGACACATGTTGCCGTGGTAAATGCTGCACCTGATGTGCAAACTGCCCGAAAAGAGGAGAAACAAAGCAGGAACAACATGTGCTATATAGCACAAATGGTAGAAGACTGTAAGGCACCTGTTATGCAAAAAATAGCACTGACAGAAATTCTACACAAAATGACGAAATAGCATGTGCAGTACTACCTGTAGTGGAAACGGAGGCCAAAATGATCCCAAATCAAAAATGTGAGCAGACGGAGCTCTATGAGCATACCCAAACGCTTTGTCGGCCTGCAAATGCTTGCCAAAGCTCACTGAAATCGAAGAAAATGAGCAGGCATGTGCTGGAGCTACTGGCGACTAAGCCCAGGAGGATGCAACCTCCTCTAATACCAATTGTTGGAATTAGGGTTGCAAGGAAACGCACATAGCTTGGAGAAGACGAAGGAAGCTCAAGGCACACAATAGAGAGTATGTTACTTAGTGTGCAATGGAATGGCAGATAGCCCTAGAGTGATGGGTGTATATACAATGCACGGGGGAAAAAACCTCCTAAAGAGGGAAAAAATGCCCCGACGGCCCTAGTGCGTTCACACACATCACTACCACATGTTTATGGTAACACTCAAGGCGAGGATGCATCAACGGATGGGGATGGAGAAGCTGAGGCATGCGAGAAGGTGTCAATGGATGAGGATTCCACATCACACTTGAGTGGAGATGGTGGCACCACTGGGACAGCGACTGTCCTTGTGTTGCTGAGGTCGGTTTAGGCGCGATGCATTGATAGAGCTTTTTTGTATCACATCTCTCAACTTATTGTTATATAAATTTTGGATGACATGAGTTTTGCCATGTTTTGAATGATAATGTCTTTGCCCCAATGGTGTACCTAACTATGTTGAAACTTCTAACGAGCTAAGGAGTTTTTGTCAATGGCTTTGGGTAAAAGCTCTCTCTCTCTCTCTCTCTCTCTCTCTCTCTCTCTCTCTCTCTCTCTCTCTCTCTCTCTCTCTCTCTCTCTCTCTCTCTCTCTCTCTCTCTCTCTCTCTCTCTCTCTCAGATTGATAGGCAATATTCTATTAATTTCAAACTGAAATACTTCTTAGTTATGCTTGACAAGAGTGACAGGATGTGTATTGCCCACGTTTGTTTTATTTGTGCCCCCTTCTTCCAGATGGCATAAAGCTAGCTTTTATATGAAAACTCGACACTGTTTGTGGCAATGTCATTCTTCCCTATGTCTGTCCCAATGTTACCAAACATAGCTACTAGCTCTCCACTTTGCATTTCCCTTTTCTTGCCCATCTATGACATCGAGATGAACTTTTTTCTAAGAACCGGAAATGTACACATGGGTGGTAAATGAGAGGTAAATTGACCATATTGAATTCTTTGGCACTTAATCTCTCTCTCTCTCTCTCTCCTCTCCTCTCTCTCTCTCTTCTCTCTCCTCTCTCTCTCTCTCTGTCTCTCCTCTCTCTCACTCTCATCGGCTAGATTTTTAAGGTCTCTTAAGATAGTTTTCCTACGACATTAAACTCTCTTCTTCTTCTTCCTTCTTCTTCTTCTTCTTCTCTCTCTCTCTCTCTCTCTCTCTCTCTCTCTCTCATCTCTCCTCTCTCTCTCTCTCTCTCTCTCTCTCTCTCTCTCTCTCTCTCCTCTCTCTCTCTCTCTCTCTCTCTGCCTTCACAAAAGGGAAAGTTCCAGCAGAAACATTGGTCTATGTAAACTTGAAGAAACTTTACATCTCTCAATTTTAGAAAACTGGAGTTGTCTGACGGAACAAAACACCTAAACACAAGAAACCTAATTTTTAGAGAGAAGCATAGAGTAAAACTTGGGATGATTTACATAGACTCGTGCTCCTTGTTGTGAAGCTAGTGGCAATAGTGCTTGACACATTTGGCACGAATCCGCACTCTTGGTCCACCAACAATCTATTGCCCCTTTGATGCTTCTTCCTAAGCATGCCCAATTTTGCCGAGGGTATAATCCTAGGCCTAGGAAGGCTAGACATAAACTTGGGTAGGAGCAAACCAATTCACATTTCAATACAAAAGATATAAACCCAGGGATACAAAGCCTCATTAAGATAAACTCTCTCTCTCTCTCTTTCTCTCTCTCTCTCTCTCTCTCTCTCTCTCTCTCTCTCTCTCTCTCTCTCTCTCTCTCTCTCTCTCTCTCTCTCACACACACACACACACACACACACACACACACATTTTCAGCCATAACTTAGACCTACACACTTTCCTCTCCCAGCCAAAGTGTGGGCTCTCCATTGCGACTCTCATCACTACAATTTTGGAGCATCCAGAGTCACTCATCAGCCATACACATACTACATCACATGTAACTTTGGTCCCATAGGTCATATTTGACCTCCGAGGACGATAATAAAATCTATCTCTCTCTCTCTCTCTCTCTCTCTCTCTCTCTCTCTCTCTCTCTCTCTCTCTCTCTCTCTCTCTCTCTTTGTTGGCATATGTACAATTGTCCACACAAAAGGGAAAGTTAAGGCAAAAAAACAAGTTTTTAGGCTACACACGAGTAACATTGCATCTTTTGGTTTCAAAAATTTACAATGTTTGTTTAAAACTTTACAAAAATTTACAAAAAAACTTAAATCCCAATATTTAGATAAAAGCACAGAGTGAGTCTTGAGAAAGATTTTGCACAGAAGTACAATGTGATGCTTTGATGCCCACACATTCTCAAGGCTATGTCCAGTTGACAAGATTAGTGTGAAAGCACGCTCTTTGTCCTCATGTGAGCTACACGACACTGATGCAAAAAGGCATTCATGAGAGTTGGAGTCCTCGTACAAGACTACTCTCCAACCAAGTAAAGCATCACGTGTAACTCGTGCCCCATGTCGTCATGAAGTGAGTGGCAATATCGCTTGGCATGTTTGGCATGACTCCACACTTTGATCCACCAAGAAGGTCTTGGTGCAACAATGATGGAAATACACTTGATTTCTCTTTGCAAAGCGCACTCGCTTTTAGCCCCTTTGATGTTTCTTCTTAAGCTTGCCCGTTATCCTCGAGGGTTGAATGGGCACCATTGTGATTGGCTCATCATTTATAACTCTTCGTTGTCCATGCCCAAGTTGGGTGGCTCTCACATGCCCCTGAATTTTTGAAATGCTTCCCCTTTGTGGAAATTTGTTCTCCTTGGGAGCCCTTTCATCTAAAAGACATGAATAAGCCAATCGTACCTGCCCTATCAATGATTGTACCTGCACCTCATCACAAGATGGGATACGTCTTTCAATCTCATTTAACTTACTCTTCAAATCTTGAATGCATTGGTTGAGGATATGTGACAAAAAGGACCATTGGATGACCATGTCATTGGGAGGCTCATCGGGCCCTTCAATTATGGAGCCTATGTCCTCTTGTGTATTGTCCATCGCCATTTCTCTAGCCGTGTCAACAACTGGGAGAATATGGCACAAATGAGGAGAAGTCTCTTACTACTAGTCGCATGCCATGTAGGTGCTTGCACATGCTTGCCCAATCTGCAGAATCACAATAAGAGGATTGCAAGCTGACATGATACCAAATCTTGTGGCATGACATACTCAACACCTTGAAAAGGAGGGCCGCTTCCTCAATCACTTCAACTGTTGATGGGTCACTTACATATCTGCAAAGCATTTTTTCTCCACCTGACAAGCATTTAGTTTGCCCCTTGTCATTCCCATACATGTTGTGTTTACCTGAGTCAACTACAAAAGGAAAGACAGTATAAAGACTCGGTTACTCAGACTGTAAACACAGGCAAGGACATAAACCAAAGACACAGTTACCCAGAATGCAGGATAAAAATACGGTTACTCAGATTGTAAACCCAGTCAAGGAACTAAACCAAGGACACGGTTACTCAACATGCAGTATAAAGATACAGTTACTTAGAATGTAAACCCAAGCTACTGACCTAAACCAAAGACACAGTTACCCAAAATGCACGCTAAAAATACCATCACTCAGAGCATAAACCCAGTCAAGGAACTAAACCAAGGACACAGTTTCTCAAAATGCAGTATAAAGATACAGCTACTCAGAGTGTGTAAACCCACGCAAGGACGTAAACCAAAGACACAGATACTCAAAATGAAATATAGAGACACAGTTACTCAGAATGTAAACCCAGGCAAGTACAAAAAAGGACACATTTTCTCAGATTGTAGTATAAAGACAATAATACTCCAAATGTAGACCTAGGCAATGGCAAAAGGTAGACCATGGCATACAAAAAATAAAGAGGCATTATCGATCTCCTGTTTTTGTCTAAAGAACTCCACAACAGTACCACCCATTCGGGTCCCTGTATTTGAATTGCCAATAAGGGCATGCAACAACTCCAAGGCTGATCAATTGATGCATGCATCCAACAAGATGTACTTTATGTACTGTCAAAGTCTCTCCACCAAGTTTGTGGTGTCAACGTGCCCATGAGGGAAGAGCCGGACAAAATTTGGCCACAATCAACACCAAGTTCATGTCTTTGCAGCCCATCCATTGCTAATCTATCTTAGAATGTTATCATGCTTCGAGCATTCCCAAAGGAGTTCGTTGTACTTCAAGTCGAACTCTTCCTCCATCGGGCATTGCATCATACTCTCCATTGCACCATACACTTGGTCCTTCATTTCTTTGGGGACCTGCAAGAACACGTGAGCCACACAGGTAAGCCAGCACCATGCTAATTTCTCTTGAAGGTTTAGTCTATTTCCCAGGAACTATTGCATCCAATCATCTTGGATAACTAGAATGAAGGGTTGGTATGTCTCCTCAAGTGCATCAAGGTTGTAGGGCTGACAGTGTAGCACCTTGTTCTGCTCTTTCAACTTAAGAGCCTCCATGTACATTGATGACCAGTCATCACTTCCAAGCCTTCCTACAGTAATGAATATGGTTAACATAGGTAAGTATAAACCAGGTAGGCAACATATAAACCCGGTCAAGTGTAAACCCAGTTTCATTTCACTTCACAAAAAGAAAAACCACACAAAGGTCATACCTTTGACGCACAATTTGTAGGACATCATCTAGGTTTCCTTTGGAATCATGAAGAATCTATAGGATACTTGCTCTACAAGAGATGCCACGTTGATGTGGATGGATTATTTAGATACACTCATCCTTGTAACATGGCAACATGTATCAACATCAAACAAGTCCTCCATCCATCACTTTTTCACCATAGGATGCACAGGAAGGTGATATAGATCACTCCGCGACCCTAGAACATGTCCTTTGTGACCTCCAAATACCCGTATGGTGACCTTCTCTGTGTCATGTCTTGGAAAAACCACAGAAACCATGAAGGGGCATCCACACTTCTTGGATGTGCGGAGTCACCAATGCTCCTTGCCGTTTCTATACGCGTCACCCCATCAATGGCGCACAAATTTCCATTTTGTTTGTACTACCCAATTTAGTGTAACCAATCTAGCTTTGTGGTGGACAACTACATTATTTAATGTTTTTTGAACATTAGCAAAGCCCACTGTGTGCTTCTCAATCATATGTCACTCTTGCTAGCACTCTCACCCTTGTCATGTAAACCCAGGCAATGTGTCACATCTTGTGTCTGCCTATGTCCATCCTCCAAAGCTAAAATTGTGTCACATCTTGTGTCTGCCTATGTCCATCCTCCAAAGCTAAAACTGTACCACAAGATCAAAGTTCAAGGGCCTCTTTTCCAAATTCAAGTGAAATACCATGCATCCTAATGTTGGTGCACCATGTTTCTCCGATTGTTGTCTTGGTTGCGATGCAATCAAGATGTTCACTTGTGTGGCATGAAAACACAATCCTTTCCCAATCTTCTATGCATGGAATCCTCTTTCCAATGTTATTGACAAGATACATATCACCTTCTTCATTGGGGACCATGTGTAATGATGCTTGGATTCTTCCCCATTTTCTCAAGTCCAGGAGGCCCCATTTGTCCACTACTTTGAGAGAATCTATGGTTGGTCCTTGCCCTTTTTGTATGGAAGCAATCATCAAGTTGTATGCTTGTCTATCAAAGGCAAAATACAAATTGGATGTAAATGTAAAAGCATCTATGCATGGTTGTTGAGCCATTTCAAACAAATCTTGCATATTGCGGCTATCACTAGAGTCTCGCCCATCCATCTCCTTATTAGAGGTGCTATAAATTAGAAACATATCAAGAGGAACTTGTCGCCCAAGCATCTGGTTTGAAGAGTCTATCCAGTGTGGTTGTTGCTCAACGGTTGGAAGTTCATTTAAGTCCCAATGACAAGATATCCTTCCATTTTTGCCCTTATTCCCTGTCTTGCCTGGGTTTACAAAGACTTTTTCACATCTCCCCAACTATCCAATCATGAAGCCATGACAAGAAAGATCCGTTGCCCTACTGAAAGCATCATATTTCTCCATTTTTTGCATTGCAATAACCTAACTTGCCCGGGTTTACAATGAAAGAGCTCAATTGTGGGTGGTTGTGGAGAGATGTCGATTCTCCACAATGAATGCAGCTTGGCACTCCAGAGCAGGGACCTTGGCAATCGTAAGCAGGGACAAAGGCTCTAAAGTGGCGAGCGCTTTCAGAAGAGGAGAGGGAGAGGAGAGATGCATCGACACAAGGCCATGGCGAGCTGCAACATCACCCACTCTACCTGTTTCCGCTCATGCCATTTGGAAGACGGGGAGAGAAGGCTCACAATGCCTGTCCCTCGACGCTCTTCTTTCGCGCCCCTATGGAGCATGCATGGAGAACCTTCGTAATACCATGGTGTAACTACCTCCACAGCCCCAATCATGTCATTTTTGAAATTGCATGATGTGGCAGCCAACCCCGTCATCATCCCCTACCCCACAACCTCGTCCATTGTGGCCTACCTTGTCACCCCTCCATGTCGGCACACTTCGCAGCCCCCCAACATGCCCAAGTTTACATCCCGCAATGAGCAACCCCCCCCCCCCCCCCACAGCCGCCATGCCGCTTGCCACGCATCCAGCCCAGATTCCCTCGCTCCTCATGCCCCACTTGCGCACCCCCGATGCCATCAAACGAGCTTGTCACCATCTAAGGTAAATAGTCATGAGGGAAATCTTGTGATGATCACCTAAGCAGGGAGCTCCAGGTGTCTTGTGGCAGGGCGGATTTGTTTATTGTGCATGCAGAGCTAGGGATGAGATGGGGGAAGGGCGAGGTGCAAGGAGCTGGGTGTGCTTTGGGAGGGAATCCCTAGCTATTTTCGTTATATAGTTTCTTAACCTCCCCCTCATTTATTTCTCACAAGAGAGGTCTCTGCAGTCCATCTGTAGCACTGTCGGCTTGGGGTGGTTGGGGCCAGGCTCCCCTTTCTCTAGCCCCCGATCATCAATGGCGTTCAGGTGTTGCATGTTGGTTCTAATCCCCCTGTTGGATGTTGGAAAGTGGTTCAGGATGGTGCTTTTTTAGATTGGCAGTTTTGGTGCAGCCCTATGTCGAGTCTTGTCTTGGGGGTCTTGGGCATCATCTCTCTCTAGTGTTCAAGCGGCTTCTTTTTTGGGTATTCTCTAATATCCTGAATCTCTATTCGACTTTTATGAAGCTTCTTTTCGAGCATGACGTCAACTTGTGGCAGGGGTGGAGACATGGTGGAACCCATGAATTTGCTTCTGATGATGGGGACATGGGGCCCACCTATCGAATTTATGGTATGTATGTCGTGTTGGTATCTTTTGTCGGGGCTAGCCTCCCTTCTTCCAGCCTGGTACGGTTGTTGTTGTCTATTGAGCTTTGCTTCCCCATGTGGTTCTCACCTTGAGGGAAACCCTAGGTTGGGGTGATAGCCTGGGTAGGGTTGGTGACAACCTATTGATGTTGGGTCTATTGTCGGTATCTAGTCTTTTTCTCTTTTGATCCTGTTGGTATTTGTGGCTCGTGTGGAGCACACAGGATGATGTAATTTTTTTTGGATTTTATTATATAATCAATCACCCAAGTACTGTGGGTTTGCAAAAAAAGAATAGATATCATTATTTATCTACTCTATCCTAGAATCTACTTGGCGCATTCAAAATTATGCTAATTGGCATTGTCCTATGAAATTACAACTTCTTGTCATGCTCCTACCAAGCCATGGCATCTTTGAGAGAGCATAGGTACAAAGGCTGACAAGGGAGCCACCGACGATGAGCGACAAAGAGAGGGTCCACCCCTTAACTATGTATGTTAGTTAAAAAGCTTCCATGGCCCTGTTCCACTCCTCCGAGTTCTTCCTTTTGTACGTTGAGAATCTTGATGCCTCCTTGCTCTATTGGCCTCACAAAATGGAATCCCATTTGGATCACTACCAAGGCATTTTCTTTGGTGTTATATTTCCATAACAATCTTTTCACTAGTTTCAAGAAATCCTTCCAATTGCACTTGCTAGCGTGAGGAGCAGACTAGTTTTATGGAGCGGACTATTGAAGGCTATGTATGGAGCATAAATGAATTGATCACTTTTACCCTAAACTAGGAGCATTTTTTTCTTTCTCAAACAACCAGGCTATTATGTTGAGAGCAATTTGGATCTCCAAAAATGAATTTCTTTTTCAAAAGAAGGGGGGTCCTCTGGACCCCAATGTAGTACTTGAATTGTGTTCGTAAAAATTGTTGTGTAAAAAGAAAGAGAGAGAGAGAGAGAGAGAGAGAGAGAGAGAGAGAGAGAGAGAGAGAGAGAGAGAGAGAGAGAGAGCTTTGGTTGTAAGCTTCGTATGTAAATGTAAGTGAACTCTCCTGTTGATGTACCCTATGCAAAGGATTGTTACCATATACATGTGGTAGTGATGTGTGCGAACACACTAGGACCGCTAGGACATTTTTTCCCTCTTTACGAGGTTTTTTCCCCCGAGCATTGTATATACGCCCATCACTCTAGGGCTATCTATCTTTCCATTGTATACTAAGTAACACACTCTCTATTGTGTGCCTTGAGCTTCCTTCGTCTTCTCCAAGCTGTGTGCGTTTCTCTGCAACCCTAATTCCAACAATTGGTATCAGAGCACGTTGCATCCTCTTGGGCTTAGTCGCCAGCTGCTCCAGCACACGCCTGCTCATTTTCTCCTATTTCAATGAGCTTTGGCAAGCGTTCGCAGGTCGACAAAAATTTTGGACATGCTCGTAGTGCTCAATCTGCTCAGATTTTTTATTCGGGCTCATTTCGGCCTCCGTTTCCACTACAGGCAGTATTGCACTGGCTAATTTGTCATTTTGTGCAGAATTTTTGTCAGTGCCATTTTTTGCATAACAGGTGCCTCATAATCTTCTATGGTTTGTGCTATATAGCATGTGTTGTTCTCTCTCCGTTTCTCCTATTATCGGGTAGTTTTCACATCCGGTGCAGCATTTACCATGGCTGACAACAACACAGATGTGTTCAAGATGTTTGCTGCTGAGGAAAGTTTGGATGGGGACAACTACCCTATGTGGGCTTTTATGATGCAACATGTTCTTGTGTCAAAGGGCGTCTGCAACATTGTGCAAGGCATTGATGTACGTCCTGGTTCTGAGGATGTAGGCGATGTTGAGGATGTTGCAGGTCTTGCTGCAAAGATTGCTGCTATTAGAGTCGTTTTGCCTACGGCAGAACAAGCTCGTTGAGATGTAAAGGATGCACAGGCTCATGCATTGATTGCGTTGTCTGTGAAGCGCACCATTGTTTCTCACATTCGTTCAGCAAAATCTACAAAACAGGCTTGAGATATTCTAGCAGGTCTTTATGCAAGCCGCAATGAGGCTAAAATTTCTTTGCTACGTAAAGAGCTGGAGTCGAAGATTATGCATGAGGAAGATGATATGGACACTTTCCTTGCTGGTGTCAAGGATATCAATGAGCAACTTATTTCTGCAGGTGAAGTCATTTCAGAGAGTTCCCTTGTGCAGACAGTTCTTGATGCCTTACCAGATTCCTACCAGACTTTGCTAATACTTGGAGACTTATGACCCAAGGAAATCCTGAAGTTGTCAAGTTTGATGCATTATGCACATTGCTGTTGCAAGAGTCACTTTCCAGAAAAAAAAACGACTAGGCAGCGTGCATTTGAATAGGCTTTTATTGCTTCTTAAAGAAAGGGTGGTAACAGCAATGCAACCACTTCTTATGGTTCTGCTGCGAGTGGCAAAAATTTTGTTCCTAATGCTTCTGCTAGCAGCAATTCGTCTGGAAATTCTAGTGATAAGGGCAAAAAGAAGATGCGTTGCCATTATTGTAAAGCTAATGATCACTTGATCAAGTCATGTCCTAAGTTCAAGGCCAAAGAGGCTAAGAAGAAAGAGGGTGGTTCCACTGCAAATGCTGGTTCCACTACAAATGCAACCATTGTTGAGTCTTCTGTAAAAGGAGACTGTAATGCTGATGTTGATGCAGAATGGGATTTTAGCGTAGAGTGCACTTACAATCTTGCTGTCCATGATGCATGCTTTTCAGTTGCTGCAGATTCACATGTGTGGTATTTCGACAGTGGTGCTACAAAGCACATTACCTCACATTGTGAATTGTTCACCTCTCTTGAGTCTATCCCTTATGGGAATTCAGTCACTTGTGCCAACAATGCCTCTTATCCGGTTCAGAGAGTTGGAAAGATTGTGCTTATTGCTGCAAATGGAAGTTCTTTCACACTTGTTGATGCACTTTATGTACCTGGGATCAAGAAGAATCTCTTGTCTGTATCCGTACTTGCTAGACTTGGACTTGTAGTCAAATTTCTGGATGAGAGATGTACAGTTCATGATCTCAGTTTTGGTGATGAAATTGTTGCATCTAGCCTTTTGTGCCATGGGCTGTATAAGCTCACTTTGTATGACGAGTGTGGACAAGATTTTGCAAATGCTGTTGCAGATTCAAGGGCTATTTCGGATGCAAAACTTTGGCATGCATGTTTTGGTCATCTGAATTTTGCCAATTTGCTGCGTTTGCAAAAATCTGATATGGTTGCTTCTTTGCCGCCTCTTGAAGCACCTGTCAAACATGTTTGTGAAGGTTGTATTTTGGGTAAGATTCAACGTTCGAGGTTTCCAAAGGATCGTTTAGTTAGGGCCACATGCAAGTTGCAGCTTGTGGATAGTGATGTTTGTGGGCCCATGCAAACTCCATCCTTGGGCAATTACCTTTACTTCGTGACTTTGATTGATGATTACTCCAGGCATGCATGGGTATTTCCGCTTAAAGAGAAGTCTGAAGTTTTTATGTGCTTCAAACAATTTCTGGCTATGGCTGAAAATGTCTCGAAATGTACTATGGGCACCCTCCATTCTGATCGAGGGGGGGAGTATATGTCTCATGAATTTAACGCATTTCTCGCTAGTCGTGGGATAAAACACCAATGTACAGTGCCTTATACACCTCAGCAAAATGGTGTTGCTGAGAGGAAAAACAGGTCACTAACGGAAATAGCACGACGTATGGTCAAAAGTCAAGCTTTGCCACATTCTTTTTGGCTTGAGGCCATCATGTGTGCCACTTATGTACTTAACAGGTGTCCTACGAAAGCTTTGCAGTCTATTACTCCATATGAAGCATGGCATGATAGAAAGCCTTCTATTGAGCACATGCGTGTTTTTGGTTGTTTGGCATATGCTTTGGTGCCACAAACACACCACAGAAAATTGGATGATAAGGCTGTCAAATCTATTTTTGTTGGTTATAGTGCTGAAAGCAAAGGTTACAGGTTATATCATCCGCAAAAAAAGCGTATTCTGGTTTCACGGGATGTAGTGTTTGTGGAAGATTATGTTCAGCCCTTGCTGTCATTTACTAGAGACAGTAATGTAAGCTCACAGGACATCTATGACACTTTGTTGCCTCTTTTCAGTGGTGGAAATACGAATGTAATTTCTAATGAGGAAAATGTACATCCTATGGGGGTTTTTAAAAATGTTACAGATCAGCCTATTACTGATGCAGATGTACATGATGTACTTGATGAGGAAAGGGCTGAAAATGAGCAGGCTAGAGGTATGCCAAAATGGCTCGTGCACACTTTGCGTGATAGTAAATTGGATGCACCTTTGTCTAGTCGTACTCGTTCAGGATCTCGCCATGCATCTTATGCATCAGATTGTTATGCTTTGGCTGTGTCTAGCGTACATGATGTTGAGAAGCCTCTGTCTTTTGATGAAGCACAGAATTCAGAAAATTGGATGGCTACCATGCAATCAAAATATGATGCACTTATAGAAAATGACACATGGACTTTCGGTGATTTGCCTCCTGGCAAAAACGCCATTGGTACGAAGTGGGTTTACAAGTTGAAACGCAAGCTGGATGGTGAGATCCATCGCCATAAGGCTCGACTTGTTGCAAAGGGTTATGCACAACAAAAAGGCATAGATTATGAAGAGACTTTTGCTCCCACTTATCGTATGACTACTGTGCCTTTTGTATGTGCATTGGCAGCTCATTTTGGTTGGGATGTACATCAATCAGACATTGTTACTGCTTTCTTGAATGGTGACATATTTGAGGAAGATGCAACCTCACGATTTTGTCATAAAAAGACAAGAGGACAAAGTGTGCAGATGAAAGAAGGCTTTGTATGGGTTGAAGCAATCTCCTCGTGCTTGGTATGAGAAAGCTGACACTCATTTGGTTAAATGAGGCTTTCGTAACAGTCCAATAGAAAGCACATTGTATGTAAAGTGTGAGGGTGATGTACTTCTCATTGTGGTTCTTTATGTCGATGATTTGCTGATCACTGGACCAAATGAGAGACATATTGCTGAATTTAAGGCTAATTTGAATGCTATTTTCAAGATGAAAGATTTGGTGTTGTTGCATCATTACTTGGGTATACAGTTTAAGCATTGTGATGGTGGTATTGCCTTGTGTCAGAAAAGTTACATAGAGACATTGCTATGTAAGTTTGGACTTGAGGATTGCAAACCTATTGCCACTCTCATGGAAACAGGTTTGAAGTTGATTCTACATGATGATGGTGATCCTGTTGATGTCACTCTTTACCAAACTGCTGTTGACTGCCTCATTTATGTATGCAACGTGAGGCCAGATATTCAGTTTGCAGTCTCATAGGTCAGCAGATTTATGCATAGCCCAGGGTCTAAGCATTGGCAGGCTGTCAAGAGGATTTTGCACTACCTTAGTGGCACTTTACATCTTGGCTTGTTTTATCTCAAGGGGGGATCATTGCCGCCAGACTTACATGCTTTTTCGGACTCAGATTGGGCTGATTGTTTTGACATGCGAGTGTCCACAAGTGGTTTTTGTTTCATGCTTGGCAGTTCATGTATATCATGGTTGAGCAAGAAGCAACCTACTGTGGCCACTTCAAGTTGTGAGGCTGAGTACAGGGTAGTCTTCACAGCGATGGTTAAGTGTGTATGGCTCAGACACCTTATGGCTGATTTGGGTGTTGGACAGGACACTACCAACACTATCTACACTGACAGTCAAAGTGCATTGGCAGTTGCGAGAAACCCAATTTTTCATGCTCGCACAAAGCACATTGAGGTGCATTACCACTATGTCAGGGAGAGGCTCTCAGCAGGAGAGATCAGCTTGGCTTATGTGCCAACACAGGACAACCTTGCAGATCTTTTCACAAAGGCATTGTCTCGTGAGAAGCTTGAAGCTTTCCGCAAAGATTTGGGGTTACTCCCCTTTGTGGACTGATCATGTCCTCAGAGCATGGCACTTCCCTTTACTCATATGCGAGCTCTCATTCACCGCATCACTCCAGGGGGGATTTGTTACCATACATGTGGTAGTGATGTGTGTGAGCACACTAGGACCGTCGGGGCATTTTTTCCCTCTTTAGGAGGTTTTTTCCCCCGAGCATTGTATATACGCCCATCACTCTAGGGCTATCTATCTTTCCATTGCATACTAAGTAATACTCTCTATTGTGTGCCTTGAGCTTCCTTCATCTTCTCCAACCTGTGTGTGTTTCTCTGCAACCCTAATTCCAACAAGGATATGCCAGGGCAGATTGTAATCTTCTAATGTTTATGCAACTCAAGCTCATATGAGCGTTTTTTTATAATTAAACAAGCGAAAGGGTCACGACAACTTTCAAAAACAATAAGAAAGTGATAAAAATTTTAGGTTGAATTAAACTGGTATGAGTGTTTGGAAAAGGATTATCTGAGCTTAGTCTTGAGCTGATTGAAAATCAAGACTAGCTAGCTGCAAACCATGGTAAACGAAGAAAAATCGATAAAAGTCGTTCATAAATTTTTCAAATCTCAAATTTGGTGCTAGTATTTTCGATTTTCTTCTTTGTAAAGAGGAAACTCGATCAGCAACCGCTTAATAAAAGAGACTTTCTCAAACGTTAACACTGACTGGAATCAAGCTATAAAATGCAAGAAATGTAAAGCCATGTGAAGTTGTGAAATGAAAGGTGAAATAAAATTAATTAATAAATATATATGTGTGTGTGTGTGTGTGTGTGTGTGTGTGTGTGTGTGTATAGAATTTATTAGAATAATGCAAGGTGAAGCTTCACTTTAGCATTCTAAAACAAAAGAATGCAAAAATAAGTGAAAGGGTCACGATGGCTTTTCAAAAACAATAAGAAAGTGATAAAATTGTTAGGTTGAATTAAACTAGTATCAGTGTTTGGAAAAGGATTGCCTCAGCTTAGTCTTGAGCCGATTGAAAATCGAGACTAGTTAGCTACAAACCATGATAAACGAAAGAAACACTGATGAAATATGTGAGAAAGTTATCCAAAAATTCTACAAATCTCAAAAAATTTACGAGTATTTTCGATTTTCTTTTTTGTGAGGAGAAAACTCGACCAACGGCGGCCGCTTAATAAAAGAGACTTTCTCGAACTTTAACACTGACTTAAATCAAGCTATAGAATGCAAGAAATGTAAAGCCATGTGAAGTTGTGAAATGAAAGGTGAAATAAAAAGAACTAATTAATATATGTGTGTATAGAATTTATTAGAATTATGCAAGGTGAAGCTTCACTTTAGCAATAGAATGTATAAAAAACATATGTGTGTGTGTGTGTGTAAAATTTACTAAAATTATGCAAGGTAAAGCTTCACTTTAGTATTCTAAAACAATAGAATGCAAGAAAAGTAAAGATAAAGCTTCACTTTAGCATTCTAAAACAATAGAATAAGAAAAGTAAAGACATGCCGGATATGAAATAAAAGGTAAGTTTCCATCATGCACTAAAAACAATGAAAGTCTCCCTAACCCAACACAACACTAAAACAAAGCCAAAAAAACACACAGAAGTGTGTGTATAAAATTTACTAAAATCATGCACGGTGAAGCTTCACTTTAGCATTCTATAGAATGCAAGAAAAGTAAAGGTGAAGCTTCACTTTAGCATTCTATAGAATGCAAGAAAAGTAAAGACATATCAGAATGTGAAATGAAAGGTATGTCTCCATTGTGCACTAAAAACAAAACAATGAAAGTCTCCCACTAAGGTTTTCTTTTAGAAAGCCAAAACAAAAGAGTTAGATATATTGTAATCTTCTAATGTTTATGCAACTCAAGTTCATGTGAGCATTTTTTTTAATTTAAAGAAAAGAGTTAGGCATAATTTTTTTTTTGGTTGATTGGACCTACCTTTTCATGTGATATAATGGGAAGTATAGAAATTTTCTATTTCCTTTTTTTTTTTAGTTTTTCAATGGGTCACTTCATCTCATAGCTTTACATGCCACAGCTTTCTTTTGATTTTATTATCTTACCAAACGAATTTTTTTTTGTTAGATTTTTTTAGAATGCCAATGTGATTCAAAAGGAAGGGGAGAGAGAGAGAGAGAGAGAGAGAGAGAGAGAGAGAGAGAGAGAGAGAGAGAGTCTCTCTCTATGTCGCTTGCAATCGCTTATTGTGTCACTGGGTTGCAGTGCTTCTTGAATTGAAGATAAAGTGCATGGCTTTTGAAAGATGAAAATCCAAAAATCTGAACTACTATTTAATCTCTGAATCCATGGAGATTTTTCCTCATTTCTTGTGCTCTAGATTGTCATTTTTAAATGTGAAAGCAACTCAATCGTATGTTTCATATGCCAAGAGAGAAGGGCAGGAAGGAGACTTGCCAAAATCGTTTTTCTAACCAAAGAAACAGTGTTCAGGAAAAATCATTTTGTAAAACATATAAAATTCATTTCCTTGAATTTGCCAAAAGGAAATTCAAGAAAATTAGGTTTATTTTTCCGGTTGTAACACTACTCTTCTCTATCTTGGGGGGCAATGTCTCCTTTTTTCCTTGCCCTCAACAAGCGCTTTTGAAATTGAAAATGGCACGATATTAAGCTGAGACATATTTTTCCTGAATACTTCAAAGAAATTAAGGATACAGTTAAAAGTTTGCCGGTTTTTATGTCAAATTCTTAAAGATTTGTCTGTTCTACATTAAGATCTTTAAATATTCACAGGTTTGTGTCAAGGCAATCACAAAATCTAGCTCGGATTTTGCAAATCTAGCCGGTTAAAAATACCCCCCCCCCCCCCCCCCCCCCCCCCCCCCCCCCCTTTTCCACATGGTGATCTCTCCTTGCTTCGAAAAGTTTCTTCTACAGCCCAGACACACAGTGAGAGAGAGAGAGAGAGAGAGAGAGAGAGAGAGAGAGAGAGAGAGAGAGGTGTCATCAGTGCCAAAGGAAATGCCTACCCCTGCATGTGTATGTTGGTTATGATCAGGTAGACCACCACCTTGGCATAGATTTGGATTGAAGGGCAATAAACTCAAAGGTCCAAAAACATAAGCTCTTTACACAACCTTTTCTACATTGCACATGTGAGCAGATTCTTACCTTCCTACCCATCGACGATTTCTTGCCTTGCTACAGGCTCCTCCATGTGCTTTGGATGGCGCTGCTCCCCCCTTTGTGTAGCTCCTATATATAGTCACACGTTCCATGGCTCCGTGCAATGCCCAGTTGGTAGGACTCGATGAATGAGAGAGAGAGAGAGAGAGAGAGAGAGAGGATGCAAATTTTTGTAATACGATGGGAGAGAAATTCTACAGTGGTGTAGAGACTGTAGATGGGTATGGTGATAGAGTTGGGTTTGGACCATGGCCCATGTGCTTCTACTTTCTCTCTGATCGACGATGATCATACACTTGGCATCTCTCACTCATACATCTTGAACGAGGACCCCGCATGGAAAATCATGCAATCACTGAAGGTTTTTGCAGTATTTTTCTCTATTTTGGAGTGGAATTTCACCTCTTCCCCTCGCTCTCAACCAGCATTTTTGAAATTGAAAACGCCATGATATTAAGGCGAGACACATTTTTCCCGAACAGTGATCGCAAGTCTCATATATGAGAGAGTAGAAGAAGATCTTTGTGCTCCATAACAATCTTTAGAGAGAGAGAGAGAGAGGGGGGGGGGGGGGGGGGGGGGGGGGGGGGGGGGCTAAGCTGCATGCAAAATGCAATGTATGTATGTTGCGAGAGAGTTTTGGAGGCAAGAACAAGCAAGAATTGAGGGTTTAAACAAGGGAAGAAGGAAGGTGCCTAACTCTATATGGAGCATATAAACTTGGGTTGGAGAAGAGTGGTGGGGCGGAGATTGGCAGGGGAAGCGACAAAGAGAACAATTCATGAGTAGAAAGAAGGAAATGGAAAACTTTAAAATGGCATGAGAGAGACAGAGAAAGAGAGAGGTGGCCACCATTGCTATCATCCCCCCCCCCCATCCCCACTTACCATGTGCTGCAAGCTACTTGCTCTTACTTGTGAGCTATGTAGCTGACGAACAATGTACGCGCGTGAGAGAGAGAGAGAGAGAGGTGCCTGCCACTACCACCATCGGTTCCCTTCCCCCCATGTGGTGAAAACGATCTTTTGGCAGGGTGGCATGGGCTTGGAGCCATGAAAACACAAAGCAGGCTTAGCTCTAAAAATTAGGAGGAGGAGGAGGAGGAGGAATCAAGGCATCATTCTGAAACTTAATCATTAATAGAGAAATAGGTGAATAAAGAGGGGGGAAAGAGAATCTCAGATGCATTGTTCCACATCGATACAGAGCTTTGTCGGTGGTGAAAGTCCACATAGCACCACCGGATAATTGCAATCAAAGCCCATAGTGGAAGTTAGCTAGCCTAGGCACATGGGCTTTTATGACAACCATGTCTTTCATGGCAGCTTCTCTAGCTTGCCCAGAGGAATGGCATGTAGATAGTGTTGGCATTTCCAAGCTAAGAAAATCCACGTAGCATTGCCGAACATGATGCCGCCATTGTGCTTGGCGCTGTCTTGGTCAATATGCCTGCTAAATGTGCTTCACTTCATAAAGCAAAAAAAGTGCTTGAGAAGCTTCTTATCTAGGATGTTGTTTCTAGGGATGCACTAATTGCAGGATATGCCCAACTTGGGCAAGGCCAAGGAGCTTTGGATGTTTTTTAGCAGATGTGAAACGAGCGTCCTTCCAGATGCAATCACATACACTCTATCACAAAAAATGCTCGAGGAGCTTCCTGTCTAGGATGTCGTCTCTTGAAATTCATTGATTGCGGGATATGCCTAACTTGGGCAGGGCCGATGAGCTCTCAGTTATGTTCAATAAATGTGACATTGTGCTTAGCACTACCTCAACAAGCATTTTTGAATTTCAAAGTGGTGCAATTGTAGGCTAACACACATTTTTCTTGAATACTAGTGAGTATCCTTTGCTAACCAGGTAAAGCTATGGAGATCTGAGCACCTCAGCGGCTAGCTGAGGTAGTGGGGATGGAGAGAGAGAGAGAGAGTCATGTGTTGTGTGGTTTGGAGGTCGAGGCAGAGAGAGTAGTTGGCATAGTGTGTTTTAGAGTGGCTCTTACCAACTCACCCCATAGAGAGAGAGAGAGAGCATGAGGTGTCACATGGTTTGTAGATTGAGGCACATAGAGATAGAGAGAGTTGTTGACCATCGTCGAAGGCCTCACCATTGTACCATTGGTAAGAGCCAGCGAGACCCACTGGTAGGGGTAGCAAGAAAGGGAGAAATAGAGGGATAGAAAGAGAGAAATAAGGATATGGATGGAGAGAGAAATGAATGGAAGGAGGATAGATATGGTGATATTGGGAAAGAGATAGATACATAGAGAGAGAGAGAGAGTGAGTGAGAAATAGAGAGATAGATAGAAGAAAAAGAGATATAGAGAGGGTGATTCTTGCCCCCCTAACATGCGGCACTCTTAGGAGCACTTGGTGAGTGGTACGAATTTCAACGACCGCATTGGGTGAGAGTAAGAGTTGCAATCGGCAAGTGAGAGAGAGGGAATTTATGGATAGAACTAATGATGGACGGCGTTCAAATTTACTTCGTGTGAGTGCTTCAAGTAGGTAGAGAGAGAGAGAGAGAGAAAGATTACTTTTCTTGATCTAATTTTATAAAATTTGTCAAGGGCAAGGGTTTGAGGGTAAGAGGGGCCATGCCGCCGCCAAAGGTGGCGCCGTTTTGCTAGTGGAACATATAATTTTCAAGGTAGGATAGGGCATCCACGTGTCACTCATAAGTTCACTTCAAAGAAAGCTTTTCAAAACATTTAATTCAAAATGAAAAAGTGAAGGATAGGGCTGCATGAAATAACTATAAAGTCAAAAGAAAAGACCTTGTACTATGCATAGAATACAACTTTAAAGTCTACAGATTTTGTACTTTACGTAGAATAAAATTTATACAAATTTCAATGCACATAACAGGCTGAAAGTAAAGGATGGTAGTACAAAAAAAGGGCCAATTTTTTTTCCACCTGTTTGGTCCTTTGGAGGGAAATTTTTGAGGCCCAAAAGTTTTGGAATTTTTCTTTTTTAGCTATAATTGTATCTCAAAAGTACAAGTCGTGCAGTTTCACAATGGGCCAGCCCGTGTGAGTGTAGTGGTGTAATTAGTGGATTTAGTGGTCCGAATTGCGTCCGTTTGAATTGAGCGCTTTCTGCCAGCACTAGGGCTCTCTCTCTCCCCCTCAAACTCGTAGCAGAGCTACTCTCTCTCTCTCTCTCTCTCTCTCTCTCTCTCTCTCTCTCAGCATTGTAGCAGAGCTGCTATCATGTGAGTTCTCCCACCATGAGGACCCCAAAGGCCAAGGGCGCTTCTGCCAGCAGAGCGTCACCTTCAACATGCAAACAGAAAGGGAAGGCCAAGGAGGGAATGCCCACCCATGGGAGAAGCAACAACAAAGGTTCTTCCACCCCCGTCTCTCAAGAAACAGAGCTAGAGAACAAAAGCAATCCCAACACAAGGGCTAGTGCAAAACAGTTCAAGGCTTCTGAAATCGACTTCGAACGGACCTCACACCGTGTCGATGAGGATGAATCAAAATCTGCCAACAAGTCAAGACATGGTAAGCTATTCATTGGAATCAGGCTTGTGTTAATTAGATGGTGTAAAATTAATTTAAATGTTCAGTGTAAAATTGATACCTTGGAGCAGCGCATTTGTAATCCATATGCATATGAGAGAAAAATTAGAAATTTGACTTGGACCATGCTAATTATCTAGCTTGCTCTATAGTATTAAGTGTATTTTTTTAGGATATTCTAGAAAAGTGGTTGTGGAGATTCAATGTTTGTGGATAGAAAGGTTTAGTTGAGACAATGTACATGATTCTATAGTTTCCCTGCTTTATGTTAGAGCTTTGTATATCATATGCTAAGGATAAAAACTGAAGTTATTGCAAACTATTGTTGAGGTTTCGTGGAAATAGAGTATGGATAAATCATATTGTAAACACATTAGTTATTAGTTATTAAATGTACAGTAACAAATGTGGTACTTTGGATTTGTTTCACAATAATTTCTGATTTGTTTGACATTTCAGGTAAGAATAAAATGGAGAAGTACCCTCAACAAACCAGGTTTTGTTATACAGCAGAGGACTTGCATGAGGAGTATGGCCTTAGGCTAGAAGTCAAACTCCCTAAGGATGAGGACTTGCCATCCGAGTAGTGGTTATCTGTTTTCAAGTACAAGTTCCAAAAGAACAGCAAAATTTATTTAAATCATTTGCAGCCACATCTGGTGGATGACTACAGATTTCTATTCTTCAAAGTTTATCAGGGACCCCCTTCATGCGGTGAACTGACCACCAAATTTGCTAAGGGTTATGCGTTCGAGAAATGTGATGCAGCGAGAAAAGACCCAACAGGGCATAGAATAGCATGGGCCCGGTTTGGGGAAGGAGTGTTGCAGATGATATCATTTAGGACTGGCGGTCTTGACCGTAAAGTTGAGACATGGAGGAAGCAAAATGCTTCCTCCTCTGGAACTGTCCGGAAGTCAGTTAAGAAGGCCCACATGACTCAAAGTGGTAGCAACATCTGCACAGAACCAGATCAAGGTGTCAGAGGGGCAGTGGCTGACTACCTACCTGACTTAGAGGCATTGCTCCAAAGACTCCAAAAGCAGGTGTCACATCCAGGGTCATCAAAACTAATAGACCTGAAGGCCTCTATTCAAGCAAACAAGGACCAGCTACTACTGGTATATGAGGGTAAAGAGGGCGTGGCGAAAAGTTTGATGGAGGATATTGATACCCTGGAGGTGCGCATCGGTGTGCTACGGCAGCAAATACCTATCCCTGATGAAGAGATCAGAGAGGTGGAGGCTGAGCTGTCGGCGCTTGTTACGATGGCACGGGGTTTTCGAAAATATCAAGAAGCTCCAAGCTGAGGTTGAATAGCATGAGGTATCGTATTTCTGGCTTATTGCATTGTGTACAGCTGTTGAAAGTTTTTATTATGCACAAGGTTTGGTGATTTGGCATGTTTCACTTCTTGATTGGTTTATTTGCTGACATTTTTATGGGTTTTAGAACTATCTTGGACTGGTTTGGTACTCTCTCAACTGTTTTGGTACTTTTATTTAACACTAAGGACAGTGCTGGAACTTTCCTTAGTACTTTGTGTTGCTCCTTCCTTTCATTTGGTACTCATTTGAACTACTTGGTACTATATTGGTACTTCCTTGTTTCTAATTTTTGAGTCTTACACTGTACTATTTGTTTTGTTTTGGATTCTATAATGGCACAATCCATGGTACTTTTGGTGCTTTTCTGATCATTTGGTCTTTTTCAATTCTATTTTTGGGACTGCTATGGTACATGCTACTTAGTGCTTTGGTATCTTCTTTAAATGTCTTGGTACTTTTCTTTTTTTTTTTGAAAGTGGCTTGCTTATTTTTGGACTGTTTTGGTACTTTTCAAACTGATTTGGGTATTTAATCGAACACTAACTGCTATGTTCGTACTTCCCTTGTAACCTTTTGGTGCTTAGTTATTTTAATTGGTTCTCTCTTCGATCATTCTGGTATTGGCTTGAGAATTTTTGGTACTCATATAGTTTACAGATATTGTCTTGGGTGCTATGTGGCACAATCTTTGGTACTCTGGGTGCTTTTCTGTTCATTGGGTACTCTCATTATTTATTTTGTAACTTTCTAGTTACAGTCTTATACTGTAATGTTGAGTTTGACTTGGGTACTTTTGGTGCTTGATACTGCTTTAGTACTCTTGAAACATTTGGTACTTCAACCTATTTTCGTACTTTTAGTACTTCCCTTGTAACCTTTTGTGCTTCTTTATTTTATTTGGTTCTCTCTTTGACCATTTTGGTACTGCCTTGAGAATTTTTGGTACTCATATAGTCTACAGATTTGCCTTGGGTGCTATGTGGCACAATCTTTGGTACTCTGGATGCTTACTGTTCATTGGGTAGTCTAATTACTTAGTTTGGTACTTTCTAGTTACATTCTTATACTGTAATGGTGAGTATGACTTGAGTACTTTTGGTGCTTGATACTGATTTGGTACTGTTGAAACATTTGGTACTTCAACCTATTTTGGTACTTTCCTTGTAACCTTTTGTGCTTATTTATTTTATTTGGTTCTCTCTTTGACCATTTTGGCACTGCCTTGAGAATTTTGGTACTCATATAGGTTACATATTTTCCTTGGGTGCTATGTGGCACAATCCTTGGTACTCTGGGTATTTATCTACTCTTTGGGTAGTCTGATTACTTATTTTGGTACTTTCTAGTTATTGTCTTATACTGTAATGTTGAGTATGACTTGGGTACTTTTGGTGCTTGAAACTGCTCTAGTACTGTTGAAACTTTAGGTACTTTTGGTATTTCTAGTACGTTGATACTACATTGGTATTTTCTTCTAATAATGTTTTCTTTGCTAATTGTTTGATTTGGTACTGTTTTGGTTCTATTTTGTAACTGTTGCAATAATATTTTGGTACTGCATGTGTTATTCCTTGCTAGCAGTCAATTTTGGTACTGTTTTGGTGCCTGTTGGGTACTGTTTTGTTCTATTTTGGTACTCTTTCAATAATTTATTGCTATTGCATGTGTTGTTCCATGCATCTTGGTTGTTTTGGTAAGTAAATTACGAGAGCATTCTGTTTTGCAGAGAGAGTATGCCAGGCTCTACAACGAGTCCCTAAAAACCCAAGCCCAATACAAATTTGTAAGCAATCTCTCTGCTGATGTGAAGAGAGGGATGACTCACACGTTGACTCCAAGGCCTCATGTTGTGGACCCTGAAAACATAATACATGTGTTTGGTTCTTGTGTTGCTTGTGGGGAGGCTTTGGAGGCTTCTTACGTGGTTGGTACCTTCATGCTTCCCTGCAGGCATCAGTACCATCCGCTCTGTTTTGCACGTGTATTGAGAATGGAAGATACGTGTGTGAAGGCACTTTGCAACACTGCAATCCCTTTGGAGGCAAAGGCCTGGATTTCAGGGATGTCATTATTGAAGAGTAAGTCAGGTGTTTGTGTTGGACACTACATGCTTATAATATCAGTTGAATTTATTATCTAATCTTCTCTTTCATCTTTGTGTATATGTAGGGAGAGGATCTTTCGGTGCGGACACCCATGACAACACCAACACCCCTGTGGATCGAAAGGATCTTCCTGGATATGGCAAGTCAGATGCCAGTCACATGTTCCAGGAAGATCCTTATAAGTCAGTGCATGAAGTACTGCATGACATTGGTGCCAACACGATGGAAGGCAAAAAGGGTGAGCCTGCTCTAGACTCCATTTTGGAGGAAGATAACACTAAAGCTGAAGTGCAGGAAATCCATCAAGGCCCTAATGCCAGCAAAGTGGAAGGGAAATGGTATGAGGCTGGTGTGGGCTCTGGTATGGCACAAGCTAAACTGAAAACTGAAGTGCAGGAGAAGGATAAACAGGAAAGTGAACAGATTGAGGAAGTTGATGACATAGAGATAGAGCTAGGCAAGGAGAACAACGCAGAAATTCAGGCTGATGAGGAGGTGACAGTGGAAGTTCCCTCGGCGGCCGAGTGTTTGGATGCATCTCCAAAGTATGTAGAGGAGAAGGTAGGCAGAAAGATGAGGCAGCAGGCAAAGAGTGAGGTGGAACTTGCTGACAGTGCGAAGGAGGCGGAACCTGCCGAGGGTGCGAAGGAGGGTGAGAAGGAGTATGGCACAGAGGAGGCAGCTTATTTTGCAGAGGAGACGAAAGCCATGGAGGAGGCCGAAGGTGCAGGGCAGGCGACAACCTTAGAAACAGGTTATAGCATTGACTGTGCCACACTCTCCGAACTCTTCCATATGAAATGTAAAAAGCGCCCCAAAGGTCGTGGTCTCAAGCCACGACCCTCCAAGAATTAGCTATTTAACAGCATTTTGTACTTGCTTCTGGCTTATCATGAAATACGATCCCATTTTGCGTTTGTCAATGTTTGGTGTCATGTCAGTCAGATGTTAATGTGTCCGTTCTTGTTATGTCATGCTGTCAACAATTAGTAACCTTTAATGGTGCTAAATGTCCACACTTTCTATTGCCAAAAGGCTGGGTGTTCCTTTACTCATTTTGCTTCATGGTACTTCAGTGAGGGACAGGTGGTGGCTGAATGAAAAGCGACCGGATACATCAATGCCGCTGGACGTAAAGGCGAGCACTAAGCGCCTTGTCATTCTGGATGTGAATGGAGTTCTGTTGAAGGATTGTCAAAAAGAACCCGAAGATTTGTGGAAAATCCCATTTCCAGAGGGATGTAGGCCCCGATGCGTGGAGGTCTCCCGGCACAAATACTGCGTGGTCAGACCTGATGCAGAGGATTTCATCCTTAGCCTGAGGAGGCGATGCTACGTGATGCTTTGGTCCTGCAGCCAAAGACACAATCTGATGACCATATTGCATGCTTGCCTCCCTAAGTTGATGAAGATGCAAAGTCTCTTTTTAGGTATGAATCCCTTAACTTCCAAACTGGTTTGGCTGATTTTGGTATTGTATCTACCTTTGCTACTGATTTGTACATATTCTAGTACTATTGGTTCTTTTTGTACTGGTTAGTACTATCGTCTATAGGATTTGGTATTGTTTGTACAAATTGATACTGTCCACACAATTTTGGTAATGTTAGCACAATTTGGTATTGCTTGCACAATTGGGTACTATTTGTTTCTTTTGGTTCTTTTTGGTTATTTTTATTCATTTTGGTCCTTTGGTACATTTGGTACATTTGGTACATTTGGTACGTTTGGTACTGTTTGCACAACTTGATATTGTCCATAAAACCCGGTACTATTTGCACAACTTACTTTGGTACTTTGGTACTTTGGTATTGTTATGTACAGAACTTGCTGTTTTTCTTTTTTTGGTGATTTAAGTCCTTTGGTACTTTGGTACTGTTATGTACAAAACTTGCTGTTTTTCAGACTGTGGTGATTTAACTCCTTTGGTACTTTCGTACTGATATGTACAGAACTTGCTGTTTTTTTTTTTTGGTAATTTAAGTCCTTTGGTACTTTGGTACTGTTATGTATAAAACTTGCTATTTTTCAGACTTTGGTGATTAAGTCCTTTGGTACTTTTGGTACTTAAGTAATTTGGTGCTTTGGTACTGTTATGTACAAAACTTGTTGTTGTTTTTCAGACTTTGGTACTCTGAACTGTATACCTGCTCTAACAACTTTGTTTACTTGACACATATATTTTTTACCAGTCCCATTGTGAAAAATGGGCTTCCTCTATGAAGAATGTGGCAGGCCTTTTGGGGCAAGCCCATTTTCCTGAAGCTCCTGCGAATAGTTTGGTGCAAGCATCCTCAATTTAATAAAGCCAGCACGCTCCTTGTGGACGACACAAGATACAAATCATTGAAGAACGATTATGAGTCGTGCTACTGCATTCGGACATATGAGCCAAACTATTACGATCCGAACAAGCCGAAGTATCTCATGGATGTCATTCTACCATGGATCACAGGATGGCTAGATGAGAAGTTCCCCACCGCTTATAGCTGGCGCACACCCCTATTTGATGTAGAGGATGACATCTCCCTGTATGTTGCTGACTACTTTGTATCTTTGGAAGGGTACTCGTATCGGTTTGACCCCCCTAATGTGTAAAAGATTCTATAAAAGACTAGCATTTTCGTGTAATAACAAATTATTGCTGGGCATGAACCTTTATCTGCAAAAGTTTTACACATGCACTTAATTTTTCAGCACATGATCTTTTTCTTGCCACTTCTTTGGTAATTTTTCTGTTGCTATTTGCATGTGAAACCTGAATCAGCAGAAATGTCAAATAACCCACGAGCATTGATTACTCCTTCCCACTTTAATTTCTGTCCCATTGATAACTAAACCCGGATTCTTGCACCTACATAAGATATTTTCAACCATATTAAAGTATCCTGCTATCAAACAAGGATTAGGCAGTCTGGCTATCAAATTTGGTACTACAAGAGTCGCTGAAAACAAATTAGCAAGTACACACTACTGATCACAAGTAAGATTCTATTCAAGAGAATTACAATTGTTGCTGCCAGTGGCTAGACTTGTAGTTGGGGTTTACGTTGTATGGCTCCCCTCGTGGTCACTCCCTTCGTCATATGGCATACTATTGTAGATATTTTCATATCTTTGAGGATAGTTTAAAATGGTTATGCAGGCCCGGTTTGACCTCCATGGGGAACCGTATGGCTCTGACAAGATGGGAGTAGATCATGACCGGTGGCTTCTCATTCAATAGGGTATAAGTATTAACTTTGCCCTCAACCAGGGCATAGTACAAACCCTCAACGAGAATTCCACCCTTTACAATCTTGTTATGCCAAAGGTCCTTCAGTACTCTTGGTGCCTGGTACATGGTTTTGGTGCACTTTAGAAGGTAGAAGTCCTCTTTCTCCTCGGCTGCTTTCACTGCAAAGTTATCCCTAATGGACAGTAATTGGCTCAGCACCTTAGGGTCTCCTTAATACATAGGCATGGTTAAATCCACACTCACTTGGGAGGAAAGCAGATCATTGTAGTTCTCCTCATCATCCTCGTCCTCATCTCTACCTACTTGTACAGACTCTGTCAATGGCTCAATGGAGAGATATTTCCATTCTTCAGTGCATTGTTTATTATTGCATCTCCTCCATTGCCCATGCACACAAGGATCACAAAAGCAAGACAGCGTCCGAAAATGCACATCACATGGATTGTGTGTTGAGTAGCCGTCAACACAATGGAATGAGCGAGACGTTGCAATTGGTTTGCAGTCCCATAGTGGAGAACGCAACACATCATTTGATGAAACCAACCAGAAGACCCTTCTTGTGCTGGCACCCCCATCTTCCCTCGCTGTGTTAAACCTCGCGTTTAGAAAATTGACCACATCAGCCACACACTTCATGGGCCAGTCATCGGGCTTTAGCTCCTCATGCATCAAGGTTCTCTTGATAACAGCACCTGCACCATCATGCTCTCCTTTTCCATGTCCTGAAGCGGAGAAGTTGTGCATCATATGCAATCCTGTCAACTGATAATACCTGGCTACAAAATAGTATGGTCGTTGTGCCTTGATCTATTAAGCGGCACCATCTGACCAAACCCAATGATAACGAAAACATTGTCCTTGTTGTTTCATCCAACTATCATGCAAGAGAAAACAATGATGAACAACGAGCGTGTCATGGAGCTTATCGTCTGATATGTAAAAATGCAGATTCTTCTCAATGGCTCCTACTAAATTTCTGATATAAGAGATGTGTATTGTGACCTATGTTGACCACCAATGCATGGACTGAATCTCATTCTGCACTTTAAAGCTGTAATTCTCTGCAAAATCAACAACAGAAACCACAACATCGCTTGGAAACTTTAGCAAGCAGTCTTTAAATTGCTGGGCCTGCCACCTAAAAACAAAGTTGTGCTTGACAAAGCTTTTCAGATGATCTGAAAAAAGATGAATGAAAGTTGCACTTTTCATCCTTTCCACGACTAACTCTTTTCTCTTCTTCTTGTTTCCTTTAGCATTAACCTGTCCAATACCCACATCCTTAAATATCTTAACAATCACCTCCCTGCTATCTGCTGCAATCTCGTATGGGCAGAATGACAACTTCCTTACACCACGTCTAGGGCACTCTCCCAGCAAGCACCTCTGTGCATGATATTCATGATCCTTAGGGCGAGGGCACAATATGAAATCCAGCAAGATACTTATGTGCTGAAAAACTGCCTGGTTTGCAGAACACTCACCTACTTCACACTGTGTACCACAAGTGGAGCATGTACATGGATGTTCCTTTACGTGATTCCCAAACTTGTTCTGGCGCATTTGATTGAAAGCATCCCTGAAGTATACCATTTGGATATGGTAAATACAGCAGCAAGTATAGCGATCCTTTAAATTTCGGACAAAGAATGGCTCATTAGGAAAGAAATGGACTCATTTTTGGGCCTTTTAACTCTAATGAGAGAATGCTCCTTAGCCAATAGGAAGAAGGCTAACATTATGCTGAAAAAACATTTTTTCTCATTTTGAAAATGTCCATGAAAACCATTTTGGTGAAATTGTCACTATCATCAGAAAAGTAAGGCACTTGATAATGACATTTGGCACAAGCGCCGAATGCCTTTTTATGACCCGTTGTTGCTATCATATAAAGTGAAGTACTTGTACTTGTGCATCTCGCACAAGTATCAATCACCTTTTTATGAAGTACTCGCAATTTAAATTCGAACAGATTGTACTTGATAGTGATTGATAGGTACTATTTAAGACTATGAAGGAGTCAGAACCAAGCGAATAGAGGCGCTTGAGGGGTCTCTGGGACCTCTATTCTCTTGGTTCTGACCTTATGAGGCCCTGGGATTAAGATATAGCACTTTTTAAGCCCACGGATGCATAAGGGCCTTAAAAAGTGGGCTTAAAAAGTGCTATATCTTAATCCCAGGGCCTCATAAGGTCAGAACCAAGCGAATAGAGGTCCCAGAGACCCCTCAAGCGCCTCCATTCGCTTGGTTCTGACTCCTTCATAGTCTTAAATAGTACCTATCAATCACTATCAAGTACAATCTGTTCGAATTTAAATTGCGAGTACTTCATAAAAAGGTGATTGATACTTGTGCCTCTATTCCGTGGCATTATTTTTGTATTTTGAAAACAACTCTTATGTGTTTTCTCTCATCTCACATCAAATCACTCATTAAGATTCACAGACATGGAATTTTGTGTACACTTAAGTTGGGCTCTCGAAAAGCCTTTTGTACGAGCATGCATTTAAGTGATTGAGCAAACTTTTATGTATGTACTATGAGAAATAGAATTCCAAAAAAAAAAATTTGCATTTTTCATAATTACCTCTCTCTATGTTGAGTTGGCGTTTCTTACAGGGCCCAAAATTGAGTGCAAGTTTCTCCTAATGTGAGTGTCTCAAAGGACCTAAGTGACAACTCCACCGTAGGATACGTGCTTTTGAATCTTCTGTAGAGCTCCACCTATATACAAAATTTGATCCACATTAGAGCTCAGAATATTACTATAAAACAGCAAAGCACCAAAGTAGTTTACAGTACCAAAATTAGTAATGTAAACCACCAACTCATTCTAAAATACCAAATTTGGCACTATATTGCCAGATTTCAGCCTATAAAACCAAATTTAGTGCAGAAAAGCACCAAACTGGATTGATAGTACCAAACTAGATTCATAGTACCAAAGTAGGTATATTTCTATACATTGCACAGAACCAGCCTGTATTCATAGGACCAAGCAGGGTCCATAATACCAAATTATGTACATTGCATAGTACCAACCGAATCCATAGTACAAAACAGGGTCCCTACTACCAAATTCTGTACATTGCATGGTACCAGCCTGAATTCAGAGTACCAAACAGGATCCCTAGTACCAAGTTTCGTACATTGCATGGTACTAGCCTGAGTTCATAGTACCAAGCAGGATCTCTCGTACCAAATTTTGTACGTTGCATGGTACCAGCCTGAATTCATAGTACCAAACAGGATCCCTAATACCAAATTCTGTACATTGCATGGTAACAACCTGAATTCATAGTACCAAACATGATCCCCATTACCAAATTCTCTACATTGCATGGTACTGATAGCCATTTTTCGGCTTTCCATAATTGCCATAGTAAGCTACCTCACCCTATCGAATCACTCAAACATTTTGGTTATCCCTACCATTTCACTGTACATAGGCGTGTGTGAGTTAGGGAACTTTCTCCATATTTTCTTAAAAACCCTTAATTAACTAGTCACTGGGCTAGTTGAGCCAAAAAAATAAAAATAATAAAAAATATAAGTATATTATGGCCCATTTGTGTGTAAATATTTCATTGTATATAGGGCCTAAATAAAAGGATTTTTCATAATTATTTTGACATTTATTTAAATATTTCTACCTATGGTGTGTTATTTATGCTATGTACATTGACTCACCATTACCATATTTTTTCTTACCATTTTGCATACTGTTTATTCCATATAAAAATAGTTCATGCAAGCTTCTCTTATTTTTGGTGTAACTCCATCCTAACAAAAATCCAAAAACACTAGTTCTATTTATGTGTATATTTTTTCACTATTGCGATTTTTTCCTTCCTCGATCTATTCTTTATTACTCTCATAAATTAGACCACAAAAAAATATTCATCTTTTTATGGTAGACTTATAATGAGAGAGATTTATTTTGACCCCTTTATATTTTTTCCACCTATATTATTTATATTTGACATGTACATATTTTTTTAGACCCCTCAATATTTGATTTTCTTAGTTGTACTATTCATTTATATCATGATCTCAACAATATCTTCAATTATAGACCTACCAAATAAGGTCAAGGGTATGTGGAATGCATGCATGCACCATGGGGAGCTCACTCTTGGAGGTATTCAAAAGAATCATCCAAAGAAAGACCTCACAAGGACTTTGTGCAGTGGAAAGAACAGTCGGTTTTGCTGAATTTTTAAAGATCACATGCTCCCCGAATTTGAAAAGGTGATACAAACAAAAGTTGTAGCTCCTGAGATGAACATTCACCTCAAATGTTTTCATATTTTTTTGAGCTACGAGCTGTGAGCTATGATTTTATTGGTGGACCCCAGTTTGCCCATGCTATGCAGCCACACTCCCTCTTCCACTTTATCATTTTCCTCTTTCACACACACTCCTCCCTCTCCTTCCCACTCCCAAACCTGCAACTCCCATGTCCTAATTCACCCTCTTCACCATTGCCACATCTCTCACACCTCCATAGCCTTCATCCTCCATTTCTACACCCTTTGTGTCCCCCTTTCTCTCTACATATATATCCATATTACCATACTCTCTTCAACTTTGTAAAGAACTTCAAAAAAATCAGCAAAAATCCAAGGATAACCTCTGCAAATGAAGGCTTTTATCATGAATTTTCCAAGGTTTGAAGATAACATAGCTTCATCGACACGCGCTACTTCGTCATGCTGACTGCTTTTTCTTCCGGTGCTGTAAAGAGGTGAATGTCAACTTCTCCAAAGCTTCAACCTCTCTTTACAAGCTCATCCCTTCTCTAACTTTTCTCATCATATATCTCACCATTTGGTGAATAATTTTGTAAATATTTTCTAGTGATAATTACTAACCACTAACCTTATTGTAAAATGCACCCTCTACTAGAGTAGGCACTCCCAAATTATTCACTCCATCCTCTCTCCTTTCATCCTCAATAATTCTCTTCCCTTGAGCCCACATCCATGTGACTCAAAGGACAAGAGAGACCCACCCTCATTAAAATATATATATATATATGCATAATCTTTTATTCCTTCAAATAAACTTGATTAGGCCTAATCCAAATCGGGGCTTCTAAAACCTATAAATAGAGCCTTTCTCTCCCTTGTAAATCATCACATGATCACACTACACCACACCATTCTCAACACATAACACACCACTCTTCAAGCCTAGTTGTGTAGAGTGTGTGCATTGTGAGTGCTCTATTCCATCGCTACACATAGGTGCATAGAGAAGCTTCAAGTTAGTTATGCCATCTAGAGGAGTGGAGTGATACTATACTCTGAAATCACACTTGTAGCCTACCCTTGTCCATAAATAAGATTCATAGTTTTGGGCTACAACTCTTCTCTGCAAATTGACTTGATAAGTTGGCTCATCAGGTGGTTGAAGGTATATTGTCCTTGAAGTTTGTTGTGCCATTTCACGCTTGGTGGTTTGAGGGCTTGTTGAATTGTTTGCCTAAAAGGTAAATTGTAAGAGGGTGCTCGGTGAGAGGGCTCCCGTGACCCTAAGACAATTTGTGTATTGGCAACAAGGTCAAGTTTTGTGTTGTCTCTCTATTTCTCATCAAGCTTTGTGTGCATCTAGTCTTTAAAGCTAAGACTGAGTTGTTCAAGTTGATTTGTGCTCTTTATCTCTCTCTGGCGTGGTGAATATTTGTGTTTGGTGTGTGTGGCTATCTTGCATTCCCCTCTCTTTGTGCGTTTGAGTACAAGGAGATATCACGTGCGTCCTAGTTCGCATCTACAACTAGGTGGTGCCCCTTTTCTTGTTTGGTTTCTGGCCGTGGGTTGTTGTTGTCTCTCATTTTGCTTGCCCCAGCCCCAATTGAGCAGCACGGGAGCCTCGAAGGGTGTTTAGAGGCCGCTCTTCTTGTTGCCTGGCCCGAACCGCCTCAAATTGGTGCCCCCCACGGAGGAACTGACTTTGTGCTGATTGTTGTTGTATTGCATGAATGCTAGAATTTTAGCGTAATCAAGTAGATTATATGAATCATGAAAACTTGTATGAGCGAGTTTAATTTCAAGGCAACAAAAATTGATCTAGAATATGGTTTGGATTAGCATAACATAAGAAAGGAAAAAAAACATTTTCATATAAGAATCTAAAATTCATGTTGAAAGTTTCAAAACTTTGTGTAGTTAGCTGATGTCATGAGAGAAAATGATTGTTTGGAACTAATCTTTGTGTGGTTCTAGCATTGAGAGACTATGACACGCTATACCTTTGATGATATCCCAATCTTCTTCGGGAATCTAGAAGAAGATGTTGATGATTTTCTTGCTGATTTTAGAATGGTTTGTCGTATCCTTGGTAAAAGGGATGACATTGAAAATGGGGATTTTCTATTGCTATGCCTTAGAGGCAACGCTGAGCAATGGTTTTGGAGTATGTCTTCTCAGATTGAATATGGGTATACCCAAATTTCCAAAGCTTTGAAGACCAGATTCTCTAACTTTCCAACAACGGAGAAAGCATGGGCTTCATTAGGGAGACTTCAACAACATGGTGAAGACTACTATGCTTATGAGGATATTGTTTCTCGCCAATGGGGAGGATATGGGTTTAGTTCTACATTTCCTGATTATGTAAAAATGGAGCAATTTATTTCGGGTTTGTCTCCTTTGTTAAAGACTAAGGTTACTTGTAGTGGACCCTCTACCTTTGAAGAAGCGGTCACTATTGCCCGAAGGAAGTTCCACAAGTACTTCTACATCAAACATGGTTTCCATCATGCTGGAAGAACCAACCATCATGAAAGTGTTTCTATCAAGGAGTCATCTCCTTTGCCATACTTGTCTCCTTCTACTCCGACAAATGTTGAAGAAGTTACTTACATGCCATCTGATTATTCAAGTGCTAAAGTGTGTGGCCAAGATTCAAATGTGGAATCTTTTTCTTCTACCTTTATCACAAGCATGCAAAAATCGACACAAGATATCTCAAATGGCATTGATGATTCAATAATGGATACATCCAACCTTTTGGCGGAGGATCAATTTCTAGTCCGAGCAAACGAAGCTTTTGTGCAACATGACTCTATGGAGAATGAAGACCTTGAAGGTAACCTTGATCTTATGGAATGTTCTGAGAGTGTATCTTGTCTAAAAGAAGAGAGTGAAGAAGAAGATGAAATCATAGGTGAAGAGATCATATACCACATTGATCATAAAGAGATGATTGTGTACATGGAATGCCAACTCCAAAACAAAGTAGAAGAGTGTGAGTTGAATCCATGTGAGGATAATCTTCAAGAAGTGTTTGAGGATGTTGAAAAGCATTGGTATGACCCATGTATGTTAAGCATGGAGGAACCTATCATGCAAGAAGCCAAAGTTTTCACAAAATCAAACAGTAATTCATCAACCTTTGAGGTGGTACAATGTGAGGAGTTACAACCTTGCCAAAGGGGGGGCTTAGAAGGGGATGAAGAACATGGGAGAGTAGTTAAAAATAAAATCATAAAAGGAAACTATCAGAAGGGTATCATTCTCTCCAATGGTGTTTTAGTGGGTGGCTCTCCATTCATGGGACAATCTCTTAGCAAGAAAATCCAAGCTTTTGATGCCCCAATCATCTTCACATTGGGTTTCACCTCTTCAAAGTCAACTTCTCCCCTCTTCACATATACCTTTCATCGAGGGCACCATACCTTCTTAAGTGGAAGAGGACATGAATACTTGGTGATGAACAGATGTTTCCAGACCTTCTACATTTGGTTCTTTGGTGTATGGAGGTCACACATTGTGATGCTTCTGGTCTTCATCATAGATGAAAAACTTGTTGATTGCTACATGTGGATATTTCATCGATCAGTACCAAAATCTATTCTCTTCCAATGTGTTGGAAGCAATAGAAACCTTCGTCTATTATCTACTTATGTGGTAAACTATTTGCAATATCTTCCAATAGCGGTTGGAAGCATGGATCAAGCTTTCATAAATCATGAAGGTCATAGAATTTTTTGACTTGATGAGCCTACCCAGGTTGAATGAATTTTATGAGCTACAGTTCAGGAATTTGCTCATACAAGCTCTTGAAGATCGTAGCAGATACATCAACTTTACACAGGAGGAAGAGCAACCAATCTTTTATATCACATTCGTAGTGATAGATGCAATGATGGACAACAATAAAATCTACAAGTTTCTTCAACCGAAATCTGTAAGTGATTCCATACCATACATCTCTCTTTGGGAAATCTATTTCAAGATCTTTGATCCTGGGGGGTGCTTATGGAAACTTTCTCAATGGAGGAGGTTTACTCAGTCACTTCATTACATTCTGCTATTGGCTCTGAGAACCTTTCATATCACACAAGGTTTCTTAATCATACAACAAAGGTTCTTCAAAGATGAGAGCAGACAAAGACAGAGGTTACACAATCTACATGTTGTATGATCGGATAAATGGTACATGAATGTACCATTATCTAAGGGGGGGACTAATGATAGCCGTTTTTCGGCTTTCCATAATTGCCATAGTAAGCTACCTCACCCTATCAAATCACTCAAACATTTTGGTTATCCCTACCATTTCACTGTACATAGGCGTGTGTGAGTTAGGGAACTTTCTCCATATTTTCTTAAAAACCCTTAATTAGCTAGTCACTGGGCTAGTTGAGCCAAAATATATAAGTATATTATGGCCCATTTGTGTGTAAATATTTCATTGTATATAGGGCCTAAATAAAAGGATTTTTCATAATTATTTTGATATTTATTTAAATATTTCTACCTATGGTGTGTTATTTATGCTATGTACATTGACTCACCATTACCATATTTTTTCTTACCATTTTGCATACTTTTTATTCCATATAAAAATAGTTCATGCAAGCTTCTCTTATTTTTGGTGTAACTCCATCCTAACAAAAATCCAAAAAAACTAGTTCTATTTATGTGTATATTTTTTCACTATTGCGATTTTTTCCTTCCTCGATCTATTCTTTATTACTCTCATAAATTAGACCACAAAAAAATATTCATCTTTTTATGGTAGACTTATAATGAGAGAGATTTATTTTGACCCCTTTATATTTTTTCCACCTATATTATTTATATTTGACATGTACATATTTTTTTAGACCCCTCAATATTTGATTTTCTTAGTTGTACTATTCATTTATATCATGATCTCAACAATATCTTCAATTATAGACCTACCAAATAAGGTCAAGGGTATGTGGAATGCATGCATGCCCCATGGGGAGCTCACTCTTGGAGGTATTCAAAAGAATCATCCAAAGAAAGACCTCACAAGGACTTTGTGTAGTGGAAAGAACAGTCGGTTTTGCTGAATTTTTACAGATCACATGCTCCCCGAATTTGAAAAGGTGATACAAACAAAAGTTGTAGCTCCTGAGATGAACATTCACCTCAAATGTTTTCATATTTTTTTGAGCTACGAGCTGTGAGCTATGATTTTATTGGTGGACCCCAGTTTGCCCATGCTATGCAGCCACACTCCCTCTTCCACTTTATCATTTTCCTCTTTCACACACACTCCTCCCTCTCCTTCCCACTCCCAAACCTGCAACTCCCATGTCCTAATTCACCCTCTTCACCATTGCCACATCTCTCACACCTCCATAGCCTTCATCCTCCATTTCTACACCCTTTGTGTCCCCCTTTCTCTCTACATATATATCCATATTACCATACTCTCTTCAACTTTGTAAAGAACTTCAAAAAAATCAGCAAAAATCCAAGGATAACCTCTGCAAATGAAGGCTTTTATCATGAATTTTCCAAGGTTTGAAGATAACATAGCTTCATCGACACGCTCTACTTCGTCATGCTGACTGCTTTTTCTTTCGGTGCTGTAAAGAGGTGAATGTTAACTTCTCCAAAGCTTCAACCTCTCTTTACAAGCTCATCCCTTCTCTAACTTTTCTCATCATATATCTCACCATTTGGTGAATAATTTTGTAAATATTTTCTAGTGATAATTACTAACCACTAACCTTATTGTAAAATGCACCCTCTACTAGAGTAGGCACTCCAAAATTATTCACTCCATCCTCTCTCCTTTCATCCTCAATAATTCTCTTCCCTTGATCCCACATCCATGTGACTCAAAGGACAAGAGAGACCCACCCTCATTAAAATATATATATATATATATGCATAATCTTTTATTCCTTCAAATAAACTTGATTAGGCCTAATCCAAATCGGGGCTTCTAAAACCTATAAATAGAGCCCTTCTCTCCCTTGTAAATCATCACATGATCACACTACACCACACCATTCTCAACACATAACACACCACTCTTCAAGCCTAGTTGTGTAGAGTGTGTGCATTGTGAGTGCTCTATTCCATCACTACACATAGGTGCATAGAGAAGCTTCAAGTTAGTTATGCCATCTAGAGGAGTGGAGTGATACTATACTCTGAAATCACACTTGTAGCCTACCCTTGTCCATAAATAAGATTCATAGTTTTGGGTGCAATTGTATGCTGCAACTACGACTCTTTTCTCCAAATTGACTTGATAAGTTACCTCATCAGGTGGTTGAAGGTATATTGTCCTTGAGGTTTGTTGTGCCATTTCACGCTTGGTTGTTTGAGGGCTTGTTGAATTGTTTTCTTAAAAGGTAAATTGTAAGAGGGTGCTCGGTGAGAGGGCTCCCGTGACCCTAAGACAATTTGTGTATTGGCAACAAAGTCAATTTTTGTGTTGTCTCTCTATTTCTCATCAAGCTTTGTGTGCATCTAGTCTTTAAAGCTAAGACTGAGTTGTTCAAGTTGATTTGTGCTCTTTACCTCTCTCTGGCGTGGTGAATATTTGTGTTTGGTGTGTGTGGCTATCTTGCATTCCCCTCTCTTTGTGCGTTTGAGTACAAGGAGATATCACGTGCGTCCTAGTTCGCATCTACAACTAGGTGGTGCCCCTTTTCTTGTTTGGTTTCTGACCGTGGGTTGTTGTTGTCTCTCATTTTGCTTGCCCCAGCCCCAATTGAGCAGCATGGGAGCCTCGAAGGGTGTTTAGAGGCCGCTCTTCTTGTTGCCTGGCCCGAACCGCCTCAAATTGGTGCCCCCCACGGAGGAACTGACTTTGTGCTTATTGTTGTTGTATTGCATGAATGCTAGAATTTTAGCGTAATCAAGTAGATTATATGAATCATGAGAACTTGTATGAGCGAGTTTAATTTCAAGGCAACAAAAATTGATCTAGAATATGGTTTGGATTAGCATAACATAAGAAAGGAAAAAAAACATTTTCATATAAGAATCTAGAATTCATGTTGAAAGTTTCAAAACTTTGTGTAGTTAGTTGATGTCATGAGAGAAAATGATTGTTTGGAACTAATCTTTGTGTGGTTCTAGCATTGAGAGACTATGACACGCTATATCATTTGGTGAATCAGCAAAAATCCAAGGATAACCTCTGTAAATGAAGGCTTTTATCATGAATTTTCCAAGGTTTGAAGATAACATAGCTTCAGCAACACGCTCTACTTCGTCATGCTGACTGATTTTTCTTCCGGTGCTGTAAAGAGGTGAATGTTAACTTCTCCAAAGCTTCAACCTCTCTTTACAAGCTCATCCCTTCTCTAACTTTTCTCATCATATATCTCACCATTTGGTGAATAATTTTGTAAATATTTTCTAGTGATAATTACTAACCACTAACCTTATTGTAAAATGCACCCTCTACTGGAGTAGGCACTCCCAAATTATTCACTCCATCCTCTCTCCTTTCATCCTCAATAATTCTCTTCCCTTGAGCCCACATCCATGTGACTCAAAGGACAAGAGAGACCCACCCTCATTAATATATATATATATATATGCATAATCTTTTATTCCTTCAAATAAACTTGATTAGGCCTAATCCAAATCGGGGCTTCTATAACCTATAAATAGAGCCTTTCTCTTCCTTGTAAATCATCACATGATCACACTACACCACACCATTCTCAACACATAACACACCACTCTTCAAGCCTAGTTGTGTAGAGTGTGTGCATTGTGAGTGCTCTATTCCATCGCTACACATAGGTGCATAGAGAAGCTTCAAGTTAGTTATGCCATCTAGAGGAGTGGAGTGATACTATACTCTGAAATCACACTTGTAGCCTACCCTTGTCCATAAATAAGATTCATAGTTTTGGGCTACAACTCTTCTCTGCAAATTGACTTGATAAGTTGGCTCATCAGGTGGTTGAAGGTATATTGTCCTTGAAGTTTGTTGTGCCATTTCACGCTTGGTGGTTTGAGGGCTTGTTGAATTGTTTGCCTAAAAGGTAAATTGTAAGAGGGTGCTCGGTGAGAGGGCTCCCGTGACCCTAAGACAATTTGTGTATTGGCAACAAGGTCAAGTTTTGTGTTGTCTCTCTATTTCTCATCAAGCTTTGTGTGCATCTAGTCTTTAAAGCTAAGACTGAGTTGTTCAAGTTGATTTGTGCTCTTTATCTCTCTCTGGCGTGGTGAATATTTGTGTTTGGTGTGTGTGGCTATCTTGCATTCCCCTCTCTTTGTGCGTTTGAGTACAAGGAGATATCACGTGCGTCCTAGTTCGCATCTACAACTAGGTGGTGCCCCTTTTCTTGTTTGGTTTCTGGCCGTGGGTTGTTGTTGTCTCTCATTTTGCTTGCCCCAGCCCCAATTGAGCAGCACGGGAGCCTCGAAGGGTGTTTAGAGGCCGCTCTTCTTGTTGCCTGGCCCGAACCGCCTCAAATTGGTGCCCCCCACGGAGGAACTGACTTTGTGCTGATTGTTGTTGTATTGCATGAATGCTAGAATTTTAGCGTAATCAAGTAGATTATATGAATCATGAAAACTTGTATGAGCGAGTTTAATTTCAAGGCAACAAAAATTGATCTAGAATATGGTTTGGATTAGCATAACATAAGAAAGGAAAAAAAACATTTTCATATAAGAATCTAAAATTCATGTTGAAAGTTTCAAAACTTTGTGTAGTTAGCTGATGTCATGAGAGAAAATGATTGTTTGGAACTAATCTTTGTGTGGTTCTAGCATTGAGAGACTATGACACGCTATACCTTTGATGATATCCCAATCTTCTTCGGGAATCTAGAAGAAGATGTTGATGATTTTCTTGCTGATTTTAGAATGGTTTGTCGTATCCTTGGTAAAAGGGATGACATTGAAAATGGGGATTTTCTATTGCTATGCCTTAGAGGCAACGCTGAGCAATGGTTTTGGAGTATGTCTTCTCAGATTGAATATGGGTATACCCAAATTTCCAAAGCTTTGAAGACCAGATTCTCTAACTTTCCAACAACGGAGAAAGCATGGGCTTCATTAGGGAGACTTCAACAACATGGTGAAGACTACTATGCTTATGAGGATATTTTTTCTCGCCAATGGGGAGGATATGGGTTTAGTTCTACATTTCCTGATTATGTAAAAATGGAGCAATTTATTTCGGGTTTGTCTCCTTTGTTAAAGACTAAGGTTACTTGTAGTGGACCCTCTACCTTTGAAGAAGCGGTCACTATTGCCCGAAGGAAGTTCCACAAGTACTTCTACATCAAACATGGTTTCCATCATGCTGGAAGAACCAACCATCATGAAAGTGTTTCTATCAAGGAGTCATCTCCTTTGCCATACTTGTCTCCTTCTACTCCGACAAATGTTGAAGAAGTTACTTACATGCCATCTGATTATTCAAGTGCTAAAGTGTGTGGCCAAGATTCAAATGTGGAATCTTTTTCTTCTACCTTTATCACAAGCATGCAAAAATCGACACAAGATATCTCAAATGGCATTGATGATTCAATAATGGATACATCCAACCTTTTGGCGGAGGATCAATTTCTAGTCCGAGCAGACGAAGCTTTTGTGCAACATGACTCTATGGAGAATGAAGACCTTGAAGGTAACCTTGATCTTATGGAATGTTCTGAGAGTGTATCTTGTCTAAAAGAAGAGAGTGAAGAAGAAGATGAAATCATAGGTGAAGAGATCATATACCACATTGATCATAAAGAGATGATTGTGTACATGGAATGCCAACTCCAAAACAAAGTAGAAGAGTGTGAGTTGAATCCATGTGAGGATAATCTTCAAGAAGTGTTTGAGGATGTTGAAAAGCATTGGTATGACCCATGTATGTTAAGCATGGAGGAACCTATCATGCAAGAAGCCAAAGTTTTCACAAAATCAAACAGTAATTCATCAACCTTTGAGGTGGTACAATGTGAGGAGTTACAACCTTGCCAAAGGGGGGGCTTAGAAGGGGATGAAGAACATGGGAGAGTAGTTAAAAATAAAATCATAAAAGGAAACTATCAGAAGGGTATCATTCTCTCCAATGGTGTTTTAGTGGGTGGCTCTCCATTCATGGGACAATCTCTTAGCAAGAAAATCCAAGCTTTTGATGCCCCAATCATCTTCACATTGGGTTTCACCTCTTCAAAGTCAACTTCTCCCCTCTTCACATATACCTTTCATCGAGGGCACCATACCTTCTTAAGTGGAAGAGGACATGAATACTTGGTGATGAACAGATGTTTCCAGACCTTCTACATTTGGTTCTTTGGTGTATGGAGGTCACACATTGTGATGCTTCTGGTCTTCATCATAGATGAAAAACTTGTTGATTGCTACATGTGGATATTTCATCGATCAGTACCAAAATCTATTCTCTTCCAATGTGTTGGAAGCAATAGAAACCTTCGTCTATTATCTACTTATGTGGTAAACTATTTGCAATATCTTCCAATAGCGGTTGGAAGCATGGATCAAGCTTTCATAAATCATGAAGGTCATAGAATTTTTTGACTTGATGAGCCTACCCAGGTTGAATGAATTTTATGAGCTACAGTTCAGGAATTTGCTCATACAAGCTCTTGAAGATCGTAGCAGATACATCAACTTTACACAGGAGGAAGAGCAACCAATCTTTTATATCACATTCGTAGTGATAGATGCAATGATGGACAACAATAAAATCTACAAGTTTCTTCAACCGAAATCTGTAAGTGATTCCATACCATACATCTCTCTTTGGGAAATCTATTTCAAGATCTTTGATCCTGGGGGGTGCTTATGGAAACTTTCTCAATGGAGGAGGTTTACTCAGTCACTTCATTACATTCTGCTATTGGCTCTGAGAACCTTTCATATCACACAAGGTTTCTTAATCATACAACAAAGGTTCTTCAAAGATGAGAGCAGACAAAGACAGAGGTTACACAATCTACATGTTGTATGATCGGATAAATGGTACATGAATGTACCATTATCTAAGGGGGGGACTAATGATAGCCGTTTTTCGGCTTTCCATAATTGCCATAGTAAGCTACCTCACCCTATCAAATCACTCAAACATTTTGGTTATCCCTACCATTTCACTGTACATAGGCGTGTGTGAGTTAGGGAACTTTCTCCATATTTTCTTAAAAACCCTTAATTAGCTAGTCACTGGGCTAGTTGAGCCAAAATATATAAGTATATTATGGCCCATTTGTGTGTAAATATTTCATTGTATATAGGGCCTAAATAAAAGGATTTTTCATAATTATTTTGATATTTATTTAAATATTTCTACCTATGGTGTGTTATTTATGCTATGTACATTGACTCACCATTACCATATTTTTTCTTACCATTTTGCATACTTTTTATTCCATATAAAAATAGTTCATGCAAGCTTCTCTTATTTTTGGTGTAACTCCATCCTAACAAAAATCCAAAAAAACTAGTTCTATTTATGTGTATATTTTTTCACTATTGCGATTTTTTCCTTCCTCGATCTATTCTTTATTACTCTCATAAATTAGACCACAAAAAAATATTCATCTTTTTATGGTAGACTTATAATGAGAGAGATTTATTTTGACCCCTTTATATTTTTTCCACCTATATTATTTATATTTGACATGTACATATTTTTTTAGACCCCTCAATATTTGATTTTCTTAGTTGTACTATTCATTTATATCATGATCTCAACAATATCTTCAATTATAGACCTACCAAATAAGGTCAAGGGTATGTGGAATGCATGCATGCACCATGGGGAGCTCACTCTTGGAGGTATTCAAAAGAATCATCCAAAGAAAGACCTCACAAGGACTTTGTGCAGTGGAAAGAACAGTCGGTTTTGCTGAATTTTTAAAGATCACATGCTCCCCGAATTTGAAAAGGTGATACAAACAAAAGTTGTAGCTCCTGAGATGAACATTCACCTCAAATGTTTTCATATTTTTTTGAGCTACGAGCTGTGAGCTATGATTTTATTGGTGGACCCCAGTTTGCCCATGCTATGCAGCCACACTCCCTCTTCCACTTTATCATTTTCCTCTTTCACACACACTCCTCCCTCTCCTTCCCACTCCCAAACCTGCAACTCCCATGTCCTAATTCACCCTCTTCACCATTGCCACATCTCTCACACCTCCATAGCCTTCATCCTCCATTTCTACACCCTTTGTGTCCCCCTTTCTCTCTACATATATATCCATATTACCATACTCTCTTCAACTTTGTAAAGAACTTCAAAAAAATCAGCAAAATTCCAAGGATAACCTCTGCAAATGAAGGTTTTTATCATGAATTTTCCAAGGTTTGAAGATAACATAGCTTCATCGACACGCGCTACTTCGTCATGCTTACTGCTTCTTCTTCCGGTGCTGTAAAGAGGTGAATGTCAACTTCTCCAAAGCTTCAACCTCTCTTTACAAGCTCATCCCTTCTCTAACTTTTCTCATCATATATCTCACCATTTGGTGAATAATTTTGTAAATATTTTCTAGTGATAATTACTAACCACTAACCTTATTGTAAAATGCACCCTCTGCAAGAGTAGGCACTCCCAAATTATTCACTCCATCCTCTCTCCTTTCATCCTCAATAACTCTCTTCCCTTGAGCCCACATCCATGTGACTCAAAGGACAAGAGAGACCCACCCTCATTAAAATATATATATATATATGCATAATCTTTTATTCCTTCAAATAAACTTGATTAGGCCTAATCCAAATCGGGGCTTTTAAAACCTATAAATAGAGCCCTTCTCTCCCTTGTAAATCATCACATGATCACACTACACCACACCATTCTCAACACATAACACACCACTCTTCAAGCCTAGTTGTGTAGAGTGTGTGCATTGTGAGTGCTCTATTCCATCACTACACATAGGTGCATAGAGAAGCTTCAAGTTAGTTATGCCATCTAGAGGAGTGGAGTGATACTATACTCTGAAATCACACTTGTAGCCTACCCTTGTCCATAAATAAGATTCATAGTTTTGGGTGCAATTGTATGCTGCAACTACGACTCTTTTCTCCAAATTGACTTGATAAGTTGGCTCATCAGGTGGTTGAAGGTATATTGTCCTTGAGGTTTGTTGTGCCATTTCATGCTTGGTGGTTTGAGGGCTTGTTGAATTGTTTGCCTAAAAGGTAAATTGTAAGAGGGTGCTCGGTGAGAGGGCTCCCGTGACCCTAAGACAATTTGTGTATTGGCAACAAGGTCAAGTTTTGTGTTGTCTCTCTATTTCTCATCAAGCTTTGTGTGCATCTAGTCTTTAAGGCTAAGACTGAGTTGCTCAAGTTGATTTGTGCTCTTTACCTCTCTCTGGCGTGGTGAATGTTTGTGTTTGGTGTGTGTGGCTATCTTGCATTCCCCTCTCTTTGTGCGTTTGAGTACAAGGAGATATCACGTGCATCCTAGTTCGCATCTACAACTAGGTGGTGCCCCTTTTCATCTTTGGTTTCTAGCTGTGGGTTGTTGTTGTCTCTGATTTTGCTTGCCCCAGCCCCAATTGAGTAGCACAGGAGCCTCGAAGGGTGTTTAGAGGCCACTCTTCTTGTTGTCTGGCCCGAACCGCCTCAAATTGGTGCCCCCACGGAGGAACTGACTTTGTGCTTATTGTTTTTGTATTGCATGAATGCTAGAATTTTAGCGTAATCAAGTAGATTATATGAATCATGAAAGCTTGTATGACCGAGTTTAATTTCAAAGCAACAAAAATTGATTTAGAATATGGTTTGGATTAGCATAACATAAGAAAGGAAAAAAAACATTTTCATATAAGAATCTAGAATTCATGTTGAAAGTTTCAAAACTTTGTGTAGTTAGTTGATGTCATGAGAGAAAATGATTGTTTGGAACTAATCTTTGTGTGGTTCTAGCATTGAGAGACTATGACACGCTATACCTTTGATGATATCCCAATCTTCTTCGGGAATCTAGAAGAAGATGTTGATGATTTTCTTGCTGATTTTAGAATGGTTTGTCGTATCGTTGGTAAAAGGGATGACATCGAAAATGGGGATTTTCTATTGCTATGCCTTAGAGGCAACGCTGAGCAATGGTTTTGGAGTATGTCTTCTCAGATTGAATATGGGTATACCCAAATTTCCAAAGCTTTGAAGACCAGATTCTCTAAATTTCCAACAATGGAGAAAGCATGGGCTTCATTAGGGAGACTTCAACAACATGGTGAAGACTACTATGCTTATGAGGATATTTTTTCTCGCCAATGGGGAGGATATGGGTTTACTTTTACATTTCCTGATTATGTAAAAATGGAGCAATTTATTTCGGGTTTGTCTCCTTTGTTAAAGACTAAGGTTACTTGTAGTGGACCCTCTACCTTTGAAGAAGCGGTCACTATTGCCCGAAGGAAGTTCCACAAGTACTTCTACATCAAACATGGTTTCCATCATGCTGGAAGAACCAACCATCATGAAAGTGTTTCTATCAAGGAGTCATCTCCTTTGCCATACTTGTCTCCTTCTACTCCGACAAATGTTGAAGAAGTTACTTACATGCCATCTGATTATTCAAGTGCTAAAGTGTGTGGCCAAGATTCAAATGTGGAATCTTTTTCTTCTACCTTTATCACAAGCATGCAAAAATCGACACAAGATATCTCAAATGGCATTGATGATTCAATAATGGATACATCCAACCTTTTGGCGGAGGATCAATTTCTAGTCCGAGCAGACGAAGCTTTTGTGCAACATGACTCTATGGAGAATGAAGACCTTGAAGGTAACCTTGATCTTATGGAATGTTCTGAGAGTGTATCTTGTCTAAAAGAAGAGAGTGAAGAAGAAGATGAAATCATAGGTGAAGAGATCATATACCACATTGATCATAAAGAGATAATTGTGTACATGGAATGCCAACTCCAAAACAAAGTAGAAGAGTGTGAGTTGAATCCATGTGAGGATAATCTTCAAGAAGTGTTTGAGGATGTTGAAAAGCATTGGTATGACCCATGTATGTTAAGCATGGAGGAACCTATCATGCAAGAAGCCAAAGTTTTCCCAAAATCAAACAGTAATTCATCAACCTTTGAGGTGGTACAATGTGAGGAGTTACAACCTTGCCAAAGGGGGGGCTTAGAAGGGGATGAAGAACATGGGAGAGTAGTTAAAAATAAAATCATAAAAGGAAACTATCAGAAGGGTATCATTCTCTCCAATGGTGTTTTAGTGGGTGGCTCTCCATTCATGGGACAATCTCTTAGCAAGAAAATCCAAGCTTTTGATGCCCCAATCATCTTCACATTGGGTTTCACCTCTTTAAAGTCAACTTCTCCCCTCTTCACATATACCTTTCATCGAGGGCACCATACCTTCTTAAGTGGAAGAGGAGATGAATACTTGGTGATGAACAGATGTTTCCAGACCTTCTACATTTGGTTCTTTGGTGTATGGAGGTCACACATTGTGATGCTTCTGGTCTTCATCATAGATGAAAAACTTGTTGATTGCTACATGTGGATATTTCATCGATCAGTACCAAAATCTATTCTCTTCCAATGTGTTGGAAGCAATAGAAACCTTCGTCTATTATCTACTTATGTGGTAAACTATTTGCAATATCTTCCAATAGCGGTTGAAAGCATGGATCAAGCTTTCATAAATCATGAAGGTCATAGAATTTTTTGACTTGATGAGCCTACCCAGGTTGAATGAATTTTATGAGCTACAGTTCAGGCATTTGCTCATAGAAGCTCTTGAAGATCGTAGCAGATACATCAACTTTACACAGGAGGAAGAGCAACCAATCTTTTATATCACATTCGTAGTGATAGATGCAATGATGGACAACAATAAAATCTACAAGTTTCTTCAACCGAAATCTGTAAGTGATTCCATACCATACATCTCTCTTTGGGAAATCTATTTCAAGATCTTTGATCATGGGGGGTGCTTATGGAAACTTTCTCAATGGAGGAGGTTTACTCAGTCACTTCATTACATCCTGCTATTGGCTCTGAGAACCTTTCATATCACACAAGGTTTCTTAATCATACAACAAAGGTTCTTCAAAGATGAGAGCAGACAAAGACAGAGGTTACACAATCTACATGTTGCATGATCGGATAAATGGTACATGAATGTACCATTATCTAAGGGGGGGGCTAATGATAGCCATTTTTCAGCTTTCCATAATTGCCATAGTAAGCTACCTCACCCTATCAAATCACTCAAACATTTTGATTATCCCTACCATTTCACTGTACATAGGCGTGTGTGAGTTAGGGAACTTTCTCCATATTTTCTTAAAAACCCTTAATTAGCTAGCCATTGGGCTAGTTGAGCCAAAAAAATAAAAATAATAAAAAATATAAGTATATTATGGCCCATTTGTGTGTAAATATTTTATTGTATATAGGGCCTAAATAAAAGGATTTTTTATAATTATTTTGATATTTATTTAAATATTTCTACCTATGGTGTGTTATTTATGCTATGTACATTGACTCACCATTACCATATTTTTTCTTACCATTTTGCATACTTTTTATTCCATATAAAAATAGTTCATGCAAGCTTCTCTTATTTTTGGTGTAACTCCATCCTAACAAAAATCCAAAAAAACTAGTTCTATTTATGTGTATATTTTTTCACTATTGCGATTTTTTCCTTCCTCAATCTATTCTTTATTACTCTCATAAATTAGACCACAAAAAAATATTCATCTTTTTATGGTAGACTTATAATGAGAGAGATTTATTTTGACCCCTTTATATTTTTTCCACCTATATTATTTATATTTGACATCTACATATTTTTTTAGACCCCTCAATATTTGATTTTCTTAGTTGTACTATTTATTTATATCATGATCTCAACAATATCTTCAATTATAGACCTACCAAATAAGGTCAAGGGTATGTGGAATGCATGCATGCACCATATGGAGCTCACTCTTGGAGGTATTCAAAAGAATCATCCAAAGAAAGACCTCACAAGGACTTTGTGCAGTGGAAAAAACAGTCGGTTTTGCTGAATTTTTAAAGATCACATGCTCCCCGAATTTGAAAAGGTGATACAAACAAAAGTTGTAGCCCGTGAGATGAACTTTCACCTCAACTTTTTTCATATTTTTTTGAGCTACGAGCTGTGAGCTATGATTTTATTGGTGGACCCCAGTTTGACCATGCTATGCAGCCACACTCCCTCTTCCACTATATCATTTTCCTCTTTCACACACACTCCTCCCTCTCCTTCCCACTCCCAAACCTGAAACTCCCATGTCCTAATTCACCCTCTTCACCATTGCCACATCTCTCACACCTCCATAGCCTTCATCCTCCATTTCTACACCCTTTGTGTCCCCCTTTCTCTCTACATATATATCCATATTACCATACTCTCTTCAACTTTGTAAAGAACTTCAAAAAAATCAGCAAAAATCCAAGGATAACCTCTGCAAATGAAGGCTTTTATCATTAATTTTCCAAGGTTTGAAGATAACATAGCTTCATCGACACGCGCTACTTCGTCATGCTGATTGCGTCTTCTTCCGGTGTTGTAAAGAGGTGAATGTCAACTTCTCCAAAGCTTCAACCTCTCTTTACAAGCTCATCCCTTCTCTAACTTTTCTCATCATATATCTCACCATTTGGTGAATAATTTTGTAAATATTTTCTAGTGATAATTACTAACTACTAACCACTAACCTTATTGTAAAATGCACCCTCTACTAGAGTAGGCACTCCCAAATTATTCACTCCATCCTCTCTCCTTTCATCCTCAATAATTCTCTTCCCTTGAGCCCACATCCATGTGACTCAAAGGACAAGAGAGACCCACCCTCATTAAAAATATATATATATATATGCATAATCTTTTATTCCTTCAAATAAACATGATTAGGCCTAATCCAAATCGGGGCTTCTAAAACCTATAAATAGAGCCTTTCTCTCCCTTGTAAATCATCACATGATCACACTACACCACACCATTCTCAACACATAACACACCACTCTTCAAGCCTAGTTGTGTAGAGTGTGTGCATTGTGAGTGCTCTATTCCATCACTACACATAGGTGCATAGAGAAGCTTCAAGTTAGTTATGCCATCTAGAGGAGTGGAGTGATACTATACTCTGCAATCACACTTGTAGCCTACTCTTGTCCATAAATAAGATTCATAGTTTTGGGTGCAATTATATGCTGCAACTACGACTCTTCTCTCCAAATTGACTTGATAAGTTGGCTCATCAGGTGGTTGAAGGTATATTGTCCTTGAAGTTTGTTGTGTCATTTCATGCTTGGTGGTTTGAGGGCTTGTTGAATTGTTTGCCTAAAAGGTAAATTGTAAGAGGGTGCTCGGTGAGAGGGCTCCCGTGACCCTAAGACAATTTGTGTATTGGCAACAAGGTCAAGTTTTGTGTTGTCTCTCTATTTCTCATCAAGCTTTGTGTGCATCTAGTCTTTAAGGCTAAGACTGAGTTGCTCAAGTTGATTTGTGCTCTTTACCTCTCTCTGGCGTGGTGAATGTTTGTGTTTGGTGTGTGTGGCTATCTTGCATTCCCCTCTCTTTGTGCGTTTGAGTACAAGGAGATATCACGTGCGTCCTAGTTCGCATCTACAACTAGGTGGTGCCCCTTTTCTTGTTTGGTTTCTGGCCGCGTGTTGTTGTTGTCTCTGATTTTGCTTGCCCCAGCCCCAATTTGAGCAGCACTGGAGCCTCGAAGGGTGTTTAGAGGCCGCTCTTCTTGTTGCCCGCCCTGAACCGCCTCAGTACCAACCTAAATTCATAGTACCCAAAAGGATCATTAGAACCAAATAATGTACATTGCATAGTCCTAGCTTGAATTCATAGTACCAAAAAAGATCCCTAATACCAAATTCTGTACGTTGCATAGTACTAGCTTGAATTCATAGTACCAAAAAGGATCCCTAGTACCAAATCATGTACATTGCATAGTACTAGCTTGAATTCATAGTACCAAAAAGGATCCCTAGTACCATATCCTGTACATTGCATAGTACCAGCGTGAATTCATAGTATCAAACAGTATCCCTAGTACCAAATTCTGTACATTGCATAGTACCAGTCTAAATTCACAGTATCAAACAGGATCCCTAGTGCCAAAGTGGGTACATGTCTGTACCCTGCATAATACCAATTTGGAAACCTAGTACCAATTTGGGTACTTTTTTGTATACTGCAAAGCTACAAAATGGATCCATAGTTCCAAAATAACAAATTTCCAGATACAAAAAAGTACCTAATTGGGACTGTGCATCTTTACTTTGGAGCATTTCTACCAAACAATGGTACTATGCATCTGTTTGGTACTATTCAGAATCTAGAGAAGCTTCAAATTGGGTACTACTGAGGTAGGAATTGGTACCAGAATGATACCAGGTTTGGCATGCTAGGAATTGGTCAAATTTTGGCATGCTGGAAATGGTACTATGGAGCTGAGTATTTGTACAATGATTGTTGGCTAACAAGTTATGGTATTCTGTGTTAATCCAAGAGTAAAAAGGCGAGCAAGGATTACAGTGTGGGCAACACATATTACTTGAGAATCATCTAGAATATGTATGGGATGTTTGATGACACATTTTGCCTCGATTCTGTGCTTACAGATATCCTTTTTGTTAGGAGAAACTCTTGTCTCGGATTTCCAAAAAGCGGCCACCAAATCTCTAGTTTCGATTGTGATACTTGTATGCAGAGGCAACTGTCTGTGATGACAAGCACTAAGTGGCAACACTTCATCCTCATCTTTCATTCCCAGTCGACTACTTGCTGCCGTAATATTACGTCTATGAACACCCAAGGCAGGAGAAATTTTGGACTGGTTCACAGTGGTTATGCTCTGATCACCATTGTTCAGTATCATCGTCAAAGAGGTTCTCTTCACAAAAAGCTCAGTTGAAGAGTGGGGCACTTTCAGCTGAGTCAATGTGTTCCGAATTCCGAAAAGAAGACTCGATTACACATCCGAACTCCTCAACTTGGAAAATGGCTGATGATGCATGAGCTGCTCTAGAATTTCTTGTTGTTCTAGTGTTGTTAGTCCTTGGGTCTGCCGACACCAACATCTAGCCATGGCTTTGCATATATTGTTCCTTGATCTGGTTGTAGCAAGTTCAACTCTCTTAGCAGGATTGCGCTCCTTGTGTCGTTGCTCATGCTTCTTTTGTGCCCAATAGTCCCGCAAAAATACTTGGTTCATGAATGCTCGTGGTTTCCATCATAGCACCCTCTGTGGATGCAGGTACCCCTAACTCAAGATAGGTGAAGGAATCACGCTCAGTATCCATCATCATCTCTGAAGATATGGTACTAGCCTGAGCTGCCATGGCTGTATGGTGGGAGAGGGAGAGAGGGAGAAAGAGAGAGAGAGAGAGAGAGAGAGAGAGAGAGAGAGAGAGAGAGAGAGAGAGAGAGAGAGAGGGTGGCCGGGAAGGGTGGGTGCTCCACAGAGAACAAAACAGAGAATGTGTGTGTGTGTGTGTGAGAGTGTGTGTGTGTATATGTGTGTGTGTGAGAGAGAGAGAGAGAGCCAGCCGAATCTCCTTCCCCACTTCTTGCACCCACGTCGTTTATATGTTATAACCCGTTTCGGGAAAAAATAATAAAGTAGAGTAAATTATAAAGCCTCCAAGAAATTGATTTTATTTTTTCTCCTTTTTGTTCAATTTTCATCTTTTACTTGGGTCTGATTCTCCTTACCACAGCCACCAAGCCTAGGTGGTGTTAAGGACAATCAATTTTGTACCACCATCCCTTGCTTTCAGCCAACAAAAAAATTATAATTTTAATAAAGATATTATTATTTTAAAAAAATTAATTTTTGAAGATATATTTGGCTTTATCTTTTCAAGGGGCTTTTTTAAGATCAATATTGATATTATTTAAAGATTTGTACAAGTTTGTATTTTTAAAAACGATTCAGAAAAATAATAAAGTTCGTATATCATCGACTTGGGGATGTCTCGCTTTAGGGACATGCATGCAAATGAAGGGGTTGTTATCCATGTTATTATCCATGTGTGTGTGTGTATGTGTGTGTGAGAGAGAGAGTGAGAGAGAGAGAGAGAGCATGTGTGTGTTTGTGTGTAAGAGAGAGAAAGAGAGAGACACACCATCGCATTGCCTATGTGTATGTGCATCTGTGTGTGTGTGTGTGTGTGTGTGTGTGTGTGTGTGTGTGTGTGTGTGTGTGTGTGTGTGTGTGTGTGTGTGTGTGTGTGTGTGAGTGTGTGTGTGTGTGTGTGTGTGTGTGTGTGTGAGAGAGAGAGAGAGAGACACCATCGCATTACTTATGTGTATGTGCACCTGTGTGTGTGTGTGTGTGTGTGTGTGTGTGTGTGTGTGTGTGTGTGTGTGTGTGTGTGTGTGTGTGCGTGTGTGTGTGTGTGTGAATTTAAAAATCCCATCTTTCAGAACCATATGTTGATAAACTTAAATATTGCTTGAAAAAGCACATTGTGTATAGAACAAAATATAGAACAATTTCTTGATAAAAAGTACATTACAAGATACTTTGATACATGACAAAGTAGGAGTTAAAGCCGGAACTCCTACCATATGAGATCAGGGATCTTTACCTGTCAACCAACGACAAGTACAATTAATTAGAATTAATTTGCACTAAATGGGTGACAGGTATATCAAGCAATCCCCACTGCTTGTTATTGATGTCACACCCTGGACCCCAACCATACTCCTAATCATATCTTATGTTTTCTTTTGCTTATCTATGTAAGTAGGGTCAATTACAGTCTTTGAAAGGTTTTATGGGTTTACACGGCTTGGAGATAGGGTCTCTAATTGCTACTGGCTTCGTTCTCTTTTTCCCTTTATGTGCTGCCATGAGCTTGTCCAGAATCTATTGTAGCTTAAATATATCTCGAGTGATGCTCATCCTAGCTGTCTGCCTATACACCTGTTTTTCAACAATGGTTACACACATGAGTTTAATATTCTTACATACTATACTTGATGTTGTCTTAAAGGCACCTCTATCTCTATGGTATGTACATTCATTTTTCCAATCTACTTTTTTAAGTATATTGAATTTGTGAAAATTTTGGCAGCATTTTGTTTGTAAAACATTTCTTTTTTCAAAAAAAACCTGTCGTATATAATGACAAATATCCTCACAGGAGGTTGTCATACACTCTCTTTTTGTGTTTCAACATTTTTGTTTACCATGGTACATATATTTAAATGCTTTAAAAAACCACTAGAGTGTTACTATCTTGTGTTGTTATGTATTTGTATCCTATCTTGCAAAAATTTTAGCCGCATTTCCTTTGTATTATTACTATCTTTTCAAAAAAAAACAGTAAGTACTCTTTGTATCTGTTTATCCTCACAAGAGGTTTGTATAGCCCACATGCTATATCTTAATTACTTACTTCTGCTACTTTTTATTCAAAGCATCTGACATTGTTACTTCTAGAAACCATTTAGTTTGGTATAAAGGAAACATATCCATGTATTCAAAACAGTATGGATTTTTGTTACCTGAACCGTATTTGTCGTTGTCATTTGTATTCTTGCAAGTACTATTATCACAAAGACGGCTTCCCCTTCGTTACTGTATCAAAACTATTCCAAAAATGGTACCCAAAAGAATTTTTTGCTTAACATTGTGTTTTTTTACTGCTCTATGTACAATATGCATATGCTTGTATGTGCTTGACTGTATGTTACCTTGTTGGTGAGTTCCCTCTTATGTGTAATTCCATCCCGTATGCTCATGCATATATGTATGTGTGTGTGTGTGTGTATAAATCATACCATGGTTGTTTTAGAAAAACAGGAAGTGAGCATGCATGTGCTTGTGTATATATTGCATTAAACTAATATGTTTACTATGGAAAAATAACAATATACAGAAGTTATTATGCGTATCACACAGTGCGTGCTCTGGCTCCGCTACTTTACTCATTAGTATTATGGTACGCCGAGTACATGTACTCATGTGCAATTAGTTTTACATAGCTTATAAAATACCAAAAAAACGTTTTTTTTACCTTGCTATGCTGCACAATCAGACAGTCCGACTGGCTTGCAATGATTCTCTTTGCCTTGGAGTGTGTTTCGTGAGTGGACGTACCCCGCGACATAGGGCTTCCTGCCTTAGCTTGCGCTATCCCTTGTTACGAGATACAGATGATGGTTTCACTAGTGCATGGTTCATGTATCGTCCGTGTGTGTGTGTGTGTGTGTGTGTGTGTGTGTGTGTGTGTGTGTGTGTGTGTGTGTGTGTGTGTGTGTGTGTGTGTGTGTGTGTGTGTGTGTGTGTGTGTGTGTGTGTTAGTGTTGCAATATCGCTACAGCTTGCGAGATGGTGTGTGCGTGCGTGTGTGTGTGTGTGTGTGTGTGTGTGTGTGTGTGTGTGTGTGTGTGTGTGTGTGTGTGTGTGTGTGTGTGTGTGTGTGTGTGTGTGTGTGTGTGTGTGTGTGTGTGTGTGTTAGTGTTGCAATATCGCTACAGCTTGCGAGATGGTGTGTATGAGAGATGGCGTCTGCGATTGACTCTCTTTGTGCTACCTGCTTTTATAAGCAGTGCTAGCTCGTAGTGTTGTTAAGGCTATGCTACATAGCTAACCAATATTGGCTTGCGGTGCCTTTACGGCCATCTGTAGCATACTCCTGCCAGCGCTGGCACCCGGTGCCACTAGTTGATTGCTTTATTTAGAGATATTGCCAACCATATCTTTTGGCTTTATTAAAATCTTATTATCATTGTAGAGAGGTTAAAACACTACCAAGTTGTTAACTTGATATCGACAAAGTCAAAAAAACTTTTTTACGTAAACATGCCAACTATTGTAAAAAGCACTCATTACACTGTGTATTGCTACTGCTTCGGTAGTTCCCCTTGTGAATATAACCAATTACTGATACGGTTGGGGAATAATTCATGTAACTGAAAAAGTGTGTTTGTGTACTAACTACGCCTGTATACTTTTCTTGTGCCAGTGTATCCGTCGCAAGTGTTAAAAGAAACTCTTGTTTTGTAGGACTTTGATACTTGATGCCAGTGAAAACTTAATTTATTCAAGGTTTTGTACATGATTGTGGAGAATTCCAAACAAATTAAAAAGGGATTTTCCATGCCAGAACATAAAAATAAGAAGGAAAAAAAAAGGGGGGGGGGGGGGGGGGGGGGGGTTGGCTTTAAAATCCATCATTGTGTCATGCTTTGGAGGCATCCGTCCTTCTATCATTCTTCTGCTAATGAGGTTGTCGCTTGTCTCATGTTTAGCAAATTAGTATAAGCTTGTTAAGAAACTTGTATCTTTTTCTCTAATGGTATTATGTAAGCATGTGTTAGTGTGCGGTTGTGTGTTCATAATATCACGGGGTATTGACATATACTGTGTTCCATATATTTGTGTGTGTGTGTGTGTGTGTGTGTGTGTGTGTGTGTGTGTGTGTGTGTGTGTGTGTGTGTGTGTGTGTGTGTGTGGCCCTCCCCCATCCCTGAGAAAAGGTGCACTTGGTGGAGGATAGGCCACCAAGTGGACCTATCCTCTTCCAATTCTATGTTTTAAGGTATTGATGGTAAATCTAATGCCAAAAAATTTATTTTCTTCAATGAAGTTAGTAATACATGTAACAACCTTCTCTTTTTTGAAACCATTATCTTCAAACATAGAAATAAGCTTTTTTAAATCTGTTACCGCATATGACTCTTGGGATGCATTGTATAGTATGGGAAGCACCTGTGATATGCATACATTATATGCCATCCTTTTTGGTCTATTACTGGCTGCATGTATAAATGATACGTTGAGACACGGTAATTTGTCCTTTTTTCATGCAGTGTATGTAACATACTACCCTTCCATTGGTTCACATAATTGGATATGTGTATTCAAATATGTAACTTGGTTTTCCTTGTGTGTAGCTTTTATCCCAATAATGTCTAAAGGGTAAATAGCAAAGGGGTCCTCATGGGACAATGGTTTTTTGTGGTTTAAACATTGCAAAATAAAGGGATTATTAGCAAATAACAAATCATCCATATATCTCCATGAATGTAAGAAAGATTTCATTATATCATAACGTGCAAGTCGAGATAATTTTTTTATGTATTCTATCTCAAACCATGCCAAATACAAATTACACCATAGTAGAGAGCAATTGTACCCCATTGGTATACCTTTCTCTTGTTGATAAATATGTTTGCCTAATTTGGTAAAGCAATTATCAAGGACAAATTCATTAATATTGTGTAAATATTCAAATTTCCAGACAACTTCATTTTTCTTTTTGGTAAGCACCATCTGCTTGCAGTTTTTCTTAAAGCCAAGATATTTCATATTTTTTTTTAGTTTAATAATGTTATCTAGTACTTCAAGCAATCCATGTTTGCCTTTATGAGGGATAGCCTCATAGCACGAGGTTACGTCAAATGAATAAATGTTTGTGATATATTTAGGTAAGTTTATCAAAAAATCATATTGATTATTTATCATCCAATACCCATTGGATTGTGTCCCAGAAAAAGTTTGTAGGTTTTTATGTATGATTTCAGTATACTCTATAAATCCCTGTATTACTCCTTTGAGTAATTTAGTGATTATAGTTGTAGCAGGAGTAAATACATAGTTATGTGCATTAGTGATCCATCTAAAATCCATTTTGTGAATTTTAAAATTTCCCATAAGATATGGGAGTGAATATTCTAATGGTGTCTCTAACCCGATTTCCTGGGTATAAGAGCCTACGGCTTGACATATTTCATCTTCACTGAAGGAGAGAAGATAGAATTCAAGGGTTTCTAATCTTCTTCTTGCTGCCATTTGTATGATTTTTTTACATATGAATACCGGGGTTTGTGCTGATTTATCTAGTCCACAAATAAATAAGTATTGTAAGATGTATTGAATTTCATCCATTAGGTCTGTGTTTTTGTACCATGGAGTTTGATTTTGCCTATGATAAGGGAATTTATGAGAAAAGGTCTCATTAACCACACTTCGGATATAATTGTAATGAGCTTTACTGTTTTCACATCCTAAAATGGTGCATAAAGTCTTCCATACTTTGCTAAGTTCGCTTACTATTGACATAGGGTTTACAGGTACTAGTGGAATGTGGTTTAAACCTTTCCTGATAAATTCTTGGAAGATTTTATGCCTAGCTATGTTATGGTCTGTGGTGATTACATGTTTTCCAAGGGGTTCTAAGTTAACTAAAAATTTAGAGAATCGTTTATGAGTTAAGCACCCACATGGTTGTGTTTCATCAAACTCTTGGGCAAACACCGAATTTGGTTTGTAAAGAGTATGGTTTAGGTTATTGGTATACTTCCAACCGAAACATATCCTCATTTTTTCTAAATCATTATTGATGTGAAAATCATTAATCATTGTTTGAAAAAATAGTTTAGGGTTAATAAAGTCCATATATTTGTTGCAAAACAATATGTGAATAAATCTTCCACGCATCCAACTATTGCGTTCAAGATGTAGTAAACCATTCTTTCTGATACTAAGTGAGCGTACCTGGTCTTCAGAATTTGAGTATTCAGGTGCCTTGGGAGTATCTCCATAGTCTTCCGATCCTCTGAATTGCCTTGGTTTCTTGCTTGTTGACGCCATACTGCTTGGTGTGTGTGTGTGATCTTATTTAATTGTTCCTTACCTTTTGGAGGTTTGAGTAAGGTTTCAATTGCGTTGGACACTCGTGTGTCGTGTAGCTTTTGAAGAAGAGGTGTCCCTAGTGTGTAGAGTACCAGCCCTTTAGCTGCTTCTAGCATATACTCATGAAACTGATAATAAATGATTACAACATGCCTTAATTCTATTGGGAATGAATCTACCCAAGCTATAAAGGCATACACATGTGCCGGTCCTGATGAAAATTGAAAGAATCTTGGTAGATTTTGAAATATGTACCATAGAAATTGGTCAAACCAAATGATTGAAGAGGAACAATTGGAATTTGGATCAATTCTTTTGCGTTAACATTTGAGGAACGGTCAATAAGAATTCCAACAGATTCTCAGAAACCTTTTTTGATCCTTTGCTCTGTCCATAAGAGACAATCCCTTGGTGCGAGCAATGATTGCGGAGTTTGGACATTTCTTACCATCCACATCGAATACTTTGACCTGCTTGAGCTCGAAGAGAACATCTTGTGATAAGAGATGTTTAGCATGTAATGCAAGGGTTTTGCATTGCTCTACAATGTCCATAGGTATGCTACAAAGCAAACCTAGAGAGGAAATTGTAAAAGGTGCCCGATGGTTCAATATTTCATAGTCCCATAGCTTGTGTTCAAGTCACATAGCATCCAATTTCATTTGCCTGGGTGGTAATAGTGGGATTACTTATGAAAAGAGTTCATAGTCCCATAGCTTGTGTTCAAGTCACATAGCATCCAATTCCATTTGCCTGGGTGGTAATAGTGGGATTACTTCTCTTTCTGGGGATAGACTGTTTGCATCCACTAAAAAGTTGAGTGCTTCTTTCTCTTCTTCTTCAAGAAGGTCAAGATCTAGAAGGGGATTGATAACTTTTTCTGAGTGCTTAATTTCTATGGGGACAGCAGGGAGGTTATTGATGAAATACAACTTGTTCACAATAGAGGGTAGAGAGGTGAAATAAAAATCAAGATCTGAGCTATCTTGTGCATCAATAATGGGTAATTTGGCTAAGAAGGCACTAAATGCCTCCAGAAGTTTATCCTTCTCTTTTCTAGATAGAATTAGTAGAGAGAGCTAGTCATTGACAGAGGCTGTGTTCAAGACAGATATAGAGTGGGTGATTATAGGTTGTTTCTCAAAATCAAGCAATTTTTTGTGGAATTCCACCCCTTTGAAACAAGAAATAATACATTGGGTACCAATTGGTAGGATCAGAATGTCCTCTTCTATACCATATCCCAAACGGGATAGAGATGTTATCCAAAAAGCCTGAATCAATCACGAATCAATCACCATATAAATATTATACAAACAATTCGAATTATGCACATACCAGTATTAAGCATACTCATTCCAGTATTAAGTTTTCTCAGTATATGATGGATACCCGACCAAAGGTATCCTCGGAAATGTTGTGTGTGTTTGAATTTAAAAATCCCATCTTTCAGGACCATATACTGATAAACTTAAATACTGCTTGCAAAAGCACATTGTGTATAGAACAAAATATAGAACAATTTCTTGATAAAAAGTACATTACAAGATACTTTGATACATGACAAAGTAGGAGTTAAAGCCGGAACTCCTACCATATGAGATCAGGGATCTTTACCTGTCAACCAACGACAAGTACAATTAATTAGAATTAATTTGCACTAAATGGGTGACAGGTATATCAAGCAATCCCCACTGCTTGTTATTGATGTCACACCCTGGACCCCAACCATACTCCTAATCATATCTTATGTTTTCTTTTGCTTATCTATGTAAGTAGGGTCAATTACAGTCTTTGAAAGGTTTTATGGGTTTACACGGCTTGGAGATAGGGTCTCTAATTGCTACTGGCTTCGTTCTCTTTTTCCCTTTATGTGCTGCCATGAGCTTGTCCAGAATCTGTTGTAGCTTAAATATATCTCGAGTGATGCTCATCCTAGCTGTCTGCCTATACACCTGTTTTTCAACAATGGTTACACACATGAGTTTAATATTCTTACATACTATACTTGATGTTGTCTTAAAGGCACCTCTATCTCTATGGTATGTACATTCATTTTTCCAATCTACTTTTTTAAGTATATTGAATTTGTGAAAATTTTGGCAGCATTTTGTTTGTAAAACATTTCTTTTTTCAAAAAAAACCCGTCGTATATAATGACAAATATCCTCACAGGAGGTTGTCATACACTCTCTTTTTGTGTTTCAACATTTTTGTTTACCATGGTACATATATTTAAATGCTTTAAAAAACCACTAGAGTGTTACTATCTTGTGTTGTTATGTATTTGTATCCTATCTTGCAAAAATTTTAGCCGCATTTCCTTTGTATTATTACTATCTTTTCAAAAAAAACAGTAAGTACTCTTTGTATCTGTTTATCCTCACAAGAGGTTTGTATAGCCCACATGCTATTTCTTAATTACTTACTTCTGCTACTTTTTATTCAAAGCATCTGACATTGTTACTTCTAGAAACCATTTAGTTTGGTATAAAGGAAACATATCCATGTATTCAAAACAGTATGGATTTTTGTTACCTGAACCGTATTTGTCGTTGTCATTTGTATTCTTGCAAGTACTATTATCACAAAGACGGCTTCCCCTTCGTTACTGTATCAAAACTATTCCAAAAATGGTACCCAAAAGAATTTTTTGCTTAATATTGTGCTTTTTTACTGCTCTATGTACAATATGCATATGCTTGTATGTGCTTGACTGTATGTTACCTTGTTGGTGAGTTCCCTCTTATGTGTAATTCCGTCCCGTATGCTCATGCATATATGTATGTGTGTGTGTGTGTGTGTGTGTGTGTGTGTGTGTGTGTGTGTGTGTGTGTGTGTGTGTGTGTGTGTGTGTGTGGGTGTGTGTGTGTGTGTATATGTCGTACCATGGTTGTTCTACAAAAACAGGAAGTGAGCATGCATGTGCTTGTGTATATATTTCTTTAAAGTGATATGTTTACTATGGAAAAATAACAATATACAGAAGTTTTTATGCGTATCACACAGTGCGTGCTCTGGCTCGGCTACTTTACTCATTAGTATTATGGTACGTCGAGTACATGTACTCATGTGCAATTAGTTTTACATAGCTTGTAAAATACCAAAAAAACATTGTTTTTACCTTGTTGTGTTGCACAATCAGACAGTCCGACTAGCTTGCAACAATTCTCTTTGCCTTGGAGTGTGTTTCATGAGTGGACGTACCCCGCCACACAGGGCTTTCTACCTTTGCTTGCGCTATCCCTTGTTAGGAGATACAGATGATGGTTTTGCTAGTGCATGGTTCATGTACCGTGTGTGTGTGTGTGTGTGTGTGTGTGTGTGTGTGTTAGCGTTGCAATATCTCTACAGCTTGTGAGATGGTGTGTATGAGAGATGGCGTCTGCGATTGACTCTCTTTGCGCTGCCTGCTTTTATAAGCAGTGCTAGCTCACGGTGCTGTTAAGGCTATGCTGCATAGCTTACCAATATTAGCTTGCGGTGCCTTTAAGGCCATCTGTAGCATACTCCTGCCAGCGCTGGCATCCGGTGTCACTAGTTGATTGCTTTATTTAGAGATATTGCCAACCATATCTTTTGGCTTTATTAAAACCTTATTATCATTGTAGAGAGGTTAAAACACTACCAAGTTGTTAACTTGATATCGGCAAAGTAAAAAAAAAAAAAAACTTTTTTACGTAAACATGCCGACTATTGTAAAAAGCACTCGTTACACTATGTATTGCTACTGCTTCGGTAGTTCCCCTTGTGAATATAACCAATTACTGGTAGGGTTGGGGAATAATTCATGTAACTGAAAAAGTGTGTTTGTGTACTAACTACACCTGTATACTTTTCTTATGCCAGTGTATCCGTCGCTCAAGTGTTAAAAGAAGCTCTTGTTTTGTAGTACTTTCATACTTGATGCAAGTGAAAACTTGATTTATTCAAGGTTTTGTACATGCTTCTGGAGAATTCCAAACAAATTAAAAAGGGATTTTCCATGTCAGAACATAAAAATAAGAAGGAAAAAAAGGAGGGGGGGGGTTTGGCTTTAGAATCCATCATTGCATCCTGCTTTGGAGGCATCCATCCTGCTATCATTCTTCTACTAATGAGGTTGTCGCATGTGTCATCTTTAGCAAATTAGTATAAGCCGGTTTAAAAACTTGAGTCTTTTTCTCTAATGGTATTATGTAAGCATGTGTTAGTGTGTGGTTGTGTGTGCATAATATCACGGGGTATTGACATATATTGTGTTCCATATATATTGTGTGTGTGTGTGTGTGTGTGTGTGTGTGTGTGTGTGTGTGTGTGTGTGCGTGCATGTTCGTGCACATGCATGAGAGAGAGAGGGGGGGGGAGAGAGATTTTATCGTTGACCTCATATATACTCCATTTCACCAAGGACACCCTTGCCCTTCATGTTACAATTTTCTTGGCATTATAGTGTATGTTTTAAAGGGAGCTAACATTTTTCACCCATAGAAAATGGAAAAAATTCCTTGAAATTGGTAAAATGCCCATCAAAAATCAACCCTGATATTGGCACCCCGAATGGGTAGAGAGATTTTCCAATTGACAAACCTTTTACCAGCTCAGGGTATTTTGTTGTTTTTATTTTTAAGAGTTAAACTCGTTTCCATGCTTAAAAATCTATTAATTCTCTCAATTTTGACAAGCAAGGGTGCCTATCAAAAATCAACCACACACACACACACAGAGAGAGAGAGAGAGAGAGAGAGAGAGAGAGAGAGAGAGAAGAAGAAGAAGAAGAAGAAGAAGAAGAGAATCTTGAATTCCATAGAAACAATCCAAAAAAAAATATCGACAACCTGGGTAAGAATAAAGTTATTCATGTTTCATCTTCTGGTTCTCTCTCTCTCTCTCTCTCTCTCTCTCTCTCTCAATCTCTCAAGTCTTGATAAGAGGAGGATTTAAAATGTTTTAGGAACTATCCGATGAGATCTCAAAGATATATTCAATGGGTGTAAGTGAGAGAGAGAGAGAGAGAGAGAGAGAGAGGGGGGGGGGGGGGGGGGGGGGGGTCACTATGTAGAAATTGTGTATATCGCATGCGTTTAAGGACTATTTATAAAACTTCTTATCTAGGAATTTTTGACAAATAAAATACACCCTTTTCTTATTAAATCTGTAAAATGTTTCTCCAATTTCCTTTTATTGTACCTTTTGTATGTGAAACTGTGAGAAAAAATGAAATTTAATCACCTCTTGTGCTGCACTCACGTGATAGTCACATAGTTATTAAGTGACCCTTCCAAGAAAGAGAGAGAGAGAGAGAGAGAGAGAGAGAGAGAGAGAGAGACCGGTCATAGCCATATATACTTTTCTTTAAAGAGATTGAGAAAAAAGAGATTGCTCGCCCTGTCCACGCATAAACTTGGGGCCGTCTCTTCAACCACAGTGCTAATTTGTCAACTACTATGCCACGATAACAAATCGTATGTTTATGCACACACATGCTCCAAGAAAGCTACTATCCACCCAGCACACGGATATGTGTGTGTGTGTGTGTGTAGCTGTTTTTACTTAAATAATAAGACATAAATGAACTTTTTACTCACATGAACTTTAACATTTGCCAAAAAAAATCCAGTCCTCACTTGCATCCATTCAATCAAGACAACAAATACTTTAGTTTTGAATGTGTATTAGAGGTGTCAATGGACTATATTAGTTGTTATCCATGTACAACTTACAACTTTTTTTACTTTTTAAACAAACCTCCAAAGTGTACATGTATTTCAATTTTGTAAACAAAAATCTTTTTTAAAGCTTGTAAAAAAGGCCATTACCCCTTTGAATTATGGTATTTATTATATGTATGGTTTCTATATAACCCAATTTTTAATAGACCTTCAATAGATATTTATATATGTATCATTTTGATCAAAGGTCACCACCCGTTCTTATGCAAGTGACTTAATACCACCATTAGTTCAAAGTTATTTTGTGCCTACTTCTTAACCATACACCATCAAAATTCTCCATAGCAAGTTTGTCATTCTCTTACTTAGTGTGGCAAAATTAGTCAGACAACTCCCCTAGACTAATCAAGTATATGCGATACACTTCTTACCACCTCTATCTTTAAAAATATTGGTCAAAACATAGTAACTTTGTCCTTAGCATTAGATACAACCCTCAAAAACATCGTGTTACACTTCAAATAGTTTGTTTGCTGCTTGGCTTAGGCAAAAAGAACTCAGCTAAGTATATCAAATCCTCTAGATTTAATTTGAGTAAGAGGAACCAAAAAATACCGAAACTATATAAACAAGTGTTCATAAGCCATGCCTTAAGTGAAAAAAAAAAACTCATTAAATCCAAACTGTTCAATCACGCCATGGTTATCAAAAAACCTCCATCATGGTATGCAATGTGCCCCAGATCATAGAGCGCAATATATTATCAATGTGACACCATGATTACGCTAGCATCCCAACAAAAAACCATGTATCAAATGCAACAAAGGCTCATCGGACCCGGCCTCCCCCTTTTTTTAACAGTTTATCCCAATATTCCCGGTTAGTACGTAGATACACCACTAGTGTATCTTGCTTTTTTACTGGCATCAGCGGTGGCTTAAACCCTCCGCCAATGGCCCCAATGTTGAGTCAGTACACAGAACTACGAGCCCAAAACCTAGGCCTCAGACTTATTGCCATGCTTACCATGAAGTACATGGGTACGACCTAATGCGAATTATCCCTAAACATCAGAGAGATGGCAAAAAATCCCAGTTTTTTTTGTGAATGCCAGCCAAAGCCTTGGTGTAGAGATATCTACACCCGTGCAGTCATACAACACAAGGCATGTGAAACAACCCTTCATAAATCTTGCAATCCTCATTTATCTGCTCAAGCCAAGTGACTTTTATGCCCAAAGTCAAAACAAATCAAAAGAAATTCCGCCAATTATTGTTTCTTTTAAAAAACCTGTGTCGTTAAAAAAGACCAGAGAAAGCATGGACTGGTTTGCTTTTAATGCTCATGGCCGCTAAATCTCAAGCCACACCATTTCCCTGTATATCATATAAAACCAGAACGTCTAGTGCAAAAAAAGGCCATTAAACAATTATTGTACAGAATGCGGATCTGAGAAGCTCCATCTTTTTCCACAAGCTCCATGGTTAGACAGTAGGCAAGCTTCCAGAAAAAGCCCTCAATCTCTCTTTATACCAACACAAGCACCACACAAATAGACTAAGTGAGGGGCTCAGGGCCATCCTCACCTTTATATAGTGCTTGGTGATGGTGCAGGCGTGTGTCTTTGAATTCTGCTTGGTTCCCAAGGTGTCTGGCTACAAGCGGCAGCCGCCATGGCCCAAGAGAAAGAACATCATCATGCAATGTGCAGGTGCACAAAACTCATATGACAGTAAGGTCGTGAGGTAGATACTGTAAGCGACGAGCGTGAACTACTCGATATGCACAAGGTCACTTAACTCAATACACAGAAATGCCCGGCAGTTACCATTATTATGGGGTAATGTCCCATACTCTATGCACCTTTGAGAGGCTTAACAAAGTGATGATTTAAGGGGCCACTCCCACAAAAAAGGGGGGTTAGGGGGGGGGGGGGGGGGGGAGATTTTTTTATTTGAGGGGTTGTGGGGGTAAAGAAATCCTAAACCCAACCTGGTAAAGAGTCGGTTTTTGTACTAGGTAAAATATTGGTTGTATAAGTACTTAGGTGTGTGTGTGTGTGTGTGTGTGTGTGTGTGTGAGAGAGAGAGAGAGAGAGAGAGAGATCTCAAATTATGGGTGTCATCTCTGTATCATTCCAATTTTATCAGATACTTCAAATCTTTGAAATAATTTGGTATTCTTTCTATGATTATAGAATATTCTTTAACTTTTCTATTGACATGAAAAGTTTCTTAATTTCTTGTCATGTCCACACGCTATCATCCCCTTCTTCCTCCGCATAGTGTTGACGAGAGAGGATGCTCGCAACCTTGCATAGAGCGGCGGCCCCGTGCATCTCCCTTGATTGGGCAATCTCTCTCTCTCTCTCTCTCTCTCTCTCTCTCTCTCTCTCTCTCTCTCTCAAGCCCTTGACACCCTTCGCGCCTGCCCTTTGTAGCCAAAACAACCTTCACTTGGTTGATGTATCTGCAATGCACATTTCCTCCCCATTAAGATGCACACCAAAAGCACTATCAAAATTTGCAAGTTTAGAGCATTTTATGACTATGTTTACCCACTTTACTTCCTATTAACCCGATTAGGTCAATCTAAACTCTGATCTGCTAAGCTTAGGCAACCCTTCTCCAAACACTGTTGGCAAAGAGTTGTCCTATTGCATAGCTTAAATAAGACACACACACTCACAAAGAACGTTTAACGTCACCAAAATAAATAATTGAGTGAAAATACTATCTAATGAGTTGAGAGAGAGAGAGAGAGAGAGAGAGAGAGAGAGAGAGAGAAGACGAAGAAAAAGGACATATGAGACCTAAAAAAATGTATCCAAAGAGTCTTGATTCTTGAATTCAAGTGCTTACATATCTTAAATAGTTTCAATAAATGGTGAACTCTCAATTCTTTCACACATCTGGCAATGTTGAGGTAAAACCTCACATTGGGCACCTTCAAGCATCAATGTCCTTCTAGCCTAGCTTTGGCAAAGAGGCACAGTTAGATGGTCTCGAAGTCAGATTGGCACTACCTACACCTCACATAGGACAACATGAGTGTTTGGAGAGAGAGAGAGAGAGAGAGAGAGGTTTTGAATAGGGCTTGCTAAAAATATTTTCCTAATCAAGTAATTTTTAGATAAATAAGGAAAGAATAAAAACTCTTTCATTTTTAGGTCAAAAATTGAAGAATTGATGGTATTTGCACTGAAACTTTCAAAATTTTATCGATTTTCTTCAAGGCAACCTTGAAATCTAACTGAATGCAATTTTTAGCTAGTAAAAGATACATTAAACCTTGGTTTTTTTCCACCAGTGTTCAAGACTAGCCCCAAAATGGAAGGGCATGATGGACATAGAAAAGTTGGATGCTTAGGACATCTACAATCACTCTCTCACCACCCCGAGGACATGCTATGCGAAGAGAGGAGGGGTGCACCTATTGAATATCTGCTACCCCCTTGCATGGGGCATCGACATGAGAGAGAGAGAGAGAGAGAGAGAGAGAGAGAGAGAGAGAGATGAGTCTTGAAGGCATCCACATGTCATTTGAAGGGCGACTCTACTTTTCCTTTTGAAAGCCATAAAAAACTCCAGTCCCCAAATTTATGAGGTTACTCTACTTTTTCTCTTGAAGGGTGGCTCTAATTTTCTTTTGAAGGCCATAAAGAAACTACCCTTTTCTTTGTACACAAATCCACACATATCCCCCAAATTTGAAGGGTGACTCTACTTGGACTCCTTATCTTAAAGCGCTTTAGGAAATGTTGCACTCTCAAAGTTTCCATGCGTCGTCGGACAACAATGCGGAGATATATATTTATTTATTTGTTTATTTATTTATCTATCTATCTATTTACTTCTTTATTTATTGATCTATTTATTTATTTATTATTTATAGAGAGAGAGAGAGAAGAAGAAGAAGAAGAAGAAAGAAACACTGTTACAGCCCACCAACAAAAGACAAGAATTCTAGCATACTTCAAAGATCCACTTGACTAAGACTTGCAGATGAGAGAGAGAGAGAGAGAGAGAGAGGAGGGGAGAAGCTTTAATGTCATAGGAAGACATCAAGAGACCTCAAAGCTCTATCTGACAAGTCTTAAACTTAAAACTCGTTATTTAAGAGGGAACTTTGATAATCAATCTGCCACACTCAAAGGTGATAAGAGGGAGGGAGGGAGGGGGCGGCCGGGGGCGGGGGGGGGAGGGAGGGGGGGGAGAGGATTTTCATCTTTTTGCAGTGATTATAGTGATTACAACCCACTCTCCTCAATTATTTGTACATGCGCACGCGCGCGCACACACACACACACACACGTACGCATAAAGAATTGCAACTTTCTACGAGCTTGCAGTCTCCCTTAGGGAAGAAAGATTGATGGAGAGAGAGAGAGAGAGAGAGAGAGAGAGGATAACTGGGGGTTGAATGCTAGCGCGTGTGTGTGTGTGTGTGTGTGTGTGTGTGTGTGTGTGTGTGTGTGTGTGTGTGTGTGTGTGTGTGTGTGTGTGTGTGTGTGTGTGTGTGTGTGTGTGTGAGAGAGAGAGAGAGAGAGAGAGAAGAAAGAGAAGAGAATTCCACCCACCAAAAAAAATAAATCCAACAAACTTCAAAGATCCACTTGGCGAAGACTTGAAGTTGTATAGAGAGAGATAGAAGGAGAGAAGTTTTAACATCATAGAAACACATCAAGAGACCTCAAAGCTCTATCTAACGAGTCTTGAACTTAAGACGTGGTATTTAAGAGGCAATTGTGATAACCAATTTACCACTCAAAGGTTATTATAGTTTTCCCCTTCTTATTCACTGATAGACATCTCAAACATCTACCCGACAAGTCTTGAACTCAAAACTTTGTGTGCATCCATACACACGTGTGTGTGTGTGTGTGTGTGTGTACACACACACGCATGTGCGTGTGTGTGTGTGTGTGTGTGTGTGTGTGTGTGTGTGTGTGTGTGTGTAGCTATTTTTACTTAAATAATAAGACATACTTAAACTTTAACATTCAAAAGATAGTTGGCTTTAGAGAAAAAGCAATGATAAGTACAAAAACAACTCAATCTTAGAATTATATTTGTACAAAGCTTATGAGAATGAAGCCTCATTCCAGTATACACAGATATCAAAAGTACTTCCCCAGCAGCAGATGTAAGTGTAATCATGTACAGACATTTGCTTTAAGCCAAAAAAAATTCCAAGAAAAATAGAGTCCTCACCTGCATCCATTCAAACAAGACAACAGATACGTTAGCCTTGGATGTGTTTTACAGGTGTCAATGGACTATATTAGTTGTTATCCATGTCCAACTTACAACTTTTTTAACTAAAAACAGATGTCCAAAAAGAGCTCATGTACTCCAAAATTTTAGAGTATTTTTAAGGAGATAGTTATACATATGGTTTCTATACAGGCCCATTTTATTAAAAAAAAACTTAATAGATATTACAATACATATCATTTTGATCAGAAGGCCATCGCCCCTTCTGATCCAACTGTCTTAATACCCAAATTGGCATAAAAGATCCAATCCTTCAATATCCTTGCAGAGAGTGTCCAATCGAACCTTATATTTTGCATGATTTAAGACCAATAAAACATCACGGCAGAGTTTAGTTTTCCCAAGAGCAGAGATAGCCGAAGCTATGCCAATAAGATACTGCATTCAAGGTACCAATTGTGTCCGATGAAACAGACCTTCCAGTTTTTTGGGCTAAGAGGGAGGAAGTAATGCTAAACCCTCCAAATGACAACCAGTTTTAAGCTTGATAATCATATCAATACTACCTTTCTTAAAGCTACAACAGCCTCAAGCTCATGCCAAGCCTTGAGGGACCAAGGGTTCCATCCTAGCTAAGTTACAAGAAATATAAACAAATATACAAGAGAGCCTAAAGCTCATGCCAAGCCTTTGAGGGACCAAGGGTTCCATCCTAGCTAAGTTACAAGAAACATACTAATGGATGGCGAGGGATGCCCTAATCCAATCATTCGAGCTAAACCTTTTACTTACCGCATAATTACAAGCTAGCCAAGACACGAGAGATTTTGGCCTTCCAAATATTACCAAAGAAACAGTATCTTAAAATTTGCGTACAAATTAGCAATGCAGAACTCCAAAACTGCTTGCCAAGGCACAAATCCCTCTTGTAAAACCATATCCTCCACGTCCTTTGTATCCATTTGCACATCTTTCCTACCTCTGATAGTTGGGTATTCCATGAAAAGATGGTCGAGGTCTTCGCTAGCCAATGTGAACCCAGAACATCTATTGGAGGCTTGATGGGAAACAACCCAAAAGCCTATAGGGAAGGTCAATTTATGATAACATTTCGATAGCAATGGTCGTCATTGAATATGTTTCCTTCACTAAGAAAGAGTGTATCTTGTTGGAGTTGGATCTAGATAAAGCCTATGACAGGGCCAAATGGTCTTTCATTGAAGATGTCATGAAGTCACTAGGCTTTGGGCCTCGGATGTGTTGGCTAGTCATCAACACCCTTAATATTGATAGCCAATCGGAGTTCCTTTTCAATGAGAGAATTGTGGGTGCATTTGAGGTAAAAAGATCAATAAAATAGGGATACCCACTTGTCCCTTTAATTTTTTCCATTGGATCCCATCCTCTAGTAACGTTACTCGAAGATAGTGGTTCTAAAGGGGAGATTCAAGGGTTGACTCTCCCTAACAATGACCAACTTCTAGCAAAGCTTTTTTGCGGATGACTCCCCGCTTTTTCTCAAAGCGTACCCTCAAGTTATCAGAAAGGCTCTAGAAATTGTGCTAACGTATGCCTAAGCATCGGGATTGAAGTGTACAATTGAAAAATCAAAGTTGATCTCTCTCTTCGAGAATGACTCTTTTGATCCGTTAATGTGGACCGGGGAGATAGTGTCAAAAGGGAAGATTTTTTGACACTTGGGAGCACCTCTGGGGGTGGATGTAACTCACAACCAAAGATTCCTATAGGTTATAAAGAAGGTGAGGAACAAGGTGCCAAGGTGGGAGTACATGCTTCTCCCCTTTTCAAGCAAAATAAAGGTAATCAATTCATTTATGCTCCCTTATATAACCTGTAATGGTATGTTACTTAAGCTAGCCAAATACAATTGGAAAGAGTTTTTGAAACCAATGAAGTGATTCCTATGGAAGAATAACACTAAAGACTCCAAGTAGGCTTGCTCTCCATTGAACATGTGTGCATGTTTTGTGATAGGCATTTTAGAGTAGGCTGAGGTGGCCATGGAGGAGTTGCTACCAATGATCAAGTGAGATAGAGCTTCTTTTGTAAATGTCATGCTTTTAATTGTTGGAAAGAGCTCTCATTTGACAATAGCAGTGTTATGGAGATTAAAGACCAAATAAACCAAAATCAGCTTGGCCTATGAATCATAGAGCATGCCTAGAGTAGACCAGAGAAAGATTTGAGTAGGCAACAAGCACTGTGTTGGAGATGCTTGGTCTCACAAATCCCTTGCTTGTGGTGAGAGTTCTAAATCATGATAAGTACAAAGGGATCATAGTTGCATTAAAAATTCCAATGCCCATGCAATTCTTTAGTTATTGATACAACTTGCACTGGTTGGTTATAGAGAATTTTATTTCTCTCAAGTCAACAACATGTTCTTATAGCACACGAGACAATTTTTTCTATGTGATAGTCACAACACGTTCTTACTATGCATATTTATTGTAGATGCAAAATGAGGTGATTTTTCCTATCTGATAGTTGAGCATTTCATCACCCTGTTTTGTTGGTTTTGAGTTTAGTGAATTTGGCACATAAGCCATTCCTTGGAAGTTTTTCACATGTGTACAAAATCTTCTATAGGCAAGAAATAGCTATTGATCAATAAGAAAGGGTTTACCTACCTCATGATGGCCTATTGAAAGGTAGGAGTTACATTCACATGAGAATTTTGTGACCATGCTAGTTGACGAATGATGCTAAGATTCATGTTCATTCCCTCCCTAATCTACTTGGCGCTTGGGATGTTTTTATTGCCCAAATCCCCAAGGTGTCTTGTCAGCATTTCTTCAAAGGAATCGTAGTAAGTAGGATGTATTAGGTAATGGCTTCATCATAGGCACATGCTCTCCCATTGAAATTTCACTTGATGAGGATATTATATGTTAGTTCATTTATTATTGATTATAAGTATAATCTAAGGCTTAAAGGGGAGATGGTTGTAAGCCCTTTGATTATGGGTATTATATGTTAGTTCATTTATTATTGATTATAAGTATAATCTAAGGCTTAAAGGGGAGATGGTTGTAAGCCCTTTGATTATGGGTATAATCTCCTAAGCACATGATGTATGAATGACATGCCCTATTTGTCACCATGATGGCTTAAAGGGGAGGATGTTTGTAAGCCCTTTGATTGGGTACAATCTCCTAAGCATATGATGTATGAATGGCATGCCCTATTTGTCACTATTGATACCTCATGTGGGTAGGATGCATATAGAGGGAAGGGTTGAGTTGGGCAAGAGAGGCAATGGAGAAGAATGGCAAAGATATGCAGAGAGGGAGGACACTAGCAAGAAGGACTTGCATTGCGGATAAGAGAAGGCATGTACAAGAATTGTTGTATTTGTTTGGGTGTGTGTGTAGGTAGATTTCAATAAAGGGAGCATGTGACATCAAATTAAATTAATACAAGCATAGTAAAAGGATTCTTATAAAAAGTACTTTCATTAAGGTTAGCAATTACAATAGAGTTCTTTTGGGGAAACTTGTGTGTAGAATATAGAAAACTCCACAAATGATACATGCATCCATTATGAGAAAAGAACAAGTTAGTACCTAACACATAGATTGCAAGTGTCTTATAAGTGGGGCACATGTTATTGATGTCTTCTATATGCTATACACAAATTACAGAGAAAAAGTACTCGTGTTGCCCATAACCTGAGTAGGGAGGTCCATGAGGATTGGTTGGCGATGTAAGGCCCATTGAGGAAATCCTGCAAGTTGAAGGCCTTAGGATCAAAGAGCACCACCTTCATATAAATTTGAAGGTCCTTCATGCATATAGGTGGGATTTATGGTACTTAGAATACAGAGTGCGTCTGTGAGGGAGTGGAAGTAGTGGAAGAGGTGGGAGAGGTGTTGGACATGCAGGAGGCCCTATATCAGAAACAATTTCAGTGGCTCTGGTGTTTAGCAAAGGTAGATTTGGAACATGAAATTGATAGCTTATGAAACATTTTTCATTATATGTGCAGTATCTCTATGAGATTTATTGAGGGTCTACCAATCATTGTAAGAGGTCATGGCTCAATTTAGATAAGTGACTAAACTTTGTAAAGGTTATTCAATTCCCTATTCAATCTCTAATTTTAACCAAGTTGGTTGTTCATAACATTTTTGGTTACTTAGCAATGTTGTGAGTAATTGTGACCCAAGTTTACCAGTCATTTTTGGAGGATTGTCTATAAACATTTGGAAAACACAACACAGTACTATTGGTCATCCAAAGACCAAACGAGCAACTTGCAAGTATCACCAATTATTGTGGTTTTGTTTATTGATGAGAAATGATAGCAAGTCAAGGACTTAATCTTTGCTAATGAGTTATTTCAGTTTCTCACTTTCATGGAAAGTTGAGAAGAGGTATTCTTGCATGTTCTAGTACCTTTAGAAATTTTGAAACCTGGCCATTCATTTAGACATCTATTAGTTGTTGTAACTCATTTAAAATAATGAAGTGAGTTATGAATAAAGTCTACATACTAACTAGAATATAAGCTCGTTACACAAATGGTTGCAAAGGGACAACAATGTGGAAAATCAAGATCTTTTTCTTGGTTTCATTGAGCCTCCTACTAAACTGTGTATAATTGGTAAAATGGACAACTAGATTTGTGAGGGATGCCATTGGTAAAATGGACAACTGGATTCATTGGTTTCATTGAGCCTCCTACTAAACTATGTATTGGTAAAATGGACAGCTGGATTCGTGAGGGATGCCATTGAGGAAAACAGTAGTGTTACTACTTTTGTTTTTAAGGACAAAAACACTTCTCCAAGGGGGGAGTAATGTCAAGTCAAAGGTAGGATTGGCACACCAAGGGACAAAATGCACATGCAATACAATGGCGCCTATATTTAGCAAGCCAAGGGCCTATATATGGAATGGTTGGGTGGTGAAGAGAGTGTGTTCCCTCGTCCTCACACTCCAGTATGAAGCAACCCTACACTTTGCATGACTATCCATTTTCCACCTACATGCCATTACCTCTCACCTAAGAGTGCCACCTCCTATGTGATGTATTAGGACATGTGGCTTGAGGCTACACTCTTAGTCTGCTATATAAGCACACATATCATTGTAAAAATTACATCTTATCAGTCTATTGATTTTTTTGGTTAGCTATTAGATTAGCACATTAACTTAATTCCCTAATTATGAATGTGACTAATCATTATTTGCCTTAATCTATCGTTACAATTGGTATCAGAGTGCTATTGTGAGTCTCATTATAATTACTGTTATCATTACAATTCATTGTAAATATATTTCATTTGACGTGTCTATTATAGAGATAAGTTAGGTGTCCTTTTCCATGCATGTTAAGTGAAGGCTATGCCCCATATGCTTGACGAAAGGTTGTTTATTCTTATTGGCATTCAATTTTCTTTGTTCTTCATTATCTCTAGAAGCTTCAACTTGTGTCACTTTTCTCTCTCTTGCTTTGCTTGTCATCACACATTGCCCATACCTTCTCTCTCTCTCTCTCTCTCTCTCTCTCTCTCTCTCTCTCTCTCTCTCTCTCTCTCTCTCTCTCTCTCTCTCTCTCACACACACACACACAAGATGATCTAACAAACAGCACTTCCTCACCCCAAGGCCACACCTACACCAATCTATCACCATACAAGCATCATTTTCACACACATTTTCTGCCCATATCATTTGTTTGGCATCCCACAACAGAGCCAAAAAAGCTTTCTCTTTGGATATCTAACCTCTTCAAAATTCAACACTATGAAATTTTTGCACTTGCCAATCAACGTGACCCACTAATTCCCTATTGCCCTGTTACTCTTGTATCATCCGTTTTGCATATTGTCAAGCTTGTTGCAATTGCCAATACACTTTACTTAGTGTTTTATTATCAACCCAGCAAATCAGCTAATCTGCATCTTGTTACGTCATAGTATCAAGGTCCTCTGCTTATGCCTTGACTTGAAGCCACAAAAAAGCTGCCAAAACCAACTTGCCAAGTGCACATTTGTAGGAGGTTGTAGATACTTAAGAGCATTGTCCCTTTCTTGCTACAACTACCATCATCATCCCTTGCTTGCTGCAGCCACTCTCCTCACTGCCAAGCTTGCTACAACTACTCGCATCATCACCAATCCCCAATTGGCTATTATCCGGCACCACTAATCAACACCTCAACTATTGCAGCTCCACTTGCCTCAAGTGTGTAGTTCCTTGTACTCATGTTGCTGCTTTTCATTAGCGCTGCCAAGCAAAGCCTTCAATGCACAATAAACCCACACAATCATCCACTCACATGCTCATCTTCCGTCTACCATACACTCATTAATCTCATCATTAATCACCTCAGTATTGCCACTTGTATCTTGAATAATTAAACGTTAATTTTTTGAAGCATTGCAGATTCATTTGCTTTAGAGAAGGCTCCCACAGTAGAGGTCCTTGGGCTCCTCCTCTTGATTGGCACCCACATCAAATAAAATCAAAGATGGATTTACCAAAGGCAACTAGTATGGATGAGCTACAATGTGCAGTGATAAAGATTAAATGAGTTACCAAAGATGGAGTTATTAAAGACAACTAGCATGGATGGGTTGCAGTAGTGTAGTGAAAAAGATTAAAGGAAAAGGAGAAGATCATTGCTTACACTCACTATTGGTGACACGATAGACTATGCTGGTCAAAGTTAACTAATAGTTTAAGTAGTTTCTATGCAGCCTCTAACCAAGGGGTTTGGATTGCCACGGTAAAGCCTAGAGTTATCAGTTAAATATTAATTTATCTTCACTGATCTCTAATTTAGTGTTTAACACGTCAAAGAAATATTGAGCCTTTTGAAGTTGACCTTTTGATAATGTACCTTTTATGTTTAAATAGTACACGACCTCGGGGTAAGTATGCATATGATTTGGTTTTGTTTCATTTTTTAATATGCTTTGCTTGAGTTTTCCAAGTGGGATGTCTATGCTTGAATGCTTTTATCCATTTTTCTCTTTAGACACATGACAAGTTCATGTAGGAGCAAATCATTTTGAACAGTAGAGTACCACATATATTTCTGCAGTCTACAATTATAGGCCCACATGTAGGGTTTTGTGTGGCACATGTTGTTAGTCACAAGGTGTGCAACATGCTCTAGAAACTCATGGAGGTTGTTTTAGCTAATGTGGAGCAACAAGGTTCATGAGGGTCCCTCTCGCTCATGTCGCTAAGTGTTTACAATTACCTCCATACACAAGTACATCTTGTACTTGTGTCATGATAGAGTCCCTAGGTGCTAGTAAAATCTGTCTATTAGACCATTTTGAGCACGCACATAAAAGGTGGCCTTGGACATTAAGATCTCTCTCTCTCTCTCTCTCTCTCTCTCTCTCTCTCAAGTTGTAGACTTTGTCATCAAAACCTTAAAATTAAGTATTTATGAGGCACAGTCAACTATACTGCACCATACACCGTGAATTGTGGAAGAACGAGACAACGGGTGAGTAGTACCAAGGCACAACAACAGCTTGCGTAGAAAAACATAGCCAACATGGGATGGGGCACTTGATTGCCAACTCATCTAAGCACTCAAAAAATATCATTAGTGGCTCCCATCAGCTACATAATAGTGGTTGTTTCCAATAAACACACTTGTCACTTTGCGCACGAGAGAGAAGCCACACTACATGCTCCTCAAGGTTTATGTTAGAGCTAAAGCTCAATGACACCTATTTTTAAATAGACCTGGAACTTTGCGTACAATCGAAGGAGCCACACTAGAGGCTCATCATGGTCTACCATTAGAGCTAAAGCACAACTACAACTAATTAACAAGGTCAAGTATGTTTGTGTTTTTTTTTTGTTTTTTTTTTGGGGGGGGGGGGGGGGGGGGGGGGGGGTGGTTTATATTTCATAACGTCACTTTCTAGAGTGTGTGTGTGTGTGTGTTGTTGGAATGAGGGCTAGCTATGGTGGATGCCATCTTATGCAAGCCATGGCGAGAGAGGAAGCTGCAGCAAGAGAGTATACGAGAAGGAGAGAGCAGTTCGACACAGCTTGGAAAAACTCACGCTATTGTTCTTGTGTATCTATTTCTTGTGAAAACCCTTACAATATAAAGAAAAAGTGCCATGCAAAACTATACTTTAACTGGACTGTCTGCATGCTTTTAAGAGGCTTTCCCACGGGCTAGCCGACAAGGGCTTGGACCCAACAATCCCCCCCTCAAGCCCGAACTGGACAGACCCTCTCATGATACCTCGAGTTTTTGGTATACTCGGCAACCGGGAGTTTTAGATTCTCTCACAACCAAGGATTTTTGGTTTATCCATAACCTGGTGCTAGATCAGTAACCCCCCCTTGAACAGATAGGGTGTAGGTCAAAACATTAGCTACCAAAAGTATTGGAGTTTTTGGTTCACTGCCAAACCTTGGGTTTATGGTGTACCCAGTAACCTCATGAGCATGCAAAAATGGGCTGAGAACTAACAAAACATTGGGAGGTCTTACCACTTATCTTTGTGGCAGTGTCTATATCCCGTACAAATTTTGGCATGACAATAATTGACAAACAGACAAAAGCATAACAATTTATGATAACATAAAGAAATGCGAGGACATGACTTTTGACTAGAACCATTGGACTGAGGAAATGTTGAAGAATACTGCCAAAAAAAAGCCCAAAATAGGATGAAAGAAACCGATCCGAACTTGCTTCTTTTGTGACTCTTTTTCTGTGTGACTGCTTTCTTTCCCTTTTGTGCCGATTCTTATAGTTACTCTTGGGATGATGATGATGATGATGATGATGCCGCCGGCGATTTTGGCTACTCGTATGCGATGTGCAAGTACATGGTGGGTCATAAACATCTGCAGCAAAAATAACATGCTTCTCGGCCAGTGTCCAAGGCCATACTTTTCAAAACCACCTCGTAATGCTGGAATCTTTGTGTGCACTTGGAGTTTGTTGTAATGAATCTTCAACTCCGAATTATTCGTCATGGTAGAAAACCTGCTTTCGCTGTCCTTGTCGATATGAGCTTAATCACCACCGTCGTCAAGACCTTGGTCGAGTCACTCACCGTCTTGAGAAGAGTGGGATGGTCCTCTTAATCCAATTAATTACCAAATCAATTAATTTCCAAATGGTGTGAACACCCAAGAAAAGAAAAATTCTGCGTTTTTCTGTAGCAGCAGTCGACGACACAGAGCTAGAACTCTCCTTGATTTGGCGGCCCGCCTGGGCTCTGGCAGTATTAGCGCCCTCCTGGGCTTGCTGAAATCCGATTGTTGTTGCCACCTATCAAAATAGTAGCGTGCTGATCTTCCTGCCCGCCTTGCTGTACTTCTTTGCCTTCGTCCAATGTCCTGCTAGTTTCCCTGCTCGCTACAGAAGGACTTGCCTCGTGTTGATATGCTCAGATGTAAAATTACTGCAGCTTCCCTTGGCGGCCCACGGCGTCTTGAGAGATGCCCACTCGCCTGGGAGTTGCCGCTGCACTGTGTGGCTCGACGCCGTTGGCCAAGCTATGTCCGCCTCGAGAGAGAACCTGGCTCTGATACCAGTTGTTGGAATGAGGGCTAGCTATGGTGGATGCCATCTCATGCAAGCCATGGCGGGAGAGGAAGCTGCAGGAAGAGAGTATACGAGAAGGAGAGAGCAGTTCGACACAGCTTGAAAAAACTCACGCTATTGTTCTTGTGTATCTATTTCTTGTGAAAACCCTTACAATATAAAGAAAAAGTGCCATGCAAAACTATACTTTAACTGGACTGTCTGCATGCTTTTAAGAGGCTTTCCCACGGGCTGGCCGACAAAGGCTTAGACCCAACATGTGTGTTTTGGGGGGTTTTGTGTGTGTGTGTGTGTGTGTGTGTGTGTGTGGGTGGAGGGGGTGGTTCAACAATGTCATAGAAAAATTAATGATGGGAAGAGGTCCCTTAAAGTTCTAACCAAGAGTCTCTACTAGGCTTGCCAAAAACATTTTTCCTAAAGAAAGTAAGCGCACACTTAAAACACTTTCATTTTTATTTTTATTTTTATTTTGTTGTTCTTGGTGGGGGAGGGCGATTTTGTTATTATCTTTGAAGTTCAAATGTCACCTATTGGACCATCTCCCTATCTCTCTCTCTCTCTCTCTCTCTCAAACACATATAGATATATATGTGTATATATATATATATATAAATATGTATTCATATGTGTGTGTGTATGTACCCATTCTATCCTCTCTACCCTCTCCCCCCCTCTCTCCTCTCTCCCAGGTAAGCAGGGGATCTACTTCTCTAATGCAAACTTTAATGGCACTTCTCCCAAAGTATGTTGGTGCTTTCTTAACCTATGTGCTTAACATCTTGTAATTACAAAAGGCATTAATATGAGGAAGGTTTAATGAGTTGTACATGGGTTTTTCTATTTTATTCCTTTTTTATTCCATTTTAAGTGGCATGGATTGAATAATTCACCTCATCACCTTCTCTCTCTCTCTCTCTCTCTCTCTCTCTCCCATCATGCTCATCATGAGCATGATGGGGGGAGAGAGAGAGAGGGGGGGGGAGGGGGCGCAGAGGATATATATATATATATATATATATTATATATATATATAGTGACACACACACATACATACATTTCGATATCGCAGGGACGCGCGATGGACCCGGTTGGAGACGACGGACGATGGGACATAGTCCTGACCTTGATTTTCTCCTCACCTCACCGTCTAGGTACTACGGACGCGTGCAGGAGTTTGAGAGTGCCCGATAACGGGAGTGTCCCCCTCCACTTCATCACGTGAAGGTAATCAAGGGAGTCCGTCTCGCAAGGAGACTCCATGACCCAATTTCGGGGCCATCGGCTCGTAGCCGACGGATCTATTCCAAGACGTCATACGCGGACGGTTGTCCGTTTTGAACATTCAAGTACTGCACGCGGAGATCTTGACTTCCTCTTTGATGCGGTCTGAGACTTTTCGACATTTTTCCAAGTTAGCCCAAAGTGTGTGTGTGTGTGTGTGTGTGTGTGTGTGTGTGTGTGTGTGTGTGTATATATATGTGTGTGTGTGTGTGTGTGTGTGTGTGTGTGTGTGTGTATATATATATATATATGTGTGTGTGTGTGTGTGTGTGTGTGTGTGTGTGTGTGTGTGTGTATATATATATACATACATACATACATACATCTATATATATATATATATATATATATATATATATATATATATATATGTGTGTGTGTGTGTGTGTGTGTGTGTGTGTGTGTGTGTGTACACACATACATATGTGTGTGTGTGTGTGTGTGTGTGTGTGTGTGTGTGTGTGTGAGTGAGAGAGAGAGAGAGGGGGGGATATTGAGTTCTTGAATATACCCAATTGGGATTTGTGTTGACACAAGAGGTCTTTCAACGGAATTTAACATCCCAATACTTGCTATCCTTGCATTGAAGACAAGATCAACACGCATCCAAAAACATGGTGATTGTTAGGCTTTCAAAGATTGCTTGCAAGCTACACAAACCTCAAGATGCAAAGTTTCTCCACGAGGGTGTTTTTTAGATCTATTAACGATAAAGCCTTGGGCATGGGTGACAATCTTCAATTTCTTTCAAAATAACAAAGAATTACATGATGCACAAGGAAAATAAGGTTTATAATTTATTCCATCGAAGTACTTGCTTAGTTGCAAGTCTGAATGCTTCATAAGTTGCAAGGTTGAGATCGAATGGTTTGCCACATCTTATAGATCTTGGTTTACACTTGTTTTGAAGTGTTCAAGGAGGGCATTAGAATTTCAAATCTTGATGAAGTTTCTATTGCATTGTAATTAGGAGCTTCTTTGATTAATGAAGACAATATGATCGTAGCATCTTTGATCCACACACATCGCATGAGAGTAAGCCAACTTTGGTATCAAAAATAAGTATTCTATGTGCTTTCGAAAATGAAGGTGCATCCAAGGTTCCGAAAGAAAGGGATTTTTGTAACATAGATTCTCAAAGAAAAATACGTTGCACCTGAAATGTGACAGACAACTGAAATTAAATGCATACTCAATAGCTCAATAGCTCAGAAGGGTGTCCAATTTTCAAGAGTGCTTGCACAAAACTTCTCACTCTTAGAGAGCCATTGCATTGAGGTTGTTTTTGAATAATCCATGCCTTTAGCCACACATTACTAGTTTCAACATTGATTGCACTAATGTCAAGAACAATAAGATTGACAATCTTTTCAAGTAGGCCTGCCAATCTTACTTTTGGGTTGAATTAAAAGGAATCTACAACGATCCCTCTTTGCTCTTTGAGTTGAAAGACAAAAGGAAAGGATTGCCATTTTTTTTAACAAAAGTCTTCCAACGCGTGTTTGTCTCCTTCAGATATTTGTAGGCAACGACCTGCACTTGGAGGAGGGAAGAGGCTAGAGGATCGAGATGGTGTGCGCTCTCTCTCTCTCTCTCTCTCTCTCTCTCTCTCTCTCTCTCTCTCTCTCTCTCTCTCTTTGATATCGTGTGATGCAATCTCTCTCGTAGATAGCAGTGTCAGTGTCAAGGAACGCCACGCTCTCGGCATTACGGTGACGTGCAGCCTTTTCGTGCGCAGAGATAGTTTCCTTCTAGAGCCAGGGCACAAAGAGCATGAGATGAGCGCAATGCTTGAGTCAAAGCAGTGGGGCAGAAGGGCATAGGCATTAGAGTTGGGAACAAGGCTGCTTGTGGATTCCTCTATTTGTTTGTGTGGCACATTACAGGCATTCTCTTCGTCTCACACAGACAAGGGTGCTTGCGGAATCCTCTCTGTGTGTCAAGGGGGGAGGAGTATCGAGGGGGGCAGGAGAAATAGCGTCAACGAGGGCTACCAGTTGGGCTTAGAAAAGGGTTTCATTAAGCTATATCACAGAGATGCTTCCATAGCTTTGAGGGGGAAAAGGGGGGAGCTGCACACGCAAGACAGAGAAAGGGGGGGGAGAGAGAGAGAAACACCATTGTGAGGTCGACGACGAAGAGACAAGAAAGTTATTTTTGGCTAGATCCATTTGCCTTTGAATTACCAGATTCCATGCGAATCTTCAGTGGAAATTAATTCAGGTTTTGAATGTAGACCGAGTAAGTACTGCCAACGTTTTTTTAGGTTGAATTAGAGGGTATCTTAAAAGATACCCTCTTTGATATCAAAAGAAAGCCCAAGGTGACAGTGAGATATTGTTTTCTTCATGTGACACCTAGAGGAGAGATGTTGATGGCACTAGTCAAATTGTAGACCTGGTTTCGTTGTCTCTAGTTCATCAGCAACAACTGAGTGCAAGTGCAAGAGGATGCGCGCATTTGTAGAGGCTCTGTGTGTGTGTGTGTGTGTGTGTGTGTGTGTGTGTGTGTGTGTGTGTGTGTGTGTGTGTGAGAGAGAGAGAGAGAGAGAGAGAGAGAGAGTGAAGGATACACAGCTTGTAGTGATGGAGAGCTACAATCACAAAAAGGATGCAAGAATTAGTTGTAGGCTGTGGTGTTCTGCAATATCCCAGGCAGGGCTTGGAAGGGTGGTGAACCAAGGCAGGGCGAACGAGTGCGAGGATAGAGTAGAGGATTGTGAGCAATGGGTAATGGCACCTGCATGATGGTTATGGAGCACACATAGAGAGTTTGTGCAAACGCAACATTGATGCTGCATGGAGGGCCACTCTCGGTGTCTTGCCCTTGTATGCACGGGAGCCTCCACTTGAAATTGCATCGAAGGAAGAAGGAATGCACGAGGCACGCCAAGGCCGACTTCAGGTGGATGAAGTGGGGCAAAAATAGGAGCAAAATGGAGTACAAATTAGCAGGTTCCATCCCAGCTTGCAGCACTCGATGGAAACCACCCTGATCGACTGACTTGTAGCTTTTAATTGCTTAATGATAGCAAGCTTGGGCAAGCTGAAGCAAATTTTATATACATCATGACCAGGTGGCCGCTTATCTCTCCTGGACAGGGCTGCGGCGGGCATTGCAAAACACAGGAAGATGACGAGTGTTGTCGAATGCGAGTGCACTACCTGGAGGGTCTCTAGGACCTGTGGAAGCCCCACGCCAAGGGCTTCAGCTAGTGATATTCCGAGTGTGGACTCTGGAGGTGTAAAGACGGGTGAGAAAAGAGGAGGTTGCGACTCGGGGGTTGCAGAGGTGGCTGAGATAGATGACGTGTATAGAGGGAGGTCGCATTCACAGGGACTAGGGGAGTGGAGGTAGAGACGACAAGAGCTATGGCGATGGTGAGGGGGTCGCCGATTGCGCAAAGGCTTTGATGGTGACAGCGGAAGTTTCTTTGCTTTGGAATTGAAAGATTCCTTCAAAATCTGAGAATCCAGGTTTAATAACAGATTTTACCTAGAAGGATTTGGCGAGATTCGGCTTAATAAGAGCAATATAGACCGAGTAAGCTTTCTCAATGCTCAAGATTCGTATCCAAAGACTAAATTTCAATGAAATAGTGTGTCCAATGAAATAGCACTATCAAATGTGAATAAAAGAGGATTCAAAATGTTTTGATTGATTGGATAGACCAAAAACATATATCTATCCCAAGACGCATTCCATTGGCATGAAAGCTAAACAATTTGTCACTCATGATTAGAAGAGTGTGTCCAAGAAGGAGAATAGGGTATATGGGTGAGGTACTTATTGAGCGCTTTGTCATTCACAAGTTGGGAAAATGTTGCTTCAATAGACATATCTGATTCTATAGCCTAAATAAATAAATTGTTAGCATCCCTATGCCTCCAACATGGGCTCTACATGATTTTGTGAAGCATAAAATTTAAGCATCCCTATGCCTCCAACATGGGCTCCTCGTGATTTTGCGAAGCATAAACTGTGAGCATCCCCTTTGCATACAGTCAACCTAATATGCTGCATGCCAAGTTGTAAGCGGGTGCAACTATATTGACATATTTGAGAGAAAGAGGATCAATCTAAACCCATCTAACTGCTAGCATATCTAATTGATTCTCCATTTCGAGAGTCTTATCATTAGTATATGTTGCTCATATTGAAATTTTCACCACCTTTCAATCTCTTCTTGCCTCCATGCTATGTCCCTTGCGGCTAGGCCCAAAGAAATTAAAAATTTAGCTTCTATTGCATGCAAAGTTGACGCTCTCCCTTTCCTTGATCTTTTGATCCCATTCGACAATAACCCTACGCCCAACCCAATCCATTCAAATTGGCTTGCAAGTGGGTAGCAAGGCTAATCTAGAGTTACTTGGCCTCGACCAAATGGAGAGGGCGCCACGTTCCAAGCTGCAAATCGGCTTGAAAGAGGGCAACCTGGATGCTTTGGTGCTACTTGGTCTCCCAAATCTCTGTGTGTGTGTGTGTGTGTGTGTGTGTGTGTGTGTGTGTGTGTGTGTGTGTGTTTTTTTTTGGGGGGGGGGGGCTACAATTAGGTGCAACGGCAAATGCAGCCATGCTGCAAGGTTGAGAGCCGGTGAGCACTAGGTATACAAAGCTTGCAGCACAAAGATCAACTTGTAGGTGGACAACATGGCTGCTCTAGGTCAGTTGCTCGGCCTCCGAATGAAGAGGGCCAAGTTCCAAGCTACAGGTTGGCTTGTAGGTGGGTAACAGAGATGCTTTGGACGTGCTATACTCAGCCTCCCAAAGCTCTGTGTACGTGTGTGTGTGTGTGTGTGGGGGGGGGGGGGGGGGGGGGGGGTGGGGGTGGGGTGGGGGGGGGGGGGGGGGGGGGGGATTGTAGTTAGGCGCAAGGGCAGCACCAGTCATGGTGCAAGGCTGAAAGACAATGAGTAGTAGACATGCGGCACAAGGGAAGCAATAGCAAGGGTGCCAAGTTGAGAGATGAAGAATAGCAGGCATGCATGAGGCGTGCATGTTGTAGGGAATTGCTATTATTGAGGCGTCGCATGTGGGTGTTAAAGCATGCCCTCAAGCTCTCCATGTTTTCGACCACTGTATGCACACAAAGAGAGAGAGAGAGAGAGAGAGAGAGAGAGAGAGAGAGCTCTCCATTCAATGCTTGGGGACATGTTGGCTTTACGACGCCATGTTGGGGACTACATATCGGCCATAGTAGAGAGAGAGAGAGAGAGAGAGAGAGAGAGAGAGAGAGAGAGGAGGCCGAGGGGGGATTACCTGGAAATATCTTCTTGGGTAGGCTAAGATCAAGTCATCGTCCACAATATCTGCTCAAGCAAGTTGAGGTCTCTCTCTCTCTCTCTCTCTCTCTCTCTCTCTCTCTCTCTCTCTCTCTGTGTGTGTGTTGTGGATAAGGGATATGTACATTTATTACTCAACTGCTCATTATGAGCTATGGTCATTTGTGTCGGTTGACCGATGTGTATTCATTTTGAGCAGTGAAGAATCTATAAAATAAAATACCTGCAAGAGGGAAACGCTCACTCTTGCACGGGAGGAGATTATACATGATGCTTGTGTGTTTCTTCTCTCCCCTCCTCACTTCCCTCTTGGTGTGTCGGCGTGGCACTCCACTCTAGGAGGTGCATCTGCATGTGCTCTTCTTCTCTCTCACGCGCTCTATATCTCTCTATTGGCGTACGACTTCTATTCTGTCACGATATTTGCCAGATATGCAGATTAGTTTGTTTTATGGGTTGTCTTTGGTATTTCGTTGGGTCTTCTGTGCATCCATTTGTAGCAGTGGTATCAGAGCATAGGCTACACTCCAAGATTAAGGATTTCTACAAGCATCAGCTAAGTATTTTTTTCTCTCATGCTTGTAAGTGTTGTTAGTTGCTTCAGCTTTTTGTAATTAGTGTTGATTGTATAATACAATTTGTGATCTTTGAAATTAAAGAGAATTTCTTCTTTATTATCATGATATAGTAATTATTAGTGAAATTATGATAATTAAACATTGTAATTGAACAAATTAAACTTAATGAAAATACTCTATAATAAGAAGGGTGAAATACAAAGAAATCAATGAGATCTCATAGATCTAGATGATGAAAGCCTATGAACCAACAGGGAGTTGAAATGACCAAACCCAAAAGGGACTCGGGATCTCTCTGCTTGTCATAATAAGAGAGGGAAGATCCAAAATCTCCAAAGGAGCTTGAGCGTGACGCTAAGTTGATTTAAGATCTCCAAAGGAGCTAGAGCGTGAAGCTAAGAAGAGCGGGAAAGAGTTCCAATGCCCCAAAAGATGTTTGAAGTAAGGGAGAAAGCGATTTTTTATTATTATTATCAGTATATTTTTTCGTTATCTTCACCTTCGCCATGCGACCCAACTCCAAGACATGAGAAGATACTTCATCATGCAGGGCACAACACGGTCGACAACTGCTAATGGACAGCAGCAAGACGATGGCGGTCTTCGCCATGCAACAAACGTACACACAGCACACCACCAACCAACTCTTTCTCTTTCTCTCTCTCTCCCTCTCGTTCACCTATCAGGCATGCAGACCATCTCTCTCTCTCTCTCTCTCTCTCTCTCTCTCTCTCTCTCCCCCCCCCATGTCCACACAGGCCGGCCCGCTAGCTACACAGAAGTCGGGCTCCTCAACAACCGAAGTTGTGAATTTTTCAGATTCTAGCGATGACGAGCTCAATGAGACACCGCTGAGTTCTATGATGCTACAATGGATGATCAAGGCCAAGCTTGGGCAGAACATAAGAGAAAAGGCCGCAAATCGGATGCCTTGCTAGTTGTCCAGCTTTATTCACAACTCTTTGCATGGACAGTCACCCCGCCCCCGCCACTTTCTTTCTCCCCCAGTAAGACTGCGTACAGAACCAGACATTGACGAAGCTCTTTAGCGATCAGTGCAGCTCGCTCTCGGACAACGCCAGACGCCATGCATACACGGGCATTGACGAGGCTGATGATGATTTTTTATTTTTTTACTCTTCATTTTTATTTTGTACCCTTGTAATTAGATGCACCGAGATTTTCTCATTTTGATATCGTCTGTAAATTTGGGCTTTGAAGGCGTTTAATGTAGCAATTTATTTCATCTCTCTCTCTCTCTCTCTCTCTCTCTCTCTCTCCCTCTCCCCTTCCTTCCTTTCCCTACCCCCTCTCACATGCATTAGATGATGATATGAACACCCTTGCAAAATAGTTACCATGAACAACAAATCGAAATGCATAAAAGCGGAATGGAAACGGGATGAATTACCATTACCTATTACAGATACTCACGACTAAAACACCGAATGGGGATTCGAAACGAGAAGTTGGAATGGACACAGGGAATTGAAGCCTGAAAATGTCCATTCCTTGCAAACTATGCCTGGCATGGCAATAATAAATACCCACAAAGTATGAATCCCGAATTTGACAACAAAATAGTAAAAGTGACCGATCAAACCTTCTCCCATAGGTGACAATGCCTCCTAGTCACCTCAATAACGAGTATGACACTTCATATAGATTAATCGCTTGATCGAGATTAATACGGAAAGTGAAATTTATAAAACTTATCATCTCCCCAATGCAGCCAAGAGGAGAGAATATTTGTGGACTCTCAGCACAAGAGTTCTAGCCATTAGAATGAACAAATCGTGTTAATTAGTGCATAGGTAAGCATTAGAAATTTTAGGAAAATCTCACCAAAGATTAGGTAAAAAAACCCAAATCACGCATATACCTATCGAATGTTGTAAACTGCCCAATTCACCATCACAACGGCAAAGAAAAGTTTTTCTTCACCTAGCAAACTCTCATGCAGTACGGCGCTCAATTCACCCGTAAAGGCACATAATAGTTTTTCTTCACCCAGACAATCAGAAGCTGTGTCGTGCAGAGTGTTGACTAAATGATACAACTTTCCCATTAAGACCATTTGTGTCAAAAAAATAGATTCATCCAGACCGTCCTCATGACAAATGTTGTATTTCCAGAGTCAAGTGCGTGCAAAATGCGTACTTCTATAAAAAGAGAGCATGGCTCAAAAGCCATGCTCTCTTTTCCAGCACTTAATCTGTTCGTCAACATGAGTCCATTCATTTTCTTACAAAACTGTGTTGCGAGCACTCAGAAGCTCCCATCCATGCATCTCGAAGTACAAGGGCATGGTACCATTCGGTGTGAAAGCCAATGTCTTTGAGACAAAAGCTCATTTGCTATTTTTTAAAAAAAAGATAAAACCAAACATAGTAGAGCCTGCCATAGGCAATTACATAGCTTGTTCAGCAAAAGGAAGGGGCTACCTAAGGTCATTTGTGCTTCTTCGACGGGTTGTTGTTGGTGTCGGTGTTCTCTTCCTCTTCGGAGACCACTTTCAAATCATCTTGCATGAGGGGATCGTCAATAGCGAGCGACATCTGCAGTGGCATTATGGAGAAGAACTTCATCCGCGAGGCAGTCCATACAGAGGCACTTCAACTGCATCCATTAACTGTGGCCTCACTTTATCTGAAGACTGTTATTCATTGGTCATCCCAATCTTCCAAACCACGTCCCTGTAAATTTAGATAACACCCCCCTCTTATCGGCTCGTTTGTACTTCAAGTTGTCTACTTTTATTCTCTTTTCTTGGCAAACAAACTTTGCATCAATTTTGTCCTTCATGGCGTTTAAAATGTTAATGCATTTGATGTGCAGTTATTAACGTCTTCTTAAATTTAACAAGAAACTGATTTAGTGCTTTGTCTTTGAGAAATACTTTTGCAGGTAAAGCTAAGTACAATGCTATCATATCAGAAAATCTTACGTTATGCAATTTCTTCATACATTTTGATAATAGCAAAATCATTTCAATTACCCCAGCTGGTTAGTAAGCTCTTTCTATGTAATATTAGATGGCTAACTTGTGTGTTGACTAACCTTAATAACTCTCATTATCATTTGCACTTTGTATTAACAAGCTTCATACATGAGCAACACTATTTTCATTCTAGTGATTTGAAATTTATCCCAGCACACTAGTTGAGGCATTGTCCATTGTTATGGAAAGGATCTTATGGGTTGAACTGAATTGTAATGGAGAACTTTCTAACACATATTGTTAGAGCTCCTACGCCTGAATAGGGTAGGACTCTCCGCTCCACACCTTGTTATGGAAACTTATGGTTATTGACATGTGTATTAGAGTGCCTATGCCTCGTGAGGTAGGACTCTCCGCTTTGCAATAATGTTATGGAAAATTATGGATGTTGATAAATGTGTGCTAGAGTGCCTACACTTGCTATACGGCAGGACCCTTCGTGGTTACATTATATGTAGAACTGGCCCACCACATTTCGTATGGATTGATATGAACGGATACGATGAACTGGTATGGAAAGTTGGAAGGGTGACAAATGGTGATCTATTTGGAACAACATTTTTGACCAATGTTTTACTCCGCACTTATGCACCTTTACTTCATTTTATGCACTCTCATCACACCATACACATGTTCCACATTTTGTCACTTTTAAATTGCTTCCTGCTAATCCTTGTTACTCTTTTGGTTTTTCGTTACTCATTGTGCTATGCAGGCATGTACCTAGCGTCTTGTACCTCGCACTCAACTCCACCACTTATGTACCTTGCAACTGAGGGCATTTGCTTTTTCAACCTTGGAGTATGTTATGGATAAGGGTTATGTACATTTATTACTCAAGTGCTCATTACGAGCTATGGTCATTTGTGCCAGCCAGGGATTTCATATTTACATAATTACGATAAATTTTGTGTGATCACAAGGTCTTATTGACACATTTACATGATTACACTAAACATAATCACACAGAATCCAGTTAAGGGCGACCTGCATACCCACTAAATTCTCGTCGGGCTTTTCAATCTCCCCGACAGGTCCGCCGAGATTTTCCATTTTCCATGCGGGCCCGCCAGGAATACTGAAAAGCCCAGCAGGCTTACAGAATTATATATATGCGGGCCCGATAGGGCCCGCTTGCTTTCATCTTCAAAGAGAGAGAGAGAGAGAGAGAGAGAGGAGAGGAGAGAGAGAGAGAGAGAGAGAGAGAGAGAGACCACCTTTGCAGGTACGTTGAGAGGAGAGAGGAGAGAGGGAGAGAGGGGGTTGTGTGGGAGCGTGCTTTGCATGGCAGTGCGCAGCAGCAACAGAGTACATGACCACATGATCCGGGTATGTGTTGTGTGTGTGTGTGTGTGTGTGTGTGTGTGTGTGTGTGTGTGTTGTGTGTGTGTGTGTGTGTGTTGTGAGGTAGCATGCCTTTTGTCGTATTGTGCGGCAGTAATAAGGTACCTTACCACACAATGGGAGTGTGTATGTAAGTTGTTCTACGGAACAGTACTTATCACAGGGACATCACCTCGGTGACGCGGGGAAGATGGTGGCCTTGTGGTAAGTATTGGCTTATTGTCTGGGTACTACGTCGGTAACGCGGAGAATCTAGTATCCTTATGGTAAGTCAACTTCCCTTCCCCTTTTCCAGAAAAGATATGGGCATCGATCGGTAACGCGGCTATATGATGTTCGTATGCAAGCCATTGTTTTTCCTTAGATTCAAGCGGCACTCGGTCGGTAACACGGCTAATAGAGTGTCATTTGTCATAAGCATCTATTTTTGCATAAATGTGGCGTTCATGTCGTTAACCCGGCCGTATGAACGTCATATAATTTGTATATGCATGTGCAGTTATTTTTTTAAGTATTAAGTATATGAAATGCTTGGTCGATAACGCGGATGTGAAGGTATTTCATATACAAAATGTATGAATTGTTTGATTTTGTTGTTTTTAACTTTCCATTTGAAATTATATACTAGCTAATCATATTCAAAAGAATACTTTATTCATCAATCATCGCTATTTTAAATGTTCTGGTTATATAAATTATATGTAAAAAAGTATTTGTACACAAATTGCATGTTAAATATTTTTTTTTTATCTTTTTAAAGGACTCTCAAGCATTATCGCTATTTTTAATGCTTCATTTACATAAATTCTCTGTAAAAAATCTAAATGCACACAATTTACATGTTAAATATTCTTTTGTATCTTTTTAAAGAGCATCAATTATTATCGCTTTTTTGATTGCTACATTTACATAAATTCTACACTACAAGAGGCTATTCATATTAGCGACGCTCACACAGCGACGCTCAAAAAAAAATTCCCGGCGTCGCTATGAGCGTCGCAAATTTACAAAGAAATTTGCGACGCTCATAGCGACGCTGGCTGGGCTAAAAAAATAACCGAGCGCGCCCAAAAACTCAGATCTCAGATCTGAGTTTTTCGGCGCCCTCAAGCAAAGAGCAGGTAACGCTCTTCCTCTCTCTCTCTCTCTCTCTCTCTCTCTCTCTCTCTCTCTCTCTCTTTTTCTTCTCCACACACACACACACACACACGAGGAGAGGAAGGAGAGCCAAGTATGCTCCTTCCCTCTCCTCATTCTCATGTTCCCTTCCCCTCTTTCTCTCTCCCTCTCTCTCTCTCTCACACACACACATAGTGTTTTTGAGAGAGAGAGAGAGAGAGAGAGAGAGAGAGAGAGAACAAACATAAACAAAAACGCACACACACATACATAAACAAAGAATGCACACACACATTGAGAGAGGAAAAGAGAGAGAGAGAGAGAGCATGCATAAACAAAAAAACGCACGCATTGAGAGAGGAAAAGAGAGAGAGAACATGCATAAACAAAAAACGCACACATTGAGAGAGGAAAAGAGAGAGAAAACATGCATACGATCCAAAAAAACGCACACACATTGAGAGAGAAAGAGAGAGAAACTAATTTAACGTCGTAGGAAACTAATTAAAATTAAAAGACCTAAAGATCTAGCCGACGAGGAGTTGAACTCAAGACCTATTATTCAAGAGGGAAATGGCATAACCAATCTATCATACTTGGCATGGGTGATAGAAAGGTTATACCATTTATCTCTTTTTATTGGCACACACATCCACACACGTGCACACACACAAGAAGAAGAGAGTTATAACGTCGTAGGAAACTATCCTAAAAGACGTTAAAGATTAGGTTAGATGTAGACTTACGTTAAATTAGATTTAAGTTTATTTAAGTTAAATTAGATTAGATTTAGGTTTATTTTTAACTAGATTTACGTTTATTTACGCTAGATTTAGATTTACGTTATATTAGATTAGATTTAGGTCTCCATAGACTGCGATGCCTGCATGAAGCGGGTGAAGAAAGCCCTCAATGGAGGGTATTGCTGCCTTCACTCATGGTGGGCTCCGTCGATCCAAAAGTACTAGTGAAATGTCTTCAGAAGATAGGGAAGAAGGTGGATCTTCAGGGCGGCAAGAGTCACTACATCCCCGACACAATGACCATCTAAACAACCTCTAGTCATTCAACAGCAACTTCAAAGTTAGTAACAAGAGCAAGAACGGTCTAAAGGGCCAATTGCTGTCGTCAGATGTGGATGGAGATGAGGCAGCGTCACCGCCGGAAGTTAACTCTCACATCTTTAGTGATGAGAATGCCAACTCTTGCCGAGTTATGTGAAAAATTATGTGTTAAATCAGTTTTAAGGTTCTTATAATCCCTGTTAGTTTAGTTCTTTGTTTTTAATATAACATAATTTACGTTAGATTTAGATTTATGTTATATTAGATTAGACTTAGGTTTATTTAGGTTTACCCACACACACACACACACACACACACAAGAAGAAGAGAGTTTTAACGTCGTACGAAACTATCCCAAAAGACGTTAAAGATTAGGTTAGATGTAGACTTACATTAAATTAGATTTAGGTTTATTTTTAGTTAGATTTACGTTTATTTAGATTTACGCTTATTTACGTTAGATCGAGTCCACGCAAGAATTACTTACGGTTTAGGGTTTAGAGTTAGACGAACAGTGAAAAGATCTACTGTGAAAAGATGTTAAGATGCTGTGAAGTGCTACAGCTAGAGAAGAGGCAAAGGGGTTTTGTCCACTACATGAAGTATCATGTAGACGTGGGTGTGTAGATTTCTTGTACCCACAAATATAGGTATTGACCAATAAAGACGAGATTATAACCCGGTGGTTCTGATCTCCGTGCACCTCTAGACCGAGGTGTGCGGGGATTGGACATGACTAGAGAATGTGAGGTAGAGAGAGAGAGAGAGAGAGAGAGAGAGAGAGAGAGAGAGAGAGAGAGAGAGAGAGAGAGAGAGAGAGAGAGAGAGAGAGAGATAAGACGAAGAATGCCAATAGAATATCAAATTTGTTGTCCAGGTTATAAGATTTTTATCCTCATTATGAGTAGTGACGAGGATGTGGGACCGTCCAACCGAAACACCTATCTCTCAACGAGGGTCTTATGTCCTTGTAATCAATGCAAGCATGCTGTGCGACGGACAAGACGTGTTTCTTTGCAGCACGTTCGCGAATTTGGCGAGTTCAATCCATCTATTATAGATCGAGTTGTTGCCAATTATAACTCGTCAGACTCTGACGCTGGCCAACAAGCAGCAATCTTGCAACCCAATAGATGTGTTCGCAGGCGCTTTGGTCAAGCAGCATATGTGAGGCCACAAGATGTAGCCTCTGACAGCTCGGGGGATGATCATGCAGAGCACATTCCCAACGAGGCAATGTTTGAGCCCGAGATTGATGAAATGATCAAGACGATCATGGATTCAGAAAGGCTTATCTATGATGATATGAAAATTGAAGCCGATACGCCATTGTATAATGGAGCACGTATGTCTAGATTAAAAGCACTCCTGGTTCTTCTCAACATGCAGGCAAAGTTTGGATGGAGTGACACTAGCATCACAGCGCTTTTCAGGTGATCTATTACAATTAGTTTACTTTAATAAAACTCTAAATGTATAATGATCTGATAGAATTTTACACGACTGTATCGTATTTTTATGTTGTGTAGATTGCTTAAAGAGCACATACTACCAGCTGACAATGTGATGCCAGATTCCCGAGATGAAGCAAGAAAGATTTTGCGAAACTTGGGGATGGATTACAATTCTATCCACGCTTGTCCTAATGACTGCATTCTTTTCAGAGGGGAATACATAGACATGGAGAAGTGTCCAAAATGTGATTCCGAAAGATATCGAGTAGATCTCCACGGGACAAAAATTCCACAAAAGGTTTTGCGACATTTTCCTCTGCTTCCTCGCATCAAGCATTTCTTCGAATGTAAGTCCATGGCCGCCCTAGCATCATGGCATGAGGAGAATAAATCTTCGGATGGTATGCTACGAATTCCTATAGATTGCACAGCCTGGAAACATATAGATGGAACATGGTCGGATTTTGCCAGGGAAGCTCGAAATTTGCGCTTAGGCCTGGCTATGGATGGCGTAAATCCATTTGGTCAAAGATCAACATCTTACAGTGTATGGCCCGTTGTCATCGTCAACTACAACATTCCCCCGTGGTTGACTACGAAGAAGGGGCACCTATGGCTAAGCTTGATTGTGCCAGGGCGATATAAAGTGGGGAATATGGATGTGTATCTTCGTCCACTATTGGAAGAGCTACAACAATTGTGGATTGGCATAGAGGTGGTGGATATGAGCCGACACACAGGACGACGGAATGCTTTGATCAGAGGCATTCTAATGTGGACCATGCATGACTATCCCGGGCTAATAGAATGCTCAGGTGATCTATTGACACTCCTCACTCAGACACTGTAAATCTTGTTTTTTCCCATAGTTGATCCATTATCATGTGTATACATGCAGGGCTTCAAACAAGCGGATACAGAGCATGTGTCACATGTGGACCTAGACTGAATGCACGTAGGGCACCCTCACTGAAGAAGCAAATCTACGAAGGTCATCAAGCGTATCTTCCAGAGAACCATGTGTTACGCGATGGATTTTTGGAAAGAGAGCCACCAAGGATGTCTGCACAAGCATGGTTAGAGCAGAAGGAGATGTGCGATGACGGATTGCCTCCAGGGATGAAGAGACTATCTCTATGGTACGAGTTACCATACTGGCCCCGACTCATGATCAATCACTTGCTCGATCCAATGCACATATTCAAGAATGTGGGTAATCTACTATGGGACCATCTGACCGGCAAGAAAGATACTTTGGGAGCCAGAGTTGACCTTAGAAATGTGGATCGTATGGAGCAATATTGGCCGCAAACAGCGTCTGATGGATCGATAAAACTCCCTAAAGCACCATGGATTTTCACAGGAGCCCAAGAACGCAAAGTAAAAGAGACCATTCGATCTTTGCGGACCCCCACTGGCGTAATGCACTCGCTCCGAATGTGTTTTACTAAAGAAGGAAAGCTTACCGGTTTGAAGTCACACGATTGGCATAAAATGTGTCAGGTACGTTCATAGTGGACTTTAATATCATTGCATAAAATGTGGACTTTAATATCATTGCTGCACATACTTTACAGTTTATTTTACCGGTTGCCATTGAGGGATGTTTGTCTCTCAACATCCGTAACACAATCTACAAACTTGCAAAGCTGGTGCAATGGATCTCACAAAAGGAGATCAACGTAGACTCCATACCATTCGCCAAACTAAATGTTGCAGAGCTTGTGTGCATGTTTGAGAAACATTTTCCTACTACCATGCTAACCATTCAGGTGCATCTTCTTGTTCACATAGTTGATGAGGTGGAAATAGCTGGCACAGTTCATTCCAGATGGATGTTCTTCTTAGAACGTTTCATGAAAACGCTTAAGGGATATGTGCGTCAAAAGGCACGTCCGGAGGGTGGCATGGCAGAAGGTTGGTTGGTATTAGAGTCCCTAGTGTACATTGGAGAGTGGCTAGATGGATTTGATAAAGCCCGGGACACGCTATGGCGAACCATAGATGATGAGCGCATATCTGGGATTGTCATGTGAAATCTCGGTGTTGAGAAGAAGATGACGGAAGATCTAGAAGCTAAAATCAACCGATTTTGCATGCTTCACAATCCAGTGATGCAAAAGTGGATTTCACAATATGAGGATGCAAAGCAAGAGCGACAAAGGGGACGAATCGAGTGGAGACGGGGAAGATGACCACCGATGCACTATCCAGCGGTTCTGGAGAGCCTACCAACCTTCATGAGCTTAAGATGGTTGCACAACCAATTGAAAAGCGCACAACAATGCGGTGACGAAGTGACTGAGGAAGAGTGGGAGTACTCTCGGGGTTGCGCGACCAAGGTAAATTTGCAATGTACGACTAGCAAGTGACTTTATTTATAAACGTTTGAACGGCCACTCATAATCTTTGTTCGTTGTAGTATAAGTCATACACAGCAGCATGGTGTAAAGGTCGACATTTTAGGGTGGAACGAATCGACAAAAAGCGTTTTACTCAAGATTGTGAAATCATGGCAAAATTTGAACAGTCTAGTCGACGACGTTCCTCTGATGCAGATCCTGTGGTGGCGGAACTCACTTACTTCGGCACGCTGCATCATCGCGCGTTCCTACTCTATCCGCATCTCCCTCTCTTTCGGAGCATTCGGCGCGCTCCGAAGCTTCGGCGTCGACGAGACGAGCTTCACACTCGTCTAGACACCGGCGCTCTAGTGGTGGCGGTGGCGGTGGCGGTGGCGGTTGTTGTGGGGATTCCGCCACCGATGCCTCCACACCGCCTCATGTTCGACGAGGCTCTTTACCCTCCCCTTCTTTGCCCGCCCCCACACCAGCCACAGCATTGCCATCTACGCCAGGTTTTGCACGACTGACTGTTCCTAGAAGCTACACACCTCTACCTACTCCGCAAGGAGCCACCCCATTCGACACTCCTCGCTTCGGGGCCCAGACGCCGGTGGAGACACCTGACGTCCGTACCCCCATTGACACGCTGCTAGAGACCCCTGCCGGGACACCCAGGTTCACGCGTCACCAGCCAGAGGGCTTGTCTTACTCCGTCGACTTCAGCGGCGGCATCATCATGGATGATGACGGCAAGAAGGTGATCTCGCGCATGCGTGGTCTTTGCTCTCAGCTGTTTAGACACTACATACTAAACAAATGGAGTGAAGTACCAAGTGATTTAAAAAACAGAGTCATCAGCATACTTCATGATGAGTTTCCCGTTCCAACACGGGATCAGCGCTTCAATGAAGACCTGATAAAGATTCGAATGCGCGAATACTGCAAACACAAGCGTTCTGAAGTGCAAAAAGCAATCAAGAATGGGTGGAACAGGCCAGATTGGCTGGCCAAAGAAGATTGGAAGAATGCGAAGAAAGCAGCGTGCGAGAATCCCGACAAGTGGAAGCAACAAAAGGATGCAGCCAGAGCGCGAGTAGAGGCAGGGAGCTCGCACCACTTGGGGAGCGGTGGATGGGCATCATTTGAGGCCAATTTTGTAAGTGTTTTCACATTGCTCTTTATGTTCGATAGTTTAGGGTTTATGAGTTTTTTAATTCTAACATAATGAAATCTTTGTATGTTTTGACAGTGGTCGATGACAGGACGTGATCCCACACCGTACGAGCGCGAGTACGCAGGCAGGAAGGGCTTAAATGCCCTGATGGACATTCTCAGTTCTCGCGGCGGCATGGTTAGTATTAGGGTTTACTCTTTTCTATTTTTTGTATTGTTTTATAAATGTCGTTATATGTTTATACTTACTGAAAGCTGTCTTATTGTCTTTTTTTGCAGAATCCGACAGATACGCCGCTTGGACACGATGAGACGTTTGACTAGACGACGTCGGTTTAGCCGTAGCTAGATAGCATTAGTTTAGGGTTTCTCATAGCTTATGTATCATGAGACGGATTTTATACGTCTTTTTGAACCATGTATATTATTACATTTGTCACCGCAGTTCCTTTTGCCAATCAATTGTTTATGCCTATGATGTTGTACAATTGTCATTATTACATTTGCCAATCAATTCATTTTGCCTATGATGTGTACAATTGTCAATTTTGCAAACAATGCGTCTTGTGGGTGACTATTTTGGGTCTATTATCTACCCTTGCACTTTTTTTAAAAAGTGAATCAAGTACAATATGGTTGATGGGTGGCAAGGCATTCAATGCCCTGCCAATGCCCTGCCACCAAAAAAAAAATCTCTCGGGCGTCACTATAACCGTCGCTATTTATGGCTCTGTAGCATCGCTATGAGCGTCGCTATAGTCTTCTGTGTAAACGTCGCTATAACCGTCGCTATGAGCGTCTCTATATAGCGACGCATATAGCGACGCTCTCGTAGCGACGCCGGGGGTTATAAAAACCCAGTGTATTTCCGTCGCTAACAGCGTCACAAGAGCACACAACCTCTTGTAGTGCTATGTAAAAAAATGTGTGAACACAATTTGCTAGTCCAATTTGTATACTTCCCATGTTTTAAATGTTTTTGAAGTTTTTAAGTCGGTGTGTGCTTTGTTTGAATTAGTATGTGCGTACGGAGAAAAATATAAGTTAAAAATTCAATATATGCTGAAATGTGCCAGATTGTTAACATGTATTGTTTGATTTGAATGAAGTTCTTATAAACCACTTGTTTGATCTACATTTTACACGTGTAACAAATTGCAATTTTAAGTGAAGATTATTTTCAATTTTTATCAATATTTCCTTGCACATTTCTTAAAGTCTTCAAGTGGTGATTAAGGGTTTACCTGAGATAGTGTGAGAGTGTTAGTGTCATTCGCAACCATGAATTTGTATTTGATATGCTATTTTTTATTGTCCAGCGCAAATATGACGCCATATCAAAAGAAAATTATTATGCATGTCATTTGTAAAGAATGTATTTTGACAATCTCATCATGTGCAGCTGATCGCCTACAGCAGATTAGTGAAAGCGATGTCTACATCAAAGACCACACTAGCTCTATATGGGAGAACACATAGCACAGGTTGTGACTTGAAGGCCAATACGAGTTGTTGCTTCCAGCAGGGATACGAGAATTTGACCCCCACCACAAGGTTAGGACAGTGTTGGGCAATATGAAAGTATGTTGCAGAGACTTAAAGGAAGATATCCCACCTGCCTGATCGAGACATGTCAAAATTAGAGCTCTGGGGAGAGAGAGAGAGAGAGAGAGAGAGAGAGAGAGAGAGAGAGAGAGAGAGAGAGTCGTTTTGATAGAGGGAATTGAGATAAACTACCTGCCACACTTGTGCAAATATAGAAAGGTTATTGCATTTTTGAATACTTTCCCACACAACTTTAGACATCAAAACAATCCAAAGAGATCTCGATATGTTTGATGAGTCTTAAATTGAATAGCTACTATCCAACATGGAGCATCTCTCTCTCTCTCTCTCTCTCTCTCTCTCTCTCTCTCTCTCTCTCTCTCTCTCTCTCTCTCTATGTGTGTGTGTGTGCGTGTGTGTATGTGTGTGTGTCTCTGTCTCTCTCTTAAAGGACTCCAAGAATCAAATTTCAAATTACAAATTGATATACATGATGTCTGAAAAACACATTACAAGATAAATAAGCTAGTCTAGGACATGAGAGATAAATCCAACATACCTATGAATCAAAATCGAGCTCATGAGTGATGCCTGAGATCATAGAAAGGTGACCGTGATACTTGCAAGAACAAAACTGGTGTGTAGATTGAAGGATAGTGAAGGGACATTATTGTCAGGGGGAGGAGCACTTGGAATTGTTGAAGCCCAAGAAGTAGTAGCCCCTTATGAGGAAGGGATTCACAGTGAAAATCTTGTTAAGGAGGTCATCTAGGGAGAGGCCCAACAATTCTAGATAGACAACGGGCTTGGTAGAAACATTGTATGTAACTTGCATCAGTGAAAGTGTAGTGTTCATCTTTGGGAGTCTAGCACTGGTGCTTGGTCTACTGGATAGTCTCCACAAGTTGGTGTAGCAAACCTTAGTACGAACCTAAGTGGTTCCTTGTGAGAATGGCAAAAAAGGTACAAGATTTGTAAGGGCATCCAGCAAGAGCAAGAGCTGGTGTTCCAACAAGTACGGAGATAGAAAGATGGCATGCTATGAGTTGGGTGAAGAGAAAGCCAATATTGTTGGGGGGTCCCTCCACTATTGCTAGCCATGGCTGCTAGGACACTAAATCAATGTTATTGAAAAACAAAAAAGAACTAGGGGCTATGTTAAAGCAATGTGGATGCAATTTTATGCGACATGCATCAATTTCCAGAAAAGGGTTGAGTGTGAGGGTGCTTTATTGAAACCAACTAGTGCAAAGGAAAAACAACAAGCACCTCTCTACAAGCATGCTGCAGCAACTCTTGTTGCTATAATTTGGATCTTTACTAGTTAAAGGTGGTTGAACTAGTGTTGAACTTTTCTCTGGAAGAACCTCATCATCAGGGCACTTGTAGACTATACAATATTGAATACTCCAAATAGGAAAATGGTGAAAGCATAAAGCATTATAAAAATTGAGCTTCCGCAAACATTTGTATATTGCATCAGTGAAGCTACCTTTGCTTGTTGATGCTATTGTTGGTTCTAATCACCTAAAAATGGGAGGGTCAGAGCTCTCAAATATGTTGGAAGAATGTTCCAAGTGAGAGTATCAAGTCCCTAGAGAGATGGTTCAAATGGTGGGAGAAGGATATCTCATTGGGATAGCCTTCAGTATGAAGTGAGTATGAAGTATGACACAATCATGAACCTCAGATTGACCTTCTCTATGTTCTGCTTCACTAATTTATTTATTTTTGTTTCTAGAATGCAAATTTCTATGAGTCCTTGGGAAAAGGCTCAAATTCCTTGTACAAATATGTCAAAGATTGTTCATGCATCTTGGCTCGCTGGTGAGGGTGGTAACAAAAAAATCTCTTTGTATGATGCATGCATGAGTGATGTGTCAATGCTTGCATTCAATGCTCAAAGCAACATGGCTATATGACCGGTATAGATACATAGGGGTTGGCACTAACATGCAAAAAAATTTAGAGAAATTAAAAGAGAAAGCAAAAACTCCTAGCCCATTCATGTTGGCTAGTGCTCTCCGAGGAGGAGTGACAAGACCACCATTTTGTGAGCACCCTATTTTGCACGGAGATAAACTATTCAAAGAAAGAAGGCTAGAGGGTTTATGGAAACAATGTCACATAATCCTAGTTATGTGATGGAATCTAGATAGCGAAAAGAGCTCGAACGGCCACAAAATATTTTATTTGAGATGGGCATGGAGATAGAGGAACAAAAATTTGATGTGATTCCATGGATGAGGAGCTCCATGAGAATAATGACATAAGAGACGCCACTATGTGTGGATATGGTTTGGGTGATTTTGAGGTTGTTGTGCCGAGGGGACATTGGGCAATAAGACGAATGCCTCAAAATGTATCTTGTAAATGGTTTTGTGTGCTTGAGGGGATAAGATCTGAGATTGTCATGCAAAGTAGGTGCCCAGGGCTTGTGGCCTCATGATTTTGGGGAGAGAGAACTTACAAAGGTTAGAGGCAACACTAGTGGTTATGGTTTCATGGCCATGATGTGTTGCACACTAAAGTTGTGGCCAAACAAGTATCGAAACCACCAGAAAGGCCGACATCTTTTTTGATAAACAGTGGGAAAAATGTATCAAAGGAGGGGCATGCTGGTTTGATTGGGGGAGTTTTTGTGATTGGAGTATAAGGAGGCATGTAAATTCTTGGACATAGCATCACATATGGATGCTTGTTCCTGCAAGAGATAAATTTGGTGCCTAATCATCATGCCCTATTTAAGATCTCAATGCAAGATGTATATGATGTGCATGTGGCTATGGAGCCCTATTTCACATGACCAAATTTTCAAGGAAGAGAGAGAGGCAAAGAAACCTTACTTCGCTTGTAAGCACCTATACTCTATCTACAAAAGTTACATGTATGGAATATTAGGTTGCGTAATTATACTTTTGTTTTGATACGCTAATGATATATGTTGCTTTGAAGGGATTAACGTATATATATCATGTTGTAGTTATTTCCTTAAGCAATACTCTACTTTAAGCATGCAACTTAAAAAGACCTAAACTATGTGAGAAAGCTCTAAATGAAAAGCTTTCAAAATAATTACACTCGTAGCCGACGAGGCACTAAGAGAGAGAGAGAGAGAGAGAGAGAGAGAGAGAGAGAGAGAGAATTATTCAAGCGATTCTACGTGGTAGCTATGCAAGGAATGAATCGAGAGCTTCGAGAGGGATGGTCGGAGTTGAGAGTGGAGGTAGTCAAACAGGCAGGGAGTGGAGGTAGCCAAGAAATTGGGAGTGGAGGTATGGTCAGAGCGATAGCCATGAGGCACTAAGGGGGGGGGGGGGGGGGGAGAGAGAGAGAGAGAGAGAGAGAGAGAGACGCTCCATCACTACAGACTCAACATTGCTGCAATAGAGAGATAGAGATAGAGAGAGAGAGAGAGAGCTACAAATGGAGGTGCGGAAGACCCTGCGAAATACCAAAGACAACAGACTAACCTGTATACCTGGCAAATACTGTGAGCATCAAATAAAAATCGTATGCCAACAGAGAGATATAGAGTGTGTGAGAGAGCAGAAGAGCACGTGCAGATGCGCCTCCTAGAGTGGAGTGCCACACCAGCACACCAAGAGAGAAGAGAGGAGGGGAGAGAAGATACACACAAGCGCTGGGTGCAATCTCCCCACATGCAAGAGTGAGCATTTCCCTCTTGCACGTATTTTATTTGTAGATTCTTCAATGCTCAAAATGAATACACATTCGGCAGCCGGCAATGATTTCATTAACGTAATCACGATCGGGTGATTACGTCAATAACTTTAGTATTTACACGAAAAAATCACGTGATCACGTTAATTGTTAACGTGACTTTGATTATGACCTGCAAAAACCTATAGAGCCGGTATATGTAACAGCAGATGGGCCCACCGTGAAAATGAAAAAGCCCGGGGGGAATAACTATATATAGTAAACACTGTGCTAACCGCGGTCTTTTAGCTAGGCAAATCCGTGGAGAGTGTATCCGAGTGCCGAGTATAGTCATCTCCTTGTGAATTGACCTAAGGTTACAGAGTCATAGGTCCTTTTTTGGGCCGAACGGGATTCTTAATTCGGTTACCACTTCTACAAAATTCTAATTCGTTTATCGACATAAAAATACGAAACCAAAACAACTGAAAAATTGGAGAACAATGCTCATTGCAAAGAAGCCATTGGTCCAAATGAGGGCTGTAATTGGTTTTAGAAGATGAGCATATGTAAATGACGAGTTGATAGTCAAGGGTCGGATGTCCTATACTAGTGTACCGCGCATAAAAAGATCCTTGAAGTCTTGCATTTGAGTTGATTTACACTTGTCCCTCCACAATATAAGAGCTATAATCCTTGATTGTGTTAAAATAGCTTTTATATATTGAATTGGTTGCATGGGTGCGCTATAATCCTTCACTGGGTAAAGTAGTCCTCAATTGAGTGATTGTGTTGAACATTTATTTGCGTTAGTTCATGCATTGGTTTATACAGAGAGTGCATTATGTATTATGATAGATTATTAGTGCATGAAATGACCAATCATATATTTTATGGCTTTCGTTTGTTTTTTTGTAGATTGAAATTAGATGTGTCTTATTGTTTGCAAATCAAAGTGAACATATAAATAATCATTATAATAATAATTGCATAGAGAGATTCATAGCATTGTTATAGTTGTTATGCCATGCATAGACTACATTGCAATGTGTATGGTTGCTCACAATATAGATGATCGATATGTGGATTTACTAGAGTGCATTGAAAATCTCATATTGTGCATCATGGTTACTTTCATATTGAATGGTTTTTAAATTTTAATATATATTGAAAAGAAGAAAAAAATTTCAAAAACTGAACATCTGGTTCTTTTGTGTTACGTTTTAATTTAAAAGCAACGGAGCAAAATGTGGGCACAAGTGGTACGAAGAAGCCAAAGAATAAAAAATCTCTTGGCAAAGAGTGGGATTACGCTCACAATATATGCGGCCGATATATGGAGTGGCAATGTAAATTTTGTCACACAACAAAATCAGGCGGTGCACCACGTATTAGGGATCATTTTCTGGGTAGCGCTAAAAAGAGTTGTAAGAAATGTGGACATCCTCAGGCACCTGCAGTTGCAAAGAGTTTGAGAGAAGAGCTCGCCAAAAAGGGTGGCAAAAGACAACAGATATATAGCTCTGTGGCTTTGAGTCAAGAGTTCCCATAGCCAAATATTAACTCCGCAGATCCTGTAGTGATGCCAACTAACCTTGGAGAACAACCTACACAAGGAGAGGAAATTCCAGGCAGTGTTCCTTTTAAACGTCACAATGAAGGTGGACTTTGCCAAATGCGTCAAAAATCATTACATCAAAGCTTTCGAGTGCAATCTCTAGAAGAAGCACAAACTGCACTCGCCAAAGCAATATTCTTTACTGGAAGTGCTTTGGTCATGGTAGACAGCAATCATTGGAAGGCTGCTTGGAAGCAAAATCGATGAGTTTAGTCCAGAATTTTCAGCTCCTTCTTATCACACGATAAGAAATGTTTTGTTGAACAAATGTTACATCGAAGTGAAAGAGCGTGTTGGCAAAATAATACTTGGGAATGTTTCGCTTTCAGGATGTACGATTGTGAGTGATGGCTGGTCAAATGTTCAAAGAAGACCGTTGATCAATGTAATGCTGGTTTGTCCAAGGGGAGAAACATTTATAAAGGCGATTGATAGTTCTGGTGCAATTAAAAGTGGCAAATATATTTCTGAGGTCTTGATTAATGTAATTAAAGAAATTGGTGTTGAACATGTCGTTCAAGACGGTCATGGACAATGCAAAGAATTGTAAAAATGCCAGTAAATTAATAAAGAAGTGCTTTCCACACATTTTTACCAATGGTTGTAATACGCACAGCTTAAACTTGGTACTGAAAGATTGGTACACTAGCAAAGAAACCACATGGTTCGCCAAAATAATTGATACAGCACATCAAGTTGTGAAATTTATCTTGAAACAACAAAGAGTGCTCAATTTGTATAGGATGCACATGTCAGTGATGTTGAAACTTCCTGCTAAAACTCGGTTCTGTACACACTTTTATACCTTGGAATCACTTCTCCATAATAAATGCACTGTGATTGACACATTCAACTGCGCAGCCTTTTATGAATGGCAGCTTGAACAGAAAGAAAAAGTGAAAGATAAAATTACATGTCTACGTGGCAATGGAAACAAGGTTGCTTGGTGGAGGAGTGTAATGGATGCATACCATGTAATGATGCCCGTTATGTTCGTGATCCGCAATCTTGATCAAAGGGTGTCAAACTTGGGCAAAGTGTGGATGACATGGTGGTCAGTCCAACAGAGTCTTGAAAATCTTGAAGAGCTGAAAGAGTCCGTAGTAGAAAAGGAGTAGCGATTACCATTCTCTGGCAAACAGCGAGAAATTTTGGCTAAGTATTTTCATGCAAGGTGGAAGAGCGCTCATGGTCCACTCCATAGTGTTGCTTACATGCTCGATCCAGAGTATTTGAATTTAGATCGCTATTGGAATGAGAGAGAGAGAGAGAGAGAGAGGCTCCATTGCTACAGACTCAACATTGCTACAATAGAGAGATAGAGAGAGAGAGAGAGAGAGAGAGAGCTACAAATGGAGGTGCGGAAAACCCTGCGAAATACCAAAGACAACAGACTAATCTGTATACCTGGCAAATACTGTGAGCATAGAATAGAAGTCTTATGCCAACAGAGAGATATAGAATGCGTGAGAGAGCAGAAGAGCACGTGCAGATGCACCTCCTAGAGTGGAGTGCCACACCGGCACACCAAAAGACAAGAGAGGCGGGGAGAGAAGATACACACAAGCACTGGGTGCAATCTCCCCACATGCAAGAGTGAGCATTTTCCTCTTGCACGTATTTTATTTGTAGATTCTTCAATGCTCAAAATGAATACACATTCGGCAGCCGACAGTGATTTCATTAACGTAATCACGATCGGGTGATTATGTCAATAACTTTAGTATTTACACGAAAAAATCACGTGATCACGTTAATTGTTAACGTGACTTTGATGATGACCTGCAAAAACCTATAGAGCCGGTATATGTAACAGCCGACGGGCCCGCCGCGAAAATGAAAAAGCCCGGGGGGAATAACTATATATAGTAAACACTGTGCTAACCGCGGTCTTTTAGCTATGCAAATCCGTGGGGAGTGTATCCGAGTGCCGAGTATAGTCATCTCCTTGTGAATTGACCTAAGGTTACAGAGTCATAGGTCCTTTTTTGGGCTGAACGGGATTCTTAATTCGGTTACCACTTCTAAAATTCTAATTCGTTTATCGACATAAAGGTACGAAACCAAAACAACTGAAAAATTGGAGAACAATGCTCATTGCGAAGAAGCCATTGGTCCAAATGAGGGCTGTAATTGGTTTTAGAAGATGAGCATATGTAAATGACGAGTTGATAGTCAAGGGTCGGATGTCCTATACTAGTGTACCGCGCATAAAAAGATCCTTGAAGTCTTGCATTTGAGTTGATTTACACTTGTCCCTCCACAATATAAGAGCTATAATCCTTGATTGTGTTAAAATAGCTTTTATATATTGAATTGGTTGCATGGGTGCGCTATAATCCTTCACTGGGTAAAGTAGTCCTCAATTGAGTGATTGTGTTGAACATTTATTTGCGTTAGTTCATGCATTGGTTTATACAGAGAGTGCATTATGTATTATGATAGATTATTAGTGCATGAAATGACCAATCATATATTTTATGGCTTTCGTTTGTTTTTTTGTAGATTGAAATTAGATGTGTCTTATTGTTTGCAAATCAAAGTGAACATATAAATAATCATTATAATAATAATTGCATAGAGAGATTCATAGCATTGTTATAGTTGTTATGCCATGCATAGACTACATTGCAATGTGTATGGTTGCTCACAATATAGATGATCGATATGTGGATTTACTAGAGTGCATTGAAAATCTCATATTGTGCATCATGGTTACTTTCATATTGAATGGTTTTTAAATTTTAATATATATTGAAAGGAAGAAAAATGTTTCAAAAACTGAACATCTGGTTCTTTTGTGTTACGTTTTAATTTAAAAGCAACGGAGCAAAATGTGGGCACAAGTGGTACGAAAAAGCCAAAGAATAAAAATTCTCCTGGCAAAGAGTGGGATTACGCTCACAATATATGCGACCGATATATGGAGTGGCAATGTAAATTTTGTCACACAACAAAATCAGGCGGTGCACCACGTATTAAGGATCATTTTTTGGATAGCGCTAAAAAGAGTTGTAAGAAATGTGAACGTCCTCAGGCACCTGCAGTTGCAAAGCGTTTGAGAGAAGAGCTCGCCAAAAAGGGTGGCAAAAGACAACATATATATAGCTCTGTGGCTTTGAGTCAAGAGTTCCCATAGACAAATATTAACTCCGCAGATCCTGTAGTGATGCCAACTAACCTTGGAGAACAACCTGCACAAAGAGAGGAAAGTCTAGGCAGTGTTCCTTTTAAACGTCACAATGAAGGTGGACTTTGTCAAATGCGTCAAAAATCATTACATCAAAGCTTTCGAGTGCAATCTTTAGAAGAAGCACAAACTGCACTCGCCAAAGCAATATTCTTTACTGGAAGTGCTTTGGTCATGGTAGACAGCAATCATTGGAAGGCTGCTTGGAAGCAAAATCGATGAGTTTAGTCCAGAATTTTCAGCTCCTTCTTATCACACGATAAGAAATGTTTTGTTGAACAAATGTTACATCGAAGTGAAAGAGCGTGTTGGCAAAATAATACTTGGGAATGTTTCGCTTTCAGGATGTACGATTGTGAGTGATGGCTGGTCAAATGTTCAAAGAAGACCGTTGATCAATGTAATGCTGGTTTGTCCAAGGGGAGAAACATTTATAAAGGCGATTGATAGTTCTGGTGCAATTAAAAGTGGCAAATATATTTCTGAGGTCTTGATTAATGTAATTAAAGAAATTGGTGTTGAACATGTCGTTCAAGACGGTCATGGACAATGCAAAGAATTGTAAAAATGCCAGTAAATTAATAAAGAAGTGCTTTCCACACATTTTTACCAATGGTTGTAATACGCACAGCTTAAACTTGGTACTGAAAGATTGGTACACTAGCAAAGAAACCACATGGTTCGCCAAAATAATTGATACAGCACATCAAGTTGTGAAATTTATCTTGAAACAACAAAGAGTGCTCAATTTGTATAGGATGCACATGTCAGTGATGTTGAAACTTCCTGCTAAAACTCGGTTCTGTACACACTTTTATACCTTGGAATCACTTCTCCATAATAAATGCACTGTGATTGACACATTCAACTGCGCAGCCTTTTATGAATGGCAGCTTGAACAGAAAGAAAAAGTGAAAGATAAAATTACATGTCTACGTGGCAATGGAAACAAGGTTGCTTGGTGGAGGAGTGTAATGGATGCATACCATGTAATGATGCCCGTTATGTTCGTGATCCGCAATCTTGATCAAAGGGTGTCAAACTTGGGCAAAGTGTGGATGACATGGTGGTCAGTCCAACAGAGTCTTGAAAATCTTGAAGAGCTGAAAGAGTCCGTAGTAGAAAAGGAGTAGCGATTACCATTCTCTGGCAAACAGCGAGAAATTTTGGCTAAGTATTTTCATGCAAGGTGGAAGAGCGCTCATGGTCCACTCCATAGTGTTGCTTACATGCTCGATCCAGAGTATTGGAATTTAGATCTGATGTCCAATACAGAGGTGGTAAGCGATTTCTATTACGTGGTAAACACGTTCTACTCCAACGTTCATGACCGAATTGATTGCATCAAAGAAACAAGTATATTTAAATTAAAAGAAGGTCCTTTTGCGAATGATTTTGTACAGGTAATGGCAAAAGAGCAACTTGCATGGAAGTGGTGGATGATGAATGGTGGAGAGCATTACTCTACCTTATGTCCCCTTGCAATGAAAGTACTCGCACAATGTGCAGCAAACTCAAGTTCAGAGAGAAACTAGAGTATGTACAAGTATGTTCACAACACTATTCGCAACAGACTATTAGCAGACAGAGCAGAAAAATTAGTGTATATGTTTTGCAACGAAAAGATATTGAATCACATCTAAAGTGCTGGCTATGAGGAGGAAATGCCAACCTGGTTGTATGATTGTCAAAACGAAGATGAAGAAGAGTTCAATGTTGGTGTATCTCAATGCACTGTAGACAAAATAGAAGAGAATTGGATAATAGATGTGGAGGTTGAATTACAAGGAGAACCACAACACTCAGACTTAGAGCCATATAACAACTCAACAGGATTCAATATGGTTTGAGAGTAGAACGAGTAAATGTCTACTCTCTTTTTAACTGTAGTTCGGTGCCTTCCACTATCAATGCCAGCTCATCTTGGGTGAAAGTGACACAACTCTCCCTTAAATCACTGGTGGCAACAGTTGTCTCCTTTGATGAGAAGTCTATTGGTCGTTGTTGCACAAAGTGAACATATAACATTTTTGCAAAATATAGCACACAATCTGCATCGTGCAAGGGATGGCCATAAACCTCCAAATAAATCCTCTAAGCATTTTCTTTGATCGCATCATGGTTGCACTTCGAAACCTTCCACCTTCCTTTCTTGATCTCTGCGTCCTCACATGGACATATTGTCTTGATCATGTCCTTTGTCACTTCTTTATTGATCTCTTTCCATTGCATGTGGTTTGGATTTGCCCATTTTGAGGGTCATCGAGAAATACGTGTCGCTTGTTGTGTCGACATGCCGTGTGCCAGAGACTTCATGCGCTGAAATGCATTAACAGCAACTTGTTGTTGATCATCGGATTGGGTGCCAATATCTTGTTCTTTATCGGCCATTTTCTCTTAGAGTTGCAGTCAACAGATATACAAATATTCAATATGATTGGCAAATATATATTCTCACGATTCAATAGTCTCACAGATGCAAAATATAGCAACTTCTTGTTCACAGGGAAAGTGCACAGAATCCATTAAATCAAACCACAACAAATGTGACTAATTGAACCACAAGGCAAATTTGAAATATTGACAGTTAAATGACAAATTTGAAATGACTAAAGATAATTGACTCAATTAGGTGAACCACTTCAAACCAGATAATACACTTCAATAAAAAATAGAATATCCTGGACAAGACATATGTATATCATAGAAATATTTAAATCGGATAAAATGATGGTGCAAGTTCAACAAGGGGACGTTGGACAGGGTTAGGGTCTGTCTTTAAATGTTCTTTGAAAAATATTGACACGTCAGAAGCATTCCTTCTTTGTTCCCGCTCTTTTAACTTCATCCAACAATCTACTTTAATTCGAATAGCCCTCATAATATCTTTGTCCGCGTGGTGAAAAACTTCTTCTGGAAAATAAACTTTTATGGCTACACTCCAAAAATCTATTAACAGTTTTCGTAGCTCATATTTTAATGTTTTACTCTAAAATATCCATCCACTAATATATAACATGATGGAGAGTCAATACAACCTTGTATAGAAAACATGGTAGCATGTTTTTGTAGCCAATGTCCATGGACAACAACTATGTAGACACCATTACATGCTTTTACGATATACACAACAAGGGCCAAGCCAAAAAGAAAGGATTTTTTTTTTTGCAGATGCAAAGCAAGGTTTTTTTTCTAGATGAAGTGTATGGAGTGGACTATAAAAGGTTATGTCGTCAAGGGTTGGAAACAACGTTGTAGAATCTTTTTCAATTGGGTGAAAATATAGAAGGAAATCCTCCCAAATATAGTCATATTTATCACTGTACTCTCAAAGCATGTAGCCACTCAGATCTAATGTATGAAAGCATGTAGATGAAGTGTATGGAGTGGACTATAGAAGGATATGTCGACAAGGGTTGGAAAACAAAGCTGTAGGATCTTTTGCAATTGGGTGCAAATATAGAAGAAAATCTTCCCAAATATAGTCATATTTATCATTGTGCTCTCAAAGCATGTAGTAACTCAGATCTAATGGATGAAAGGTAAATGTATTTTGACAACACTATTCTTGCATGGTTATCTTTTTTACCTTCTTATAGAGCTTGGTTTTTTGTTGTTGGTTCTTGTGTCAGTTGTAGATTGTGAGGTAGAAAGCTTTGCCTTTGATTGTGTATTTTATAGTAGTACTAATTCACAATATCATGTCTCTAAATGAGTAATATCTAGTATGGTATCTAAGAATTAGCTAAAATAATTGGATACATTCAAAGAAAGCTAGGATGTACTAATTCTTAGTATTTTATAGTAGTACTAATTCACAATATCATGTATTTAAATGAGTAATATTTAGTATAATATCCAGGAATCAGCTAAAATAATTGGATACATTCAAAGCAAGCTAGGATGTAGCATGCACATACACTAACAAAAAGGATCTTGAACTTAATGTTTTCTATCTCAGCAAGAAAGATCTAATGCATTTTCAAATACCCTTTGAGACTACAAAGTGGTTTAATCTAGATTAGCAAAACAATCATCTCTCACCCTTCTTTGTGAGAAGAAAGGCTACATTGTCTCTTAAGTCTTAAAGTTGTACTAGAGAAAATGCACACATGTATATAAAGCAAGTACGCAAAAACAAAAGTTTTATTTTTGGTACAGAATGGGTATACATAATTGAAAATTTTGATATATGATATGTATCAACTTAAAGAATCCAAAAAAAATCTTATTGAATATAACTTCACACACAACTTAGGGTTTTAATCGGAACTCTTATATAATGACTATAAAATTATATCAAAAAGCTATATGTTTGGGAGCATTCTCATTACAAGAAGCCTATTTGAGCACACAATTAAAAAAGCTCTAAATTTGTGCCAAAAGCTCTAAATTAGAAGCTTACAAAATTATTATCCCTGTCGGCTACCACTCTGACCAAACCTCCCGACTGTTCATCTACCTCATCCCGCTACCTATTCAACTACCTCCACTCTCCACTTTGACCATCCCTCTCCAAGCTTCCGACTTATTCCTTGCACAACTGCTACATAGAATCACCTAAGTAGTGCTTTTCATAATAGAGCAGAAAGATGTAATCCTTAAAGGCTATCAATGAGAAAAATTGCTAGATATGCATAGCGTCATGCTAATTTATTTGAGAAACTTATCAGAAGCTCATGGCAAAGGCCATGCAAATCGCTATGGTACATAGGCTAAAACTTATGCATGATCCACACACATTTTAAAAGAACCTACATGGTGATAATTTTTTAGCTTTAGCTTGGATAATATGACCCAATGATAGCCACATACATAGAAGCAAGAGAAACCTTTGACAAAATTTCAAAAGCCTTGATATCCCCTTCCAAGGCCATCAACTTGTGCAACTTTGCCATTGTGGACATGGCTAGTGAATGTGCTATTGGATGCTTCCTTTGCCCTGAGGATTGGATGCTTCCTTTGCTTTGACTGTTGGATGCTTCTTTTGCTCTGACTACCCATGCTATTGGATGGTTCCTTTGCTTTGAGTTTTGGGCCTCTTAATGAAAAATCCTTGCTCTACACTCCACATTGACTTCACTACCCTACCCTTACCCACCTCTATTCTCCTTGAAGAGGGTTGATATTCAATATTTGCCTTAGGCATATCCGAGAGAGAGAGAGAGAGAGAGAGAGAGAGAGAGGATAATCTCCATTGTGGAATGAGACCTCTATGGACCTAGTTGTGTTCATTACGATGCTTTCTAGTAGACCTTGTTAAGTATGGAGCCTGATTTACCCTTTGTAATTTTTTGTGGTAAAAACGCACATTTGTAAGGCCCCCATTATGAGGAGAAGTCATCGTGCGTCAAGAAAAATAACTCGCCTAGAAATAAAATCACTCGTCGGAAATCAAAATTTTCACGGCCAGTTTGACTCGCCGAAATATTATGGCCGGAAAGTGGTCAAAAAACGATCGGTCGGTTGGCCGGTTGGCCGGTGGTGGCCGGTAGTCAATGGCCGGTGGCTGGTGGTCGGAAGTCAATGGCCGATGGCCGGTAGCCAAATTCAATGGCCGATGGCCGAATTCAAAAGCGGACTTGTCTTCTCAAGGGCGGCCAAACATGGGCGGATTGGAGGGTCCAATTTGGACTTATCTACACAAGGGCGGCTACACATGGTTGCCTCTCATGAGAGAGGGCAACCCTTTTGGCCTATAAAAGGAGGCCATTTCTACACACATTTCATAGTGTGAAGTTGATGCTTTCATAGTGTGAAGTTGATGCAACAAGGTGGTGTGTGAGGTGGTGAGAGTGAAGCAAGGCGGGAGCTCCAAAAGGGTATAATCCCTTTGTAACCTACTTCTTGTTTTGAAGTACTAAAGCCATTGAGTGGCTGCTTTCCCGTGGACGTAGCCCACATTGGGTGAACCACATATACCGTGTGTACTCTCTCTCTCTCTCTCTCTACTCTATAATCTCTTGTGTGTGAAAATTATCTCTCTCCATTAAGTAATCTACTCAATTATCTACTTAGCTACGTCTTATTTCCTAACAACTGGTATCAGAGCAAGGTTTGCTCGTAGCTAAATTATCTCAAGGAAAGGATTCCTTGAATTGAGTGGGAGTTATGGCGGAGGAAGGGAAGCTCAAGATTGAGAAGTTCAACGGCAAAAACTACCAACATTGGAAGATGCAGATTGAAGACAATCTCTACCAAAAGGACCTCTATTTGCCACTATGCGGTCTTGCAAAGAAGCCCGCAACAATGGCAGATGTAGCATGGATTGTCCTTGATCGAAAGGCATTGGGAACAATCCGGTTAAGCTTGGCGTCAATGGTGGCCTTCAATGTTTCGGAGATGAAGACCACGGAGGACTTGATGAAGTCACGTGATGACTTCTACGAGAAACCATCGGCATCCAACGAGGTATTTCTTATGAAGCGCTTATTCAATCTAAAGATAGTAGAGAATGGTTCAGTTGCAGAACACCTAAATGACTTTAACACAAACATAAGTCAACTTCGATCGGTGAAAATTAATTTCGATGATGAAGTGCGAGCTCTCCTTATACTATCATCTCTAACGGATAGTTGGGACAGCCTTGTGATGGCTGTAAGTAATTCTATTTCTGGCACAAATACTCTTAAGTTTGATGATGTTGTGGGTGTTCTCCTAAGCGAGGAAATACGATGGAGAAGCACAGGAGAATCATCAAGTGTTGCACTGTCAGTGGAAACAAGAGGAAGGCCTAAGGAGAGGTTCAAAAACCAAAAGGGTCGTGATCGCTCAAGGCGGAGCAAGTCACGCACAAAGACAGTTCTTGAATGTTGGAACTGCGGCAAGAAGGGCCACGTCAAGAAGGATTGTTGGTCCAAGAAGAAGAAGGAGACAGAGTCTCAAGACAACAAGCCAACATTAGAGGCCAATGTGGCAGGTAAAGTAGAGCAAGATGCTCTAATTCTCTCATTAGACAATGTGTCTAATTCTTGGATAGTAGATTCCGGGGCTTCATTCCATGCGACACCACACAAGCAACATTTCCAAGATTACACCAAAGGTAATTTTGGGTATGTATACTTGGGAGATGATGAAGCTTGTGAGATTGTCGGCAAAGGTACAGTTTCTGTCAAAACTGCTAACGGAAATGAATGGAAGCTTAAAGATGTTAGGCATGTTCCTTCTCTTTGCAAAAATTTATTTTCTATAGGACAATTGGACGATGAAGGTCACAATATTGCATTCGGAAACAAACGGTGGAAGATCTCAAAGGGATCTTTGGTGGTTGCCAAGGGAGAAAAGGTCGGTACACTTTACTTGTGTACTATAAGCACGCAACCTTCAGCTTGTGCAGCAACTACAGAAGTTGACAGTGCGGTGTGGCACTACCGGCTTGGGCATATGAGTGCCAAAGGAATGCAAATCCTTCAAACAAAGAAGCTTCTACCAAGTTTGAAAGAAGTGGACTTAGATTTCTGTGAAGATTGTGTCTATGGTAAACAAAAGAGGGTAAAATTTCAAAAATTAGGAACTGAAAGAAAAAATAAAAAACTTGAGTTGGTTCATTCTGATGTTTGGGGTCTTGCAAGTACACCATCACTTGGTGGCTCATTGTACTATGTAACATTCATAGACGATGCGACTAGAAAAACATGGGTTTATGTCATGAAGAATAAGTCCGATGTATTTTCTAGATTTCAAAGGTAGAAAGCCTTTGTGGAGAATGAAACAGGTACCAAGGTTAAATGCCTCAGATCCGACAATGGAGGTGAATATTACAGCCAAGCTTTTGAAAGTTTTTGTGCTAGCAATGACATTCGGAGGCAAAGGACAACCCCAAGGACACCTCAACAAAATGGGATTTTGGAAAGGATGAACAGGACAATCATGGAGCGAGCACGAAGCATGTGGCTACATGCAGGCCTACCGCTTGAGCTTTGGGCGGAAGGTGTAAGTACATCTGTGTGCTTAATCAACCGGTCACTCTCAACGGCATTGGATGGGGGAGTTCCAGAAGAGGCATGGATAGGTAAACCAGTGAATTATGCATTTCTCAAAGTGTTTGGGTGTGAGGCTTTCATGCACATAGATAGAAGCCTAAGATCAAAGCTAGATACAAAGTCCAAAAAGTGTTTCTTCATTGGCTATGGAGAAGGTGACTTTGGCTATCGCCTATGGAATCCTGAAGATAATAAAATCTTAAGGAGTAGGGATGTAATTTTTAACGAACAAAATATGTACAAAGATTACTTAGAAAGAAAACAAACAAAAGAAATAGGTGATGAGTACATGGAGCTTGAGGATGGTCAAGACTCAAGGACTGCAAACGATGACAATGTGCAACAACATCAACCAAATGAGGAGCCTCAACCTATTCCCCAAAGATCTACAAGAGCAAGTAGACCTCCATAAAGGTTTGTTCCTTCCTTCAACCATCTCTTGATCTCAGATTCTGGAGAGTCGGAATCATCGAAGAAGGTATGCAACACGAATCCAAAGAAGAATGGACGAAGAGCATGCAAGTGGAGATGGACTCACTACATCGCAACCAAACATGGGAGTTGGTTGAGTTGCCTAAAGGTAAGCGGGCACTTCAAAACAAATGGGTGTACAAGCTGAAGGAAGAAGAAGGTGGGAAGAAAAGGTACAAGTCTAAGATTGTGATAAAAGGGTTTTCTCAAAAGAAAGGTATTGACTTCAATGAAATATTTTTCTCATGTTGTAAAAATGAACTCAATTAGGCTTGGCTTAAGCCTTGTCGCTGCTCATGATCTAAATCTTGAGCAAATGGATGTAAATACGGAATTCCCTCACAGTGACTTAGAGGAGGAAATCTACATGCTTCAACCAAAGGGGTATGAAGTAAAAGGTAAGGAGAAAATGGTTTGCGAATTAAAGAAGAGCTTGTATGGTTTAAAGCAAGCATCAAGACAATGGTACTTGAAGTTTGATCGATGGATGTTGGATCATGGATTCACAAGATGCAACTCGGATCACTGTGTCTACACGAAGAATTTGGGAGATGGGAAATTCATCATCCTAATGTTGTATGTTGATGACATGTTGATTGCAAGTGCTAACATGCAGGACATCAAAGACCTAAAAGAGGAGCTATCTAAATCTTTTTCAATGAAAGATTTAGGTGCTGCAAAGAGGATAGTTGGTATGAAAATATCAAGGGACAGGACGAAGAAGACAATAAAGCTATCTCAAGAGGATTACATCAAGAAGTTACTAGAAAGGTTTGCAATGCAAAATGCAAAACCAGTTTCTACACCTTTGGCTGGTCACTTTAAACTAACAAAGGACATGTGTCCAAAGACACAAGAGGAGATAGCCTATATGTCTAAAGTTCCATATGCTGTAGCGGTAGGTTCTCTAATGTATGCTATGGTCTGGACAAGGCCAGATATTGCACATGCAGTGGGAGTTGTGAGTAGGTTCATGGATAACCCAGGTAAAGAACACCGGCAAGTTGTGAAGTGGATACTTAGGTATCTAAAAAGTACAACAACAAATGCTTTGTATTTTGGAGGAACTGATATTTTTCTTCAAGGGTATGCTGATGCAGATATGGCAGGTGACAAAGATACTCGAAGGAGAACTACGGGCTATGTCTTCACGGTTGGAGGCACAACAGTAAGATGGGCTTCAAAGCTACAGAAAGTGGTCTCACTTTCTACCACGGAAGCAGAGTATGTAGCAATGAGGAGGCAAGCAAAGAAATTTTGTGGCTTCACAGATTCTTAGAAGAGCTTGGATTCAAACAAGATAATTGTGTCTTGTATATTGATAGCCAAAGCGCTATCCATCTTGCAAAGAACTCAGCCTTTCATTCAAGGACAAAGCACATTGAGGTGTGATTTCACTTCATACGCACTCTTTTGGAAGAGGGACAGCTAAAGCTAGGAAAGGTGCATACAAGTGAAAATCCAGCAGACATGTTTACAAAGGTGTTCAACAAGGAGAAGTTGAGCTTTTGCTCATCTTCAATCGGCATTCAAGGATAAGGATCTAGGATGGAAAGCAGTCACAGGTTTGGTTTGGAGATCAGTCTCCAAGTGGGAGATTGCTAAGTATGGAGCTTGATTTACCCATTGTAAATTTTTGTGGTAAAAACGCACATTTGTGAGGCCCCCATTAAGAGGAGAAGCCATCGTGAGTGAAGAAAAATAACTCGTCGAAAAATAAAATCACTCGCCGAAAACCGGAATATTCCTTTTCGTCGGAATATTATGGCCAGACGGTGACCGAAAAGTGGTCGGAAAACGACCGGTCGGTTGGCCGATTGGCTGGTGGTCGGTAGTCAATGGCCGGTGACCGGTGGTCGGAAGACAATGGCCGGTGGCCGGTGGCCGAATTCAAAAGTGGACTTGTCTTCTCAAGGGCGGCCACATATGGGTGGATTGGAGGGTCCGATTTGGACTTATCTACACAAGGGCGGCTACACATGGTTGCCTCTTATGAGAGAGGGCAACCCTTTTGGCCTATAAAAGGAGGCCATTTCTACACACATTTCATAGTGTGAAGTTGATGCAACAAGGTGGGTGTGAGGTGGTGAGAGTGAAGCAAGACGAGAGCTCCAAAAGGGTATAATCCCTTTGTAACCTACTTCTTGTTTTGAAGTACTAAAGCCATTGAGTGGCTGCTTTCCCATGGACGTAGCCCACATTGGGTGAACCACGTATGTCGTGTGTACTCTCTCTCTCTCTCTCTCTCTCTCTCTCTCTCTCTCTCTCTCTCTCTCTCTACTCTATAATCTCTTGTGTGTGAAAATTATCTCTCTCCATTAAGTAATCTACTCAATTAGCTACTTAGCTACGTCTTGTTTCCTAATAGACCCTTGATTGTGCAAAGCATGTTTCTTATTTTGGGTTCAAAGACGAAAACCACCTGTAACCCAACATGCTTGATTGCACGCTCATTTTTTACTATTCCAAGGGTTGTCGATCTGTCTTGATGTGAATTAAATTTCAAGGTAGACTCTTGATTGTTAAAAACATGTTAACCCTTATTTTGGCTTCAAAGATGAAAACCACGTTGCACCCAACATGATTGATTACATGCTCATTTTTTTCTATTCCAACGGCTGTTGATTTGTTTTAATATGAGCCAAGTCTTCACCACGCTCCTTCCAAGATCTTGATGACCTCTACCCTATCATGAAAAGCTGCCAGTAGCTAGCAATGGGCCTCTCTCTCTCTCTCTCTCTCTCTCTCTCTCTCTCTCTCTCTCTCTCTCTCTCTCTCTCTCTCTCTCTCTCTCTCTCTCTCTCTCTCTCTCTCTCTCTCTCATATATAGTTGTATAATATTAGTTGCTACAAACTGGTTGTCGAAGATCTCTCTTAATTAGTTCTTGAGGCTGTTACCAGGAAGTGAAGTTCATCAAATGCCGTAACCACATTGTTGCTTTTCTTTGTTTACACGCCAAAGAATCAATGGGCTTTTGTAGGCCGTTCAAAGGACGGAAGGTTGTAGCATTACCGAACCTAGAAATATTTGTTAGGGCTATCTTGAAAAGCTGCCAATAGCTAGCAATGGGCCTCTCTCTCTCTCTCTCTCTCTCTCTCTCTCTCTCTCTCTCTCTCTCTCTCTCTCTCTCTCTCTCTCTCTCTCTCTCTCTCTCTCTCTCTCTCGCATATATAGTTGTATAATATTAGCTGCTACAAACTGGTTGTCAAAGCTCTCTCTTAATTAGTTCTTGAGGTTGCTACCAAGAAGTGAAGTTCATCAAATACATGCCAAAGATTCAATAGGCTTTTGTAGGCCGTTTAAAGGACGAAAGGTTGTAGCGTTACAGAACCTACAAATATTTGTTAGGGCCGTAACTCTCTCTCTCTCTCTTTCTAAACCTTTTTCTCCTTAGTCATTTGACTTTGAATTGGTTTTGTTAAAAGAGGGTGCTCCCATAAAAGCTCTTTTTTGAAATGAAAGGGTGATGAGAGAGGAGCGTGGGTATGCTATGAGCAAGGAGATTCTTTTTGGGCAAAAGATGCAAGCCTCCACTTACCAACTAGAACCGTTAGGCTCCCAAAACCACCTCCCACTCCCAATAGGGACCCCACCATTCTTGCCACCTTACTCTACAACTTCTTGGGCAAGCAAAGGCTGAAAAGGGACCCCCCTCTAAAAAAGACAAGGGAGAAAGGACAAGAGCAAAGAAGAGATAGGCTAAGCTTTCTTTGAAGGGTCCTGCTACTCCAACACTTTCACCTCATGGACTCATCCTCTCAATTCATACGTCACTTAGAGTTCTTTTGCATTAGGGTGACATCAATAACAAGTGTGGGTTTCTTAAGACACCTGTCTTCCACCATTATGTACTAACATTCTCATGTTTTATGTGTGGTGATGGTGACAGGTAACAAGACATCCACCTCTCTAATTCAAGCTCTAGTGACATTTTTTCCATATGTTTGGTGCATTCTTTTCCCTATCACAACTTATCACATGTAATTATCAAGGCATGAATGGAAAATGAGGCTTGGTCTGAGTAATTCTTGAGCAAATGCTTATGATTTTCACATTTTCTTGGCAAAATTAGTACTTAATAAGTTATGCTACCTACTCTCTCTAGTGGCTAGAGTGGGCTCTTGGCCTACCTCTAGTCTGTAAGGCTCTCTCTCTTTCCCCTTTACATAGGGTCCAAAGATTTATTATTTCTTTTCTTGCTAGGAATTTATTGAGAAAATGCATTGAAGAAACAATCTTGGACCATCAATTTACCTTAGTAAAGGCTGGTCACACTATACAGGGTTTTTGAAGGAGGCTAAGCCTGTCTGAGTTGTTCTTGAGAAATGTGCTTCTTTAATGGCTTATGAGCCGATTAGCCCTCCCCAAAGACGGTCAAGAATGATCTAGTCTAACCCATCACCTAACTTGCTACACACCACTCACTTGGGCCGAATAAATCTTGAGGGAAGTTTTGAAAAGATCCCTTCTTTAAGTGTGAAGGAACACAACCCAAGAATAGAACCAGGTGTCTCATGAGTACTTTCTAGGCACCTAGAGGCTAGCCATAAATGACACCTCGAAAAAGGGCACCTCACTGCCTCACCACATGCTAAGCCTTTAATTCTTGTACCTAACCCTGTTCTATTCTTATGCAGATGGCCGATTGTTGGGACTCGGTGCTTTCCCAACTTGGGTACAAGATACTGGTGCCTACACCTCCCCCCATAGTGCAAGGTCTATCAGTGTCTCTGCATCCGTGACCAGCGATTTCACCAAACACTAGTGCAGCTCGATGGAGCTTCTCTGAGCACGGATGAAAACTCTGAAGCTCTCATCCTATCTCAGCTAAACATAGCCGCATGGTTTCGGCTCTATTCATTGTCAAGAGAGAATCCTGAGGCTGCCGTGGTGCGTCTGCAAGAGCTCGTTGCGCTCCATCATGGAAAACGATGAGAAGGAACGCAGAGAATGGAAGGAGAGTTTGCCCAACTTGATGAGGCGTTTTATGGACTGTCATGGCAAAGCCCTACGTAACGACCCCATGGCCCAAGCGAAGGAAGTACTTGCTAGAACAACAGCTATGAAGTAATGATATCACCTCCTACAGAGCCCAACAGTTCGCTCCTATCCACTGACCTAAATGAGGAGGAGAAACAGATGGCAGAGCAGATTTTTTCCCTCTCAAGCCCACCACCTATCTTAACCAAAAAAACCCTTCGAGTCTTACATAGACCCATTCATACCCTGCAAGCTTCTCGAACTCATGCTTGTGATGCTCACCATAAACCATGGGCTCTGGGAAATTTTACTGTGTTGGCCCCTTTCAGTGAAGGTTTAGTTTTGACTCTGCTAAACAATACTGACAAGCAGGCTGCTCGAATAGGGCTGATGCAGATCTTGGAGAGTAATTCTTCTAATGTCTTGGAAAATACTTTGATCACAACACCCTTTAGTGTCAGGACAAGGGCAAGGCCATGGAGTCTTGGACTGGGCCAAGGGTCGGACTAGGCAATGTGGAATCGGAATCCAGATAGGGCAAAGGGCTAGGAGCTTGACCTATATAGTGGGAGGTTGGGAGGTGGATTCCAGGCTCTAGTCTCCCCTAGTCTTTACATGGTATCAAGAGCAAGGTTATTCTAGGCAAGAGAGGTGGGTCGTGGACCACTGCTTTTGGTTAAGCATGCACATGCAAAGGGAGAAGGAGGCGGGCATGGCCGCTTGCTAAGCAAAAAGGAAAACACCCTCAAGGGCATGTGCAGGCGACCTTGGCGGGGAGAACACCATAGAGGTCGACCATGGCGAAAGCGGGCACGTTTTAGCTGGCTGGGGTCGCGCTGGCCTGCTGAGATGAACCCGACACAGGGTCGAGCCTCCCCGAGCAACACCGAGCAAGATACCTCTCTCCCTGCTCGTTCTCGTCGCCGACAGAGCGTTGCAGTCAAGCTTTTTTCCACACTACGGGCGCCCAAAACCCTTAGGGTTATTGGACAACAAAAAAAATTTGAAGCTTAAGGGTGGATACCCATAGTAGGGTTCTTCCCCTTTGCTCGTGAGCGGTTGGGATAGTTTCCCAGACACCATACGTTCTCGGTAGCATCATGAGGGTGCAGAACTGCAACTATTTGCTTTGAAACCTTCCACCAACTGCGTCAAAATCTCATTGGTGCCCTTGAACGGGTGAATTTACGGTTCACTAAAGCTTGGACTACCAACAAAATTGCCGGTCGCTTCAAGCTTGGAGCACGAATGCAATTAGCACGACTAATTACCGATGGCGGTACATCCTACATCTACGGGATTCTTTCTCGATAATTACCGGTTGCGGTACATCCTACATCTACGGGACACCTTCTCGACTTCAGGTATTTTTCTTGCTATTCCTTCCACTGCATTGTGTCGCCATGGATTCAGATATCAATATGAATTTTGATTTCGAGAATCATAGGCCTGATCCTGCCCGTGATGGCTCGCGGCGGGATGCTCTCACGGAGAGTGCCCACGATGCTACGATGGGTGACGACGCATATGAACTGCTTGATATTCAAGAATTTCGTGCACTTCAGACACGCATATTAGTCATGGAAGGAAATTTTGCATCTTTAAATAAAAACGTCACTAAATTATCTACATTAGTGATACAACTTACGCAGCAGCAGGCCAAGGGCCCTATTGCCACACACATGCATGAGCACGTTGCTACACAGGGGCAAGGCCCTTTTGATCATGGACATGGTCCATCTCCAGATTCTTTGCACACTCTCACTGCAAAGGAGGTGGATGAGTTGTTGAAAAACACCAAACTACCGAATTTTGAGGGAGAAGATCGAGATCGCAATAAGGATGCAGTGAATACCTTTCTTAGCAAATGGGATCAAATTCACGCCTTACGGCGTACTCCGGACATAGTGAGAGCACAGGCCTACAAGTCGTGGATGTCTCTCAAGGAAAGGAATATCATACCACAGAGTTGGGCAACTTTTGAGGCTATGTTTCGCAAAGAATTTTTGCCTACAAATGAGGCAGATCGGAATTGGACGGGTTGGGACACGTGTTCCATGCGCCAATACCCATCATTACTTGAATATATATCTCACTATCGGGATGTTATCCTCAAGTTGGAAGGACTAGACACCTTTCAGAAAGTACGTGGGTTTATCCGTAGTCTAATGCCAGAGCTTAAAAAGCACGTCAAGACTCAAGACCCTAAAGCACCTTTTAGAAAGTACGTGGGTTTATCCGTAGTCTGATGCCAGAGCTTAAGAAGCACGTCAAGACTCAAGACCCTAAAACACTTGAGGAAGCCATAGTGAAAGCACATATTCATGATGATCCAGATAAAAATAAATCACATCATAATCACGTGCCTGCTAATACACATGGTAATTCACGCACACAGTACGGGCACAATAAAGGAAATTTATAGTAGCCAATTCTAAAGCATCTAAAAAACCCAAGGGGTCCAGAGGTCCTCTCTCTCCTGAGGACTTTGATAAAGCTAAGAAAGAGAAATTATGTTTTCAATGCTTAGGAAGCGGTCATGGCAAAAAGGATTGTCCCAAAGGGAAATCTGTTGCTCATGGCAAGGAGAAAGCAGTATACACGGTGCAACTATTGCCTCTTGAGTCTTCCTCACAATTCTCTACAATGGAAGTAACACACATCGAGGTGGTGCATGAATGCTGTCTCACAGCTTCCATGTGGCAACAGACCTTTGGACCACATGAATTAGTACGTATACACGGATCTCTGCAAGGACACAAGGTGTGCATCTTGGTAGATGACGGTGCTACTCACAATTTTATCAATTATGGATTGGTGAAAAAACTCAAATTGCCTCAAACTCCAAGTACCCACCGCTACAAGTATGATGCCGAAGTCTAGGATACTCAAGTCCGAGTTGTCCCGTTGGAAGTACAAGGCTACTCCACATCCTTGGATTTTCAGGTTATGAACATGGAGAGGGCATACGTGGTCCTTGGTATGGAATGGTTGCATAGTCTAGGACCATCACTGAAACGTAGCTATGAGCACAACAGCTTGATGTTTGAATCCCATGGCGCACATGTGTTGTTGTTAGGAGAGAAGGATGTACCTTCTTCACCACTGATATGTACAACTGAGCTTATACAGCTCGTTTCTGATAATGAAATAGATCAAGTTTTATTGTGTTACTCATTGTTTCATTTTCTCTCTAACATTGAATCTATTGAACATTCCTCAACGCCGCATGCTTCTCTCTCATCTCTTCCACCAATGGCTACTTCCCAACAAGCAAAGGTTGCTAGTGATTTAAAAATTTTATTAAAGGAATTTCATGATGGTTTTCCTAATGATTTTCCACCAAGATTACCGCTGACACGATCGGTGCAACATAGCATCGATGTGTTTGCAAGCAGTAAACTGTCAGTAAACCACCCTACCGCATGAGTTACTCTGAAGCTGCTGAGGTGGAACGTCAGCTTGCTGACTATCTTAGCAGAGGGTTTATTCAACCCATTTCTTCACCATGGGCTTCTCCTATCCTATTAGTGAAGAGAAAAGACAGTAGTATGCGCGTGTGTGTAGATTACCGTGGCTTAAATGGGGTTACTGTTAAGAACAAGTACCCATTGCCACACGTGGATGAGTTGTTCGACAAGCTCACTCATGCTCGTATTTTTACAAAAATAGACATGCGGTTAGGTTATCACCAATTATGTATTTGACGTGCTGATATACCCAAAACTGCAATCCGAACAAGGTTTGGACACTACGAGTTTTTGGTTATGCCATTTGGCTTAACCAATGTGCCCGCAACCTTCATGACACTTATGGATAGTGTCTTGAGGCCGTAATTGGGCGAATTTCTCATCGTTTTTCTCGATGACATTCTCGTATACAGTGCTTCTAAAGGAGAACACTTACAACATCTAAAGCAGGTGTTTGAATTGTTACGAACAAATCAATTAAATGCCAAGGAATCTAAGTGTGATTTTCTGAAAGAAGAAATTCACTATCTTGGGCATGTTATTTCAGCTAATGGGCTACATATGGATCAAACCAAAGTGGATACAATTCGTCATCGGCCTTCTCCTAAAAATCTAGAAGAGTTATAATTTTTATAAGGATTTGCAGGTTTTTATCGAAGGTTCGTTAAAAACTATGCTAATATTGTTGTTCCCATGACGGATCAACTGAAAGGCAAAGGCAAAGCTTTTCAGTGGGGACCCGTTCAACAACATAGTTTTGATAAGCTCAAGGATGCATTAGCTATAGCTCCAATACTAGCTATTGTAGATCCTTTGAAACCATTCGTTTTGAAAATGGATGCCAATGACCGTGCTATTGGAGTAGTCCTGTTACAAGACCGGCGGCCAATTACATTTGAAAGTAAGAAGCTTGATGCAGCACAACAGAACTACTTTGCTTATGAACACGAACTCTATGCAATAGTGTCTGCCTTAAAAACATGCCGACATTATTTGTATGGTGCTCAGTTTGAGATTGTGTTTGACCATGAAATCATCAAATGGTTTACACAACAAACCAATTTGAAGGGTCAGAAAGCCAGGTGGGTTGAGATTCTTCAGGAATATGACGCGAAGCTCCGGTATCGTAAAGGATGATACAATGTGGTGGCTAACGCTTTTAGTCGTTTGTCGGAGATCAATTCTCTCTTGTTCACGGAACTTCGTAGTGAATTTTTGGATTCTTCAAAGGGCAAATATGAACATGATGACGCATATTCCAAAGTGTGGAGCCATGTACAAATGAGGGATCCTTCTCACTCCAATGATGGTAGTGTAGCGTTAACCTCCACACATAGTTCTCCTCTGTCGAGTGATGAACTAAAGCGATGGAAGCATTTCACCATCGACAATGGGTACCTACTCCATAAGGGGAGAGTTTGTGTACCAACAGACACAGACATTTGGCGCCAAATTCTTTATGAATGTCATGATAGTCCAAGTGCAGGGCACCCGGGTATTAAAAAGACTTATGCTCTTGTAAGACGATAATTTTACTGGCCAGGTTTACATGGCTTTGTTCAAGATTATGTCTTGCATTGCCAAAAATGTCAGGTTAACAAAGCAGAGCACCTGAAAGCAGGAGGACTCTTACATCCTTTGGAGATTCCCAATGGTAAGTGGGAAAGTATATCTATGGATTTTATTGTGGGTTTACCAACCACTGTACGAGGTCATGACTCAGTATGGGTGGTCGTAGACCGGTTGACTAAACTATGTAAGTTTATTCTTACCAAATCAACGATTAAAACTCCAGAATTAGCCAAGTTATTTGTAGACAACCTATACAAGTTGTATGGTTTGCCAAGTAACATTGTCAGTGATCGTGATCCCAAGTTTAACAGTCATTTTTGGAGGGCTGTGTTTAAACGATTGGGTACACAACTAAACCTCAGTACAACCGATCATCCAGAAACAGATGGTCAAACTGAACGAGTTAACTAAGTGCTAGAGGATATGCTACGCGCATACGTTAGCAAGAAACAGTCAGACTGGGAAGAATATTTACCTATTCTCGAGTTTGCCTACAATAGTGCTAAGCATGTCACGACGACTAGATTTAGTCCTTTCATGCTCATGTATGGTTTTCAACCTAGGTCACCTGTTACGGTAGGGTTGGCAACCGAAAAACTCCAACAGGTTAAGGATTTTCTCCAAGACCACATGGATATGCTGAAACTCGCTCGTCAGAATGTCCGACAAGCGCAGGATCGGTATAAGAAGTACACTGATGAGAAACGTCGGCAAGTTACCTTTCAGGAAGGGGAGGAAGTATTTTTACGTGTGCCAGAGCATTCAGAAAGTCTGAAAACTGGGCCAACACCTAAATTATCTCCACGATATTGTGGGCCTTTTAAAATACTCAAGCGAGTGGGTGATAGTGCCTACAAATTATCACTACCTATACGTTCTCGTATTCATTCGGTGTTTCAAGTAAGCCATTTACGTAAGCGGTTACATGGGGACGACAATGTCATTAGCCAACAAATTTGGTCGATTTCGTTGAAGCTCCTACCTTACCTCATGAACCTGAACGAATTCTCGACTATCATGATTTACGTACACGCCATCATGTGCGTCGATAAGCTTTAATCAAGTGGAAAGATTGACCTGAGGAAGGTGCCACTTGGGAAAACATTAGTGTTCTTAAGAAGAAGTTCCTCACTTTTGTTTTCGAGGACGAAAACTCTTCCTTAAGGGGGGAGTAATGTCAGTACAAGGGCAAGGTCAGGGAATCTTGGACTGTGCTACAGCCGGAGGTGTGGCTGCCCTGCAAATCATCCAAGATAACACAATATAACATATAAATCGGCAAATCCCCATACCTGACGAATCCCATATCACCGAATCGAAGACGTACACAAACAAAGAGAGAGATTGAGAGCGCGAGAGGATAAAAGAGCGCGTGCAGGCGCACCTCCTAGAGTTGAGTGCTATGCCGGCACGACGAGAGAGAAAAGAGGAGAGGTGAGGAGAATAACACAGACACTGTGTGCAATCTCCCCCCGTGCAAGAGTGACCATTTCCCTCTTGCACGTATCTGATTTATAGATTTCTTGAATGGTCAAATGTGTGTACAAACTGGCCGACCGGTCATAAATGGCCAAAGCTCATAAAAGAGCACTTGAATAATAAAATGTACAGTATATATATTTCCATTCGCATAGGCCTAGCTTGGTCCAGTCTTTTCCACCCGTCAGCTGCAATAAATAATAAAATATCAATTCCATAACATACCTCTCCGTTGGAAAGCAATTGTCCTCAGTTGCAAAGATATAAATCTGTATCAAATAGTAAAAGAAAAAAATCCATAAAATTAGACAAGATTGCTTATGCCTATCGTCATCCACATACTACCTATTCTAGTGTCCCATATCACTAGAATAAGTAGTATATGTTATACCCTGATGAATTAGGATATCATTGGTCACACTCATCATTGTATAAATCAATTCTCATCAATCTCAAGTTCACTTTCAGAAATATTGTCGCGACAGAAAATCATCATATACCAATTCCAAATTCAATTCCAAAATATCTTTTATTTTCTAAACCCGGGTAACAAAATCATACCAGTTACAGTGGTGGCCAGTCACTGCAGCATGATTTTGTGAGCGGTGTTGCCTCAACCGGCAAGTCTGATACCACTGCTACAGCCGGAGGCGTGGCTGCCCTGCAAATCATCCAAGATAACACAATATAACACATAAATCGGTAAATCCCCATACCTGACGAATCCCATAGCACCGAATCGAAGCCGTACATGAACAAAGAGAGAGATTGAGAGCGCGAGAGGATAAAAGAGCGCATGCAGGTGCACCTCCTAGAGCGGAGTGCTACACCAGCACGATGAGAGAGAAAAGAGGAGAGGTGAGAAGAATAACACAGACACTGGGTGCAATTTCCCCCCGTGCAAGAGTGACCATTTCCCTCGTGCATGTATTTGATTTATAGATTTCTTGAATGGTTAAATGTGTGTACAAAGTGGCCGGCCGGTCATAAATGGCCAAAGCTCATAAAAGAGAACTTGAATAATCAAATGTACAGTATATATATTTCCATTCGCATAGGCCTAGCTTGGTCCAATCTTTTCCACCTGTCAGCTGCAATAAATAATAAAATATCAATTCCATAACAGACTGGGCCAAGGGCCGGACTAGGCAATGTGGAAAGGGAATCCAACTAGGGCAAAGGGCTAGGAGCTTGACCTATATAGTGGGAGGATGGGAGGTGGATTCCAAGCTCTAGTCTCCCCTACTCTTTACATTTAGCATGTCAATCTTTGACACCAACAGGTGCAGAACAGTGCTTGGATGTACAATAGGGGTAAAGGGAGTAATTTCAATGATTGGAAGCTAACTACACGACGCAGGTGTGGAACATTCACATGCCTTTCTTGAAGTGCGATTGCGAGATGCTAGGGCTAGGTTACCAGTGTAAGGACGACAATGTCCTCTGGTTTGATCAAGCACTTTGGATGATACTGCACCATCTACAGGATTTCTTCCCCAGTTCATCTGTTAACAATTCTACCATTCTTTCTCAGCTGGCTGGCAAAGGAGGCGTAGGAATCTCTAAAGGCTTTAATAATTCACATGTTTGACCACGAGAAGCTGAAAGAAGCCATCAAGTTCTCAATATTGTTCAATTAGCCGCCTCCGACTGCTAATATGCAGCATGAAGTGGATAACTTCGTAAAACATTCCATTGCACCAGCCCGAAAACATACAGATGGGCGGAAGAGATCTCGAGGCGAGCCAAACCAACATACACGAGGTCGAGGGTGCTACATAACCCCTCCACACTCCTACACCTCTAAACCCACTCCTAGGCGTGTCCACCCCTACTAACATCATCTGTTAGTAGCTACAAACCCTCTCAAGGCACGCACGTCTTTTTCCCTAATCCCACACAAGACCCTTTGCCTAGGGCCTGTTTTTAACACTAACTTCGGCAACACTGCCAAGTCTATTGTATGATTGAGATACCCTTATGTGATGCATCTAGTTTTGAAGTTAGTTATTTTTTGGCTTACAGGTGTGTAGGGACCGGCATGGTCGATTGCATTTGTCTCAAAAAGAAAGAAATGGAGGGACTTTCATTCCCGTTCATTTTGTAAACCCTCTTCTAGACATTCCTAATTGGAAACGGTTTTTCAGCTTCTTCTTTTTTGGTTTATGTGTGATCACCACTCCCCTCTGGGAGGAATGCGTGCTAAGCTGGTCATTTGACCCACCTCTAAAACTTATGCTTTGTAATGCCAAAGAAGTATTCACTTCTCACAATGAACAAGAATGCCAATGCTTAACATATCCTCATGAAATTGATGGCACTTGGGGACACATCCTCTCATCTAACTTGGAAACATTCATGAGTAACCCTCTCCCTATGATATGCAAGCCGGGTTTGGGGCATATCCCTTCAAAAACTTACGCTTTGTAATGCCAAAGAAGTATTCACTTCTCACAATGAACAAGAATGCCAATGCTTAACATATCCTCATGAAATTGATGGCACTTGGGGACACATCCTCTCATCTAACTTGGAAACATTCATGAGTAACCCTCTCCCTATGATATGCAAGCCGGGTTTGGGGCATATCCCTTCAAAAACTCCTAATCTAGAACAAGCCATGAATGAACTTCACCAACTATTAGATCACCTTATTGAGAAACAATGTGTATGCTTACCCTCACATCTCACAATCAATCAAACCCATACACTATTCTCTCAATATTGCCTCAATTTTTTGCCAATCAAACGACAACACCAAGTCTATCCTAATCACAATACAAAAATGGAGGAAATTAAGTAGAAATTATTTATCACATGCTTAGATAAATCAACAAATATTCTTGTATTAATTTGCAAACACTTCATTATCAGGGAAGCCAAGAAGAGACTCAATGGAGAAGATTTCCAAACATGGGAAATGAGTGTGGACCAAACTCTCTCATCCATCTGGGCACACCTAAATCTTGTCACATGTTCCTCTCATTACTCACTCCCTTACATCACTACGATATACAAAAGGCACAAGAATGCCTTCAGATGGATAACTTGCGGAGCATCCTGCTGCTACTCTAGAATCTCTTTACTCATGGCATGCCTCCTTGAAACATGCCTCCCAATCCTCAAGACCTGAGCATGGCAACTCAACCAAAAAGTATTGTTATGCCATAACATCCACATCCAATCATGGTGGATCATGGAGTCAGTCTACGAGTGCATCCTGAACCTACCCAAAAATGCCATATCTCTCTTTTGTGGTGATATTAAGAAATGTTATGAGAATATCTCCCACCAAGGAGACAATGGGTTAATCTTGCACCTTTCAAAGCTAATCAAACATGCTTTCACATCTACTCATGAGAAATTTATCTCATTCAGAAAGTTCCCCACCCATTGCATCCATGGTACATGGTCTTCACACTCATATAAATTTGAGCTCTCTTTCACTATGGATGAGATAATCACATTGAACACTTGGCTAATTTCTAACATGTTCATCCAATGCCCAAAAACGGTGTATAAAAAATTAATGGCATCCCTACGGAACTCACATGCTCTCCACTTTGGTGCAACTTGTACCTCCATTCCCTTGAATATGACTTCATAGCACAGACATTAAGAGATCCCAATGCCCCATCTATCCTCAACAAGTTGGGTACCTCTTTCAGATACTTCGATGACATCTTCCTAATAGACTCATTAGATCCAAGTCTATTTATGGATCACCACAAAATTTATCCAGATTGTCTAGAAATAGAACATGAGAATAAAGACTTAGTCAAATTTCTCAACCTCAATCTTTCCATAGACAATGGTCTACTAATAAAGAAACTCACAAAGAAAAAGGAGAACTTACCTTTCCTCCTATCAAATTCATCAAAAGGTCTAGCAATAGACCCTCAGACTGAGCACATAAAGTAATCATATCTCAGCTAAAGCCCATCTTATTTTGCAAAACTCGCCCCAATGATGCCTCTGTTGATATCAAAAAACTAATTGAAGCCTTCTGCCTTAATGTATTGGAACATGCCAAACTATGGAGACTAGTGAGAGGATACCTTCAGAACTGCGTAGCCTCCCCACATACTTGTGATCCCCAAAGAATACTACAAGCTTTGGAAATTGGAGGGCACTAGGACCCCTATGGGCGGCCTAGTGCCCCCCATATTTTGGGGATACTCTTACAAAACACCTAGTGTGGGTGGAGGAGGGCCTCTATCTCTCTCTCTTTTTCTAAACCTTTTTCTCCTTAGTCATTTGACTTTGAATTGGTTTTTAAAAAAAGGGGGTGATCCCATAAAAGATCTTTTTGAAATGAAAGGGTGCTAAGAGAGGAGAGTGGGTATGCTATGAGCAAGGACATTTTTTTGGGGAAAAAGATGCAAGCCCCCACTTACCAACTAGAACCGTTAGGCTCCCAAAACCACCTCCCACTCCCAATAGGGACCCCACCATTCTTGCCACCTTACTCTACAACTTCTTGGGCAAGCAAAGGCTGAAAAAGGACCCCCCTCTATAAAAAATAAGGGAGAAAGAGCAAAGAAGAGATAGGCTAAGATTTCTTTAAAGGGTCTTGCTACTCCAACACTTTCACCTCATGGACTCATCCTCTCAAGTCATTTGTCACTTAGAGTTCTTTCGCATTAGGGTGACATCAATAACACATGTGGGTTTCTTACGACACCTGTCTTCCACCACCTCTCTAATTCAAGCCCTGGTGACATTTTTTTCATATGTTTTTCCCTATCACAACGTATCACATTAATTATTAAGGCATGGATGGAAATGAGGCTTGGTCTGAGTAATTCTTGAGCAAATGCTTATGATTTTCACATTTTCTTGGCAAAATTAGTACTTAATAAGTTATGCTACCTACTCTCTCTCTCTCTCTCTCTCTCTCTCTCTCTCTCTCTCTCTCTCCCCCTCCTCACATTACTATGTTATAGTACTTAATAAGTTATGCTACCTACTCTCTCTCTCTCTCCCCCCACATTGCCTTTTGGGCTATTCAGTGCGCTCCTCACTTGCCATCCACCAACCCATCCTCTAGTTGGGCCACGTGGCTTGCGTGAATCTCCTCCTTAATTTACATGCCAAAGATTCAATGGGCTTTTGTAGGCCGTTCAAAGGACGGAAGGTTGTAGCATTGCCGGACCTACAAATATTTGTTAGGGCCGTAACTCTCTCTCTCTCTCTTTCTCTCCATATTGCCTTTTGGGCTATTCAGTGCGCTCCTCATTTGCCGCCCACCAACCCATCCTCTCCTTGCCTGAATCTCCATCTCCTTAATAGATTAATATAATATAGAATTATAGATAATATAGATGATTACCTGGTAAGACTTCAGCACTGAATTATTATTTGGCCACCGCCGTGGGAATCAACTTTGCCATTTGAAAACGTTGTCGCCCATGAGATGGTGACGAACCGAAAGGTTTGCTAGTACAGCTCGACAGGCAGCGACTACAGGCCTGAGAGAGTGAGAGAGAGCAAACGAGCGAAGCCAAAGGCTTGCTAGAACAGCTCCACACACACAGAGAGAGAGAGAGAGAGAGAGAGAGAGAGAGAGAGAGAGAGAGAGAGAGAGACGCATCTGTTTGTGGAATGGCAAATTCTACCGAGAAGAGCCAAGGTACCTTCCGTCTTTCTACATTCTGGTCTTCTTTCACTACAAGCTGTCTTGTGATTTGCAGTTCATTTTTTGTCTCGCTGCAGACGACGTGAGCTTAGTGGTGGTTTTGCTTGATGTGAACCCATACTTCTGGGGGAGGAGAAGTATTGAATCTGCTGCCTCCGGCTCTTCGGCCCTCACATTTAATCAGTTCATGCAGAATGTACGTTCTTGCTAACTTCTACCTCATATTGCTTAAACACACTCTTTCTCTTGTTTGTGAGACCAATGAAAAGGATATAAGTTGGCAAGGCTTCAATGAGAAGCCTGTTCAACAAGCATATTACATGTTAAAGAATTTAAGATGGCTTGCCCAAGAATTAAGAATAGTATTGTGAAGGATGTGTGTGGGAGAGAGAAAGAGATAGAGAGAGGGGGCGGGGGTTTGAGAAATGAGTGCTAAAACAAAGAGAATTGTCTTGGTTTTTTCAATCTCAAGATTTAGCATTAAAGAACAAACAATGATTTGAAGGTATCCATTTAACCATTATTGGCAAGTTGACGAGTCAAACATTTGATGCGTTAAAGTGTTTTTCTTGATTGGATGGAACACATGCTGTTGTCTTGACTCTTAACAACAAGTGACTCATATAATCAACTTTGTGAATTATTCAATTAGGAGTCTTCATCATTAACCAAGAAGGCATTCAAAATTTATAGTCTTTCATCTAAATAGGTAGCACACATCTCAAAAGGATGCAAATGTGCTCATAAGTACAAGACTCCAAAAAAATAGCATTAGCAAGAGCTTGCCCAACATAACCAACATCAACACCTTGGTGGGAATAACAGCCTAGTTGTTTGTGCACCTTGCAGCTGGTTGGGTAAGCCGAGGCAACGCATATATATGCAGGAGGGGGACGCCTAGCCCCAAGGTCAGGGGTGCCCTCTCATGGGCACCCCAAGGGGGTAGCATGTGGAGATCACATGCAGGCATCCCTAGCGTTTTTCATCAGCTTGACCAACGTTTTCCCTGGCAGCCCCCAACGTTTTTGGTGGGTAGCCATGGGGATGTTTGCAGATGATGGCACACATCTTCTGGAGGCGATCTCTTGCTAGGACAGACATGGGCAGCAGATCTTTCCCCTTCTTGTGATCCAAGGCAGCCCGTCCTGTGGGGCATCTCAATCAGAGGCATAGCACTATCCTCTAGGGCCTGCCTAGGAGAGCAGAGATCCAAATGTGTCTCTCTAGTTCTTCCTTTGCCAGGAGATGGATCAGTGGTGGGGAGCCCAACCCATGTGGCCGTGTCAGTGATCTCGTGTGCAAGACCAGTTGACAGTGTGAGTAGCAGTCGCAGTTGTGTGCACCTCGGGTCTATCCATTGGGCATGTCAGAGTTCTATGCCGGACCACCCTCGGTCATTTGTATGAGCAGATTGTTATCATCATGGAGAGCCTTTCCCGGATCTCTCTCTCTCTCTCTCTCTCTCTCTCTCTCTCTCTCTCTCTCTCTCTCTCAGACATTCTTAGATGTCATGTCTCTCTTTACCTCAGTGATCTCTCTTCTCCATAGGTGTGCCTTGTTCATGTGTTTGGCATTGCATGTGTTCTAGATTAGAGTCGAGGTACCCACCGGAACACGATCCAATTCTTGTCTTCATGGCATCTTCCGCTGCCACCTTTGACATGATATCAGAGCCCTATGGTGATATGACTACCTGGATGCTTGGATTTGGTTGATCCGGTGCAGTTTTGGACATGATTGAGAGAGAAAAAGTTTGCTGTTTGTTTTTTTGGCTTTCTCCAAGTTTGGAGCATATTTGCGGAGGCCTTGGATCCTCGTCTGCGACTTCCCTGTCTTTACCCTTGTTTACCCCGACCTCTCTTTACCGAGGGGAACCCGATGGAGGCTTCAGGATGTGTAGCAGCGTTGGATTGCTTCGGTTTCCTCCTAGATGGAGTCATGTTACCGTGTCTTCCTGAAGGGGAGCAAGCATGCGGTTGTTGGATCCAAAGGAGGAGTTATTCATTTCTAGCTTCTTCTTCAAAGAGAAGTGCTTGGACAACAGTAGGATCTTCTTCCTCATTTTTGAAGGAAGTTTCTATGGCTGTGTTTTCTTCGAGGAGATGAATTGGCAGATTTGCTGTGCCTTTTGTAAATGCACCATAGTTACCTGGGAACGGTCCTAGGAGGCTTTGGAATGCCGGAACGGCGTTCTGGCCGGTTGATCATGCCCGGAACGGACATGCGTTCCGACTTGCCAGACGTGATTGGAACGGTTGGGCTGGAACGCACTGGAATGGGCAGCAAAAAAATGGTCATTTGAGCAGCCAATGGTCATAAACGAGCATTTTCAGCTAGCAGGAAACTTATAAATTGCTCCCTCTTCCCCCCATTCCTTCACAAATGCATCAAGGCTCTCTCTCCCTTGCTCTCAAGCCATAGTCTCTCTGCTTGGGCCTCAAGGCTCAATCTCTCAACCTCTCTCTCTTGGGCTAACCCTCAAGGTTCAAGCTCTCTCTCCCTTGGTCTCAACTTTCAAGAGGTGAAGCCTCTCTCTCAAGCTCTCTATCTCAAGCTCTCACGGAGTCAAGCCTCTCTCCCAAGCCCTCTCTCAAACCCTCAAAGATCAAGCTCTCTCTCTTTCACGGATAATCCAATTATCCATGGTCTCTTCTTCTCGTACAACCCCCTCCGTTCATGCGGGCAACACTCAAAAGGTGAAGGAATGGTCGTGGTGGGATGAAGTGACCTTGGAGGGCACCTTGTTGGCGGTAGGAGGTTCTCGTGCATTGGCATGCAAGCTATGCTCTTACACGCGGAAAGGGGGGCATGACAAAGTGAGGGCACACTTTTCTCGAGTGTCGGGACATTAGGTGAGATTTTGCACCAACGTAACCATCGAGAAGAGCAAGGAGCTCGAGGAAAAGGATCGGCCAACCCCACGACGGGCGGGCGGGCTGGCAGACGGGGGCAACTCCCATGTTGGGGGAAGGCCAAGAAGGGAAGGTTTGCCATGAGAGAGAGGACGCGAACGGCCGACGGCACAAAGGTGCCACGATGGCACGGCCAGCGGTGGGGTGAGGAGCGTTGACGCGCCAACGGTGCTCGACGGGTGCGACTGGCAACTCCACCACGGCGTGGCCGGGAAACGCGTTGACGGGGAGGCCGACCGTTTAGGGTTGGACGCGTTGATGGGACGGCGCGGGTCGACGGGTGTGGTCAGACCAGCCAGCGTTTGCAGATTCAGCCCGCCATTCGCAGATTTCAGCATCTGCGTTTTCAGCGCATTGTCGTCATCGCCGTCGTCACCGACACAGAGTCGGAATTCAACATATACAAGATTTGCAGTTTTCAGTCCTTTAGCGTTTTCAGTTTTCAATTCGTCTCGTCATGGTCATCATCGTCGGCAAGTCCATTGCACTTAGACCATTGTACGGGGATTGTGCAATCAATAGTAGACCTCTCTCGCTTTAGAGAGTGGGGCCCTTGGAGGAGGGTTTGACAACATTTTGGTGTCTCATTCGTCTCTCTCTATCTCTCAGTCTCAACACCTTCATTCATAGTGTATCCACTTTGTTTGTGATCATTTGTACTCTCTCACCGAAGGAATGGAAGGCTCTTCCTTTCGTAAGTAAAAGGAACCCTTGAGCATAGTTCGGAGCACTCATCTTGAGCAAAGTCCAACATTCACTTCCGCTGCACCTTACATTGGTATCAGAGCTTTGGCAGTGTTTTTGTATCACTCAAGAAAAGAACCACATAGTTTTTTTTGCTTGTTGCGGTCGCACGTAACCCAAGTCTACTTGGGCGTGTGCAGTCTCAAGCAAAATGGTTTGCGAGTTATGTCTTTTTCTAACTGTGTTTTGTAGCTCGGCACCCAATTACGCAAATCGGATGATGAGCACAAGGAGGCTTTTATTTTCTGGCTGGACGACTTTATCAGGTTTGATGTCGAAGTCCTCGACCCCGTAGATCTCAACAAGGCGGTTGCGATTGCTCTTGCGTAGGAGATGAAGCACAATAAGGGAAAGCCGAAGAACAAGACTTCTCAAAGTAACTCTTAGACTCCTCAGAACCCTAAGAATGGTAAGAACGGTAAGAATGTTAACTCTTCTAACGAATCTTCCTCTAGTCTCTCCAAAAAGAACTCACACAATGAATCTAAGGGTAAAGCTAAAAGAATTGCTAAACCTAAGCTCACTCCATATGAAAAAGCAGCACAAGGAATTTTAGGAGGATACATCACGTCGGAAGAACAAGTCATTTATTCTAAGGAAGGTCGATGTTATCATTGTCACATCAAGGGTCATATAAAGAAAACATGTTCTAAGATTGAATCTAGCGAATGTAAAGAACCCACAAAACCCACATCCTCCGTTAATGCCATCAATGAGAACACGAGTGTGTCCCAAGTTTCTCATGATCCTCCCATTAATGAGTCTCTCATTAAGTGTTATGGTCATGTGAAGGGTCAGCGTTTTGTCATATTGTTTGATCCAGGCAGTATGCATGATGTGATAAATGACTCTCTTGTCGAAAGAGCCCGCTTGGAGGTTAGCAAGACATCTCCTTTCGAGGTGTCGGGCTTCGCTCCCGGTATGGACTCTCTCATTACACGAAAGTGCCTTGATGTGTTGTTCACTGTTCAACAAGCGTCCTTCCGCAGAAAATTTGTAGTATCTCCTCTTTTAGGATGTGATATGCTTTTAGGCATTCAATGGTTTCGTGAGCATAACCCTCTCATTGATCGGGCAGCCAATACTTTCACTTTCAATGCCAAAAGTGACTCTCCCATTGTCATTCATGGGGGGGAAGTTGTTCATTCTTCATCTCTCATTTCTAATGGGCAGGCGAAGCTTGAAAAGAATCAAGAGAAGGAGACTCTCTTAGTCTTCTCTTCTCCAAAGCACGACATGCATGATTTGCATGATATAGATGTGATTATTCACAAGCATGATGATTTGCATGATAAAGATGTGATTGTTCACAAGGATGATGGTTTAGTTGATGCTTTTTCTAGTGAAGCTAACCTCATTGCAGATCGATCAATCACAGAGAACCGATCTTGGCTCTCGAGTCGAGATCCAAGGAAACCACTTAGGAAGTATTATGTGTTCGCATGATTAGTCAGCACGTATTGTTCAAGTGTTTCATTCGTGACGGTTTCTTGTATTTTTGTTACCGTCTTTATGTGTTCCCTTTCCACAGGCATGCCATATTGTACGATGAACACGATTCACTCATGAATGAGCACGGATGTATGCGGATTACTCATGAAAAGAAGAAATGTTTGCATTCAAGGAAATTACATTCCATGTCTCTTCCTTGGCATGACACAGTCTTAGAAAGAGCACAAGAACGATTAACCATCAAGCATCGGCATTTCCATTGTGATTTGCCACAGTTGATAGATTTAGATCAGAAAGACAAGTTTCAATTCCAATTTTTGTGTGTGTTTGATGAACGGTTTGACACTCCGTCTCTTTGTTCATCTACATTGCATGCACAGTCTTTAAAGAAGACTAGAATTTTTCCAGTCACTTTATACATGGAATGGGTATGTTCATGTTTTTGTGTTGGAAGAGGTTTGAGGAATTTTCCTCCTCGGAGATTCTTGATGAAGGTGGACCTATGTCCATAGACGCAGTTGGACCATTGAAGCAGCCACAGATGACTGTGTCGCTTTCGGCGCGGCCCAAACAAGCAAGCGTTGCAAACCTTTGTGAAGTTCAAGTATCGCACGACCCACACATCAGAGTGGGTCGGCGAAGAGTCCTTCCTAGGATTCATCCAAGCGTTGTTGATGATCTTCCTCGACGCCATACAGTTCGGTACCAGTACCTCACTTTAAAAAGGAGGGGATGTCACGTGCATATCTAACCCTATGCGCATGTGGACAAGCTACTTCATGACAAGGGTTCAGTTAGCTTAGGAAGTGTTTTGGCACCTTTGTGAGTCTATTCGCAGACCATGCATGTCCGGACACTTAGAGTAGTTGCATTTCCTTTGGTTGCACACAGCATGATCATCAGAATTACAGCCAGTAGTCATCATGAGCATTTTACAGTGCTCAAAACCCATTTTCCCTGTTTTAGCCATTTTTCACGTATTATTAATAAGTGACTTTGTTGGGAAATTGGGTAGGGCAATTCTGGTAAGTCAATATGTAAGAAAAGCTAGCGCTAGCACTCTCTGGCAGAAGAGGCAGCAGGGACCCAGTGTCTGGCAGTGCACCTTCTTAGCAAGACCCCCGGCAGGAACTCCTAGCGTTTTTCAGCCATGAAGACAACCTAGCGTTTTTAGCATTTGCTAATCACCCTGGCGTTAGCAGATTCATAGCAGACTCCCTGGCGTTTTTGCAGCAGACAACAAATCAGCCCATCGTTTTTGCAATTGCAGACTACCATCAGCGTTTTGCAGATTCTTGGCGACAGAACCTTCACTTGCATCAACGTTTTGCATTTTCAACAGTTAGATTCCGTACCGCAGCCCCCAAACCTCGCAGACCTCACCTTTCCGCAGTAGATCCTCGCCGCACGGTCAAATCAGCCACCGTTTGCAAATTCAGCCGGCCATTCGCAGATTTCAGCATCTGCGTTTTCAGCGCATCGTCGTCATCGCCATCGTCACCGACATAGAGTCAGAATTCAGCAGATACAAGATTTGCAGTTTTCAGCCCCTATCTTTTTCAGTTTTCATTCGTCTCGTCGTCGTCATCGTCGTCGGCAAGGCCATTGCATTTAGACCATTGTACGAGGATTGTGCAATCAATAGTAGACCTCTCTCGGCATAGAGAGTGGGGCCCTTGGAGGAGGGTTTGACAACATTCTGGTGTCGTATTCTTCTCTCTCTCTCTCTCTCTCTCTCTCTCAATCTCAACACCTTCATTCACAGTGTTATCCACTTTGTTTGTGATCATCTGCACTCTCTCACTAAAGGAACGGAAGGCTCTCCCTTCCGTAAGTAAAAGGAACCCTTGAGCACAGTTCGGAGCACTCATCTTGAGCAAAGTTCAACATTCACTTCCGCAGCACCTTACAGTCAATAATAGTGCCATGACATTGGTCTTAACTGTTTGAGCTTTGGATGCAGAAGCACTACAACCATACATTTCCTTAGACCGAAGTTTCTACTACCCTGGGTTTTATTTTAAATGGGAGGGAATGTCATTATTACATCTTGTCCTAGTTGCAGATACGAGAAGTGACATGCTAAGGAGAACCCCTACGCTTCGATGGTCACGACTCTTTGTTCTAGAGTGTCACGTGTACATCTTACCCTATGTGCATGTGGACAAGCTATCTCAGGTCTAGGGTTTAACTCATCTTAGGAAGTGTTCTGGCACCTTTGTGAGCCTGTGCGCATGCCGTGCATGTCCAGGCACTTAGAGTAGTTGCATATCCTCTGGTTGCACACAACATGATCATCAGCATGACACTCAGCACCCATCGTGAGCATTTTACAGTGCACAAAACCCATTTTCCCTATTTATCCATTTTTCATTTTTTTTTAATAAGTGACTTTGTTGGGAAATTGGGTAGGGCAAATTTGCTAAGTTCTATAAAAGAAACCTAGCGCTAGCACTGTCTAGCAAAAGAGGCAGCAGAATCCACCAACTTATAGTGAACCTTCTCAGCAAGACCGGCAGGAGGCCTAGCGTTTCCAGGCAACAACAAATGAAGACCGGCGTTTTGGCTACAGTTTTAGCCTAGCGTTTTCAACAGCTCCAGATCAACCTTGGCGTTAGCAATTGCAGATCAGGACCAGCGTTTTTGCTACAGATACCCCTGGCGTTTTTGGTTGCAGATCAGCATCAGCGTTTTGCAGTTTGCCGGCATCAGATCAGCCCCTAGCATCAGCGGTTTCAGTTTTCAGCACTTGGACTCCGCAAGATCAGCCCCAAACCTCGCAGATCTCACCTACCTGCAGTAGGTCTTCGCCGCACCATCAGATCAGCCAGCGTTTTCAGTTTCAGCCCGCTGTCCGCAGATTTCAGCATCTTCGTTTTCAACGCATCGTCATCGCCATCGCCGTCCTCGTCGACACAGTGTCAAAATTCAGCAGTTAGCAAATTTGCAGATTTCAACCCCTAGCGTTTTCAGATTTCAGCCCGTCTCGTCGTCGACATCGTCGGCAAGTCCATTGCATCTAGACCATTGTACCAGAGTTGTGCAATCAATAGCATAGACCTCTTCGCCATAGAGAGGGGGGTCCTTGGAAGAGGGTTTGACAACCGTCTGGTGTCGTATTCTTTTCTCTCTCTCTGAGTCTCAGCACCTTCATTCACAGTGTCATTCACTTTGTTTGTGATCATCGCACTCCCTCACTAAAGGAACGGAAGGGTCTCCCTTTCGTAAGTAAAAGGAACCCTTGAGCACAGTTCGGAGCACTCATCTTGAGCAAAGTTCAACATTCATTTCCGCTGCACCTTACATTGGTATCAGAGTTTTGGCAGTGTTGTGTATCACTCAAGGAAAGAACCACAATTTTTTTTTGCTTGTTGTGGTCGCACGTAACCCAAGTCCACTTGGGCGTGTCAATTCCTAATCGTGTTTTTGAAGAGTGATAGGTAACCGAAGAAAGAAGGGCTTGTCTGGCCTCCCCTCGTTCCTCTTTTCACTCATTGAGAGCGGACCGTGCACTTAGCGGCCGGCCAATTGACGTCAGGTGGGAAAAAGCAACCTTGGTGTGAGCGCAAGGCCGCCAAGGGGTGCACCCTTAGGGAAGAGTCGAGCTCGGGTAAGAGAAAAGCCTTCTCTAACACAGATTGCAAGCTAAAGAAAGACCTCAAGAACCAAGAACCTCAAGGACTCAGTGTATGGTCATCACCCGAAGTGGAATGGATACTTTACGTGAAGGTGATGAGCATGGAGGTGGTGAAGAAGAATTTTCCCCACTAGAAGGTTTTTCCAACCCTTCCCCTTCCTCATCTACGCCAAGAGTTGCACCAAATCCTATGGAGGCTTTGGTCATGATGACGATGGACATGATGCTACATGTCACGTGCACATCTAACCCTATGTGTACCTGGACAAGCTACTTCATGACAAGGGTTCAATTAGCCTAGCTTAGGAAGTGTTCTGGCACTTTTGTAAGTCTGTTCGTAGACCGTGCATGCCCAGGCACTTAGAGTAGATGCATATCCTTTGGTTGCACACAGCATGATCATCAGCATTACCATCAGAATCCATCAGGACCATTTTCTAGTGCACAGAACCTATTTTCCCTATTTTAGCCATTTTTCACTTATTATTTTTAAGTGACTTTTGTTGGGAACTGGGTAGGGCAATTTAGCCAAGCTTGTATAAAAGAAAACCTAGCGCTAGTGGTTTCTGGCAGAAGAGGAAGGGGAGAGCAGATGCATCTAATTGCAGCAAGCCCTCTAGAGACCTTCTCAAGCAAGAACCTCCACAGCCCCCTTGGCGTTTTTCAACAGCCACATACATCGGCGTTGTTCAGCCAGCCCAACACAACGTTTTTGGACTACAACAGGCAACGTTTTCATCCTTGGCATGCTGGCGTTTGCAGCCTGCTGTCCCCGATAGAACCAAGCAGCAGCTAAATAACTTTGGATCTTCATGGGTGGTGGTGCAACTCATATTAGAGGCCATCACATGGCTTCCTTCACTATTTTCCTTGGGGTTAAGTCTAGATAAAGTAGCCAAATCTGTATAGATTCATCAAGACGATGAATCCTCAAGAGGGGGGATAACTGTAGCTTTTACAGGATACAAGATCTTGATGTGAAAAAACTTTAAATGTTGTGATAATGGTAACAATATTCTCAAATAAACTATCTATCAATCAGCTCATAGCCAATTGTTGCATTATCCATAAGCTCTTGCATGGTTGTAACCCTTTTTGAAAGGCAATACTCTTCTAGTGGTGAAGGTAACCCAATAGTGTATCTCTTACACTTGATCTTCTATCTTTGATGTTATAACTTGTAGTTTCCAAATCAGTCTTTCAATTTAATGGCATCAATAATGATCGATGCTTCTACTACCTGCGCTTCTTCTTGTATTTATTATGTTTTGGTGCTCTAATAGCTTGTACATTTTGTGAATTATTTAATAAAAAGAAACTCCATTTCTTAACCATTTTAGCCTCGGTCAAAACTTTGAAACTTCGGTTTTTCCATGTTTGTTTCTTGTTGCTACTATGGTCCATCTGTAAGAGATTGTACTTTGAGAAAAGATGTACGATAACTACGAGTGAAAATATTCTTAAAAGCTTGCCATGTCCTCGGTGTCATGATTGTGACGTATATTTCATCCGTATGTTACCTTCTTGCATTTGATCCTGTTGCAGATACGAGCATGGGCTAGAATGGAGACTCTTGTCCTTGAAAGGGTGCATCTCTTACACCTCTTCATCAAATGGTTGCACCCTTACACCGAATGGTGATGTCTGTCACAAACGGGAGCGCACACGAATAATCAACAAGCTGAAAATAAATATTGGGGACCAGAAGATGGGTTGGTTCCCCTCCCCCCCCCCCCCCCCCCCCCCCCCCTTTTAAAGAGAATCTTTATTAGGGAGAATCTTTTTTACAAGCACAAGAACCGGAGTAACCCCTCCATTCTAAATCTAAGACTTGATGGTCAATTCCTTTCCGTGCGGGAAATTCTAAGAGATGAGCTCTCCATTCCGTTTGCAAACGAAGTGTGAAATTCCGCAGACCGTTCTTGGTTCCGTTTTCGAAATCCCTGAGAATAGGGCGAGGCCTCCTTGCTCCTTCTTCATAACGGAGTACCTGTAAAAAGCACAAACACAGAACCACAACTCGAAAATCGTATTCACAATCGTTACCTGTCGCTCCAAGTGTGGAAAAAGGGAAATCCGTGCTTTGTCTTCCCGCGAGTACTTGCAAAATCTTGGCAGTAACACTCCTCTGCTCTAGCGCTGGCAAAATTGGGGTACACACAGAGAGAGAGAGAGAGAGAGAGAGAGAGAGAGAGAGAGAGAGAGAGAGAGAGCGTTTTTCCAGCCCACACTAGTAGCGTTGGTCTTTTATTGTAGAGCCTTGCTTTATTTAATTATTGGATATTAAGTGGGCGGTTGTTCAATTTTAAGAATGATGTGAACCTGTTAAAAACTTAGTGAGTTGAAAATTGATGCTATACGACACTTCCTAGGCGTCTCTAGATGCAATTCTCAGGCAGTGATACAATGCAAATACAGATTCCTCGCGGGAAAGCATCTGATTTTCCCGGAAAGCAATTAAGAATATTTTTTTTTTAGTAAAAGCTTCTTAGAACCCATCCTTTATTCTTGTGCTTGCATCTTTACGTGTACTCCTTTTCCCAGATCGATTTCTTGCCAGACCAATAGAATATTTCCTTTCTGATGCTCTTGTCGTTCTCATGTGACGCATCAAGAATATCCACTTTTTGGTCTCTCCCACCGAACTAACGGTACAATTTCTTCGCGATGCTTAATGTCACCCAATTATGACAAATTTGAGTTGTCCGTTCTTGATGGCTCTAATCAATTCCAGCAGATCTACATTTCCTAACATATACAGTTCAAGTGGACACATTTAAATATCCTAATTTCAATATATAATGTGCAGCGGAAGGGAATGATGGTGTATGGCTCGGATGAGTGAACAGTAAGTGCTCAAGGTTCCTTTTATCGACGGGAAGGGAGAGCCTTCCTTGACTTAATGAGAGAATGTGCAAGGAACAAACACGAGAGTGGAATGCAAACTGTGAATGAGTGTGCAAGAGAGTGCTAGAGAGAGAGAGAAGAGATGACACCAGATCGGGTCCCATATCCCCCTCCAAGGGTCCCCCCTCTCTATTGCTAGAGGTATTTGCTTTAGATTGCACAAAGTCTGGTACAATGCTTCTTGATGCTATGGTATTGATGATGACTATGTCGACAACGACGATGGAGATTGTGACGATGACGACGAAGGTGTCTTCGTCAAGTTCGGGATCTGCGACGAAGGTGTCGCCGTCAAGATAGGGATCTGCGATGACGACGAAGATGTCGACGACGATGATGGTGTCGACCATGACGACGACGTCAAGGCTGAAAACGCTAGATAGTCTGCTACTATGGCGTACTGCGGCCTGGATTTGCAACCGCTTCGCTGGGCGAGGGCTGAAATGCAAAAACGTTGGCTGATCTGGCTGAAATCTGGAAACGCTAGGCTGATCTGTGTCTTGATAGGGAAACTAGCGAGGGTCTGCAACCGGGTGGGAGCAGGTTCTCGCGAGGCTAAGGGCTGGAAACTGAGACGTTGATGAAGGCTGAAAACGCTGAGGATGGATCTCCAAAAACGCTGGGGTAAGGTGTCTCGTTGCACTCTGCACTTGTGCACTAAGCTTGTCTTCTGTCTTCTACACTTCTCTGGCGCTTGAGGGTTTCATTTAGAGGAATTATATTCTGGGTAGGGCAAGCTTCCCAACAAACTTAAAAAAAGAATTCTGAAAGTCACTTTAAATAAAATGACTTATAAGAGGTGTTTCCCATGCTGTCGTAAAACTGGGTCATTGTGGTGGAAAATGCTCATGCTTGGTACTGACTACTGATGCTGATGATCCTAGGTTGTGCAATCAGAGGGTATGCAGCTACATGCACGGCCTGCGCACAAGCTCACAAAGGTGCAAGAACACTTCCTAGGCTTCCTAAACCCTAGCAGTAGGAACAACTTGTCCATGTACACATAGGGTTACATGTGCGCGTGACATCCCCCGCTTTTCAAGGTGAGATATTGGTATCGAGTTGTATGGCGTTTGTAAATTCCGCAAACAACTCTTGGAATCTTGCGAAGAACCCTTTGCCGGCCCACTCTGCTGCGTGGGTCGAGCGATACGTGAAGTTCATGAAGGTCGGCAATGCTTGCTTTTTTGGGCTGCGTCGAAAGCAACACAAAATTATCTACTACGGCTCCAATGGTTCAACTTCGTCTATGGTCGTGGGTCCACCTTCTTCAAGAATCTCCATTGAGGAATATTCCTGAAACCACTTCAAACACAAAACCATAAACATACCCGTTCTATGTAGAGTGATTGCAAAACGACTAATCTTCCTAAATGACTGTGCATGCAATGCAGATGAACAAAGTGACGGAGTGCCAAACCGTTCACCAAACACACGCAAAAAGTGAGACCAAAACTTGACCTTTCGACCTAAACCTATCAATTGTGGCAAGTCACAACAGAAAAATCCTCAAATGAGAGAATCGTTTATCAATACCTCAGTGTTTGAGAAAGATGTGTCTAAGCTTAGGCTTAAGCCGATTGAAAATCGAGATTAGCCGGTTGCAAAGGATGGCAAAGGAGAGAAAACCCGATAAAATATACTAGAAAATAGTTTGAATATTTTGCAAATTAAAAAATTTCTACTAGTATTTCCATTTTGTATTTGTATAAGGAGGAAACTTGCCGCTTAGACAAAAAAGACTTTCTCGAAGACTGCATCATAAGATCAAACTCCTATGATATTTGTTTAATGTCTTGATCTCTAAAGTCATTTTCAAGCATGCAGAGAAAGTAAATGCTGCCTTGGAGAATAGCTTTCTATTCCAAAGTTTTAGCTTTCTATTCAAAAGACTTGTCTCTCAAAGAAGGTACACTTGTCTCTCAAAGAAGGTGATGTAAGCAAACAAAAAGGAAAACAATATTATTTTACAAAGACCCTTGCCATGTGGCGCTCATCTAGCCAAAGAATCCAATGGCCTGAGTCTTGCAACAACCTTGCACAATGAACCCCCAAAAAGATATTTTAATGCTTTCAAATAAGCATAGAAAATAATTAAACAATTTAGTAAAGTGATGCTTGATGGACAATTGTGCTCGTGCTTTTTTTGTGACTGTGTCATGCCAAGGAATAAAAATGGAAAATCGATTGACAAAACTGACAGTCGTGAAACATTGTGAATTCCTTGAAAACAAAGCTTCTTTCTTTTCGAGAGTGATCCGCATACATCCATGCTTATCCGTGAGTGAATCATGTGCTTTGTGCAATACGGCATGCCTGTGGGAAGGGGACACATAAAGACGGTGATGAAAATACAAGAGACCGTCACAAATGAGAAACTCGAACAATGCGTATTGACTAGTCATGTGAAGACAAATTACTTTGTGAATGGGTTTCGTGGATCTCGACTCGAGAGCCAAGATCGGTCGTGCACGACTGATCGTATCTGTAATGAGGTTAGCTTCACTAGAAACATCATCATCCAAACCATCATCCTTACGAACAATCACATCTCTATCATGCAAAAAATGTGTGTCCTGTTCGGAGAAGACATGACAGCAAGAGTTCTTTTTATGCAACGACTCATGCTTTTCTAAACTATGGGACTGTGTACTGAGAGAAACAATCATACTACGTGTATTAACCTCTTGTGAATCATGAGAGTGAGAGACTAATGGCAAAGAAGGAATGTTCTTGTCACAACGAAGGACCACGAGAGGTGCTCCTTCAACCGTGAGAGAGAGAGAGTGTGTTTTCTTTCCAATGAATGCGTGAATTATAACTTTAAACCACTTAATGCCAAAAATCAAATCACATCCTTTGAGAGGAGAAACTACAAAACGACGTCAAAAACCGACATTTTGAACTAACACTGTCACTTGAGGACATTCATGTGTGAGCGAAGAGTGTATGCTAGGAGCAAAGCCGCCGGCCGGAGATCTCAATGGGATCCATGGGGAGAGCTTCTAAACGTGCGCTCTTCACAAGAGAGTCACTAATCACATCGTTCATACTACCCGAATCAAACAAGACCACCATGCGTGTACTATTCACATGACCATAACACAAGATGAGAGACTCATCTACATGATCATGAGAAACTTCAAACACATTAGTGTGCTCACTGAGTGCATTCACAGATGATGTGGGTTCGGTGGGATCTTTTGTGGGTTCTTAGGGTCTTCTTTCTTAGGACAATCTCGTTTTATGTGACCTTTAGTGTGACATTCAAAACATCTTTTGTCTCGTGCGTATTCGGCTCGTTCTTCAAGAGTTAACCAACCTCCTATGATTCCTTAAGTAGATTTTTCATCAGGTGTCAACTTAGGGGTGTCCTGAGTTTTAGCCTTACCTTTATCATCATTGTGAGACTTCTGTGCTCTGGGTGTAGAAGAAGAATTACCGTCATTCTTACCCATGGTCTTACCGTGCTTACCATTCGGTTGGTCTTACGAAGTACTCGACTTGTTCTCCTTCGGCTTGCTTTGTTGTGCTTCATTTCTTGTGCTAAGGCAATTCGGACTGCGTCATTATAGTCCTTAGGGCTGAAAACTTGCACATTGACTTTGACGTACTCGTTTAAGCCAAAGAGGAAAGCCTCCTTGCGATCCTCATCAGACTTACGTAATTGCACGCCAATTTGCAAAGTACGGTTAGAAAAAGACATAACAGGGGATCCATTTTGCTTAAGACTACACCAATTTTCTATTAAACGATCAAGGTACTGTGGTGGCATGAAGAGAGCCTTGAGCTTGTCTTGGAAGACCCAACTCAAAGAGGGGGGTTTGTCTTCCTTAGCATGCTCAAGATGCTTGGCCATTTGTGACTCTTGCCAAGGTTGATACCAATTAATGGCATCACCTGCTAGGTACGTGGCAGTAGTCAAAACTTTACTGTTACTTGTTTTCTTGACATTCGTAAAGTTAGCATTAAATTGATGCCACCAAGAATGAATCAAAGAAGCATCCATCTTACCATCATACTTACTAAACGTCAACTTCTGTAAGGTGCAGCGGAATGAATGTTTGCGCTTTGCTCAAGATGAGTGCTCCGAACTGTGCTCAAGGTTCCTTTTGTTCTTATGGAAGGGAGAGCCTTCCGTTCCTAATGAGAGAATGCTATGATCACAACAAAGTGAATGGACACTGTGCGTGCAAGTGTATGAGACTGAAAGATAGAGAGAGAAGAGAGATACGACACCAGAGACGTAAAACCCTCCTCCGAAGGCCCCACTCTCGTCGGTGGCGAGAGTGGTCTACTATCGATTGCACAAGTGGTACAATGATGGTGCAATGGATTGATGTAACTTGGGACTATGTCGGTGACGACGACGGGGATGACGACGACCAATTAAGGGCTGAAATCTGCGGTCTTCTATCTGCTGTCCATAAAAACGCTACGACTGAAAATCTGGGACTGATTCGGGTGGCTGAAAACTCTGTTTTGGCTGTGTTTTTGAGGGCTGAAAATGGGGATCTTCTGCAAGTGGCTAGGGCTGAATCTGCAGTTTTCCTAATGGCTGAAAATGCTGGTCCATCTGCTGCCAATGAGGCTGAAAATAAAAAACGCTGATGTTCCTTGTAGCGTTAGTGAAAACGCTGGGTACTTGGAAGTGTTGGCGATGAGAAGAACTGAAAACGCCAGGGCTAGGGGCTTGAGGTTGACCAAAATGCCAGGCTGAATGTGGGTGCTGAAGGTATGGCCAAAACGCAAAGGGTGTAGAGGTTCTTGATGGTTCCTGCTGAGAAGATGCCTGTTGAGCGGGGAGCTCTTGCTGCCTCTTCTGCCATTGAGTGCTAACTTGGGTTTGCTTATATACAAACTTAGCAAAATTGCCCTACCTACTTTTGTTGGGAAGTCACTTAAATTAATAAGTGAAAAATGTCAAAAATAGGGAAAATAGGCTAAATGCATTGGAAAATTCCCCTAACTGATTCTAAGGGATTCTGATGGGAATACTGATGATCATGCTGTGTGCAACCAGAGGATATGCATCTATACCAAGTGACTGGGCATGTACGGTCTACGAATAGACTCACAAAAGTGCCAGATCACTTCTAATCTAGACCGACTGGACTGACTGAACCTTGTTATGCTGTAGCTTGTCCACGGACACATAGGGTTGGATGTGTCACGTGACATCCCCTCCTTTTCAAAGTGAGGTACTGGTACCGAACTGTATGGCGTCGAGGGAGATTGCCAATAGCATTCGGAATCTTGGAAGGAACTCTTCGCTGGCCCACTCTGATGTGTGGGTCGTGCGGTACTTGAACTTCACAAAGGTTTGCGCTTGCTTCTGTGGGCCACGCCGAAAGCGACACAAAGTCTTCTGTGGCTCCTTCGATGCTTCAACTTCGTTGAGAGTCATGCTTCTTTCTTTAAGAATCTCCATGGCTGAAAATTCCTGAAACCATTTCCAACACAAAACCATGAACATACCCATTCCATGTAAAGTGAGCGGAAAAAATCTTGTCTTCGCTAAAGACTGTGCATGCAATGTAGATGAACAAAGAGACGCAGTGCTAACCCGTTCACCACATACACGCAAACAATGAGATCGAATCATTATCTTTTGATCTAGAGCAATCAACTTTGGCAATTCACAACGGAAATGCCCATGCTTGGTGCTCATACTTTCATGTGCTCTTTCTACAAATGTGTCATGCCACGGAAGAGACATGGAATGCGACTTCCTTGAATGCATACTTTTCAGCTTTTCATGAAAAATCCGCATACATTCGTGCTCATCCATGAGTGAAACATGCTCAATGTACAATGTCATGCCTAGGAAAAGGGATCACATAAACACGCTGACTAAAATACAGGAAACGATCACGAATGAAATACTCGTACAATGCGTGCGTATCAATCATGCGAACACATAATACTTCCTGTGAGGATTCTTTGGACCTAGGCTCGAGAGCCAAGGTCGATTCTTCGTGATTGATCGAATCTGCAACGAGGTTAGCTTCGCTAGCAAAAGCATCAACTAACCCTTGTGAACAATCACATCTTCTTCATGCAACTCATCATGCTTGTGAGAAAACACATCTTTATCATGCAAATCATCATGCTTGTGAGAATCACATCTTGATCATGCAAATCATTCTGCTTGTCTTTATCATTCAATTCATCATGCTTCTCATAATCATGCAAATCCTGTGTGTCATGCTTTGGAGGAAAAAAGACTGAGAGAGTCTCCTTCTCCTGAATCCTTCCAATCTTGTCCTGCATATTAGCAATGAGAGATGGAGAATGAACAATGTCTTCTCCATGAATGACAATGGGAGAATCACTTTTGGCATTGAGAGTGAAAGTGTTAGCCTCCCAATCAATGAGAGGGTTAGCATCACGAAACCATCGAATGGCCAAAATCATATCACATCCTGAGAGAGGAGAAACAACAAATCTTCTAGTGAAGGCAGCTTGTTGGATTGCAAAAAACACATCAAGGCACTCCTCCGTGATGAGAGCGTCCATACCGGAAAGAAAGCCAGAGACCTCGATAGGAGATCTCTGAGTAACTTCGAGGCGGGCTCTCTCAACAAGAGAGGGACTGATCACATCATACATACTACCTGGGTCAAACAATATGACAAAACGCTGCCCCGACGTACGACATAACATTTAATGAGAGAATCATCAATGGGAGGGTCATGAGAAACTTGGGGCACACTCGTGGTATCATTAATTGCATTGACAGAGGAAGTGGGTTCTATGGATTCTTTAGATCCATTCGATTCAAGCTTAGGACATGTTGTTTTTATGTGACCCTTAATGTGACAATGAAAACAACGATCTTCCTTAGAATAAGTGCTATGCTCTTCCGATGTGATGTATCCTCCTACAATTCCTTGTGCTACCTTTTCATATGGATAAGCTTAGGTTTAGCAATTGTGTTATCCTTACCCTTAGATTCATTGGAAGAATTCTTTTCTGAGAGACTGTTGGAAGATTGGTTAGAAGAGTTACCATTCTTACTGTTATTACCGTTTTGAGGGTTGTGAGAAGTCTGCGAGGTACTTGTGGACGTCTTGTTCTCCTTAGGCTTTCCCTTGTTGCGCTCCATTTCCTGTGCGAAAGCAATCGCTATCGCCTTGTTGAGATCGATTGGATCGAAGACTTCTACATCAAACTTGTTATAGTCGTCTACTCCAAAAAAGGAATGTTCATCATCCGACTTGCTTAATTGGGTACCTAGCTGCAAAACACGATTAGAAAAAGACATAACCGGCATACCATTTTGCTTGAGAGCGCGCCAATCGTCCTTAAATCGTGCGAGGTATCGAGGTGGCATAAACCGCGCCTTGAGCTTGTCTTGGAAATCAGCCCAATTGAAGGAAAGGGGCATGAATTCGTCAGGTTCCTCTAGGTGCGCGGCTAACTGTGCCTCTTGCTATGCGTGGTACCAATTGATGGCATCACCGGCAAGGTACATAGCTGCCGTCAAAACTTTGCTATTTCGTGTTTTCTTAGTTGTCGCAAAATAAGCATTATATTGATGTAACCAAGAATGAATAACCGTAGCATCCATCTTATATCATACTTACTGAAAGTCAACTTCTCTGTGAGACTGGATGGTTGGAATCCGCATCGTGGCTTGCGCCACTCGATGAACTTCCACGATCCTTGGGTGGTTCGGACTTCGAGGCAAGTACTTGTCGAACCAATTCTTGAGTTTGTAGTTCTCTTTGAGCCTCTCGCTCGATCTCCAAGGCCGCGCTTCGTGCTGCTGCTTCTTCCTTTCTTAGTTCTTTTCGTTCTTTCCGTGCGTCGCGCTCGCGTTCTAAAGCAATGCGATTTTCTTCTTATCGTGTAGCAAGTCTTGCGTTTCTTTCGTCGCGCTCACGGTCCTTAGCTGCTTGTTCTGCGGCAAGTCTTGCGTTTCTTTCGTCTCGCTCGCGGTCCTTAGCTTCTTGTTGTTCTGCTTTGCTTGCGAGTTGTGCCAACGCAACTCGATTCGTTTCTTGTTGTTGTGCCATCATGTCTAACATCGACTTGACCATCGCCTCCATAGATGTGGGTCCAACTCGTGACGTAGATGGCGAAGGGGGAGGGTTGGAAAAATCTCCTGGTGGGGAGAATCCTTCGTCGCCTCTCTCATGCTCATCACCTGTATAGGAAGTATCCATTCCGCTTCGGGTGACGACCATGCACTATGATCTTTGGTTCTTAAGTTCACGAGGAACTTGGGTTCTTGAGGTTTTCTTTTGCTTGCAAATCGCGTTTGAGAAGGATCTTCTCTTCACCCGAGTTCTACTCTTTTCCGCGGGCGCACCCCTTGGCGGCCTTGCGCTCACACCAAGGTTGCTTTTTTCCACCTCACGTCGATTGGTCGGCCGCTAAGTGCACAGTCCGCTCTCAATGAGTGAAAAGAGACACAAGGGGAGGCTGGGCAAGCTCTTTTTTCTTGGGATTCATGTCACTCTTCAAAAAAACACGATTAGAAATCGACACGCCCAAGCGAACTTAGGTTCGTGCGACCGCAACAAGCAAAAAAATTCTTGTGATTCTTGTGGTTCTTTCCTTGAGTGATACAGAACATTGCTAAAGCTCTGATACCAATGTAAGGTGCAGCGGAATGAATGTTTGCGCTTTGCTCAAGATGAGTGCTTTGAACTGTGCTTAAGGTTCCTTTTGTTCTTATGGAAGGGAGAGCCTTCCGTTCCTAATGAGAGAATGCTATGATTACAACAAAGTGAATGGACACTGTGCGTGCAAGTGTATGAGACTGAGAGATAGAGAGAGAAGAGAGATACGACACCAGAGACGTTGTAAAACCCTCCTCCGAAGGCCCCACTCTCGTCGGCGAGAGTGGTCTACTATTGATTGCACAAAGTGGTACAATAACGATGCAATGGACTGATGCAACTTGGGACTATGTCGATGACGACAACGGGGATGACGACGACGAATTAAGGGCTGAAATCTGCGGTCTTCTATCTGCTGTCCATAAAAACACTATGGCTGAAAATCTGGGACTGATTCGGGTGGCTGAAAACTCTGTTTTGGCTGCGTTTTTGAGGGCTGAAAATGGGGATCTTCTGCAAGTGGCTAGGGCTGAATCTGCAGTTTTCCTAATGGCTGAAAATGCTGGTCCATCTGTGGCCAATGAGGCTGAAAATAAAAAACGCTGATGTTCCTTGTAGCGTTAGTGAAAACGCTGGGTACTTGGAAGTGTTGGCGATGAGAAGAACTGAAAATGCCAGGGGGCTTGAGGTTGACCTAAATGCTAGGCTCAATGCGGGTGCTGAAGGTATGGCCAAAACGCTAAGGGTGTAGAGGTTCTTGATGGTTCCTGTTGAGAAGATGCCTGTTGAGCGGGGAGCTACTGCTGCCTCTTCTACCATTGAGTGCTAACTTGGGTTTGCTTATATACAAACTTAGCAAAATTGCCCTACCTACTTTTGTTGGGAAGTCACTTAAATTAATAAGTGAAAAATGTCAAAAATAGGGAAAATAGGCTAAATGCACTGGAAAATTCCCCTAACTGATTCTAATGGATTCTGATGGGCACGAGTTGATGACCTTGGAGGTCGGATGTGACTGATATATCTTGGGACTACCATCGCCACCAACAAAAACACTGTTTGTCCAAGAGCTGATGGACCATGGTGTGCTCGGCCACGACCCTATGGAAGAAACCTAACCCTAATTTTTGATGCAAGTTTTAGGATGGAAAGTCAGTCGACTTTTCGAGCTCTACTGATGTCGAGATTGCTTTTTAAGTTTGAGTTCTGTTTGATCTTGTTTGATGATCCTGTTTGGAATTTGTTTGAAATGGATGGTATTTGTTTTGAACCTGTTTTGGTGCCGATTTGAATTGTTTGACTCTGGTTTGATACTGGTTTCAATGATTGGTGATCTTACTCCCGGGTGGAGAAGTGAGAAATCATGTTTGAGAATGCTTGTTCATATTGATGGCTCGGACCCTTGTGGTTATTTGCGGGGGGAGTATTGAATGATTGAAAAGTGCTGTTTTTATTTTTTTTACTCATGGCCCGGACCCTTGTGGTTATTTACGGGGGGAGTATTGTTGTTGTGACTCCCGGCCCGAGACCTGGATGGTTATGCGGGAGGAGTATTAAGAAGTCTGAGTAGTGGTTACTCTCAGCACCTCCAAACGACGCAGGTTGCGGTCTGGGGGACGTTTGGTTGTAAAAGGCCTCTATATCTCTCGGCCCGGACCTTTTTAGATTATGCGGGAGGAGTGATGAGGGAGTTGTCGAATATCTCCCGGCTCGGACCTTAATAGGTTATGCGGGAGGAGTGTTCATCGGGGGCTTTACGTTTCTATGTCTTGTAACATGCATATGTAAGCATTTGTGTTGCATTGTCATGTGCCAACTACTGAATGTTCCTAATTGGATGAGATTGCGTGGGTATGTAATTTTAGTGCATCAAGACACCCGTGGAAGATCAGTACGTTCTGGGTGTGATGGCTAATTTTACTACATCGGAATATCAAGAGTTTCGATCTGGACGAAAGGAGAAGCTAACTCCTTGATCAAAAGAGCAGAAAGGAGAAGCTAACTCCTTGATCAAAAGAGCAAACTGATTGTCCCTTGGAAATTTTTGAGCTAACTTGAGTTGTTTTATAGATATGTTGTAATCGCGGACGGTTACTCTGTTTCAAGAAGGGGAGATGTAACAAACTGCTGACGTGTCAAAGCCTAAAGAATGGAGCCAACTTATAGATGTGGCCGAGCGGTCTAAATTATCACAAAGTGATGACGTGCAAATTTCTACCAGAAACCCTAACTGTTGAAACCCTAATTCTAGAAAACCCTAACCCTGAAACCTGCAAACCCTAATTCTAAAACCCTAACCCTAAAACCTGCAAACCCTTATTCTGCTGCCAAAAACCCTAAAACTGCAAAAACCCTAACCCCTAAGGGCAATAGGGAGATTTTCGTGTTTTGCGCCGGTTGATGACGTGGCAGGCTGTACGGATTTTTGTGATTTACGTTGGGAGCTTTTTGGCTTTGCTTTTGGACCAGAAGCTTTTGAGTTTTGAAGGCTTTTTACTGTAATTGCTTTTTAGGCCAAGGGCCTTTAAATATGAGGTTAGGGCTCATTCTCTGGAATGCTTCTTGACGAAGGTGCAGAGTCTGGAGTACCGGCTTGTACTATGTTGATGCAATATAAAGAAATACTGAAAGGGGCGCCAAGGTTTGGGGCCAATACTCTCTGGGGTGGAATTCCGCCACTCCATATCGCGTGTCGTCTCTCTCTCTTTCAGTTCAGTTGTTATTGAAGTGCTAAAAGCGTGTTCAGTCTGTTCTTTTCTATTGGCACGTGGTGCCCTCCTTGTGACAAGCATCATCTCCATCATCGAGGATTCAGTTCAATCCGTGGCATTTATGGGGATGGGGGGGGGGGATCGGGGAACGATCCTCCTCGTGTAGAAACTTCTTCTTCTCCAACTCCACTCTCATCACCTTCATGCAAAGTATCCATTCCGCTCCGAGTGATGACCATTGAAACCGGCCTGTTCAATCCAAAAAGGGCGGTAGACTTTACTTTAAACCTTGATTTAGCTTTCACCCATTATTAGTCGCCTATTTTACCTGTACTTTCAAGACACAACAAAGGGGAGAGGGATACAGGCTGCTAGATTGCACCTGTATGAGTAGACAGACACCAGATTGGCCCCTAACTTAGGCGCCCCTTTCGGTATTTCTTTATTGTTCAAAAGAGGGAATAAACGCTGTGGTTCCCTACAAGCTGCCCCGCACAAACTCGGCTGAATTTCCACTGTTCCAGCCCGATTTCGGCAGTATAACTGTACTAGAACCCTTCACAGTCAGTATTCCCATGCATTGAATGACTTTCCCGACGCATACGGGCACTTTGCAAAACCTGGCGAGAATCTGCAGCATGCTGAATTCTCTGTTTTCAGCCCTGAAAATGCGCCAGATCACCTGTACAGCGGTCCCCTTGCGTCCCCGAACCTCCTGGGGGTATTAGGGTCCGTTTAGGGCCAAAACCCTAAACCTGCAAAAATACACAGCAGGCTGTAATTCACTGTTTCGGGCTCCATTTCGCGTGCCGGTCGCATCCGTAGCAAGTCCTCGAACTCCCGCACCTGTAGGGCTACTTGCCCTTTGAATCGGACGAGATTTCTGGCGTGAAACCTCTCCGAATTCACCTGTACCTGCGGGGGGATTAGCCGCTAGCTAATCCAGTACCTGTGCAAGAGGCTCTTGCCTCGGCAATCGCGCATGAGCCCACACAACTGTACATTGGTCAAATGAAGAGCCCACTAGAGGGGCATAACATACTGCCAAAGGGGAGAGAGAGGGCAATGCGTAGCGTGCAGGGCATCACTCCTGGCACCGCACTGTGCATAAGAGGGAAAGCAAGCACTCCATAGCTCTTAACCTGTGACAAAATCTGAAAATGAGGCTCTCCCCCTCCTAAATTCAGCGCCACTTCTTGTTGCATGAGGCAAGTGCACCAGAAGGTGCCACTTGGCACATTTATAAGCATTTTTCCGTTTCGGGGTTGCCATCTAAAAATATCCCAACCGGTTGCCCAGTTGACTTCACGGCAGAGTAAGAAAATGTTCCCCTTGTCATTCCGGAGATAATGACGTCAACACATTTTCAGGTCCCAAAATAGCAGTTCCCTAAATTTTAGGAGATGCTGCCATTGTATCTTTCTAGGTCATCCGACCCTCTTTGTACACTACGGCCACATCCAGAACTGAAATGTAGCCTCTGTAGCAAAGGATTCCACTTTGGCTAGTCAATGACCCCACTTGGCTAACCATAGTCCTTGTCCAACATTAGTGCTCTCTTGCCCTCAGGCCTGGACTCCCTCTGGACAGTTCCACACTAGCTATGCAATGCAGGGCAGTTAGATTTCCCGAGGGGTGTTTCCAAAAAGTGAAAGTAAATAGATAATAAGAAAGAAATCAACAAAAAGGATAGATAGTAGTCACACGCTGGTGACATACCCCCCTCTTGAAATCTCAAACGTCCTCGTTTGCATCTATGTCGTACATGCTTACTGTCAACACTGATGTATTCAACACCTGTCGACACATATACGACACATACATGGTCATTGTCAACCCTGGTGTATTCAACACCTCGTCGACTCATGTATTGCCTGCGTGTGAACCCTGTCCCAATGACATAGTGGTAGCTTCGCACTCTGCCATTGCTTTGAGTCACTAACTTTCCAATGACAAAATGGTAGCTGCACATTTTGCCACTGTCTTATAGTACACGTTGGATCCCGTAACACTTTCGAGCATACCCAAACCGACAGTTTAAGAATGCAGTTACACATGTACTCTTCAATAGAAGCAATCACTGTATCCTTGACAAACTGACAAGAAATACTCACTTCTATAGCACTAACCAAACTTTTGGACATTCCATAAGAGCAATTGCCAAACTGACAATCTGTACAGCTCTAACATTCATGTAACAGGTATTTGATTTGAGCTCACTTTAAATACCATGTACATCATTTGTTTCAGAAGCCATTGTCACACTGACAATCCATGTAGCTTTGAAACTCAAGGGGTCAAGGTAGGTTGCAAATCGAAGGCTTCAAGGTAAAGTGATAACACAGTTGGTGACTCTGCAAGTTCACCTTCTTCCATCCACTTAGCATCCATTGGTGGATAGTTTTTGAACTTTACCAAGTAACGCCTAGCAACCTTGCCTTTCACTTTCCTTTCTTTGTGTGCCAAAATCTGTTCAGGGACCAAGATCTCGTCAAGTTCCTCGACTTCCGGCTGATCTTCAGCTAGCATATCTTCTGGCACATCACCCACATAGGGTCTGAGAAGACTCACATGAAACGCATTGTGAATCTTCCAACTGTCAGGCAATTTCAGCCTATATGCAACATCACTGATTATGTCGCATACTTGAAAAGGCCCGTAGTAACGCATGCTGAGCTTTGGAAACAGTCTTTCCTTGCCCTTCATCTTCTTTAACCTTGCCTTTTCAAAGCGTAAAAGCACCCAATCACCAAGTGAATATACCACTTCACGACGGTGACGATCAGCTGCTTTCTTTTGCTTTGCCTGAGTCCTTTCTAAGGCCACTTTGACCTTCTTGTACATTTCATCCATGTCCTGAACATACTTATCTGCTTCAAATATCTTGTCCTTTGTATGCAGTATGGGAGGAACTTTCTTGCCACCTTCAACTATCTCAAAAGGTGCCTTGTCAGTTGATGAATGCACTGTATTATTGTATGCATACTCCACCAATGGCAAATACTGCTCCCACTTTCCTTTATGCTCTGACACATAACACTTCAGCAGATCTAGGACAATAGAATTTGCCTCTTCTGACTGCCCATCTGTTTGAGGATGAAATGACGAAGAGAATTTGAGCGTTGTGCCCATATTCTCAAACAAGCCTCTCCAGAACAAACTTGTCATGCGTGGATCACGGTCGCTAACAATCGACTGTGGCATGCCATGATACTTGAAAATATTGCTCATGAACAAGCGTGCCATCTGATCTGGTTTTATCTTCTTCCTGACAGGAATAAAATGAGCCTGTTTGCTGAATCTGCAAATAATGGTCCAAATACCATCGTTTCCTGTCTGCGTTCTCGGAAGATCAAAGATAAAATCCATAGCAATACTTTCCCATGGTTTATCTGGAATAGGTAGTTGTTGAAATAACCCTGGTGCCTTTTGCCTGTCAAACTTGACCTTTTGGCATATTAGGCATTCTCGCACAAAGGCATCCACATCCCTTCTCAATGTAGGCCAATAGAAGAATGTCTCAACCGCTTTAACTGTAGCATCGATACCACGATGCCCTGCATACGGTGGGACATGACTCTCTTCCATAACTTTGCGTCGCAATGGCTTTGTGACACACAATCTGCCATGCATCATCATGAACCCGTCTTTAAAAAGATAGTGTTCATGACGTTGTCCATCCATTAGTTGCTCGAAGACCCTTGCAAAATCTTCATCATTTGCATACTGTTCTCTCATATCATCAAGTTCATGATGATAAGGAATCGACACAGCTGAAATTTGTGGCTTCCTTGACAAGGCATCAGCCACAACGTTCTTCTTGCCTTCCACATACACAATCTGAAAATGGAACATGGACAAGATATTTGCCCATCGCATATGCTTCTCAGATAACTTTGTCTGTGTCAAGAAGTATCGCAAGGTCTGATGATCCGTTTGGACAACGAAATCTGCACCTAGCAGGTAGTGTTTCCAACTTAAGAGCGCATGAATCACAGCCAGTAACTCTTTCTCATAGACCTGCATGGTCATCTCTGGCCCTTGCAAAATTCTGCTCTCATAGGCTACTACCCTGCCATCTTGCATTAGCACTGCACCAATGCTACTACCGCAGGCATCACACTGGACCACAAATGACTTCCTAAGATCTGGCAACACAATGACTGGATCTGAAGTCATCTTTTCCTTTAAGAGATTAAAAGCTGAAATCTCTTTCTGTGTCCATCTAAAGGTGACTGCCTTCTTTTGAAGAGCATGTAAAGGTGAAGCAATCTCAGCGAAATTTTGGATAAACCTTCTGTAATAGGAGCATAGTCCCAAAAAGCTTCGGACATCATGCACCGTCTTCAAATTTGGCCATGACTTGATCGCTTCAACTTTTGCAGGATCCATTCTGACACCATCCTTTGAGACAATGTGTCCCAGAAAGTGAATCTCTTCCAAAAAAAACTCACTTTTCTTTGCATTGATGAGCAACCTATGACTGCGTAGCTCTTTGAACACAATGGCCAAGTGATGCCTATGCTCCTCTTCATTCTTTGAATAGACTATCATGTCATCAAAGAACGTACCAACAAACTGCTGGTGTGGACGGAAAATTCTGTCCATCATCCTATTGAACGTAGCAGGAGCATTTGTGAGACCAAAGGGCATCACTAAAAATTCGTAAAGGCCAAACGTCGTTCTAAAAGCAGTCTTGTGCACATCCTCTGATCTAATGCGGATCTGATGGTACCCACTCTTTAGATCTATCCTGCTAAACATAGCTGCTCCTTCTAATTTGTCCATAATATCATCAATTCTAGGTATAGGAAACCTATTCTTGATGGTATTCTTGTTCAGTGCACGGTAGTCAATGCACATACGCCATGAGCCATCCTTTTTCTGCACCAACAACACTGGAGAACAGAATGGAGATGAATTGGGCTAAATCAGCCCCTTTTCTAACAGCTCCTGTACTTGGCCCATTATCTCTTTCTGCTGAGCCGCACTAACCCTGTACGGAGGCTTATTTGGTGGGCTACTGCCTGGCACCAAATCTATCGCATGGTCCTCGGGTCTCTCTGGCGGTAATTGAGACGGTAATGAATCGGAAAAACAGTCACTATACTGTTGTAAAAACATTGACCTTTCTTTATCTAGCACAGCTAAATTTGATTCATCACAATCTGACACTTCACGTGCAAAAACCAAGTACGCAGAAAGATGCTTTTTCATTACAGAAGTAATAGCAAAAGCTGATACAATAGGAATAGACTCCCCTTTAAGCTTTACATCCAGAATGTGAGTCTTTCCCCTGCTCTGTACAGTGATCTTTTTGTTGTAGACATCCAGGATTCCCTGTACACGAAACAACCAAGGAATACCTAACAACACATCACATCCGTCCAGTGGCATGATGTAAAATTCTTCAGCATCTACATAGGACTGGATATGTAGACACAACTTTCCAATGATGGGCGTCACAGCCTCTGTATGGCCAGGACATGCCAAACCTGCCTTTGCTGTATACCCCATCTCTTCAGCTCTGATTCCCAACTTTGAAGCCAATTCTGGGGAAATGAAGTTGGCTTTGGCACCTGGATCAAAGAAGATAAGCACTGTTTGATCCCTGACCTTTCCCCATGCTCTGCAAAGCTCACTTGCATCTGAATTTGGCTTGTCGCCCACCATATCTGGCACTAGACCAGCCATGGGCTTCTTTCCTTTCTTGTCTTCCTTGTCATCAGAATCAGCTGGCCTTTTCTTTGTAGGACAGTTGTAAGCAATGTGGCCAGGCTGCTCACATATAAAGCATTTGTTCTCTGTCCTCAGGACCTTCTTTTGCTCTTCTGACTTGCGAGGAAAACGTCTTTTCCATTTCTTCGCTGGTCCCTTTTCTGATTCAGCCGTAGCTTTATCTTTCCCTGCGTTGGCTGACTCCTGAGTCCCTTTAGGAGCCTCATTAGGAACGTGCTTCTTGGCTGAATTTTTCTTGCCTGATCTTGCCTTGACGCCAGTGTTAAATTCACAATCTTCTCCCTTGAGCAAACCATTGCCAGTGTTTGCTACCTCGATGAGCTGCGTCAAAGTAGTGACTTTTGTCTTCGTGCAGTATTTTCTCAATCCTTTGGGTAGGCCACAACAGTATTTTTCAATCTGTTCTGTCAATGGCACAAACCTATAGGAAGTTACTGGAAGTAGAGCTTTCCAAAACTTCCGATTGTAATCATCCAGATTTCTGCAAGTGGCAGCATTTAGCTGGTGCCATTCTGTCATGACATCTGCTTCAAAGTCATCAGATAACCATGCTGCTGCAAAAATCTGCTTGAAGTAAATCCATGTGGACGGAGCTTGCCCTTGAAGCAATAAAGTTGTCCACCATTGTCCCGCATTCCTTGTCAAGAAAGTGGCTGCCTTGCGGACCTTTGAAGCCTCTGTAAAGTTTCCCCCTGCATAAGCCTTGTCAAACTGCTGGAGGAATGAGAGAGCCTTCTTCCTGTCATCAAACCCTGTAAAGGTCGTGAATGTCACACCTTTGCCACCTTCTTTGTACGGAGTTGGCCTCTCCAACAGCGTTAAATTGTCATATGGAAGTGACTGAAACATGGGAACACTATTAGGGTTCATCTGTGTTCCTTGGCCGCTATTAACTTGACCTGGAAATGCCATATTTGGCTGCTGATTTGTAATTCCAGCCATACCAAAATTTGCTTGTGGCATCCCAAATTGGCCCTGAGTGCTCTGAAACCCTGGTAGCATACCCATGACACTGTACATGGGGTTAGGCATTATCGTTTGAGCACCCCCAAACATTGTTCCTGGCGTGTAAAACTGATTTCCAGGTGCATGACCAGCCATGCTCTGGAATACGGATCCACCTCCAAAATAGCCAGGGTATACTGAAGGTGGTGGGAAGACCTGTTGCATAGCCTGTAGGTTGCTTCCCTGCCCATTAGCACTAGCTATAGGTTGCTGAAAGGTGGCGGGCTGAACTAGTACAGCTTGAAAGACTGGCATCTCAGCCACCTGTTCTTGCACCTTAGGCATAGGTTGTGGAGACTGCATGTTCTCTGTCAAGTGTACAGGTGTTTCCATTGACTGTGCGGTATGAATTACCTGTGCTCGAGCCTTAACAGGCTTTTGAATATGATCCAGTGACCCAACTTGCTGAGACGGAACAGGAGGTTGCAGAAAGGCTAAAAACCTCGGATTCTGCATTACTTGTGTGAACATAGCCACAGCAGTAGCCAACTGGGTCCTGAATATATCGTCATCTGTCTGTGGTGGTCTTGAGGACTCACCCACTTCATGTGTCTGTTGACCCTGTGAAGAGGAAACCTCTTCAGTCACATCATCTGGTCTGTCAGCCATAATTGCAATTCCCTGTGTCTGGTCTATATGATCCCCTGTGTCTTCAAGCCCAAAACTGACCAAGGCTCACTTCTATGGGAAAAAGTGATTTAATCCCGTCAATGGAACCATGAAACCGGCTTGTTCAATCCAAAAAGGGCGGTAGACTTTACTTTAAACCTTGATTTAGCTTTCACCCATTATTAGTCGCCTATTTTACCTGTACTTTCAAGACACAACAAAGGGGAGAGGGATACAGGCTGCTAGATTGCACCTGTATGAGTAGACAGACACCAGATTGGCCCCTAACTTAGGCGCCCCTTTCGGTATTTCTTTATTGTTCAAAAGAGGGAATAAACGCTGTGGTTCCCTACAAGCTGCCCCGCACAAACTCGGCTGAATTTCCACTGTTCCAGCCCGATTTCGGCAGTATAACTGTACTAGAACCCTTCACAGTCAGTATTCCCATGCATTGAATGACTTTCCCGACGCATACGGGCACTTTGCAAAACCTGGCGAGAATCTGCAGCATGCTGAATTCTCTGTTTTCAGCCCTGAAAATGCGCCAGATCACCTGTACAGCGGTCCCCTTGCGTCCCCGAACCTCCTGGGGGTATTAGGGTCCGTTTAGGGCCAAAACCCTAAACCTGCAAAAATACACAGCAGGCTGTAATTCACTGTTTCGGGCTCCATTTCGCGTGCCGGTCGCATCCGTAGCAAGTCCTCGAACTCCCGCACCTGTAGGGCTACTTGCCCTTTGAATCGGACGAGATTTCTGGCGTGAAACCTCTCCGAATTCACCTGTACCTGCGGGGGGATTAGCCGCTAGCTAATCCAGTACCTGTGCAAGAGGCTCTTGCCTCGGCAATCGCGCATGAACCCACACAACTGTACATTGGTCAAATGAAGAGCCCACTAGAGGGGCATAACATACTGCCAAAGGGGAGAGAGAGGGCAATGCGTAGCGTGCAGGGCATCACTCCTGGCACCGCACTGTGCATAAGAGGGAAAGCAAGCACTCCATAGCTCTTAACCTGTGACAAAATCTGAAAATGAGGCTCTCCCCCTCCTAAATTCAGCGCCACTTCTTGTTGCATGAGGCAAGTGCACCAGAAGGTGCCACTTGGCACATTTATAAGCATTTTTCCGTTTCGGGGTTGCCATCTAAAAATATCCCAACCGGTTGCCCAGTTGACTTCACGGCAGAGTAAGAAAATGTTCCCCTTGTCATTCCGGAGATAATGACGTCAACACATTTTCAGGTCCCAAAATAGCAGTTCCCTAAATTTTAGGAGATGCTGCCATTGTATCTTTCTAGGTCATCCGACCCTCTTTGTACACTACGGCCACATCCAGAACTGAAATGTAGCCTCTGTAGCAAAGGATTCCACTTTGGCTAGTCAATGACCCCACTTGGCTAACCATAGTCCTTGTCCAACATTAGTGCTCTCTTGCCCTCAGGCCTGGACTCCCTCTGGACAGTTCCACACTAGCTATGCAATGCAGGGCAGTTAGATTTCCCGAGGGGTGTTTCCAAAAAGTGAAAGTAAATAGATAATAAGAAAGAAATCAACAAAAAGGATAGATAGTAGTCACACGCTGGTGACAACCATGCACTGAGTTCTTGGGTATTTGGGGTTCTTGGTTCTTGAGTTTCTTGAGTTCTTGGCTTGCAATCTGTGTGTAAGAAGGCTCAACGTTCCTTTTACTGACGGGAAGGGAGAGCCTTCCTTGACTTAATGAGAGAATGTGCAATGAACAAAGACGAGAGTGGAATGCAAACTGTGAATGAGTGTGCAAGAGAGTGCTAGAGAGAGAGAGAAGAGACCATACCAGATGGGGTCCCAAACCCCCTCCAAGGGCTCCCCTCTCTATTGGTAGAGAGGTATTTGCTTTAGATTGCACAAAGTCTAGTACAATGCTTCTAGATGCTGTGGTATTGACGATGACTATGTTGACGACGACGATGGAGATTGTGACGATGACGACGAAGGTGTCGTCGTCAAGTCCGGGATGTGCGACGAAGGTGTTGCCGTCAAGATAGGGATCTGCGATGACGACGATGACGATGACGTCAAGGCTGAAAATGCTAGGTAGTCTGCTACTATGGCGTACTACGGCCTGGATCTGCAACTGCTTTGTTGAGCTAGGGCTGAAATGCAAAAACGCTGGCTGATCTGGCTGAAATCTGGAAACGCTAGGCTGATCTGTGTCTTGACAGGGAAACTGGCGAGGATCTGCAACCGGGTGGGAGCAGGTTCTTGCGAGGCTAAGGGCTGAAAACTGAGACGTTGATGAAGGCTGAAAACGTTGAGGATGGATCTCCAAAAACGCCGGTTGATCTTGTGACAAAGCGTGGGGGTAAGGTGTCTGGTTGCACTCTGCACTTGTGCACTGAGCTTGTCTTCTGTCCTCTACAGTTCTCTGGCGCCTGACGGTTTCATTTATAGGAATTATATGCTGGGTAGGGCAAGCTTCCCAACAAACTTACAAAAAAGATTTCCAAAAGTCACTTTAAATAAAATGACTTATAAGAGGTTTCCCACGTTGTTGCAAAACTGGGTCAATGCGGAGGAAAATGCTCATGCTTGGTACTGGCTACTGATGCTAATGATCCTAGGTTGTGCAATCAGAGGGTATGCATCTATATGCACGGCCTGCGCACAGGCTCACAAAGGTGCCATAACACTTCTTATGCGCAGGCTCACAAAGGTGCCATAACACTTCTTAGTCTTCCTAAACCCTAGAGGTAGGAACAGCTTGTCCACGTACACATAGGGTTAGATGTGCGCGTGACATCCCCTTCCTTTTCAAGATGAGATACTGGTATCGAGTTGTATGGCATTCGTAAAGTCCGCAAACAACTCTTGGAATCCCGCGAAGAACCCTTCGCCGGCCCACTCTGCTTCGTGGGTCGAGCGATACTTGAACTTCATGAAGGTCAGCAATGCTTGCTTTTTTGGGCCGCGTCGAAACGACACAAAATGATCTACTGCGGCTCCAATGCTTCAACTTCGTCTATGGTCGTGGGTCCACCTTCTTCAAGAATCTCCGTTGGGAATATCCCTGAAACCACTTCAAACACAAAACCATAAACATACCCGTTCCATGTAGAGTGACTGCAAAACGACCTATCTTCCCAAATGCTGTGCATGCAATGCAGATGAACAAAGTGACAGAGTGCGAAACCGTTCACCAAACACATGCAAAAAGTGAGACCGAAACTTGATCTTTCGACCTAAACCTATCATTTGACGGAATTGCCAACACTTGATGGACAATTGTGCTCGTGCTTTTTCTGTGACTGTGTCATGCCAAGGAATAAAAATGAAAAATCAATTGACAAAACTGACAATTGTGAAACATCGTGAATTCCTTGAAAAGAAAGCTTCTTTCTTTTCGAGAGTGATCCGCATACATCCATGCTCATCTGTGAGTGAATCATGTGCATCGTGCAATACGGCATGCTTGTGGAAAGGGGACACATAAAGATGGTGATGAAAATACAAGAGACGGTCACGAATGAGAAACTCGAACAACGCGTACTGACTAATCATGCGAAGACAAAATACTTCCTGAATGGGTTTTGTGGATCTCGACTCGAGAGCCAAGATGGGTCATGCACGACTGATCGTGAAATCGGCTCGTAGGGCGGTAGACGTTAGCTTTCACCCGATTCTTTAACACTTGACTATACGACACAAAGCAATGACTTAAAAGGAACCTATAACTGAGACTGGAATTACACTTCAAAACAAAAGGACGGCCAGGAAGCTAGAATGCTCCCAAGCAGACAGCGACACCTGTAGGTCCCAAAGGTTGGCGTCCCTTTCGGTATTTCTTTATTCTTTAACAGAAGGAATAAAACCCGTGGTCTCCTACAAGCTGCCCCGTACAATCCAAGCTAAGAAACACTTGTTTTGGCCCGATTTCGGCAGCATAACTGTACTAGGACGCTCACAATCAGTATCCCCATGCAATAGATGACTTTCCTGACGCATACGGACACTTTGCAAAACTTGGCGAGAATCTGTAGCACGCTGAATTCTCTGTTTTCTGTCCCGAAAATGCGCCAAATCACCTCTACAACGGTCCCCTCGCGTCCCCGAACCTCCTGGGGGTATAAGGAACCGTTTAGGGCCGAAACCCTAAACCTGCAAAAATACACAGCAGGCTGTAATTCCCTGTTTTAGGCTCCGTTTCGCGTGCCGTTCGCATTTGTAGCAAGACCTCGAGCTCCCGCACTTGTAGGGCTACTTGCCCTTTGAATCGGACGAGATTTCTCACGTGAAACCTCCCCGAATTCACCTTTACCTGCGGGGGATTAGCCACTAGCTAACCCAGTACCTGTGCAAGAGGCTCTTGCCTCGGCAATCGCGCATGAACCCACACAACTGTACATCAGTCAAATGAAAAGCCCTCTTGTGGGGCATCACATAACTGCATGTAAGGGAGAGAGAGGGCAGTGTGTAGCGTGCAGGGCATCACTCCTGGCACCACACTGTACATAGAGGGAAAGGAAGCACTCCATAGCTCTTAACCTGTGGGGCAGAGAACAAAGTGAGGCTATTCCCAACTAAAAAATTCAGCGCCAACTTTTTTGGAAAGGGCATGTTCATGAAATTTTGCCACTTGGCGCATTTACAAGCATTTTCCCGTTTCGTGTTTGCCGCCTAAAAATCTCCCGACTGATTGCTCAGTTGACTTCGCGGCAGAGTTGTTAAATGTTCCCCTAATCATACCGGAGGTAATGACGCGAACACATTTCACGGCCCAAAATAGCAGTTCCCTAAATTTTAGGAAATGATTCCGTTGGGCTCCTTGTGGTCATCTGACCATCTATTCTCATTGGGACCGCATCCAAAAGTGCAATGTGGCCCAACTGTCGGATACTTTCTGTTGGTAGTCACACCTTGACTTTAGGCCTTTATTGAGTTCACTTCCTAGTATCCACCAACTTGCTGAGTGCGATGGGGGGACCTATATGATCTTTCTCTGAGCCTAGACATCCTCTTACTATACGAATTCCAATGCCGACCACTTCCTGTCTGTGGGTGAAACTACCGTTCACATTCGCCATACAATGTCCGACCGTTTGCTACTTCAAAAAGAGGGTCTCAAAAATAAAACAAAACCCATTGGAGAGAAACCAACAACTAAAGTTAGCAGTTGCCACGTCCTCGTGACAGAGTTAACAGCTGCCACGTCCCCGTGATATACCCCCCTCTTGAAATCGCAAACGTGCTCGATTGCATACCATAAATACACGCCATTGATAATCTTGTGCTATTAACACTCTTTTATCATCGCATGTATCGGCCAGAAAGGTCGTAACACATAGATACAAATGACTTAATGAGACCTTCATACTTTTGTCATTTGCATCTATTACACTGAATTCATATGTACATTTGATGTACTAGCTCCATCATTACCCCTCCTTTGCACACGTTGGGTTGGGCCATAGGTAGGTTTTAACCCAAAGGCTTCAAGGTAAAGCTGCAATACATTTGGTGACTCTGATAGTTCATGCTCTTCCATCCACTTTGCATCCATAGGCGGATAGTTCTTGAACTTCAGCAAATAGGGTCTTGCAACTTGTCCTTTAACTTTTCTGTCCTTATGTGCCAAAACTTGCTCAGATACGAGGATCTCATCAAGTTCCTCAACTTCTGGCTGATCCTCATCTGGCATATCTTCTGGCACATCACCCACGAAGGGTCTTAGAAGACTCACGTGAAATGCATTATGAATCTTCCATGCATCAGGCAATTTTAGCCTGTAAGCCACATCGCTGATCTTGTCAAGCACTTGAAAAGGCCCATAGTAACGCATGCTGAGCATAGGAAACAACTGTTCCTTGCCCTTCATCTTCTTTAACCTTGCCTTTTTGAACCTTAACAAAACTCAATCACCAAGTGATAACAACAATTCACGACGGTGACGATCAGCAACCTTTTTCTGTTTTGCCCGAGTCTTTTCCAAAGCAATTCACGACTGTGACAATCAGCAGCCTTTTTCTATTTTGCCTGAGTCTTTTCCAAGGCAACTTTAATTTTCTTGTACATTTCATCCATGTTCTCAACATATCGATCTGCCTCAAAGTTCTTGTCCTTTGAATGCAAAATGGGAGGAACCTTTTGGCCGCCTTCAACAGTTTCAAAAGGTGCTTTGCCAGTAGACGAATGCACCGTATTATTGTACACATACTCAAACATAGGCAAATACTGTTCCCACTTGCCCTTATTATCTGACACATAGCATTTCAGCAGATCTAAGACAGTAGAATTAGCCTCTTCTGACTGTCCATCAGTTTGTGGATGAAACAAAGACGAGAACTTGAGCGTAGTGCCCATGTTCTCAAACAATCCTCTCCAGAACAAACTGGTCATGCGAGGATCACGATCACTGATAATCGATTGTGGCATACCATGGTAGCTAAACACATTGTACATGAACAAGCGTGCCGTTTGATCAGATTTTATCTTCTTCCTGACAGGGATAAAATGGGCCTGCTTGCTGAACCTGCAGATAATGGTCCATGTACCATCATTCCTTGTTGGCGTTCTTGGAAGATCAAAGATAAAGTCCATAGCAATGCTTTCCCATGGCTTATCCGGAATCGGCAATGACATAACAGCCACGATGCCTTTTGCCTGTCAAACTTGACCTTTTGGCAAATCAGTCATGCTCGCACAAAGGCATCCACATCTCTCCTCAAGGTAGGCAAGTAAAAGAATGTCTCAACCGCTTGCACTGTAGCATCAATGCCACGATGCCCCGCATACGGTGGGACATGACTCTCTACCATGACCTTATGTCACAATGACCTAGTGACACAGAGTCTGCCATGCATCATATCATGAAACCCTCTCTGAGGAGGTAGTGCTCATGGCGTTGTCCTTCCTGTAGCTGTTCGAAGATCCTTGCAAAGTCTTCGTCACTCGCATACTGTTCCTTCATGTCATCAAGCTCATGATGATAAGGAATTGACATAGCTGAAAATTGTGGCTTTCTTGATAACGCATCAGCCACCACATTCTTTTTGCCTTCCACATGTACAATCTGGAAGTGAAACATGGAGAGAATGTTTGCCCATCGCGTATGCTTTTCTGATAGCTTTGACTGTGTCAGAAAGTATCGCAAGGTCTGATGATCCGTTTGGACAACAAAATCAGCACCTAGCAGATAGTGTTTCCAACTTAAGAGCGCATAAATCACAGCCAGTAACTCTTTTTCATAGACCCGCATGGTCATTCTGGCCCTTGCAAGATTCTGCTCTCATAAGCTACTACCCGTCCATCTTGCATTAGCGCTGCTCCGATGCTACTGCCACACACATCACACTGGACCACAAATGACTTCTTGAGATCTGACAAAACAATTACTGGATCTGAAGTCAACTTTTCCTTTGAGAGACTAAAAGCTGAAATCTCTTTTTGGGTCCATCTGAAAGTGACCTCTTTCTTTTGCAAAGCGTGAAGAGGCGATGCTATCTCTCAAAATTTCTGATAAACCTTCTATAGTAGGAACACAATCCCAAGAAGCTTCTGACATCGTGCTTAGTCTTCAAGTCTGGCCATGTCTTAATAGCTTCGACCTTTGCGGGATCCATTCTGACACCATCCTTTGAGACTATGTGGCCAAGAAAGTGGATCTCTTCCGGGAAGAATTCACTTTTCTTACGATTGACAAGTAACCTGTGACTGCACAGCTCTTCGAACACAATGGTCAAGTGACGCCTATGCTCCTGTTCATTCTTCGAATACACTATCATGTCATCGAAGAACATCCCAACAAACTGTTGATGCGAGCGGAATATCCGGTCCAGCATTCTATTGAACGTGGCAGGAGCATTTGTTAGCCCAAACGGCATCACTAGAAACTCATAAAGACCAAATGTCGTTCTAAACGTAGTCTTGTACACATCCTCTGGCCTTATACGAATCTGATGGTACCCACTCTTAAGGTCTATCTTGCTGAAAATTGCAGCACCCTCTAAACGATCGAGAATATCATCAATTCTAGGAATAGGAAACCTATTATTGATGGTATTCTTATTCAACGCACGATAATCAATACACATGCACCATGAGCCATCCTTCTTCTGCACTAGGAGCACTGGGGAGCAAAAGGGTGAAGAACTAGGCTGAATCGACCCCTTCTCTAATAACTCCTCAACCTGGCCCATAATCTCTTTTTGCTGCGCCGCGCTAACCCTGTAGGGGGGTCTATTTGGTGGGCTACACCCTGGCACCAAATCTATCCGATGGTCTTCAGGTCTCTCTGGCGGCAATTGCAACGGTAATGAATCAGAAAAACAGTCACTAAACTTTTGCAAAAATGCTGACCTTTCTTTGTCTAACACAGATAAATTTGACTGATCACTATCTGAGACATTACGTGCAAAAATCAAGTACACAAAAAGATGATTCTTTATTACAGAAGTGATAGTAGAAGCAGATACAATAGGGACTGACTCTCCTTTAAGCTTTACATCCAAGATGTGAGTTTTGTCCCTATGCTGTACAATGATCTTTTTGTTGTAGGTATCCAAGACTCCATGCACTCGGAACATCCACGGGATCCCCAACAAGGCGTCACATCCTTCCAGTGGCATGATGTAGAACTCTTCTGTGTCCACATACGACTGAATATGCAGACGCAGCTTTCCAATGATGGGAGTAACACACTATGAGTGGCCAGGACATGCCAACCCTGCCTCTGCTATGTACCCCATCTCTTCAGCTCTGATGCCCAGCTTCATAGCTAACTCTGGTGAGATAAAGTTGGCTTTGGCACCAAGATCAAAGAAGATGAGTGCCGTCTAATCCCTAACTTTACCCCATTCCCTGCATAACTCATTGGCATCTGTGCTGGGCCTGTCACCCACCACGTCTGGCACTAAACCTGTCGTGGGTTTAGGCTTCTTGCCTTTCTGGTCTTCTTTATCCTCTGAGTCAGCTGGTCTTTTCCTTCGTGGACAATTGGTAGCAAAGTGACCAGGCTACTCGCATATAAAGCATTTGTTCTCAGCCATTAGGACCTTCCTTTCCTCGAGCGACTTGGGCACAAAAGGCTTCCTTTTTAGTTTCTTTGCCTGCGCTGCAGCAGTCCCGACTGTATCCTTGTCCTTGGTGGCCTTTTCTGACCCTTGTGATGCATCAGGAGCCGTTTTCACAAAGGGCTTCTTCGCTGAATTTTTCTTTTGCTGCCCTCCTTTGTCGTTGCTCGGAAACCCACTGTCCTCTCCTTTCAACAAGGCAAGACCAGTGTTAGCAACTTCCATTAGCTGAGTGAGGGTAGCCACTCTGTTCTTTGTACAGTAATCGCGAAGCCCTTTAGGCAACCCACAACAATACTTCTCTATCTGCTCTATCAATGGCACAAATCTGTAGGAGGTCACTGAGAGTAACGCTTTACAAAACCTCCTATTGTACTCCAGCAAGCTCTTGCACGAAGCTGAAGTAAGCTGGTGCCAATCTGTCATGATGTCGGCTTCAAATTCATTTGACAGCCAAGCAGATGCAAACATTTGCTTGAAGTAAACCCAAGTGGCGGGTGCCTATCCTTGCATTAACAATGTCGTCCACCAAGTAAGCGCATTGTCCTTTAAAAAAGTGGCAGCTTTCCTGACCTTCGAGGCCTCTGTAAAATTCCCTCCTACATAAGCTATATCAAACTGCTGGAGGAAAGTGAGAGCCTTTGTCTTATCCTCGAAGCCACTGAAGGTACTGAACTTTACAGCTGCACCACCTTCTTTGTAAGCTTTTGGCTTCTCCAGTGCCCCCAAGTTGTCATATGGAATGGTCTGCAACATGGCCATTGTACTAGGGACCATCTGTGCCTCTTGGTCATTGAGATTCTGCATCAAAGGTGCTATATCTGGCTGCTGTCCAAAAAAACCAGCCATGCCAAAATTGACCTGTGGCACCCCAAACTGGCCCTGATTGCTCTGAAAGCCTTGTTGCATGCCAATGTTACCATACATGGGGTTTGGCGTCATGCCATGCATACCCCCAAACACTATTCCCGGCATGTACTGCTGGTTTCCAGGTGCATAACCAGCCATACTTTGGAACACGGATCCACCTCCGAAATACCGAGGATGTACCGTGGGTGGTGGAAAAACCTGACGCATTGCCTGGAGATTGGTTCGCTGTCCATTCAATGCAACATTTTGACCCTGAAAGGTGGCGGGCTAAACTGGCAAAACCTGTGGAGTAGGGATCCTCGCCACCTGTTCATGGTTAGGAGGGACCTGTCTAGGAGCCTGACGTGACTCCGCAACATGTGAATGCTCCCTATCCTGCTCAGTCGCATGGGGGACTTGGGCTTGAGCCTCAACGGGCTCTGTACGCTGAGGGCATTCCCTTGCCTGTTGTGACTTTAATGGTGCTTGCAAATAATCCATAAACCTGGGATTCTGCACCAACTGAGTGAAGAAATTCACAGCAGCAACTAATTGTGTCTTGAACGCATCCTCTTCAAAGTGCCCAGTCATGAACCCTAGAACCTGTTCTCGCTGTGCATTCATACGAACAAAAGGCGTAGACAGTGGCGGTCGTGAACTCTCGCCAACTTCATGCTGTAAAGGAATAGCCTGTCTACCCTAGGAAGAGGAACCCTCTTCTCTAGCATTGTCTGTCCTATCAGCCATAATGTAATTCCAAGTTCCTGTGCTGTTAGGTGCAGCGGAATTATTGTTTGCGCTTTGCTCAAGATGAGTGCTCCAAACTGTGCTCAAGGTTCCTTTTGTTCTTATGGAAGGTAGAGCCTTCCGTTCTTAATGAGAGAGTGCTATGATCACAAACAAAGTGAATGGACATTGTGCGTGCAAGTGTATGAGACTGAGAGATAGAGAGAGAAGAGAATACGTTACCAAAGATGTTGTAAAACCCTCCGCCAAAGGCCCCACTCTTGTCGGCGAGAGTGGTCTACTTATGATTGCACAATCTGGTACAAATGGAATGCATGGGACTGATGCAAGTCTGGGCTATGTCGACGATGACGACGGTGATGACGAAGTCGACCTAAAGGCTGAAATATGCAATCTTTCTACTGCTGTCCAAAAACGCTATGGGCTGAAATCTGCGACTAGTCCAAAAACTCTGATTTGGGGGCTGTTTTTTGTGGGTCTTTGTTGCTGAAAATCTGCAGGTTTAGGGCTGAAAACTGAGGTTTCTTAAGGGCTGAAAACTGATGGTCCTTCCAGCTGAATTTGCTACCTTCTTAGGGGTTGATCTTGATGGTTTTCCTACTGCTGAAATCGTTGCATGCTGTGGCTGAAAACGCTGCAATCTGCAAACGCTGTGACAATCCAAGAACGCTAAGGGGAGCTATGCAAAAACGCTAGGGAAACTCTTGCAAAAATGCTATCTGAAGGTGCTCTTCAAAAACGCTAGGCTTGAGAGGATCTTGCGGGAGGATCTGATGCAAAAACGCCAAGGGGAGGTTCTTGCTTCTTGCTTGGAGGAAATCCACCAAGGGTCTTGTTGGAGAAGTTGCCTGCTGAGCTTGGCTCCTGTTGCCTCTTCTGCCAAATAGTGCTAGTCTAGGTTTGCTTATATACAAACTTACTCAATTTGCCCTACCTACTTTCCAACAGAAGTCACTTAAAAATAATAGTGAAAAATGTCAAAAATGGGTAAAATAGGCTAAATGCACTGGAAAATTTCCCTGAAGGATTTTGATGGGAATTCTTATGATCATGCTGTGTGCAACCAGCGGATATGCATCTACACTAAGTGACTGGGCATGCACGGTCTACGAATAGACTCACAAAAGTGTCAGATCACTTCTAAATCTAGACTGATTGGAATGACTGAACCCTTGTCGTGCTGTAGCTTGTCCACGGACACATAGGGTTGGATGTGTCACGTGACATGTGCTTTGTGTCTTCGCCGCAAACCAACCAAGGCTCACTTCTTAAGGAAAAAGTGATCTTGTCCCTGCGTCGGAACCATGAAACCGGCCCGTAGGGCGGTAGACGTTAGCTTTCACCCGATTCTTTAACACTTGACTATACGACACAAAGCAATGACTTAAAAGGAACCTGTAACTGAGACTGGAATTACACTTCAAAACAAAAGCACGGCGAGGAAGCTAAAATGCTCCCAAGCAGACAGCGACACCTGTAGGCCCCAAAGGTTGGCGCCCCTTTCGGTATTTCTTTATTCTTTAACAGAAGGAATAAAACCTGTGGTCTCCTACGAGCTGCCCCGCACAATCCAGGCTAAGCAACACCTGTTCTAGCCTGATTTCGGCAGCATAATTGTACTAGGACGCTTCATAGTCAGTATCCCCATGCAATAGATGACTTTCCCGACGCATACGGACACTTTGCAAATTCTGGCGAGAATCTGTAGCACGCTGAATTCTCTGTTTTCTGCCCCGAAAATGCGCCAAATCACCTCTACAGCGGTCCCCTCGCATCCCCGAACCTCCTAGGGGTATTAGGAACCGTTTAGGGCCGAAACCCTAAAGCTGCAAAAATACACAGCAGGCTGTAATTCCCTGTTTTAGGCTCCGTTTCGCGTGCCGGTCGCATCTGTAGCAAGACCTCGAGCTCCCGCACCTGTAGGGCTACTTGCCCTTTGAATTGGACGAGATTTCTCAGGTGAAACCTCCCCGAATTCACCTTTACCTGCGGGGGATTAGCCACTAGCTAACCCCGGCAATCGCGCATGAACCCACACAACTGTACATCAGTCAAATGAAAAGCCCTCTTGTGGGGCATCACATAACTGCACGTAAGGGAGAGAGAGGGCATTGTGTAGCGTGCAGGGCATCACTCCTGGCACCACACTGTACATAGAGGGAAAGGAAGCACTCCATAGCTCTTAACCTGTGGGAGAGAACAAAGTGAGGCTATTCCCAACTTAAAAATTCAGCGCCAACTTTTTTGAAAAGGGCATGTTCATGAAATTTTGCCGCTTGGTGCATTTACAAGCATTTTCCTGTTTCGTGTTTGCGGCCTAAAAATCTCCCGACTGGTTGCTCAGTTGACTTCGCGGCAGAGTTGTAAAATGTTCCCCTAATCATACCGGAGGTAATGACACAAACACATTTCACGGCCCAAAATAGCAGTTCCCTAAATTCTAGGAAATGATTCCGTTGGGCTCCTTGTGGTCATCTGACCATCTATCCTCATTGGGACCGCATCCAAAAGTGCAATGTGGCCCGGGATACTTTCTGTTGGTAGTCACACCTTGACTTTAGGGCCTTTATTGAGTTCACTTCCTAGTATCCACCAACTTGCTAAGTGCGACGGGGGGACCTATATGACCTTGCTCTGAGCCTAGACATCCTCTTACTATACGAATTCCAGTGCCGACCACTTCCCGTCCTGCGGGTGAAACTACTGTTCACATTCGCCATACAATGTCCGACCATTTGCTACTTCAAAAAGAGGGTCTCAAAAATAAAACAAAACCCATTGGAAAGAAACCAACAACTAAAGTTAGCAGTTGCCACGTCCTCATGACATAGTTAACAGCTGCTACGTCCCCGTGACAGATCGTATCTATAATGAGGTTAGCTTCACTAGAAACATCATCATCCAAACCATCATCCTTGCGAACAATCACATCTCTATCATGCAAAAAATGCGTGCGTGCTTCGAAGAAGACATGACAGCAAGAGTTCTTTTCATGCAATGACTTGTGCTTTTCTAGACTATGGGATTGTGTACTGAGAGAAACAATCATACTACGTGTATTAACCTCTTGTGAATCATGAGAGTGAGAGAATAATGGCAAAGAAGGAATGTTGTTGTCACAACGAAGGACCACGGGAGGTGCTGCTTCAACGGTGAGAGAGAGAGTGTTTTCTTTCCAATCAATGCGTGAATTATAACCTTTAAACCACTTAATGCCAAAAATCAAATCACATCCTTTGAGAGGAGAAACCACAAAACGACGTCGAAAACTGACATTTTGAACTAACACTGTCACTTGAGGACATTCATGTGTGAGCGAAGAGTGCATGCTAGGAGCAAAGCCAGAGATCTCAATGGGATCCATGGGGAGAGCTTCTAAACGTGCGCTCTTCACAAGAGAGTCACTAATCACATCGTGCATACTAAATCAAACAAGATCACCATGCGTGTACTATTCACATGACCATAACACAAGATGAGAGACTCATCTACATGATCATGAGAAACTTCAAACACATTAGTGTGCTCACTGAGTGCATTCACAGATGATGTGGGTTCAGTGGGTTCTTTTGTGGGTTCTTAGGGTCTTCTTTCTTAGGACAATCTTGTTTCATGTGACCTTTAGTGTGACACTCAAAACATCTTTTGTCTCGTGCGTATTCGGCTCGTTCTTCAAGAGTTAACCAACCTCCTATGATTCCTTGAGCAGAACTTAGGGGTGTCTTGAGTTTTCGCCTTGCCTTTATCATCATTGTGAGACGTCTGTGCTCTAGGTGTAGAAAAAGAATTACCGTCATTGTTACCGTGCTTACCATTCGGTTGGTCTTACGAAGTACTCGACTTGTTCTCCTTCGGCTTGCTTTGTTGTGCTTCATTTCTTGTGCTTAGGCGATTCTGACGGCGTCATTATAGTCCTTAGTGCTGAAAACTTGCACATTGAACTTGATGTACTCGTCTAACCCAAAGAGGAAAGCCTCCTTGCGATCCTCATCCGACTTACACAATTGCACGCCAATCTGCAAAGTACGGTTATGGGAAAGTGAATAGTGGTGATCCTAGATGTCATACTCATTTACAGTTTGTGGCTAGAGGAAAATGTGCTACACTTTCACCAGGCCTTGCGAATTTTGCATTGGGACTTGTATGCAAAGCAGCCAAATTTTGCACGGAGTGCTTGTATTTAGGACATCTTATTTCTGCACATGGTGTTCAAATTGACCAAAATGGGTGCGTATTGCCGATTCCACACACCATACATGAGGTGAAATTCTTTCTAGGTGTTATCAGACTCTTTCGGAAGCTCATTCAAAATTGCGCAAAAATTGTTGAATCGTTCACTCACTTATTGAAAGGTATATGGAGCAAGCAATGGGTAGCTAGTACTTTTATTACATGGTCTGATAAGCTTTACATTCTTTCTAGATTATCAGACGGCTTGTTGCTTTTGTGTCAATGTTGAAAACTGTGGATCTCGGTAAGCCTTTTATGGTGGGACCGGATGCTAGCAATTATGCTGTTGGCGCTAAAACTGATCGGCACTTCAAACACGGGCGATGTTTTAGCGAACAGACTTGGATTCAACTTGAAAACATGAAACTCTGCACATAAGGGAATGCATGCAAGAGACAAGTTCTCTTAGGAGATGTGTTCATCCCTAAGGTAGGCACCAAGCTATTGCGTTCCTCAGGCCCGACAACCAGCTACACAGAGAAAGATGGTGGAAAAGTATTCCATTAAAGGTGTTCTACTTTTCAAGCAAGGGAAAGTGTGTGACCAACAATCTGGCTACTTGCCATCAGTTTTTATATGAGTGTTGTGATGCACCCAGCTAGTATTTTTATTGGCTGCACATGAAAGATTTTGTTGAGAACTATGTGTGGGATTGTGCGCAATGCCAGCTTAACAATGCTGAGCATCAAAACGCACATATTCAAGACCCACAGCTTGTTCCCATTGTGTGCTTCACTTGTAACTTAGGATGGCCTGCATTCTGCAACTGTTTTGAGAAGGTATTTGAGCTGGCAGTATTTGCAAGAAGGTGCACGGGGGATCAAGCCTCAATGCAATTTCATGAAAGCATAGAAGTCACATGTAGATTGTCATGCAGTAAGCACTCAATTTTTATATGGGTCATTGACTCGAAGCGCACAGTAATGCTGCAAGAACTCGTTCAGTTCATGTACTCGTTGGAAGTTGGTAATTTAATGTTTGGAAAAATATAAGCTGGGTTTATACTGATGTTCTTGTTTATAAACCCAGTCACCAACAAGGAAAGTATGCTCAGTCACCAACAAGGATGCTTAAAAAGTTCCAGAATACAAAATGATGATATTAAATTTATTAGAGAATACTTATGCGAACTTTGTCATTTTGCTTTTCTACATTCTTTCTTGATTACGTAAGGGAAATTTTTTTTCCACTCTCTCTAGCAGCCTTGACGCATTGGATGTTCTTTTGGGGAAAAAGAAAACGTTCAACTACTTATCAATGGTTTGTAAGTGCAAAAAGGGTAGTTATCTCAAAAGTTTTGTTTTTCTAATGCAGGTCGTTCTGTTTATAAACTCCATTCTGTTGTTAAACAACTTGAATGAGGCTGTGGTTATTGCTTTTGGCACCCGAACTTGTGGATTTGTTTTTAACTCAAATTTGGAAAAGACACAGAATGAGAAGCAGAATGTTTCACCATCATCAAGACTACTAAAACAGGTGGAGGAATTCTTGAATAAAGAGGATGTTCTGCCAACTCCGGCAGAGTCAAATACAGTCAATGAGTCTTCACTCTTGTCTGGTGCCCTTTCCTTGTCTTTATGCTGTATCCTTTATATGTTCTTGGTTGTGCGTGGTGTGAGTGGACTTGACGTCTTTAGTCTAGTCTCAGAGTAATTTTTAGAATGATTTTACTGGTTAGTTCTTGACAGTTTATAGACATACAGAGAACTTTGAAAGCTGGCCCATCTCATCCGCAACCACGGGTAACTTCTTGGATTATTGCTTGTGCTTTGATGTGCCACTATTCTCTCGTGTTGAATGTCCAGGGGCTTTGATGCTTGTGTTGTTACTCCTGAAGCTCCAATCGATTGAAGGTTTTTTCACTGGAATTTCTAGCTGTATTTTGTGTGGGTTGAAGAGAAATGTGCTCTGATTTATCTGCCTCTGCCCTTTCTATCCGTATATTGGGGGGGGGGGGGGGGGGGGGGGGAGGAAACTCGATTGAAGACGACTGGGAATCCTGGAAAAGGTCCTTTGTTTTTAAATTGAGTGCTTTCATCCCTGTATAGATGAAATTTTGTAATTTTATATTTTATGACCTTTTTCTGTAATGATTAGACCATCGTTGCTTCCTTCTTGTATAATTATGGAATACGGTTGTCGTATAGAACCATGGCCTTTGGTGAATGAACCTGGTGGGTCAAAAAAGGCTTTAATAAATATTCTCTTGGTTTATGTTGAAACTTTTTCTGAAGAGCTGCAAGAGGTTTTTGGCCCATGTTGGGAGGGACATGCATGTGAGGGCTGTCTTGATGAAAAGCTAAATTTTGCCCACAAAGCTTTTGATGATTAAAGGATTGCATTTCTTAATTCACAGATATTGTGCTTGCAATGCAAATCAGATGCTCCTCAGCAGTACGTACCTTCCTGATTGTAAATTAGAAAACCTCTATAAACGTTTTTGACATTTCAAACGATTCCAGGTACGTGGCAGTTATGAATGCAGTTTTCTCAGCACAACGCTCCATGGTATGTGCATGTGTATATATTTATTGGTGGTAGTATTTCAATATGGTGTTCTTTTTTATGTACTTAAGTCAAATGTCAAATGTTATTTCTGGGAGTTAAATGTCAATCTAATAAAATATTTTGACGTTGCTCACTACATTCTATGTGTACCACTCCAGTATTTCATTAGTTTTGAGTGGCTTTAATTCTGGCTTTGTGTTTTCTGTCCTAGCTTCCTCTTTACTACCAAGAGTCTTTTTTTGTTCCTAGTTTTTCTAAGTTCTGATAAAATGTCGAACACCAATTGAAATTGTTCGGCTTATGAATGGAGTTCTGCAGGACATCTCTTAGCTTAAGGTTACAAATATGCCTCTTTAAGCGTTCAGCGGCATAAGGGAAACACTGATTTTTGTTGATTGAATATCAGCTTCAGTTTTCTGTAGTTAAGATTTAACATTGCTTTCTTCGCTCTTTGTCTCTGTCTCTCTTTGCCTCTCTTTAGTTGAGGTATACTTTTTTTTGTGTGTATTGTTATGGTCTCATAAGCCACATTGGCCTATAAGGAATGTTGAATATACTCTCTTGGGGTGCGTTACTCGGCCCACCATAGACTTGGGCAGGCTCGATGATAAGTGTGATCATCGCAAGTTCAGATTATATATATGGGACTTGCTTGGTTGGATAGTTCATTGCAGTGTTGTGCACATGTGTACATTTTGTGCAATTTTGAAGGAAAAGTCAAGTGACCCACACTTAGAGATCTGGAGCCACAAACATTGAAGATTTGCGCCCCTGAACTTTGAGGCTAGTGCGACAAACTCAAGGGCTTCTTTTCCTCACACTCTGTGCACCCACTGACCTATGGAAATTGAGATGTGGTCTCACACACAAAGCTGGCGGCGACTTCCGGAATTCTAGCTAGGTGTGCTTCATCACTCACATGGCAGCCTATGACTTACGGATCTCTATGTGACTAAGAAAGCAGCCCTCTCCCTCAGTCTGGTCATTCATTCAGGGCAACATCCTGGCGTTTTGCAAGGCCTCCCTTCTGCTGGTGATCCTCTTCTGCAACCACCTCCAGTCAGTCCATTCAAGGCCTTGTTGGTGGCACCCTTTGCTGCCCATCTTCCCCATCATCAATTTCATCCTCAGCAGCCAAACTTCCCTCACATCTGCTGTGTTTCTGCTTTTCAGATGTGCGTTTTAGCAGCCAGCATTCATTCAGCCTTTGAGTTCTCTCACTTTGGGTGTGTAAACCTGCCCCAGATCTTCTCGGTTTGGCCTTTCGCAGCTCACATTGACTCAGATCTCTTTGGTGTATTAGATTAGCCCTGGAGGTGCTTCATCAACTAACGCAAGGCTAACACGAAATATTTGTGATCATGTGATCTACTTGATTCAACCTAATCTCTCAATTCTGCTGCATTCGACAATCGGGCAGACCCCTTGCACAGTTACATATGTGCGCGGGGGGCCGGGGGGGCACCTTAAGGGTATGTTGTGCATTGCATCACCTCATGCATTATTTTTGCCAATGTTATTGGATTCATTATTCATCTCTCTCTCGCAAGATCTGTCTCTATCATGCTTTATGGAGTGCAGATATGGGGGTCTAGCCTGGATCGTCACGGGCGCACATATGATAGATGGAGATCCATGGAGAGACCACTTGTATCGAGGATCTCCAGGCTCGCCTCAGTATAACATGAGATTATCAGAGGCAATGAGTGCACTGCGGATTGTAGTGGAGACTAGTGTCTTTCATTCACAGCACATAGGAGCTCCCGCGCAACAAATATGCATGACTAGCGCTTGAGTCATCACGACAGTTGGCCAGTGAGGGTGATACTTCATGTTGGTTTTCAGAGATATCATTTTGGTTTGAGCTCATAGATTTAGTATGGACAGGCTGCCCCCTTTTCAGTGTTCCCTGGATGCACCATCCCTTACCCTCACACATTGAGAGATTAGTAGGATTATTAGACATGATCTCATTCAGTTGGATACTAGGAGGACTTGGCTGTCTTGCTCACATGAGTTGGGGACGAAGATGGCTTTTTATCAAGACCATCTTCTCCGCACGATAGATGATGGCTTTATCTCACCTCCTTGGTATATGGACACCAGCTGCTGAATCTCAAAAGGGAGTCTCCCAGTAAAAAGTTGCTCTCACATGAGTTTGGTTGAACCTTTTTAAAAACATTTGAATACTAAGAGGACTTGGCTGTCTTGCTCACATGAGTTGGGGACGAAGATGGCTTTTTATCGAGACCATCTTCTCCGCACGATAGATGATGGGTTTATCTCACCTCCGTGGTATATGGACACCAGCTGCTGAATCTCAAAAGGGAGTCTCCCAGTAAAAAGTTGCTGTCACATGAGTTTGGTTGAACCTTCCTAAAAACATTTGAATCTAGGCCCTCATGGCCATCGATGATCGACCCCACCAATTCAATTACTGCTCATCTTTTCCTCTAGTTACTTCTTTTTTGGTCTTATAGGTGCTTGATTGATTGCTTTCTGCGATTTAGAGAGCTTCTCTCCATCCTATTAAGGGTTTGATTTCTTTTACTTGTTTTTTCTCATTACGAAGACAAAGATAGCACAGCATCAACTTAATATTTTCTTCCTATAATGTAGATCCCGATTGATACATGCATAGTGGGCAATGAACATTCTGCATTTCTGCAGCAGGTAGTGATCCTTTGTTCTTGTACATACGGCCAAATGAAGGTCTTCTCACTTTGCAAATGGTGTTGCAGGCAGCCCATATAACAGGAGGCATATACATGAAGCCATCTTTGCCTGAAGGTATTTTACAGTATCTTACGGTAAGTAATTTGTGAATCCTACAAGGTTTTTTACCCTGGCGGGGGGGGGGGGGGGGGGGGGGGGGGATGAGAACTAGTCTTATTAAATCCAATAAATTGCTGTTAGCCGCAAATTACAAGCAAAATTCAGAGACAATAAAAGCATCGTTGAGGGATTGAACTGGAGATAATGTCCTAACTGCTTTGACTTTTTTTGATAAGAGAGTAAGTAGGTAGTTCCACTAGCTTAGTTGAGTTTTATTGGCTTTTAAAATAAAATTGTTTATGGCTAAAAAGCAGCTTCTGCAGGCACTGTGTATTGTCATGGCTACACGTTTTTATCGCTCCTTGTATTTTGACTGAAGAGTTTTTGGTGGCTGAGCCCAGTCAATTGCTTGCTGTATGCAGGTAGTGTTCGCAACTGATTTACATTCTCGAAGGTTTTTGCAGCTACCTCGCCCTGCTGGTGTCGATTTTCGGGCATCGTATGCACTTAGCTGTCTCTTTTTTTTTGTTTGACATATTTTCTGCACATTTTATGACTTCACATCTTAAAGATTTTTTTGCTGTGCAGGTGTTTCTGTCACAAAAAGACAATAGATATGGGTTTTGTATGCTCTGTCTGCCTATCTATTTTCTGCAAGAAGCACAGTTCCTGCTCCACATGCGGGTAAGTGTCAACAGATTTGGAACACTGCAGAATTTTGTTATTTTGATTATCATAATCACACTGCCCAAAGGTTATGATGCTGTTTGGTTGGATTAAATATATATTTTACAACATTGTTATAGCACCCCAATGAAACTCACACACCCTCTTCGCTAAGTCCTACAATGAGAGGTAGGAAGAACTGCCTTTGATCTTGCAAAAGGTGCTTCTGCTCTTTCTCGATTGCAGGCCCTCTCTCCAGAGCCAGTTAAGGCCTCACACTTCCCTGTATCTAGTGGTATGTGTGTGAGCGAAGTTAAGTAAGCTCCAGCCATTACTAATGATCACTGAAAATTGGATTTTCCTTGTAGCTTGTGAGATACATCACGACTATTCCAACGATACATCACGAAAATTGGATTTTCCTCGTAGCTTGTGAGATACATCACGAATATTCCAACGATCTGGAAGATGATTCTGAATTGACACTAATCAATTTTCTCTGAAACTTGACCTGTGCTTTGCTTTGAATAATGCCTTTCCTTTCATCTTTCGACTTTGAGCTTTCTCAATACAAAGCAAAACCCAAGTACCACTTACATATATAGTTTCTTGTGGGATTTCTCTTCTGCTTCACACTAAAGCGAAACCTTCTTGATCTTACCAGTTACATGCTGTCTAAAAGCACTATACACTGTACATATGTGCTACTTAATGTGTTTACAAAATAGGAGCCACTTCGTGTTCTCAATTATTGTCGAGCAACGTAGAGACACTGCCACTATTTCTCTTTGGATCATCCAACAATGCTCCAGATTTTTTCTCCATAGAGCGTGATTGGAAGAAATTTTCTGTAGGTTCCCAAGTTGAAAACCTCTTGGTAAATTTGCAACACATGAAGCGATTCCAAGTTCAACCTCTTTCATCCACTTTGCATCCATTGGTGGATAATTCTTGCTTTTAACTAAATAATGTTTAACTTTTCTGATTTTTGTGCCTAAATCTGCGGAGCAATCAAGACCTTGCCCAATTCCTTTACATCTGGCTGTTCCTCAACCGGCATATCTTATGGCACATCACCCACAAAATGTGTAAGAAGGTTCACATGAAATTCATTATGTATCTTCTAGACTTTTGGTAGCTTTATGTGTGAGCTACATTGCTAATCTTATTCAAAACTTGAAAAGGCCCACAGTAAGGCATACTGAACTTTGGAAACAATTGTTCCATGCCGTTGCTCTCTCTTGCTATAATCCCTCTTTTCCCCTTCTCGTGTTAGAGCTTCACCTCCTTCGGTGGTGGTCATGTGGAGATGACCGAAGACGACACTCTTATGACCTACAACCAAAGGTTTTGGGACACGTTTCTACCAGTGGCTTCTTTTCATATGGTCACATTCGAGGTGCCACTGGAGTGCTATTGTTTGCGACTTGCTTGAGGAACTACAGAGGTATTACCCAAAGCACAAGTCTTTTAGCACTCAAGAATTGATGGATCATGCTCAAGACGGCTATCATTTGCTTGTGATATTTGACTTTTGGTATTGATTTATCATGGTCAAAGCTAGCAAGCATAGAGACCAAGAAGGGAAAGAAGACGGGGAAGAAGTTTGCCAAGAGAAAGCGGGCTTAAGCACCTCGTTTGATGACCGAGCAAATTGTTGAATAAGTTCAAGAAAGGAAAATGTTACAGTTGTGTTGAGATTGGTCACAATACGACTAAATGTCCAAAGAAGGAGAAAAGTCTCTAAGACAAGTTAGAGATGTCAAAGGAAGTTGAAGAGCTACAAGCCAAGAAAGGAAAGACGCATGCAGAATTGGTTTCTGACTTTATGGAGACGTCGAAGAATCAAAACGGCAGGAGTATGGAGCTTTGCAGAGCATGGGGTAAAGTATGTGATCAAGTGGCGTTAATTTTGTTTGACAACGGAGCCAAGGAAAACTTTATTCCAGCTGAGATGACGGTAATGGGAGTGAAGCTTGACGAGACTTGGCCATAGATGGATACAATTCTAGTGGGCCATTGGAGGGGTGTGATGTTCTCTTGGTGTAAGGTGCAGCGGAAGTGAATGTTGAACATTGCTCAAGATGAAGGGTCCGAATTGTGCTCAAGGTTCCTTTTACTTACGGAAGGGAGAGCCTTCCGTTCCTTTAGTGAGAGAGTGCAAATGATCACAAACAAAGTGAATGACACTGTGAATGAAGGTGCCGAGACTGAGAGATAGAGAGAGAAGAATACGACACCAGAATGTTGTCAAACCCTCGTCCGAAGGCCCCACTCTCTATGGCGAGAGTGGTCTACTATTGATTGCTCAAATCTCTACAATGCTTTGGACTTGCCGACGACGTCGACGACGACGAGACAGGCTGAATTCTGAAAACACTAATGGCTGAAATCTGCAAATCTTTGATTGCTGAATTCTGACTCTATGTCGGTGACGAGGATGCGACGACGACGCGTTGAAAACGCAGATGCTGAAATGTGCGTTTCCCGGGCTGAATCTGCAAACTTCGGTGGATCTGACCGTGCGGCAAGGATCTGTTGCGGGAAGGTGAGATTTGCGAGGTTTGGGGTTTCTACTGCGGTGTCTATGTGCTGAAAACTGAAAAGGCTGAGGCTATGGCTGAATCTGTCGCCGCAAATCTGCAAAACGCTAGAATGCTCTGCAAACGTAAAAACGCTAGGGCTGATTTCTGACTTGCTGCAAAAACGTTAGTGATCTGCTGTGTTTTGTTGTCGCCAGGCTGTTGCAAATGCAAAACGCTGGGCTGATCTGCAAGCTGAAAACGCTGGCTTGTTCTTTGGCTGACAACACTAGGTGATCATGCCGGGGGGTCTTGCTGAGAAGGTGCATTGCCGGATGTCTGGTCCCTGTTGTCTCTCCTGTCAGAAAGTGCTAGCGCTAGGGTTTCTTATATATCTGCTTGCCAAAATTGCCCTACCCAGATTCCCAACAAAAGTCACTTAAAATTAATAAGTGAAAATTGGCTAAAATAGGGAAACTAGGTCTATGCACTATAAAAATGCTTGTGATTGGTTCTGATTGAAATTTGATGGTCATGCTATGTGCAACCAGAGGATATGCATCTACTCTAAGTGTCTGGACATGCACGGTCTGCGAACAGACTCACAAAGGTGCGAGAACACTTCCTAATCTAACTGAACCGAACCCATGTCATGAAGTAGCTTGTCCACGTACACATAGGGTTAGATGTGCATGTGACACTTGGGAATGCCTTGGCACCACAAGGACAATGTGATTGTGGACTTTTGGGGTAGGAAACTAGGTGAAGAATAGTAAGGACAAGGATCTAAGTTCTAAATGTAAAACTCAAAGAAGAATGTGTATCTCTTGTATTGGCTCTGTCCATTAAAAATCAATGAAATCAAGTCTTTTTGTCATAGTCACAAGGGACGCTGCCGTGCCGTGACACGTTCATAATGTGAAACTAAAATATCTACCTCACTCTCAATGCTTTTGTTATGTGGGACCAAATGGTATGATGTACATAGTGTGATATTTGCGAAAACGGATGCTATGGTTGCAGGCGTGTACATACCTTGTCCGGCAGGCGAGGCCAGGGACGTGGCACCGTTGCATGTTTTACCACATTAAATCATGCCTAATTTTCTTTAGGAATGTACAAATGTCAAGTGTTTCGAAGTGGCACGCTAGTTTAGCCTAGAAAGTTCAATGTGGAACAATCTTGGCAAAAAATAGCAGGTTTCATGCACGGGCATAAAAGACGTGTCCAAAGTGCTCACCAAGTGGGAAAAGGAGGTTCAATATGAAATTTGAGCCCGATAGGATTTTTCCACAAATTTAGGGATTTTTTCCAGCTCGTTTGGGTATTTTACGAACAGAAAGTGGTATTTTTGGACAAAAAATATCCATAAAATGGTCAAAAAATAGCTCAAAAATAGCACAAAATGGCTCAAAATGCCACATCAACGACGGTGCCATTGTTTCTCAAGCTAAGGGAGAAGTTTTAGAGCCAAGAATGAGCTGATGTGGGCACATAAGCAAGGAGATACAACCATTTCATTACAGGGTGCTAGTGCAGTCTCGTGCTGCTTCCACTACATGGGTGAGGGTGTGAGGCCTCCAATTAGGGTTTCCACTCCTCAAATAACTACTTGGGCTTCTCCAATGAAGTATTGAAGCTTCCATGAAATGGTCACGACGAGAAATCGAAGCATCATTTTAGGGTTTTTAACTGGTCAAATGAGCACTGCATCTGTGCAATTGGGAGCGAGGCTACACCTAATCTTCACACACACAAGAGTTTTGAGTTAGTATTGGTTCTGTTTGAAAGTGTAGCTTGGTTCTTTTTTAGTGTATTTTTGTATTCAAATCATCAACGCCTAGCTTGAATTTGCTACGAATCCTCACAGTCAGAGGCCCAATGCTTTCCTAGTCGCACTGCGCACTTCTTGACACATTTTTGGTGAACCCGACGCGAAGTAGGCTAGGGTGAGGGCTCAAAAGCTTCATTGAGAGTCTCAATTCAAAAGTTTAAAGCTATGGAGCAACAAGAGGAACAGGGGGTTCGATTTGATCGAGTCACAATGCAAATGTTTCAAGCTTTTGCGGTGTTTATGCAGCAACAAGAAGCTGCGGAAAGGAGGGAGCTTTCAGCAACCAAAGCGCTTCAATCTGTGGTGAAGAAAATGGACCAATTTAAAGGTAAAGATGTAACAAAGTATCTTTGTGGGTATGTAAAGGAGATGGAGCTACATTGAGTGCCCGAAGCAGAGATGGTGCAAAGTTTTGAACTAGCTGTGGTTCCCGAGATCAAAGAGCATGTAAGGGGAATTAGAAATGAGCATGGGGCAACTTGGGAAGCATTCAAATTAGCCTTGAAGGAAGAGTATTTCATGGAGGACTCCGAAAGGGTAACAAAGAGGACATTTTTAGAGTGGGTAGTTCGTCCAAAAGAGGGACTTTCGCCTACCGAAATGCTAAGGGAATTTGAATGCCGCTATGATCAACTTTCAAGGACTGAGAAGGCCACCCTAAACTCAGAGAAGACAGAGCTTTTTTTTAGGCCGCAGCGCAGGTAAAGAGATTCAAGATAAGTTAGAGCTACTACTTGAGGATAAGGATGCGGAACAAGGTGTACAGACTAATTGGAATGAAGTTGAAGACGCCATTTTGCTGCTAACTAAGCGACAACGACGAAGAGACAAGATGATAGTCAACCCTACTCAAGTCCCAAGTGTTCCCAAGAGTCCTATAAAGCCTGTGATGTGGTTCCAAAGAGTGACAAGTCCATTCTAGATGATATTGTCAAGGGAATGAAAGAGCTCAAGTTAAAGCTTACAAGGCTAGAAGAAAAGGGGCAACCATCAGGTCAATCTATAGGGCAACGACCTCAAATTAGAGAAGGCTTTGTCAATAGATGCATATGGTGTGATAGTACTGATCATGCAAGGAGGGATTGTGAAAGTTTTAAAGACGCTTTGACAAAGGAGCTTGTTTTCTTTAAAGATGGCAAAATTCACTGAAGTGAAACAGGTAAGCTCTTTGGGACAAACTTTGGCAAAGGTGGGATGAAGAAACTAGTTGAGGACATGGCTACTAGCCATGCTATCTCGATGGTTGAGGCAGCCGCCTAGGGGTTGAAGGTGGAGTCTATTAAGAAAAAAGGATCAGTCAAGGTTGGGGAAGAGGAATCTAATGGTATTGGAGAGCTATGGCCATGCGCCATAGAATCTGCTATGAAGGGTAAAATGACTACAGAGGTTTTACATGAAGCTGGAGATTATATTCGGCTAGAAACAGGTTGGAATGACCATGTAGATTCTTTGTCAGTACATGCATACATTGCCAAATGTCAAGCCAATGAGGCCATTGCTGAAGAGAAACGTAGGCGTGAGAATGGGGATGAAGGGCCTTCCAAACGGGCGACGAGGAGTGGAGACAGAAATGACAGTGCCTCCTATATCACGTTCCCCGCAACATATCAATGTGACATAAAAACGCGTTTCATGCAGATGAAACCCCGAAACCTATGAAACGTTTTGCCGGAACGCATGAAACGGACATGCATTTTTTATGAAACATTTAAAATTGGGGTTTTTTTTCCATATTTTTGAGGTCTAGATCCAATTAAGAGATGATTGTGGTCCCTAAAACTTATGGTTTGTGACATTGAATTAAGTTTGAACTTTGCTAAATGAATCAATGATGCATCAATTATGATTCATGAAATTAGTGGCTGTGTTTTAACTTTCATCAATACTGACCATCTCTTTGATCGTGCTCGCTTGAACTCGCTTCTAAGCAGTGAGCACGTCTCTCTCTCTCTCTCTCTCTCTCTCTCTCTCTCTCTCTCTCTCTCGCGTGGACATTAAAGTCTAGAGTCATGTGTGCTACATTGTATACATATTTATCATATTTTATTAATATTTAATTTAATCTCGTTTATGAAACCTGTTTCATGTTTTTGACGCTTTGAAACGAAACGTTTCAAAACCTCGAAACCTCGAAACGACCGAAACCACGAAACGTCTCATGTCACACTGCAACAGATACCTGTCTCCGAAGTGCCTATGCAAGAAGCCTCTAAAGAAAAGAAGGAGGATGCAACGAAAGCTAAAGCAAAGGGTCCGGTCTACAAACTCCAATCTGACATAGAGGCGGCAATTGATCTCAAAAAGGTTTTGGAAGAGAGGATTTTGAACAATAAGGTGGAATTTACCTTGGGTGAGGTCCTTGGTATAGCAAAACAGGAATTCCACGAAATTGATATCATAAAGAGGAAGCGACAGTCTCTTACTGAATCTATCCATGTACAAGGTAAAGAAGAGACTTTAAATTCACAAGGTGTACAGGTCTATGCCGAGCAAGGTGAAGAAACTGTTGTTGAATGCTACAAGTCTAGGGGAGGAGTAAAACACATGTTCGCTTCTTGGATGATGAAGATGAAGTTGAGACCACTCACAAGAGTTACTACTTGAAGAGTCACTGGGCAAGAGCAACTACTGAGACCAAGTACAAGTCTGTGGCAAAGAAAGTGAAACCAGTGGCATTACCTCTACTAAAAGACTGTATGGATAAGATGGATCAAGCTGCTTTGCAACCCAGTCTTTGTGAGCCGAGCAAGATTGGACATAAGTTTACACATGATACTTTGAAGGAGTTAAAGATTGGTTGCAAGGACAATTTGATAGATGTTGAAAGAGTATGCTTTGAAGAAATGCTTGCCAAACATGGGAAGGCTTTTGCATTTGAACCGCATGAGATAGGGTGTGTTGATCCATCCATTGTTGCTCCTATGGTGATCTTCACTATCCATCATGTACCTTGGTACTTGAGGTCTATTCCGGTTCCAAAGGCCCATTTGCCAAAACTCATTGAGTTGCTTAATGAAAAGATCAAGATGGGTATTTTGGAGCCCTCTTGTGCTCCTGTCACGTGCACATCTAACCCTTTGTGTGCGTGGACAAGCTACTTTATGACATGGGTTCAGTTCAGTTAGATTAGGAAGTGTTATGGCACTTTTGTGAGTCTGTTCGCAGACCGTGCATGTCTAGGCACTTAGAGTAGATGCATATCCTCTGGTTGCACACAACATGATCATCAGATTACAGTCAGAACCCATCAGGAGCATTTTTACAGTGCATAGACCTAGTTTCCCTATTTAAGCCAATTTTCACTTTTGGGAAACTGGGTAGGGCAATTTAACAAGCAAGTATTTAAGAAAATCCAACGCTAGCACTTTTTGGCAAAAGATGCAGCAAGGATCAGACATCCAGCAGCGCAGCTTCTCAGTAAGACAACCCCCCCCCCGCCCGCAAACCTAGCTTTTCAGCCATCAACAAGAATTAGCCAGCGTTTTTTCAGCATTGCAGATCAGCCAGCGTTTTGCAATTGCAGATCCACTTGGCTACAGGAGGACACAACAGATCTGCTAGCGTTTTTCCATCAGAACCTCAGCATAGCCTAGTGTTTTTGCATTTGCTGACTAATCCCAGCATGTGCAGATTCCCGGCGACAAAACCTTCAGTTGCATCAGCATTTTCAGTTTCAGCATAGACACACTGCAGAATAGCCCCCAAACCTCGCAGATCGCACCTTCCCGTAGCAGATCCTCGCCGCACGGTCATTTCAGCCAGCATTTGCAGATTCAGCCAAGAAAACGCAGATTTCAGCATCTGCGTTTTCAGCGCTTCGTCGTGGCATCGTCGTCATCGCCATCGTCATTGACATAGAGTCAGAATTTAGCAGAGAAAGATTTGCAGATTTCAGCCATTAGCGTTTTCAGATTTCAGCCCGTCTCATTGTCGTCCTCATCGTCGTCGACATCGTCGGCAAGTCCATTGCATTGTAGAGATTTGTGCAATCAATAGTAGACCGCTCTCGCCATAGAGAGTGGGGCCTTCGGAGGAGGGTTTGACAACATTCTGGTGTTGTATTCTTCTCTCTCTCTGTCTCTCAGTCTCAGCACCTTCATTCACAGTGTTTATCTACTTTGTTTGTGACCACTTGCACACTCTCACTAAAGGAACGGAAGGCTCTACCTTCCATAAGTAAAAGGAATCCTTGAGCACAATTCGGAGCACTCATCTTGAGCAAAGTTCAACATTCACATCCGCTGTACCTTACATTGGTATCAGAGCTTTAGCAGTGTTCTGTATCACTTAAGGAAAGAAACACATTTGTTTTTTTTGCTTGTTGCGGTCGCACGTAACCCAAGTCCTCTTGGGCGTGTCGATTCCTAATCGTGTTTTTGAAGAGTGACAAGAATCCCAAGAAAGAAGGGCTTGTCCAGCCTTCCCTTGTTCTCTTTTCACTCATTGAGAGCGGACCGTGCACTTAGCGGCCGGCCAATCGACGTGAGGTGGGAAAAAACAACCTTGGTGTGAGCGTAAGGCCACCAAGGGGTGTGCCCGCGGAAAAGAGAAGAGCTCGGGTGAAGAGAAGATCCTTCTCTAACACAGATTGCAAGCTAAAGAAGAACCTCAAGGACTCAAGAACCCAAGATCCCCAAGACCCCAAGAACCTCAAGACCCTCAAGAACCCAAGAACCAGAAGAACCCAAGTTCCTTGTGAACTTAATAACCCAAGACTCCAGTGTATGGTCATCACCCGAAGCGAAACGGATACTTTGCATGAAGGTGATGAGCATGAGGGTGGTGAAGAAAAATTTTCCCCACCAGGAGATTTTTCTGACCCTCCCCCTTCCCATCTACGTCACGGTTTGCACCAAATCCTATGGAGGCTTTGGTCAAGTCTATGATGGACATGATGTTAAAACAAGAAGCGAATCGCGTTGCCTTGGAGCGCGAGCGCGAAGCACGCGAAGAAAGAAACGCAGCTATTGAGCGTGAGCGTGAGCGTGTGCAAGCGCGCTTGGCGGCCGAAGCAAGAAAGGAGGCGGCTGAAGAAAGATGAGCGGCTTGGAGGCCGAGCGTGAGATACAGAGAGACCTACGCATGCAAGAGTTGGTCCGAGAGGTTCTCACCGCGAAGTCCGAGCCGGCCAAAGATATTGGTAGTTCATCAAGTGGCGCAAGCCGAGATTCAAACTCCAACAACCCCGTCACAGAGAAGATTACGTTTAGTAAGTATGATGGTAAGATGGATGCTACGATTATTCATTCTTCGTTGCATCAATTTAATGCTTATTTTGCGATATCAAGAAGACAAGAAATAGCAAGGTTTTGACAGCAGCTATATACCTTGCTGGTGATGCCATTAATTGGTACCACGCATGGCAAGAAGCACAGTTGACCGCGCACCTAGAGGAAGCCGAGGAAGGCGCGCCCCTTTCCTTCAATTGGGACAACTTTCAAGACAAGCTCAAGGCGCGGTTTATGCCACCACACTACCTAGCACTGTTGAAAGACTATTGGCGCAGTTTGAAGCAAAATGGTATGCCAATTATGCTTTTCTCTAATCGTGTTTTGTAGCTCGGCACCCAATTACGCAAATCCGATGATGAGCATATCAGTTCGGCACCCAATTACGCAAATCGGACGAGTATATCAGGTTTGATGTCGAAGTCCTCGACCCAATCGATCTCAACAAGGCGGTAGTGATTGCTCTTGCACAGGAGATGAAGCACAACAAGGGAAAGCCTAAGGAAAACAAGACTTCTACAAGTACCACTCAGACTCCTCAGAACGGTAAGAATGGTAAGAACGGTAACTCTTCTAACCAATCTTCCAATAGTCTCTCAGAAAAGAACTCTCCAAATGAACCTAAGGGTAAAACTAAAACAATTGCTAAACCTAAGCTCACTCCAGATGAAAAGGCAGAACAAGGAATTTTAGGAGGATACATCACGTTGGAAGAACAAAGCATTTATTTTAAGGAAGGTCGTTGTTTTCATTGTCACATTAAGGGTCACATAAAAAGAACATGTCCTAAGCTTGACTCTAATGAATTTAAAGAACCTACAGAACCCACTTCTTCTGTCAATGCAATAAATAAGAACACGAGTGTCACCCAAGTCTGAAACCGGCCCGTAGGGCGGTAGGCATTGGCTTTCACCCGAAATTCTTTACTTTACACACAGAGCACTTTGCAAAGGAGACCTGTAACGGGAATTAACACTTAATCACCCACACGGCTCGGAAGCTAGAATGCTCCGAGCAGACGCCGACAACCTGTAGGCCCCAAAATTGGCGCCCCTTTCGGTATTTCTTTATTCTTTAGGAGGGTAAATTACAAGGTAAGGTCCTGGGAATCCTTCACGTGTATCCACCTAGATACCATTCGATTTGGCCAAATTTCGGTAGCATAACAGCCCCAAAACTTGCGCGAAACCAATTCCCCTGCTGGAACTTGCTTGCACTGTCGTATACCCTCTGATTCCTGTCTAAAAACAGTAAATTCAGCACGCTTTATTTACTGGTTTTTGCCCTGTTTTCAGCCCCAAACAGTCCCCTAACTGTCCTTTGCCAGTGGGGCACGATTCCCAATGATCCTGGCGTCCGTACGGCTGAAAAACAGTGAATTTACAGCGCATACACAGCGCTGATTTTGCACCTGTACGGTGAGGTTATGACCCTCACCAGTGCCTGCTTTGGAGCAGCAGTTAACTACCCCTGTTCCTGCTCAAGGAGGCTCTTGCCTCAGCACAAAAGCATGAACCCACACAACTGTACATCAGTTCAAATGAGTAGCCCTCTTGTGGGGCATCACATAACTGCACGTAGGGGAGAGAGAGAGCAGTGTGTAGTGTGCAGGGCATCACTCCTAGCACCACACTGTACATGAGAGGGAAAGGAAGCACTCCATAGCTCTTAACCTGTGACAGGTTGCAAATGAGGCCTCTCCCAGCTTAAAAATCAGCGCCCATTTTTCTGCAAGAGGAAAGTTCACGAAAATGTGACTTGGCGCATTTTCAAGCATTTTCCCGTTTCGGGTTTGCCGCTTAAAAATATCCTGACCGGTTGCCCAGTTGACTTCGCGGCAAAGTTATAAAGTGTTCCCCTAGTCATACCGGAGGTAATGACGCGAACACATTTCCCGGCCCAAAATAGCAGTTCCCTTAATTTTAGGAGATGCTTCCGTTGGGCTCCCACTGGTCTTCTGACCATCTATCCTCATTGGGACCGCATCCAAAAATGCAATGTGGCCCAACTGTCGGATACTTTTTGTTGGTAGTCCCACCTTGACTTTACGCCTTAATTGAGTTCACTTCCTAGTATCCACCAACTTGCTAAGTGTGACGGGGGGACCTATATGATCTTGCTCTGAGCCTAGACATCCTCTTACCATACGAATTCCAGTGCCGACCACTTCTCGTCTGCGGGTGAATCTACCGTTCACATTGGCTATACAATGTCCGACCGTTTGCTACTTCAAGAAGAGGGTCTTAAACAAATAAAATAAACCCCATTGGAAAGAAACCAACAACCAAGGTTAGCAGTTGCCACATCTCTGTGACATGGTTAATAACTGCCACGTCCTCGTGACATAGTCTCTCATGATCCTCCCATTGATGAGTCTCTCATTAAGTGTTATGGTCATATGAAGGGTCAGTGTTTTGTCATACTGTGTGACCTAGGCAGTATGCATGATTTGATTAGGGACTCTCTTGTCGAAAGAGCCCGCTTGGAGGTTAGCAAGACATCTCCTTTCGAGGTATCCGGCTTCTCTCCCGGTACGGACTCTCTCATCACGCACGAGTGTCTTGATGTTTTGTTCACTGTTCAACAAGCGTTCTTCCGTAGAAAATTTGTAGTCTCTCCTCTTTCAGGATGTGATATGCTTTTGGGCATTCGATGGTTTCGTGAGCATAACCCTTTCATTGATTGGGTGGAAAATATGTTCACTTTCGAAGCAAAAAGTGACTCTCCCATTGTCATTCGTGGAGAGCAAGTTCATTCTTCATCTCTCATTTCTAATGTGCAGGCGAAGATTGAAAAGGATCCGGAGAAGGAGACTCTCTGAGTCTCTTCTTTCCCGAAGCACGACACACATGATTTGCATGATAATGATAAGCGAGATGATAAGCATGATGATTTGCATGATCAAGATGTGATTATTCACGAGCATGATGATTTGCATGATCAAGATGTGATTGTTCACAAGGATGATGGTTTAGTTGATACTTTGTTTAGTGAAGCTAACCACATTGCAAATTCGATCAATCACGAAGAACTGATCTTGGCTCTCGAGACGAGGTCCAAAGAATGATTAGTCAACATGCATTGTTCGAGTGTTTCATTCGTGATGGTTTCTTGTATTTTCGTCACCGTCTTTATGTGATCCCTTTTCATAGGCATGCCATATTGCATGATGAACACGATTCACTCATGAATGAGCACGGATGTATGCGGATTACTCATGAAAAGATGACATGTTTGCATTCAAGGAATTCACATTCCATGTTTCTTCCTTGGCATGACACAGTATTCAAGCATTGGCATTTCCATTGTGATTTGCCACACTTTTTTTTTTTTTCGAGAAAAAGATCCTTCTATTAGTTAATGAAAACTGCCCATAGGGCTACATCCACCTCTGCAAGAGAGGGCTACAACAAGCATGATGGGGAGACTCTCCCAATGAAAAAACAACATATATACAATGAGGCTAAATCAAGAGATGGGAGGAGGGAAGAGCCACACAGGTTGACAGTAGTGCCATCTGAGCATCCCCTGGACTATGGTGTAGAAAGGCCCAGGTCGCCAGAGTCGAAGGAAAGCCTCGCGGCGCTCTTGCATGCGGTCGGAGCTACCTTGTAGTCCCTCAAGCTGTCCTCTGAGAGTATGGATCAACTCTAGCCAAAAGTCACGAACAGTCTCTGCTGGTGGCACAGGGCTAGCCTCAAAGATGTGGAAACAGCGGACCCGCCAGATGAACCAAAGTGTCAGGCCACTGACGAGCTCCCAACACTCCTCTCTCTCACTGCACCACTCCTGTGGAGTAAACTCTGTAGCAGGCTGGAGTGTAGGTCGCCCCCCCTGCATCACTATCATCCTGTTGGTGGAAGATACTCAAGCTGAAGTGCCGGGCCCGTGAGGGTGGACCAAGCCGCTGCCCCCCAAGTGTACTGTCGAGCCGTGGAGAGGGCAGGCATCAGCCGAAGAACTCGTAGCCACACCTGCTGGGCCGAGGGACAATCCCAAAGACAATGACGCTGACTCTCCACCAACTGGTCACAGGCTGCACATGCGGCCGAGAGACCACTATGCACAAGCCCGCTCCCTACTGCTGTGGCTCTGTGTGCAACCGGCCACTTAAACAAAGTGACGCGCCTCGGCTGTCTGGAGTCCCACAGCCTTTGCCAAAAGGCTGCCAAGAACTCGATTGTGAGGCCCTCCTTCTGCCAATGACGTGCTGCAGCGGGGCGGGCCTCTCTCTGTGCTGCAAGTATATGACATCCAAGCCGAACAGTGTACTGAAAGAAGGGGACTCCTGGGCGGTCTGCAGAAGAGAAGGGGTCCCTCCATAGCCACTCACCAGGATCCCACTGTACTCGTGCTAGTGGACAACACTCCCAAGCCCATAGCCTCCAGTGTCCTGTCTCAAGAGCTGCTGGGTCAGGGTCTATGACGCAAGTCCTCCCACAGATGCCCACAACTCGGATCCTCCAGAAACAGCACTCTGCGACTTGCGGGGCCTCCACTGCAACTCGCTGTAATCGTCCCCCACCCTGAAGCTCGAAGAACAGGGCTGGGACAGTCTCTGAGCAGGCCCTGACTGAAATGAGAACCTCCATTCGTGTGAAGGCTCCCATCCACCGGGGTGCTATTGGCTCGAGAGGCGTGAGCCACTCAGCTGGAACTGACTCTGAGATGTCCTGACACATGCTCTGCACCCCCCTCATGCCCTGTAGTAGTTGGAAACCCTGCACCTCCTCTGACAAACCTGTGAACTCTAGCCAGTCACCTAGAGAGCGCGCTGGACCTGCTGCCATGGGACCCCAAGAAACATGAGGCCGACTCCCAACCAAGTGGCCTCTCTGAGTGCTGACCATGGGGTTCCAGACGAGGGACTGCCGTAGGCGCTCCTCCGTGCATGTCGGCTGTCTTTGCTCTAGGCCACGCCGTAAGAGCTCCTAGGATTGAAGCAAACTCACAGCGAAGCGGTCCTCCAGTCTCCTGCTCAAACCAACTCGGCGCAACTCTGTAAAGATCCATCTGGTCGAAGGTTGCCAAGGGCCTCCTGACTGAGGCACCCTGGCACGAAGCCTCTGTAGCAAGAACTCCTTCCAGGGCTCCTCGCCTTGAAGAAGTCCTCTGACGACGAACTTCCCAAGAAGGGCTCTGCCCTGCTGTGCTGGATCAATGATCCCAAGCCCTCCCTGAGAACAAGGAAGTGTGATGACCGACCAAGCCACCTTGGCTCGGGCAATCTGAGTGTCACGACCTGACCAAAGAAAGTTCCTGATCAGCCTCTCTACCTGGCTGATACAAGAACTTGAGAAGATTTAGCAAGAAGTGATGTACCACATAGTCGCCAACAACACCTGGTTGGCAACTACTACTCTACCAGCCAGCGAAAGCCGTGCTGAGCTCCAATATAACAGCTTTCTCCTGATGGACAGGAGAAGAGGAGCAATCTGCTGCTCGGGGGACAAGTCAAAACCAACCTGACAACCCAAGTATCGAACTGCAGTCCCTGGGGGAGTCCACCTGAAACCCTCTCCTGGCATCCAATCTGGCACAGGAGCACTGCCAACCGAGAAAGCCACTGTCTTTCTCCAGTTGATCAGTGCGCCCAATGCACAATAGAAGGTCTCCAAAGCCTGCTCACATCTGTGTAGATTGGCCTCCTGGCCCTCTAAGTACAAGGCTGAGTCGTCGGCAAACTCAGCGTCCAGAAGCTCATCTCCCCGTATAGGGTGCTAAGCCCCTCAGACCAACCTGCTGTGACACCAAAAATCTGCTCATTGCCTCCGCATAGAACAGAAAGAGAAAGGGGGCAAGAGGACAACCCTGTCTGACCGATCGTGTGAGCATGAAGCGCTCACCTCTACCTCCTGCCAAAAGCACCCGACTGTGAGCCTGTCTGTACAAAGCTGACACCCCTCTGATCCAAGCATCTGAGAAGCCCATCCTGCGTAGAGTGCCCTTTAGAAAGTCCCAGTCAACTCTGTCGTATGCCTTCTCAAAATCGAGAAGAAGAATCACAAGGTCCTCCCCACGGAGCCGTGCCAGGGCAGAAGCCTCCCAGAAAGTGAAGATGTTGTCAAGGATACTGCGTTCCTTGACAAAACCTGGCTGAGTCCCATGTATAAGGCTCTCCAAAAGTGGCTGAATCCTCAAACTCAGAGCCTTGGCAAGAATTTTGTAGGCTGAGTTGAGGATGGTGATGGGGCGCCACTGTCGAATCTCATCCAAGGAGCCACCCTCCTTTGGAATGAGGTAAATCAGGCCCTCACTCATGCTATCTGGCATCACTCCTGTGTGCAGAATGTACTGAAAGGCACTACAAAGATCTGGGCCAAGCAGGTCCCAGTACTCCAAGAAGAAGCTGGGAGTCAGCCCATCCTCACCTAGACAGCTACCACGAGGAAGGGCCCTAAGAGCCGTGTGCAGCTCCTCAAGCTAAAGAGGCATCTCTAGCCTCTGGCGCATCTCCTCAGTCACAAGACAAGGCATCTGTGCCCAAACCTGCTCCCTGCATGCATCCTGCCGCTCTGACTGGGGCTCAGCCGACAGTAACTCACGGTAAAAGTCAATAGCGACTGCATGCATATCCTCGGGCTCACAAACAACTGACCCATCGGGTCTCCTCAACGGATTGACCTTGGCATGCGAGTGCCGAGGTCCCACTGTCTCAAAAAAAGCACCAGTCACTCTGTCACCCACCTGAGTCCACTGAGATGCCTGGCGGTGAAACGCAAACTCATGACGCCTCTCCTCTGTGCAAGCAAGCTCCTGTCGAGCCTGCTGTAATTGCTCCTCTAACCATGGACTATCTGGATGCTGCTCCTGCATCCTCTGTAGTGAAGCAATGCCTCGTCTGAGACGCTGCTTCTCCTCTCTTGCTGCAGCCCGTCGAGCCAGAGACTCCTGGAGAAGAAAGTGGCTAAGCTGAGCTAGGCCTAAGGCCACTCTGTCTGCAGGCAGAGCCTGGCTGTCCATGCCCTCTGTCCAGAGAGCCTCTACCCTCTCTCTGAGTGCTGAGTCCAACAAGACCCGCTCTGGGATGCGAAGCATCGTGCTCCCACTCCTCTGCCCGTCTGCCACTATGAGGATCACTGGTGCATGGTCCGAGAAGGATGTCCCTGCCAGGATGCCCACTGATCCCCCCAAGTCACTGAAGTGGTCACTAGTGTAGAAGCGATCTATCCGCGATAGATTCACTCCTCCCACTCTGCGGTCCGATCTAGAGAAGGCAAGACTCTCTGGACGCCTCACAAAGCCAGAGTGCTGCCATGTATCCGAGACCCTCATAGTCATACACAACCTCTCCCAAGCTGCTAACTCGACTCCATGCACAGTAGCATGGGTGCCTCCAATCCTATTAGAAGGGTCCTCCAACATGTTGAAGTCCCCTCCTACACACCAATGGTCAGCCTGTGGCAAAGACTCAACAATCTGTGACCAGAACTCTGCACGAGCACTCGCCACATTGGGCGCATAGATGTTCAGGAAGCCCACAAGGCCACCCTGAACCTGCATAGTAAATCACTGAGCCCTGCCTGGCATAATAATCCCTCTGCCCACAATGGCCTGCTGCAAGGAGTCCGCAATAGTCATACATACCCCACCCTGGATGCCTCCAGGTCCAAAAGCAGCTGACCAAAAGGTATCATATCGTCCACGCAAAATCTGACCACATCACCGAATGCGGCTCTCAGACAGATGGTGCTCCTGAAGCATAAGGAGATCAATCTGTCCTCCCACAAGGCAACGCTGAAGCTCCTGACGCAATCGGCCTCGCTGTCGCTGAAACTGGGGCCCACCTAGTCCCTGCACGTTCCACGAGACGATCCTCATGGGGAGCGAGAGAGAACAGATGTTGCCGCAGCAGCAAGACGGGCTATCTTCGAGGCTGGCTTGGATGGAGAGTAATCCGCATCCGAACGTCCTCTAGATAGGCGAGACTGCATGTTAGTGGCTAGTCCAAGCCCAAGCAGAGCGAGCCGTGCGTAAAGCAACCTCCTCTGTCCAGGAGTCCTCATGAATGTATACATAGCAAGGCAAACACTGCGTATCAGCAAAAAAGTACACCACAATGTGTCTACATCCTGCTGAGTCTGGGGGTGTCACCGCAAACTTGGCTAGTGGCCACAAAGTCTGCAGCAAATCTGTAACTCCAAGTGATCCCATGTGGTGAGAGAACTCGAGAACCTGTGTATGCAACCATCCCACCACTGAGTCGAGGGACCACTCTGTCTCGGTCCTACCTGAGAGGGGGAAGGAGAAACCAACTGCTGAGTCCAAGGCCTCTGTCCCCCTAGCGGCGAGGAACAAAGCATGGACCCTGAAGCAGGCTGCCTCGTGGTTTGCTGCGGAATGGCCGAGAAAGCGAGTGAACCCGTAGTCGAAGAAATCCCAGCGGCGTCGGAGGTCAATGCTCGTCAGACCACGAGGGATAGCTGCAAGGGAAGATGTCTGAATCTGCAGAGGGGGCTGCAAGAAGGGCTGACCCTCTCACGCTAGGCGACTCGTGGCAAAGGCGCTGCCAAGAGATCTCCTAGCCGTCGGCGAGGGACCAGTCTCCTGAGATGACTGTGGAATTGGAGCAGGAGGGGGGGGGGGCGGAGGGGAGGAAAAGCGGGGTGGGGCGACAGAGGTAGAGGGGCGAGGTGGGGAGTGGACGGGAGCAGAGGGCGGGGGGGAGGATGAGGAGGAGGAGGGGAACTCTGAAGGGGGGGCGGCTGGCGAGGGTGAAGTAGGGGTGGAGGCTGGCGTAGGGGGCTCCTCCTGCTCAAGAGGACCAAAGCGGTTCCCCGTGGGAACCCACTGCTGCTGAGTAGGCACCTGAGGGCCACTCTGAGTGCCAGGCTGTCGCTGTGGCCCCTGGCGTCGACGGCCGCGGGCCTGCTGCCACCCCTCCTCCGCTGGAGCCCCTGGCTCGGAGGGTGGCTCTGAATCTGTGCGCTGTGCCGCTGGCTGTGGCTGCGGCTCAGCCTTGGCAGGTTGGGGCTGAGGCTGAGGTGCAGGTCGTGGCCTCCTCTGTGGACAGGCCTTCGCTAGGTGGCCCATCTGTCTGCAAATGAAGCACTGGTTCGGGAGACCCGAGTACTCCACACTCGTCTAAACCAACCCCCACTCACCCGAGGCAGAAGGATGACCTTCGGGAGTGTGTGGGTATCTCTGACCAAAACTCGAACTGAGGGGATGCCACCGCCTTGGCAGCTACTGATGCTGCCGTACGAGGTGACTCCAGGACAGTCCCGATGGCGGAGCCAATCCTGGAGAGAAGTGGTAGGTACTCCCTCCGTAAACCCGGAAAGCAGACTGAGATGGGGATGTCTGCCTCCGCTACTAGCACATCCGAAGTCGGGTCAAAACCATGTCGCCACTGTCGAAAGTGGGCGCGTGATGCTCGGATGGCCAGTGGACTCATAGCTATGACCTTGGAAGCCATCTCGGAGGTCTCGAACTCGATCTGGTAGTACCCTTGTCCGAGAATCTGGACATCCAAGATCTTGCCCACCTCTGCGAGAAGGCGGGCCTGGAGAAGGTCTCGTAGCTCTCCTCTGCTAGGACGGGTGCCGAGAATTTTGCAGATGACCGAAGTCGCCTGCAAACGCTCAACCTCAACGGCTAGGCTCGCTTGCTCTGACGGCGAAAGAGCAAGTTGAATGGTGGGCTCAGCGGGGTCGGGCGAGGGGGCTTCGGATGAGTCCCTATGTGGCGGAGCTGGAGCCTTCATCTGTGTCTACTGCTGTGGCGAAGAAGCGGGCGGTGAAGAGACTCTGCAACTGAGCACGCCGAGCACTGTCCGAAGAAATAGTGTTGCAGAGCCAAGTGCAGGAACCTTCGGGAATGACGAAGACAGTGGGGGGGGGGAAGGATAAGGCAGTGAGCGAGAATTCAAGGGGCAGCGGGCGGGGGGGGGAGGGGCAGCAGACAGGCTGGGGGGCAGCGGACAGGCTGGGGGGCAGTGCGAGGTGGGGGCAGCGGGCTGTTGCGCGCAAGGGCAGGCGGGGCGGGCTGGGTTGATGCACGCGGGCTGGGCTGGGCTGGGCTGGGGCAAGGGCAGGCGGGGGACGGGAGGCAGCAAGGGGGAGGGGGGGGAAGTGATGGCGCAGCAGGGGGGGGGTCGTAGCAGTAGCGAGCGATGATACCGATTTGCCACACTTGATTGATTTAGATCAGAAAGTCAAGATTCGACCCCATTGTTTCCGCGTGTTTGATGAAAGGTTTGGCACTCCGTCTCTGTGTTCATCTACATTGCATGCACTGTTTGTTCGAAAGACTAGAATTTTTGCAGTCACTTTACATGGAATGGGCATGTTCATGTTTTTGTGTTGGAAGTGGGTTCAAGAATTTTCATCCTCGGAGATTCTTGAAGAAGGTAGACACATGACTATCGACGAAGTTGAAGCATTGAAGGAGTCACAGATGACTTTGTGTCGCTTTCAACACGGCCTAAAGATGCCAGCATTGTAGACCTTTATGAAGTTCAAGTATCGCATGAACCACGCATCAGAGTGGGCCGGTGAAGAGTCCTTTCCAGGATTCCAGACGCTGTTGGCGATCTCCCTCGACGCCATACAGTTCGGTACCAATACCTCACTTTGAAAGGAGATGTCACGTACACATTTAACCCTATGTGTACGTGGACAAGCTACTTCATGACATGGGTTCAGTTTAGTTAGATTAGGAAGTGTTCTTGCACTTTTGTGAGTCTGTTCGCAGATCGTGCATGTCCAGGCACTTAGAGTAGATGCATATCCTCTGGTTGCACACAGCATGATCATCAAATTACAATCAGAACCCATCAGGAGCATTTTTACAGTGCAGACCTAGTTTCCCTATTTTGCCAATTTTCACTGATTATTTTTAAATGACTTTTGTTGGGAAACTGGGTAGGGCAATTAGCAAGCAAGTATATAAGAAAACCAGCGCTAGCACTTTCTGGCAGAAGAGGCAGTAGGGACCAGACATCCAACAACGCACCTTCTCAGCAAGACCCCCCCCCCCCCCCCCGCCCTCCGCAAACCTAGTGGTTTTAGCCATCAACAAGAATCAGCCAGCATTTTCCAGTATTGCAGATCAGCCAGTGTTTTGCAATTGCAGATCCACTTGGCTACAGCAGGACACAACAGATCCACTAGCGTTTTTCCAGTAGAACCTCAACGCAGCCTAGCGTTTTTGTATTTGCTGACTAACCCCAACGTTTGCAGATTCCCGGCGATAGAACCTTCAGTTGCATCAGCGTTTTCAGTTTTCAGCATAGACACACCGCAGAATAGCCCCCAAACCTCGCAGATTGCACCTTCCCGCAACAGATCCTCGTCTCATGGTCCGATCATCCATCGTTTGCAGATTCAGCCCGGAAAATGCAGATTTCAGCATCTGCGTTTTCAGCGCTTCGTCGTCGCATCGTCATCATCGACATAGAGTCAGAATTCAGCAAATAAAGATTTGCAGATTTCAGTCATTAGCGTTTTCAGATTTCAGATCGTCTCGTTGTCGTCCTCATCGTCGTCGACATCTCGACAAGTCCATTGCATTGTAGAGATTTGTGCAATCAATAGTAGACCACTCTCGCCATAGAGAGTGGGGCCTTTGGAGGAGGGTTTGACAATATTCTGGTGTCGTATTCTTCTCTCTCTATCTCTCAATCTCACCACCTTCGTTCACAGTGTTTATCCACTTTGTTTGTGACCACTTGCACTCTATCACTAAAGGAACGGAAGGCTCTCCCTTTCGTAAGTAAAAGGAATCCTTGAGCACAGTTCGGAGCACTCATCTTGAGCAAAGTTCAACATTCACATCCATTGCACCTTACAGCTCCATATTCAAACAGGCGGTTCACAATTCCGAAGAAAAATGGTTCTTTACGCTTTATTCAGGATATGCAACCTGTCAACAAGGTTACAATTAGAAATGTGGGTACAAGGCCAGTTGTAGATGAATTTGCAGAGGCATTTGTAGGAAGGGCAATATATTCTATGGGGTATTTGTACTTAGGGTATGATCAATTCTAACTAGCAATGGAAAGCAGGGACCTGACTACGATGAGGACACCTTTGGGTCTGGTAAGGATGTGCACCTTACCTCAGGGAGCAACTAATTCAGTTGCACGTATGATAAATGGCATGAACAAAGTCCTACGTGACTTCATACCGCAAACTACAATGCCTTTCCTTGATGATGTGCCAATCAAAGGATGTGATGTAAGTGATATAGATGTGGCTCTGGACTCGAGGGGGTGTCGCAAGTATGTGGCAAATCATATCAATGATTGTGATGATATCTTGTCGAGATTGGAAGAAGTGAACCTTACCTTGTCTGGACAAAAGTTAGTGTTTTGTGTGAATGAAGTTCTTATTGTGGAACATATGTGTGGGCCGTATGGTAGAAGGCCTTGTCCAGCAAAGATTGATGTAATTCAAAGAATGAAAGAGACATATATTAATGTAACTGAGGTTCGAAGGTTCTTGGGTGCATGTGTGTTCTACATTATCTGGATTCCACATTATGCGCATGTGGCAAAACCTTTGTATCAACTTTTGAGAAAGAACCAAAAGTTTCAATGGGAAGAAATGCATACCCATGCCATGAGAAAATTAAAGAGGTTGCTACTTATGTCTCCAACTTTGAGGAAAGCAAACTATGAATGTGAAAGATATGTAATTGTGACAGTGGATACTAGCCCCACAGGAATTGGATGGTCGATTGGGCAAGATGATGATGATGGCAAGCGATATGTGGTGAGATTTGGAGCAAAAGTCCTAAGTGCTCGTCAACGCAACTATCCACAGGTAAAAAGAGAGTTATGGGGAGTAGTCACATCATTGAAATGTGACAGAGTATTTGATAGGATCAAATATAATCGTGGAGACTAGTTGCTCAACTCCCAACATTGCTATGTTGAGATGTATTGCCTACATAAAGCCTTTAAATCTAGAATTTAAGCATATTGGAGGGAAAGATAATCCAGTTGCGGATATGCTTTCAAGAGCAAGGTATGAAAATGAAGGAGACATGGTTGTCGAGGACGATGATGTAGGCACAAGGTTCTATACTATCTCTCATGCGAAGGGTGATCATGCTTGCCTGTCAAATGCCCTTGAGTCATTTACAGAGGACCTATATCAAGGTGAATGGTTGCTCATTGGACGCTATCTGAGCACTTTGACAAGGCAAGAAGGGTGGACTGACCAAGAGTTCAAAAGAATACGAAGAAAGGCCTATGAATACATTTTGAAAGATGGGTACTTATGAAAGCGTCCGAAACAAAGAAATGGAATGCCGTTGAGAGTCGTGAATGATAAGGATGCTCAAAATGAGCTTATGAAAAAGTTTCAGGAGAGTCTTTATGCTGGACATAGAGGTGTATGGGCCACCTTTACTAAAATGAAAGTGAGGTATTGGTGGAAAGGTATGTATAAAGATGTATCTCACTATGTGGAGTTTTATGAAACCTGTCAAATGTATTCAAATATACGTCATCGTGATGGGTTGCACCCTACTTACCCATTGGCCATGCACTATAAGTGGGTAGTAGATCTGGTTACAATGCCATTGGGCTTATGGCAAATGAGATACATAGTGCTTGCACAGGAAGATTTAACCAACCAAGTTGAAGGT